>NC_064621.1:116871060-117477310 GCF_023898315.1 Schistocerca nitens | reverse complement strand
CACGACATTTACACTACTGGCCATTACAATTGCTACACCAAGATGAAATGCAGATGATGAACGGGTATTCATTGGACAAGTATATTATATTAGAAATGACATGTGATTACATTTTCACGCAATTTGGATGCATAGATCCTGAGAAATTAGTACCCAGAACAACCACCTCTGGCCACAATAACGGCCTCGATACGCCTGGGCATTGAGTCAAACAGAGCTTGGATGGCGTGTACGTGTACAGCTACACATGCAGCTTCAACATGATACCGCAGTTCATCAAGAGTACTGACTGGCGAATTGTGACGAGCCAGTTGCTCGGCTACCATTGACCAGAAGTCACGGCAGCAGTCTAACATTTTTTGTATCCAGAAAGGCCCGGACAGGACCTGCAAAACGCGGTCGAACATTATCCTGCTGAAATGTAGGGTTTCGCAGGGATCGAATGGAGGGTAGAGCCACGGGACGTAACACACCTGAAATGCAACATCCACTGTTCAAAGTGCCGTCAATTCGAACAAAAGATGACCGAGACGTGTAAGCAATGGCACCCCATACCATCACGCCGGGTGATACGCCAGTATGGCGATGACGAATACTCGTTTCCAATATGCGTCCACCGCGATGTGGCCAAACACGGATGCGACCATCACGATGCTGTAAACAGAACCTGGATTCATCCAAAAAAATTACGTTTTGCCATTCGAGCACCCAAGTTCGTCGTTGAGTACTCCATCGCAGGCGCTCCTGTCTGTGATGCAGCGTCAAGGGTAACCGCAGCCATGGTGTCCGAGCTGATACAGTAGTCCATGCTGCTGCAAACGTAGTCGAGCTGTTCGTTCAGATGGTTGTTGTCTTGCAAACGTCCCCATCTGCTGACTCAGGGATCGAGACATGGCTGCACGATCCGTTACAGCCATGCGGATAACATGCCTGTCATCTCGACTGCTAGTGATACGAGGCCGTTGGGATCCAGTACGGCGTTCTGTATTATTTTCATCAACCCACCGATTCCATATTCTGCTAACAGTCATTGGATCTCGACCAACGCGAGCAGCAATGTCGCGATACGATAAACCGCAATCGCGATAGGATACAATTCGACCTTTATCAAAGTCGTAAACGTGATGGTACGCATTTCTCCTCCTTACACGAGGCATTACAACAACGTTTTACCAGGCAACGCCGGTCAACTGCTGTTTGTGTATGAGAAATCGGTTGGAAACTTTCCCCACCTCAGCAAGTTGTAGGTGTCGCCACCTGCGCCAATCTTGTGTGAATGCTCTGAAAAGCTATTCATTTGCATATCACAGCATCTTCTTCCTGTCGGTTAAATTTCGCGTCTGTAGCACATCATCTTCGTGGTGTAGCAATTTTAATGTGTTGCGACATTTTTTGGTTGGCTCAACTCACTTCAGTTCGGCAGAATCGTGGTGTCATCTCTGTTTCTTCGTGGTCCGACGGAAGTTCGCAGACCCAGTGGCTCTTTGCACAAAAAAAGGCAGTCTAGCGACCTATTGTCATAAACCCTTAAAATTAATGTGTGTAACAAAAGAAGGCAATGGGAATTTTCAATATCTATTATACAGTTGCGTAATCGACTTGTGCTGCAAATTTGCTACGGAACGTCATTACAATACCGTTTTGAAATAATTAAGAGAATTATTTGACAATGGAACAGCAAAATATTACAGCTACGTAGAGAAGTACTTTGTGCTAAATTTGCAGGCATTAAGTACCTGAGCTTGTGAAGTTACATTACTCCACTGTCTGTTGCAACAATTTTCGATGTAAATGAGCGAAGAGTATGGAGCCTTTATATATTACGGCAAAGTAAGTGAAGGGGCATGCCTGGAAAGACTTTTCGATTTAGAACCCGAGATTTTTTAATTTATGAAGAATAAAGAGAGCGGCATCGAAAATTAGAACGGTTGTTCTAACGTTGTTTATTGCTGAAATGGCATTTTAAGTGGACTTGACTGCACACTGCCCATAGTAAGACACTGCAAGTTGAGAAATAACTTCTGTTTTGACGCAGATGCATTTAAAATGAAAGTCGCATAGTAGAAGGGACAAATTCTAATAGAAAGCGTAGTCCAGTTCCCCGAGCTCTCAGGTGTTAAAGAAAATGAGAGGTCTGAAGGATTCATTGTGATTTTCGAAGAATTACAAGAATAGTTTTCCCAACTTTTTTGAAAACACTGCCAATTTTACATCTGTTTTCAACTGGTTTCGAGACCATTTCCCGTTTCAGTTGAAAGCGCCCCTTTGCTTGTGCCGAGGTACCTGATTGACTTGCAGTGCTGAAATGGTTCAAATGGCTCTGAGCACTATGGAACTTAACATCGAAGTTCATCAGTTCCCTAGAACTTGGAACTACTTAAACCTAACTAACCTAAGGACATCACACGCATCCATGCCCGAGGCAGGATTCGAACCTGCGACCGTAGCGGGCAGATTTAAAGCTGTGGGTACACTGATGACTTGCAGAACCCAACTGACTACTGCCTAAGATGGAAAAAGATTACCAATATTTTTGACGAACTATACGACATTTTAAGTGAGAAAAGTCAGACCTTCACTCTGACAGAGACGGGAGCAAAATATTGGCACAGTATTTGCTGCGTTTTTTTTTTTTTTCATATTTCACATATCATTGTGATGTAGACTGAAAGCACTTTAGTCAGTTTTAGTCCCAGAAGTTTATTAGTAAAAATTCACTACGTTCAGGAGTCCCTTGACAACTGACAACTTATTTCCATCAGACTTATTAACCTTTTCATTTCCTTCAGAGAAGTATCTTCCGTGACGCATTCTCTGTAACTGACACTTCCTTTGTTACACCGTGAATTTTTGCTTCTTTTGCCAAAATGTACGGGAATTTACACAACTTAACTTCACTAACATGCTATTGTAGCTACTATTCAGATAGAATCTTAAATCATTGTCTAGTACTGCACAAGCAATTGAGGACGCAGTAGCTTATGAAAAAGCTCAATGTATGTATAAAAACATGTGTATCCTCTTCGCTTATGTTGTTCCACAACCACACAATTTCTCCTTTCACCAGCTACTGATAGTCCTTAAAAAATATCATTCCATTGAAAATCTAATATATATATTAATAATATATGTATTAATAACGTGCCAAAATGCTCTTCTCTTGTTTCAATGTCCTGAATCATTCATGAAATATGATGGATTTTATGCTGAATTGTATCACGCGCTGGTGAAAGTGAGTGCACTACATAGAATCCATTTTCTCGATACTGGAGATGGATACATACCCGCTCCCGATCCAAAAGGAAAATTCAGCACGTTAGCAAAGATGCAGTGAATGACCAATGTGCACCAAATGTAAACTCACAGCAACTCCCATTTTTCTTTGGTAACCATTCAAATATTGGGTGATGGTGTACTTAACTTGAAAGTATTATAATAACTGTGACCACTAACGAAACGATAGGCACTTCACCATGAAGCTGACACATGAGGATGTAAGCAGCAAAAGAATCAGAACTTTTCACCAGATAGTTTCTGTAATACCTTGTCAGAATGACTGCACAGTAGCTGGCTCTGTACGCCTACATTTAGCCAGAGTAGTTGGCCATCTGGCATGTTGAAGTGGCAAAGAATACTTTGTTCTTTCTGGCTAGGCAGATGGTGCATGTCCACCGCCTTTTGTGTTGCCAGCTAACAGAGAGTGTGTGCTACACCATTAGAGAACAAGGGCACATTCTTTGTGCTGCTTCAGGCCAACTCATGCTGACATCTGCTTTGCAAGTGACCTCCATTCTTTGTTTTTGCACAGTAAGATGCTCCGAACTATGTTGATTGTGGCATATTTCGGCGCGACGTGTTGACCAGAGTGATTCCACCTAAAAGTGCTGCAGAATGACGGCTACGGAGTCGAACTGCGTTAACTTCATATGCACGAGATGAGAGGTCTTACCGTGCAATGGAAGAAAGGAAATTTTAGTGCGACGTCGACGTCCTGAGAGATGGACTAAAAGCAAGGAGTTGATAAGAAGGGGAAGGTCAGCCACTTCGCCCTTATTTAGGGAACTCTCCGGAAATCATTGAAAGCGCTTTAGCGAAACCACGAAAAATCATGGTTAAGATGGACGGACGGAAAATGAACGTTTTCCTTGCGAATACATGTCTCATGTCTCAACCACTGTGGCGTCGCACTCCGAAATATATTGAAAAGCTTTCCCGTGGAGTCAGGGCAATTATGGAAACTTTAATACGCTCAGTTGTTAATTTCTTTTACATTTTCCGCTTCTAATGTCTTATAATTCAACACTTCAATTCATACTGTAAATTTTTTTGTACATCCTTTCAAGGGTATTTAACCCTGGTTGTGCTGAGAAGTAACTGTTAAGAAAATCATTCTATACGCTGTGCCCTTTCCGAGTTAATTAGCGTTGAAGTTAGACATTCAGGTCACTGCGCGCGCAAATTCAACTGGCCCGCTAGAGACATGTCGCCAAACCTGTCATTCGTTTGGTTTCCTAAAAACGAACAAGAGAACGATACAAAAATTGGACATGAGATAGTATTAAGGCCTGAACCCGAGCCAAAGTTTCAACAGTCTCTTGAGTGAGCTATCATCTACGGTATGAGAACCGACACTAACTGTATCTGGTGGACCGCTTGAATTTGCGCACACAACGCGCTGAATGACTAACTTGAGCGCAAGTTAACTCGAGAAGCGTGCAACGTATCAAGTTTTTTCCTTAACAGTTATTTCTGAGGACAACCTGCCCTGCAACAACCTTACCAGTTTTTCAGATTGTTTCTGACCACCTTGTACAGAGTAAGGTACTTCAGACGGCCAGTCTTCGTAACAGTGTGTTACGTCACTTCCTCAGTTCGTTCTTGTGGAATCGATTAATGACGGCAAACACAAAAGTATGGTTGAAGTATGAAGGAATGAAATGTTGAAAAAGAGACTGACTGTTCCGAGAAAGAACGACAAATAGTAAATTAAGGTTAGCAGATGGGATGAAGGAAAGAAAACAGATGTAGATAGCGATCAGGAAAGCATGTGTGGTGTTGGCAATATGGCAGAAATACTAGTTAGCTGTGTGCAGAAGGAAGACAGCTGGAATATGTTGAGAGGGAAGATATGCCGAGGGCAACAGGCTAAGCATCAAGCTACTCGATAATGCAGAGTGGCTTTGGGTAAGAAATAAAGAAACTACCTGTAGAAGGGAGAAATACAAGCTGGAGGGAAATAGGTTCAGATTGCACTTACTAAAGACGAAAATTGCTGGTCTTGCTAGTACACGCCGGTCCGCCACTGTCGGCGGCGTGCTGGATGGCCAGCGGCCCAGCCTAGACCACTTGACCTTCCGTATCGACTTATCGGTCTTCTCAAAAGGCGCTGCTCTCTCATACAAGGCACCTCCATCTACCTGCGAGCGCTAGCTCCCGCTTTGTCCCTGGAGCGAAGGTTGTCTCGCGCACCAGGTGTGGTGGGAGGCGAGTTGAAGAGCTGTAAGTCATCTGGTCCGTCGTTTACGAGCTTTCATCCGTAGACAAAATAGTGTCTCTGTTTCACAGCGAAATACGGTATCGAGTTCTGAATATTGTCTTATAATAGTCCTAAAAGCCGCCAGCCGGAGTCGCCGAGCGGTTCTAGATGCTACCGTTTGGAACCGCGCGACTGTTACGGTCGCAGGTTCGAATCCTGCCTCGGGCATGGATGTGTGTGACGTCCTTAGGTTAGGTTTAAGTAGTTCTAAGTTCTAGGGGACTGATGGCCTCAGAAGTTAAGTCCCATAGTGCTCAGAGCCATTTTAACCATATTTTTCCTAAAAGCCACATTATGAGTTGTCTCAATGAGGTCATAGATTTTCTGCGCTGCTTGACAACTGCTAAGGAACAGAGACACTGTTGGACAGGAATAGTCACAGGCAATGACTGACGACTTGAAACACGGTACACACGTAATAGAGGTGGAGTGGCATATTTATAATGAGAAATGGTACAGATTTTATAGTATGGGAAAGCAGGATAACAGACACAAATAACGTTCGTGTCCACACAGGACGCACTCCTAATATAAAGGTCGATATCGGACACTCAGTAAGGGATATGCCTTCCTCGGGTACTACTGCACATTTTGCATCTGTTATTCATGATTGCTATCAAACTGTTCAGGAGTCTTTAGGGGATATTGCCCTACTCCTCCCTCGACGTGCTTTTCAGTTCTCTCACGGTTCGAGGAAGGGGGCGTTTGTTCAGAAACTCGCCTGCCAACAGCATCAAAGGCATGCTTTGTAGGGTTTAGGTTCTGGGAATGTGCAGGCCATTCCATACCTTCAATATCTTCACTTTCCAGTGTGTCAGACGCCTCACCGGTCCTATATGGGCGGACACTGCCGTCCTTGAACGGAATTTCGGGACCTACTGCACGCCTAAACAGTACACATGATCCAGAATAATACCCAGTGCTGTAACGATACCTTCCATACAGATCTGCAGCGGTGTTCGGCCATTGTGCATGCCTATCCCACCATAACGCCTCGGCCATATCGATGACGTCCATGAACATTCTGTTGTGAGTAATGTTCCCCCCCCCTTCCTCCCCCCCATCCTCTCTCTCTCTCTCTCTCTCTCTCTCTCTCTCTCTCTCTCTCTCTCCCCTCCTCCTCTCCCTGCCCCACCACCAACGAACTTTTCCTCCCCGATAGCGTTCAAATGGGATGCACTTAACAGACTTCAGAGAATAAAAATGAGCCTGATCTAATCACCGGGAAATGGTTCTCGTAGAGAGACGTGTATCGGTAGCAGTTGATACGTATGCAGCGATCTGCCTAGGAGTGCGATGTATGTTCCTTTTCGCCACTAAGGCTACGTACCGATCCTCTTGCGGTGTTGTGTTCCGTGCACGACCACCTCCATCCTTTAGAATTGCATTTACACCTTCAGCGGCATCATGGTGGCTACAGTAGTAACGCTTTGACCGGCTTCGAGCCGTACAACTGCTAGTCCACCATCGTCAGCACTTAAATAATGTCTTGCAGACATGTTGCCGTACCTTACTGAATGTCGCAGTATTCGGTTCCACAACAGCTTTCATCAAATACCGTACTGCATGAACTGCCGAAGGCTGACCGAGCGTTCGTGCACAGGCATGGCTGTAGCTAACGCGTCCCGCTCTTTACATTTCCTTTTACTGTCGTTGATTGGGTGTACCGTAGGAATTGTCGGTAGTTCCTTAACAAGTGTCACATGCCCCTTAGCAATTATCCAGCAGTGTACCTGCAAACAATCGGATTTTTTTTTAAGATAGAGCATCTGAAATATTCGGCTATACACTTAAAAGGAACTGGAGAAATCCCAGTAAGCCTTGTGCTCTGATGGTTCCGCACAAATCAGTTATGTATTCAGATAGTTCATCTGTAGCTTTTGATGAGCTTGCAAGCATCCAAATACACTGCCGGAAAAATAAATCAGTACAACCTTTTACACGTCTCGAATTCACTCGAGATTTATTGTTGCAACAGTGCATATGGAGTACATAGAATGATTACATTTACAGATCAACAGCACAAGCGCGTCTGAGGTACCAGGCACCGAACCATGCTGACGTCGAATCATGCTGAAACACCCATATTAGTAAGAAGTGTAGCCTCCAAGGGCGGCAATGCAGCCGCTGACTCTGGCATCCAGTCGATCGTACAGACGGCAAATAGTGTCCTGGCTTACGTTATGCCACACCTCCTCGACCTGTTCACATAGTTCTGTAAGAATTGTTGGTTACGTCGCACGAGTCTCTTCTCGTTCCATCATATCCCGCACGTGATCGTTTAGAGACAAGCCCGGTGGTCGCGGTGGCCAGGGAAGTTGCTGCACGGCTTGCATGGGTATTGCGTGGGGGAGCAGTATTCTGTTGGAACTATACATCACCTTCCTGTTGCAATAACGGCAAACGAATAGGTCAAAGAACATTATGCACGTACCGAGCACTGATTAGCGGCCCCTGTAGAAACGCCAAAGGTGAGTGAAAGTTGCAGCTTATCCCGCCCAAGAGCATAAGGCCTGGGTGGGCCCAAGTGTGTCTTGGACGAATGCACTCTACGAGACAGCACTCGCCAAGTGTACGTCGTACTTGCAAGCGATTATGACTTGCTTGCTGACAGAGTCTACTTTCATAGCTGCAGACGACGGCCTAGTAGCCTCTTACTTCACAGCTACCTGTCGACAGCAGAACGCAGGGTCTACATCTACATCCATACTCCGCAGGCCACCTGACGGTGTGTGACTGAGGGTACTTTGAGTACCTCTATCGGTTCTCCCTTCTATTGCAGTCTGGTATTGTTCGTGGAAAGAAAGATTGACGGTATGACTCTGTGTGGGCTCTAATCTCTCTGATTTTATCCTCATGGTCTCTTCGCGAGATGTACGTAGGAGGGAGCAATATACTGTTTGACTCCTCGGTGAAGGTATGTTCTCGAAACGTCAACAAAAGCCCGTACCGAGCTACTGAGCGTCTCTCCTGTAGAGTCTTCCACTGGAGTTTATCTATCATCTCCGTAGCGCTTGCGAGATTAGTAAATTTTCCTGTAAAGAAGCGCGCTGCTCTCCCTTTGATCTTCTCTATCTCTTCTATCAATCCTATATGGTACGGATCCCACACCGGTCAGTAGTATTGAAGTAGTGGGTGAACAAGTGTACTAAAACCTACTTCCTTTGTTTTCAGATTGCATTTCCTTAGGATTCTTCCAATGAATCTGGCATCTGCTTTACCGAAGATTAATTTTATATGGTCATTCTATTTTAAATCACTCCTAATGCCTACTGCCAGACAATTTATGGAATTAACTGCTTCCAGTTGCTGACCTGCTATATCGTAGCAAAATGATAAAGGCTCCTTATTTCTATGTACTCGCAGCACGTTACACTTGTCTACATTGAGATTCAGTTGCCATTCCCTGCACCATGCGTCAGTTCGTTGCAGATCCTCCTGCATTTCAGTACAATTTTCCATTGTTAAAACCTCTCGATATACTAAAGCATCATCCGCGGCGTTCTCAGTTTCGGACGTCGGCCTGCGACGCTGTGGACGTGGAACGGGACGGGATGGGACGGCGGGGTCCGGCTGGCACGGCCGTGCATCGGCAGCAGGGAGGCGGCGCTGCGCTGCGCCGCTGCATAATGCATGCCAACGCCGCGACGCGGCTACTGCTGGCGCAGCGAATAAACTGCCAACGCTGCTCTCGCCTGGCCGCCGTTTAAACCTGCAGCTGAGCGTCGCGTCATCAGGGCCGTCTGTACTAGCGCTGCTCGGGGGTAACCTCACGTCGGTAGCAGACGGGTAGCACCCCGTTCCCAAACACGAGAGACTCTTCACTTTGTAAGCAAGTAACGTGAAAATACGAATTAGTAGCATACAAGTAACCCCACCGCGATTCGTTAAACAATCGAGCTCTAATGTGTGGAAAACTTTGAAACGTCTGACTACCTTATAAATAAATTAATGCAGGGTGTAATGGCTGTAAGTACAGATATTTTTATTGGTGAATGAGGACGGCCTACTGAACAACATTACACCGGTATTTACTTCACTTGCAGACTAAACGTTATAGCTATACAGGGTGGTCCATTGATCGTGACTGGGCCAAATATCTCACGAAATAAGCGTCAAATGAAAAACCTACAAAGAACGAAACTTGTCATGCAGTGAAACATCTTGTAGTAACATCGGTAGAACATTACGTAGGAAATCAGCACACAATGGACGATTTAGATTTCCATCGATAAAATGGGGGCCAATTACCCTTCCTCCCATAATGCCGCACCATACATTAACGCGCCAAGGTCGCTGCTGTTCCACTTGTCGCAGTCGTCGTGGATTTTCCGTTGCCCAATAGTGCATACTGTAGTGGACTGACAAGGCAGCCAGTCCACAGTGACGGGTAGCCGTAAGGGCACACGTACACACACGCCGACTGGCGCGAAGTCTGGAACAGGATTCGTATTGAATGTTATAAAGAAAAGAACGTAGCTACTAGAACACTTAACTTTTATATCTGGTATACAGCATTCTTGATGATACAAATGAGACTATCTTGAGATACATGCAATGGTACAAATGGCGCCTTGCTAGGTCGTAGCCATTAACTTAGCTGAAGGCTATTCTGTCTCTCGGCAAATGAGAGAAAGGCTTCGATCCGTGTAGTCGCGAGCAATGTCGTCGTACAACTGGGGCGAGTGCTAGTCAGTCTCTCGAGACCTGCCTTGTGGTGGCGCTCGGTCTGCGATCCTGACAGTGGCGACACGCGGGTCCGACATGTACTAATGGACCGCGGCCGATTTAAGCTACCACCTAGCAAGTGTGGTGTCTGGCGGTGACACCACACATATTATGCCGGTTTTCGTTACCGCTGTTGGTGAATGACGATTCGTCGCTAAATAGAACGTTTGCAAAAATCTGTCATCGTCCCGTAATTTCTCTTGTACCCAGTGGCAGAACTGTACACGACGTTCAAAGTTGTCGCCATGCAATTCCTGGTGCATAGAAATATGGTACGGGTGCAATCGATGTTGATGTAGCATTCTCAACACCGACGTTTTTTGAGATTCCCGATTCTCACGCAATTTGTCGGCTACTGATGTGCGGATTAGCAGCGACAGCAGCTAAGAGACCTTCTTGGGCACCATCATTTGTTGCAGGTCGTGGCTGACGTTTCACATGTGGCTGAACACTTCCTGTTTCCTTAAATAACGTAACTATCCGGCGAACGGTCCCGACACGTGAATGATGTCGTCCAGGATACCGAGCAGCATACATAGCACACGCCCGTTGGGCATTTTGACCACAATAGCCATACATCAACAAGATATCGACCTTTTCCGCAATTGGTTCAAAATGGTTCAAATGGCTCTGAGCACTATGGGACTTAACATCTGAGGTCATCAGTCCCCTAGAACTTAGAACTACTTAAACCTAACTAACCTAAGGACATCACATACATCCATGCCCGAGGCAGGATTCGAACCTGCGACCGTAGCGGTCGCGCGGATCCAGACTGAAGCGCCTAGAACCGCTCGGCCACAGCGGCCGGCGCGCAACTGGTAAACGGTCGATTTCAACACGGGTAATGTATCACGAAGCAAATACCGTCAGCACTGGCGGAATGTTACGTGATACCACGTAATTATACCCTTGTGACTATTACAACGCCATTTGTCACAAAGCGAAAAAAGTTGTCCAAATAAAACAAGCATATTTCTTTACGTACTACACGAATATGTGATAAAAATGGAGGTTCCTATTTAGAAAAACGCAGTTGATATTCGTTTGACCTATGGCAGCGTCATCTAGCGGGCCAACCATAGCGCCATCTGGTATCCCCCTTCAAGCTAAACGAGTTTCGTTCTTTCTAGTTTTTTCGTTTGATGCTTATTTCGTGAGATATTTGGCCCGTCACTATCAATGGACCACCCTGTGTAGTTTATAGTTATAGCTGTATAGTTTGTTTTTAGGTTGGTTGTTACTCCAAGTATGTGTGACAAGAGTAAGTGATTAATGCTTAGTCTCCCCTGGGCAGCAGTTCCGGTCGTGAGGAGTGGAAGCATAGATGCAAAACGGACAGTCTATACTGCCAGGCGTCCTTCACTTCGCGGCCCAGGTACGCCAATGCAGGAAACATCAACTCGTAAAGTTTTTGATGTTGTCGTTGGAAGATTGTTGGTGCAGAAAAAGAACAACCAGCACACTGGTGCGTGTACATATTAAGGTACCACAGATGAAAATATCTGCGTTTATACCCATCAACTATTTTAAAATTTTTATGTAAGGCAGGTAACACGTTTATGATGAAGACGCAAAGCGCAAATCATGTTCGGTTTATTACCTTCTGATTATTCATCCATATGCTAATGAAAAAGTCAAAGCCAAAAATTTTGTCTGACTAAGTGAGAAAAAGCTTAAAAAAGGCTTGATATTATGTTTAACATTTGCTGGAAGTCGCTAAGTGATCTCATAATCAAACACTGCATACTGTATGGGAGTAATGTGTGTTCCCTTTTAAGAAAAGCTAGTTTTACAAGCGTGTCAATGTGTATGATGTCACATCTCCTGAAGTGTGAGTCTTACAATGACATAATTTGCAGCTACGCTCAGTGGTATATTTGGATACTGCCTGCAAAATGTGTTGTGAATGGAGTTAGTAATAAAGAAGTAACATACTAAAACTTCATGGTTGATGTTGAAATCTTATTGCAGGAACAGCGATAATGTAGTGACCGATAAATATTATTTTTAAGGGGTATCAATGAGTAAATATTTCGAAAAATTTTGAAGTTGTATGTGAAGTCTGTTAGTATTCCATAACAGCTCTCGCTATCAAATATTGCATGAATATAGTGTGGGTAATTTGCGCGCCGTGAGCAATGCTGCCTCAAGTTTGCAGCTCGAACACTTGACGTACGTTGTTAAATCTTTCACATAAGATTACATTTCTTAAGTAAAAAGTTACGCAAGACTTTTAAATTCATTCAATAAGTATACGAAATACATAAAATCAAATTACTTTAGTCTTTCAGGCCGTTACACAGACGCTTTACAACTGGGGATGGTGAATGTTTAGCCTTTTAGTGACATGCAGTGTGCCTCAGGAATGTTTCGACAAACATCGATGGGTTTTAGAGGCTGTCCGAGGATCGAACTGACGATAGGAACACATGTCTGGAAACATTATCCAACGATACTCCGGACCGTCGAAGCTACAATCGCAGGTGCCTACCCCTACGCCCCCCTTCCGACTATAAACGTGACTTTGTACGCTGACGGACCCTAGGCGGAACGTCTCACAATGTTGTTTGATGTTCAGCGACTGCGACTGACTGGAGCCGTCGGCAGTGGAGGAAATGCAGCCAGCTGCTGCGCAGACAGGCCTTGTCTCCTCTGAACGCGATGCTCTGTCGCATTTGTGGATGATGGTTCCGATACAAGTTTCTATCCGCCTTCTATTTTTCTCCTGAAACCCTCAAAAATCTCCATCTTTTTCGGTATACAGGAGAAAAATAAACTGCGGCTGTAAGCCTTAGTCCAAAACGTCATCCACTGAGGCAGCAGATTATCGCATTCATAGGAGACTTGGCGTGCTTGTGTAGCAGCTACCTCTATCTTCACCACTGCCGATCGTGGCAGTAAGTTAGGATCACTGAAAAACAACATTGCGAGACTCCGCCTATGGTTCATTAGAGAACAAAGGCTAGGGTAAGAAACTGGGCCAGGAAGCGCCACCGCCAGAACCCGAGGCAGGGCCGTCTGTTTCTTTCTACCGACGAGCATGGGATTTGTTGGATGCCAGATGATCATCGAAGATGAGTGTGGAGGAGGGCAGGTACCACTGCAGGTCCATGAGTTCAGCAGGCAGGTTCCCACCCCCACTGTGGGCTGGGATCATCAGGTAAGGATGTGAGAAACCACTCATCGCTATCAGACAGTGTAGTACCGGTACAGGATTGCCCAATCTACTGTCCAACCCGCAGTCGACATCCCGGAGACGCTTTCGAGACAACACACGAGCAGACTGCACCCACTTCGTGGACACGTTTCTCCCGGGGGCAGCTATAAACCGATTGGTGTGTACTGTGATACCTGCCGAAGTCAACCCGACAGAGTATGCTTGGGACCAGACGAAACTAGGAGTACGTCGCGACAGGAACGCCTACTCACTGCCTGGGCCAAGGGGAGGCGACGTCTAGGAGTGCGCCAATCTGAAGCAGCAACTTCCCCACCACTTGATAGCGAGCGGGAGCCAAGAATGTCGCAGTGTACGAAACACGGTACTGCAGATTCTGACTTCAGACGTATATATGCTGTTTGTATCCGTTATTATTTTCTTTTCATTTTACGATGAACTTTTTTTAGTTTCATTAGGGGTAATATTTATTTGCCTGCTCCCCTCGAATCCGCACGTAGATTCGAAGACAAGCAAGCCGTGCAAATTTTAAGTTGACTAATATGTACACTCTAAGGTGACAATCGCTGTTGCCAAGTGGAGTGCACTCAACCATTGTGAGGCAAACTGAGGAGCTACTTGACTGAGAAGTAGCGGCTCCGGTCTCGTAAACTGACATACTTTCGGGAGAGCGGTGTGCTGACCACATGTCCCTCCATATCCGCATCCAGTGACGCCTCTGGGCTGAGGATGACACGACGGCCGTTCGGTACCGTTGGGCCTTCATGGCCTGTTCGGATGTAGTTTATCTTTAGAACACACTAAGACAAAAACAAAAACCGATTTACCACGAAAGAACTATTCGAATAGCACGGAAATCGGTAGATGTGGTGTACATCTACGGATAAACTAATGATTACAGTTTCAGAAACATTAAATGATTTATTCAAGAGAAAGAGCTTCACAAAGTGAGCATGTCAGTAACGCTGTGGTCCACTACCTGACGGATATCGTGGCAAATTCTGACGAATCGGGGCGTTGGATTGTCAAAATCCCGATATGGTTTGGTGGCCATCCTCATAATTCTCTGAACGTTCTCAATTGGGAAGAGCTTCTTGTGACCTTGCTGGCCGAGACAGGGTTTTGCAAGCATGAAAGCAAGTAGTAGCAACTCTTGCGTGTGCGGGCGGGCATTATCGTGCTGAAATGTAAAGGCTTCCCAAGAAGGGCCACAAAACGAGACGTACAATATACGTACAGCTGTGCTTCTAGGATGCCGCAGATGACAACCAATGGCGTCCTGCTATAAACTGAAATGGCGCTCCGGACCATCACACCTAGATGGGCCGTATGCTGGGCGACTGTCAGATTGGTATCCCATTGCTGTCCGGTTTCGGTCCTATTCGCATAATTCTTTTGTGGTGCATCTTTTTTGTGCCTTAGAATATAGTTACATGTTATCACCTGCCGGGCATTTTAACTTCTAGCCCCCTCCGTCCCCCCACACCCCCCACCCCTAGGAACCAAATTTTCCGTATGCGACTGCAGTCACCTTAGCCACTGAGGCATCATGCTCGAAAATTTTTCCGTAGTGGACGTCAGGAGAAAACGCGCTGATCGCGTGGTCTTTGCGACCTCGCAGGGAAAGTGCGTGATCTGGAACTTTCAGAAGCGCACGGAAATGTGCTTAAAACATCAATCGATCATCCGTAAAACAGAGCTTCGAGCCATTCGCATGCAAAATCTTACCATGAGAGATATTTCAATGATCACTCATTCAAGGTCTAACAGACGAACTTTGGTAGCAAGAAGATACAAAATATCGGTGTAACAGAACCAAAAACATAAATTTTAGATGTAGTTACTTACTGATATATTTTCCTCTGCTTAAAATAATTACGCTGTCTGAACAGCAAACATTTTCCGTTTTCCTTTCCACCTTTCAATGTTGATTTGGGATTATAATTAAGTGGTCGAAGAAAAGTGGAACATGACAATGTGCACACATAAAAAAGACACTTTTTCACGTTCAGCATCGCTTCTGCAGTCATGGAGTCCAACATCATTGTCATGATCATGATCATCATCATCATCATCATCATTATCTTCAGTATTCCGCCTTCCGGCAGGCCATCACATGTACTCCCCATGTAGCCCTGTCGTTTGCTAACCCCTATGTTTTCTCATAATTGTTTGTTATCTTTATGCTATCCTCCATTTGGTATCCAACATCAAACGCCACACAAATCATGTTGTCATACCATGGTACTGGTATGTCAACGTCGTGACCTGCCTGGTGTCAAGTGTATTGTACGATAGGCTTATACTACGGTGCAGGAAATTTACTATACAACACAGAATGAAGTCTGACATGAAATGATCGTGTAACTTCATCTGCGACTTTTCTGAATGTAGTCTTACGTACTCAAATACCCTTACGAGGTTGAGTAACATAAAAACCTTAAATATTTTTTTAAATATTATACATCGTGCAGAAGTGGTACAAAGCTGTATAACTTTTCAACATAGTCTCCCCCACTCTCAATGCAAGTCCCCCAGCGCTTACAAAGTGCATACATTCCTTTAGAAAAAAATTCTTTTGGTAGTCCGCGCATCCACTCATGCACCGCGTGGCGTACCTCTTCATCAGAACGTAACTTCTTTCCTCCCACTGCGTCTTCGAGTGGTCCAAACATATGGAAATCACATGGGGCAAGGTCTGGTGAGTATGGTGGATGAGGAAGACACTCAAAATGCAGGTCTGTGATTATTGCAACTGTTGTAAGGGCAGTGTGGGGCCTTGCATTTTCGTGTTGCAAAAGGAGACCTGCTAACAGCAATCCAGCTTTGATTTGATTGCAGGTCGCAGATAATTTTTTAGGAGATCTGTGTAAGATGGACTGATGACAGTGGTCCCTCTAGGCATGTAATGCTCCAAAATGACGCCTTTTTCGTCCAAAAGAAAGTCAGCATAAACTTCCCTGCTGGTGGTTCTGTTCGAAACTTCTTTGATTTTGGTGATAAGGAATGGCGCCATTCCTTGCTCGCTCTCTTCGTTGGTGGAGGTGAAACCAGGTTTCGTCCCCCGTAACGATACTTCGAATGAAGCAGTCACCTTCTCGTTCAAAGCGCCGAAGAAAGCATCAACACGTCGTTCTCTCATTTCAGGAGTCAGCTGCCGTGGCACCCATCTTGCAAACACTTTGTGAAACTGGAGCACATCATGCACAATGTGGTGTGCTGACCCATGACTAATCTGTAAACATGCTGCAATGCCATTCAGTGACACTCGGCGGTTTTCCTTCACTATAGCTTCAACTGCTGCAATGCTCTGTGGAGTCACAACTCGTTGTGCCCGACCTGGACGAGGAGCATCTTCCAGTGAAGTCACACCATTTGCGAACTTCCTACTCCATTCGTAGACTTGCAGCTGTGACAAACATGCATCGCCGTACTGAACCGCCACCTACAGGCCATTGTGCATGTTGTTTGGTAGCACGCTTACCAACTTACAGGATAACGGCGCGAAATTTCGATTTGTTATTACAAATTTAAGGTTTTCATTTGACTTACCCTCGAATATTTCCTAATGAAATGCACATCAGGATGCGGGCAATATTTTGTTGTCTTCTGCGAATTTTTCGTCCTATAATACCGATATTTTGTTTCGTCGCGTTATCAGAGCTCCTCATTATCCGTTGAAGAGGTGATCATTGAAATGCCTCTCGTGGCAACACGCACAGTTTTGCCTGCGAATGGCTCCTACCACAGTTTTTGGGACGAGTCATTTATATTCATGGCCCATTTCCGTGTAGTTCTGACCGCTCGAGGTTACGCACTGGCATCGCCAGCGACTTTGTCTCGCAGGCTCGCACTGTGCCTTGCCGGCCGCGTGCGGAGGTCGGACGCGTCGTCCTTTTATCGATTCGGCGGCGGCGGCGGCGGCGGCGGCTGCCGGAGGCGGCTGATGTTTCTGCGGACTCACAGAGCGGCGCCGCGCCAGGGGAACCCTGCCAAACCGCCGCCGGAGTCGCCGCAGCCGCCGCCGCCGCCGCCGCCACCGACGCCGCCAGACATCGATTCGCCGCCAGAGGCCGGGCGCCGCTCTCATTCACGCGTCGCGTCGCCGTGGTCGCCCGGTTTCAAAATTAGCTGGCCACGATTCCACTCTTCCCCGGAACAAACACTAATAATAAGGCTTTAATGACGTTACCCGCATCTGTGCACTGAAATGTACCAATGCTAACAGGTGAGAATTTGGCCGAGAACGGGATTAGAAACCGAATTTCCCGCCTTACGCGAGCGGTCACCTTAACCGCCTCGGCTGTCCGAGCACGCTGCCCAGCCGGTTAATACTTACTAACGAGACCTACCTACGGATCCCTCACTCGCAGACTTCCATTCCCATGAGAGATCGGATACACACTACTGGCTATTAAAATTGCTACACCAAGAAGATGTGCAGATGATAAACAGGTATTCATTGCACAAATATATTCTACTAGAATTGACATGTGATTACATTTTCACGCAATTTGGGTGCATAGATCCTGAGAAATCAGTACCCAGAACAACCATCTCTGACCGTAATAACGGCCTTGATACGCCTGGGCATTGAGTCAGACGGAGCTTGGATGGCGTGTACAGGTACAGCTGCCCATGCAGCTTCAACACCATACCACAGTTCATCAAGAGTAGTGACTGGCGTATTGTGACGAGCCAGTTGCTCGACCGCCATTGACCAAACGTTTTCAATTGGTGAGAGATCTGGAGAATGTGCTCGCCAGGGCAGCAGTCAAACATTTTCTGTATCCAGAAAGGCCCGTACAGGACCTGCAACATGCGGTCCTGCATTAACCTGCTGAAGTATAGGGTTTCGCAGGGATCGAATGAAGGGTAGAGCCACGGGTCGTAACACATGTGAAATGGAACGTCCACTGTTCAAAGTGCTATCAATGCGAACAACAGGTGACCGAGACGTGTAACCAATGACACCCCATACCATCACGCCGGGTGAAACGCCAGAATGGCGATGACGAATACACGCTTCCAATGTGCGTTCACCGCAATGTCGCCAAACATTGATGCCACCATCATGTTGCTGTAAACAGAACCTGGATTCATCCGAAAAAATGACGTTTTGCCATTGGTGCACCCAGGTTCGTCGTTGAGTACACCATCGCAGGCGCTCCTGTCTGTGATGCAGCGTCAAGGCTAACCGCAGGCATGGTCTCCGAGCTAATTGTCCATGCTGCTTCAAAAGTCGTCGAACTGTTCGTGCAGATGGTTGTTGTCTTGCAAACATCCCCATCTGTTGACTCAGGGATCTAATGTGGCTGCACGATCCGTTACAGCCTTACATCGCGACTGTTAGTGATACGAGGCCGCTGGGATCCAGAACGGCGTTCCGTATTACCCTCCAGAACCCACCGATTCCATATTCTGCTAACAGTCATTGGATCTCGACCAACGCGAGCAGCAATGTCGCGATACAATAATCTGCAATCGCGATAGGCTACAGTCCGACCTTTATCAAAGTCGGAAACGCAATGGTACGCATTTCTCCTCCTTACACGAGGCATCCTCCTTACACCAGGCAACGCCGGTCAACTGCTGTTTGTGTATGAGAAATCGGTTGGAAACTTTCGTCATGTTAGCACGTTGTAGGTGTCGCCACCGACGCCAACCTTGTGTGAATGCTCTGAAAAGCTATTCATTTGCATATCACAGCATTTCTTCCTGTCGGTTAAATTTCGCGTCTGTAGCACGTCATCTTTGTGGTGTAGCACTTTTAATGGCCAGTAGTGTAGTATGCACCGAAGCTGAAAGTAAGGATCATTCGCCTTCTCGTAACATTCTTGGTGTGCGAGTGTATATGTACTAATAATATTACTAAAGATAGTAATAGTACCGTAAAACTTCCGAACTGTGTGACAGGCTGCTTACTATGTGCCAGTCACAGTTTTCGACACACACAGCCCTCTCGTCGCTGTGATGGTTAAGTTAAAGTTTCGGAAAGAATCAGGTAGTTTGCCGAACCTGTCTGGAAGAGGTGGAACAGATTCCACGTGGTTTCTACCCCAGCTACATGTTCCCACACGTTTGTAAGTCCCAATGTGAGTTATTCCTGTATTAAGGTGACTGATATAATCTCCTCTGACTTCACTACATCCAGGGTCCTTACAAAATTGTTAAGTGTGCCTGTTCATCTCAAAAATATCAGTTCCAAATGCGACCTTTCTCAATTTAAACCGTATGTTCATTCAGGTTTTGAGGCTGGTGATACGAAAAAGTAGAAGCTACCGAACAATGTAACACTATTTTTTTTTCTTCTTCTTCTTCTTCTTCTTCAGTCCTGCGCCATTTAGCTGACGTATTTTCGCCAACTGGAGTGGCCAGCGGTTCTAGGTGCTACAGCCTGGAACCGCGCGATCGCTACGGTCGCAGATTCGAATCCTACCTCGGGCATGGATGTGCGTGATGTCCTTAGGTTAGTCAGGTTTAAGTAGTTCCAAGTTCTAGGGGACTGATGACCCCGAAGTCCCATAGTGCTCAGAGCCATTTGAACCATTTTTTTTGACGTATTTTCGTGTTCATTGCTACAAATACCGCTTCTGGTGTGGTAGCGAGTAGGAGAAAGGTAGGCAGCAGGCTACATAAAAACTGTTCACCAGAACAGCTGGAAAACATCTTGCATGACGTGAAGAATATAAAGGTCACTCTTCGTCGGCTAGTGAAAGACATGGAAACAGTCGGGAATCCTGTTAGACAACCAGTACTATGAGACCAAGAACGGAACGTAATTTGTGCCCGTGTAAATGCCCTTGTTACCTATGGTTTTCCAGTTAAGACACTAACTGCGGCCGGCCGCGGTGGCCGTGCGGTTCTGGCGCTGCAGTCCGGAACCGCGGGACTGCTACGGTCGCAAGTTCGAACCCTGCCTCGGGCATGGGTGTGTGTGATGTCCTTAGACGAGACAACCTACACATTAAGTCAATAAGAAACACGAAGACAGCTGTGATTGTCGAAGCAGCAACACAGGAGGACTGTAGGAAAATAATAGAAAAGACGAAAGATATTGAGAATATCGCGTGTGAGGGGCCCAGAAAGCGGCAACCTTTGGTGATAGTCTATCGAGTGACAGACACTATCTCGGATAGAGAATTTCTTGAGTGTTTATACGACCAAAATCTCAGTGACGATTTCACAAAAGACGAATTCGACAAAGACGTGAAAATCAGATTCCGCACAGGGCCCAAAGGAAAGGGATACAACCACCAAGTGTTGGAAGTCACACCAAGAATTTATTGGTACCTCACCAAAAAAGGAAGGGTGTACATAGACTTCCAATCCCTATCTGTCAAAGACTATACGTCAGTGAGCCAGTGTTACAACTGTTGTGACCTTGGCCATACAACCAAAGCCTGCGCAGACAGAGGTACGACCTGTTCAAGGTGTGGCAAAAAGGGCCACAAACGCGCGGACTGTCGAGCATCAGAGCCCATCGATTGCATCCCTTGCAGGAACAGAAACCGAATTTGCAATAAGAGCTGCTTGATAGACTAATTGACAGTACTGACTATGGCAACTGAACACCCCCCTGAGTCAAACAACATGCTCCATAAATCAACCCCTGAAAAAACAAGATCATACAAATCACCATCCACCAGGCACAGAAACCATCTACGTGCAATACTCTGGCGTAAGAGGCAAAAACTATCACCTGACGACTACCCCAACAATGGTCACATTCCAGGCTTGATACACAATACAAACCTGGAGGACAGCCATCATGCAATCACTGAATACATAGACGACCTAACACTCACAGGACAAATGTCACCAGAAGCCGCCAAACTAATCAAAAGACAAATAATGTACTGGATGACATTCCAGACGACCCTTATGAACAGGATAGACGAACTCGAAGACGAACTACTGAGAATAGACATGATAACCCCAAATCCTGATACCGACAGACCAGAAAACCACACCACACATGACCAACCAAAGCAACTGCACAAAACAGCGTTGCTAACCACTCAAGATCACCCATCCACTCCAGCACAACGACGCACATACGACACTACAAAATGCGAAGGACGCATCAAACCAATCAAATTCATACAAGGTGAGACCTTGAACCCAACGGTGCTAAACACAACCGTAACGCAAGCAAGCACAACTGGAGTCCAAACGGAAAACATGAACAAATCAGACACCTCAGACTGTAATCAAATCAAACGCAAAATAACTCTCTCTAACTCATTGACAGAGGAAGAAGACGACGTCTATTATTGCCCTTACGCCAGAGATTGTAGTGTTCATAACAATGATATTCGAAACAGTAATACCGACCTTGAACAGGCCACAGCGCCGGCAGACATCACGAATGCCACACAAAAAGCCGCAGCAACAACCGCAACAAAAGTCTGCGGAGGGTCTGGCAACAGAGGCGATAGTGCGCATAACATACCAAAAGCTGTTATGTCTGTCACAGGTAGCGTAGACGAGCAGTCAAGTGGGAACGAAATCACGTCATATCAATGCAGAATGGAGGCACAAACAACCGACACATCTGATACACATCAAGACTGCACAAACGAAACACACACAAAAAACAAACGAATCATCGCAGCCTTTAGGAAACTAAAACCGCATAGGAAACCCAAACAGCCTAAGAGAGTCCCGAAAGTGAAAGCGTGTGACGACCAATCGCGGCAATCGCAGGCTGCGTCAAAACCTAGTGATACGAAAGTGCATTCCCCTGATGATACCAACACCTTCGCAGCCTCCCAACCAACAACCTCAATGCCGACGCCCAAGGAAACCCCCACAACAACCAACGAGGAAGCCAATCCAGCGCCCCCCGCAGAGGTGCACAACAACGCCACTACACCATCACGACACGTCACGGCTGCAGAGACGCCAACACACGCCATCGACACCGATAGTTTTAGTTACGACAAGCTAGATATAAATGTAAAATTAAGTAGGCTAGAAAAAAGAGACATCTTAGAGACGGCACAGCGGATGCTCATCCGCACCCTACACCCGTACGGCCAATCTGTTTGTTTCCGTACATCAGAGCAAACCGATAGACTGATTCTCAAAACGGAGAATATTCCAACAGATCCAGACAGCCTACTAGACCTGCTCATGCAGGTGTGCGCCCGCAGGGAGGAACCATTCGATATGGACAAGCTTTACAAGGATCACGTAAGGGCTCATGGGAGAACATACTTCGATTACAGTCAAACTGGCAGCAAGTGCTACGCCACAGTTAAACACCCAAACTGCTAATAGCACAGCTTAATGCTATGCGGAGTATACTTGTAAATTCGGAGCTCCCACGGGTCCTACGTGAACTAAAAAGTGACATTCTGTGCATACAGGAGCCCTACACTAGACAAGGGCATATCCCCAACTTTCCTCCAAGTGCGGTGACAGTTGCGGAGGGGACAGGCTGCATGGCATCTGTCATAATCCTAAACAAAGAAATACATCCAGTCAAAATTACAGAACTCTGTTCCGAGCACCTAGTTACAGTTGAAGTCACACACAAGGGGGATACTTGGATCATCGCGTCGCTGTACGCCCAATTCTGTCATTGCATCAAACCATACGCAGACCTCATCAGAGATGTTGCGCAATACGCTGGCAACAAAAAACTTCTCATCTGTGCAGACATAAATGCCAGATCAACCCTGTGGCATTCAGACAGAACTGACGACAGAGGTAGAATAATAAATGACATCATCCAAGAAAACAGACTACACGTACTCAACAAGGAAGGACATCACCCGACTCACATCGGACACAACGGTCATTCATCAAACATAGACATCATCCTCGTTAATAATGCCGCCATCAACCACGTACGAGACTGGACCGTACATGACCAGATCACTGCTAGCGACCACAACATCATCACACTAACCTTAAGTGGCACACCAAACGTCAACACAGAAACACTACCAAAAAGACTATTATTTGACAAAACAGACTGGGACAGGGTCAGACAAAAAATACATGAGCACATACCGCAAGACATCACCGGCAGTGTTGATTACAGAGCACACATGCTGACAGATATCATCACACACACACAGAACACCTGCATACCCACACAAAGAATGACAAAACACCAAAATATTCCCTGGACTACACAATTAACACGACTCAAACAAGACTCAAAACGTAACCGTAAACTTTACCAACGAGCAATTTCAGATAGAGAAAGACAATTACGACTACACGACTACCGGCTTGCCAAGGATAAATATAAACTTGAGCTGAATAAGACCAGGAAAGACCATTGGAACAGCCATGTAGCAGCACAAACACAACTAAACATTTGGGGGGAACCATACAAAATCGTGACAGAGAAAATTAAGAGCCCACTGGTTCTGGGAACGCTGCGACAGGAGGATGGTGAGATGACTAAGGGCTGGAGACGCACAGCGGAGTTCCTGCTGAGCAAACTCCTGCCCGACGACATCGCATACACAGACACACCACAACATGCAGCACTGAGGCGCGAAGTAGGCACAGTATACACCACACCAACCGTCACCTGTCCATTTGCGCAGGAAGAAGTGGCGACAGCGATCTCAGAACTCAAAAACAAAAAGGCGCCTGGACCGGATGGTATCCACTCTGAGGTACTGAAACAAATTGCACCGCAGATCACCCCGTTTCTCACAACGTTGTTAAACGATGCATTAAGGCTGGGCCGTGTGCCTGCAGTGTGGAAGACCTCGAAGGCGGTTATCATAAAAAAGGCTCCAGACAAAGACCCATCAGACCCCAAGTCATACAGACCAATTTGCCTTATCAATACACTCGGTAAAGTACAAGAAAAACTACTCTGCAAAAGACTACAAGCACACCGAACACTACGGGGACTGACACCACACCAATACGGCTTCAGGGAAGGGAAATCTATAGACGACGCAATTAACAGAGCACTTCAAATAGTACACGACACACCCTCCAAATACACACTTGCAATTATGATAGACATCTCAGGTGCCTTCGACAACCTCTGGTGGCCGGCCTTGTTCAAGAGGCTCAGACACCTGCAGGTACCGGAGTCTCTGTATAATAGTTTCATGGACTACTGCAGAGACAGAACGGTCGTTTGGCAAATGGACAACCAGAAAGTGATTAAACGAATTACAAAAGGCTGTCCACAAGGGTCGATCTGCGGCCCCATCTTCTGGGACATAGTTATAGAACCGCTCCTACAGTTACTAGAGGAGCACATCTTGACAGATGGAGCTGTCGCTTATGCTGATGATCTACTCGTCGTAGTTTCAGCAAATAACCGTGCCCAGCTAGAAGAAAGAGCCAATGGAACACTTAGGACAATAACCCAATGGTGCACAGATAATAAATTAAAGATAGCAGGAAACAAAACAACTTATACATTGCTAAAGGGTATCCTGCGCAGGAACCCAATAGTCAAAATCGGGGACACAAACATAAAAAGACTAGCAGTCACACGCTATCTAGGAGTATACATTGATGAACGATTGAACTTCCACGAACACATGCGAATATGCACAAACAAAGCAGAAAAGATACTACACAAACTGGCTAGGCTAAATTCGGAACAATTCAGACTACCCCTGTCAGTGACACGAACATACCATTGTGCTCTCTTCGAGTCAGTACTATGCTTTGCTGCCAGTACGTGGGCCCACAGGTTAAATCTCTCAACCAACAGAACCATTGTACGTCGAGGCCAAAGAAGTGTTCTACTTCGACTAACAGGGGCATTTAACACAACATCAAATGACGCACTATGTGTCGTCATGGGAATTTTCCCCATAGATATCACCATCAGGTACCGCGCAGCAATGTACTGGCTTAGGATGGGGAGAATAGACCAGGTTCGGCAGATCACTGGTGTACCGATTGAGACAACACGCCAACTCAGAGCATGGCGAGTGGATACCTGGCAGAGCGAGTGGGCCAACAGCGATAAGGGCCGCCGTGTCTACAACTTCTTCCCTGACATCCGGGAAAGACTAAAACTAAAACATATTGATCCCAGCCGCGGTATGGTACATTTCATCACAGGACATGGCCCTTATCCCACGCACCTGTACCGCGTGAGTCTGCAGCAGACTAATAGATGCACATGCGGGGAAGAAGGTTCCCCTGAACATACTGTCTTCTTCTGCGGACAACGCACGGACATAAGACACACAGTACACATAAATCGCCTGAACACACAGAACGAACTACATGCCATAATACGCGACCCGGAAAGGTGGACTGAACTCAACAAACTAACGGACGAAATCTCGAAGACCCAACAAATAGAATACTTGCGCAACAGACCCTACCGAAGGCAAGTCGGTCCAAACAGACGTCACGATGCCCAGGGGGATACAGATATGATTAGCACCACGAGTGATGAAGAAGAAACAGATACAGACCAGGGCACCAACACAGATATTGAAGCGTCCAGTGCGGATGATCCATAGTGTCAACCAAGTCAAATTCAAAGAACAGAGTGGAACAACCGACAAGAGGTGCACAAGTCACACACAATCCTAAAAACAGATTGCACCGTATATATAAATAGTTAACAGCATCTCCATGTCCAATAAGAGCTTAAAGATAGGTACCTCTACAAGGGACCTACACCTTCCGTTAAGAGGCAGCGCACTGTCTGTATGGAAGGATCTTAATTGTGGTCCCTCTCTTTTGAGCCCAACCCGACGGATACCTATGGTAGATCGGGGAAAACCACCGCTCAGGCTGTGTTGCTGGCGGGGCCGGAAGGTGCTAACTGCCACACCATGTATCATTGTAAGTCTCATTGGCTCAGTGTGAACTGTTTGTACAACCAACCTACACAGCCTATACCTCAACCTCCACTATAGTAAGAACTTCTCATCTGAAGCTTAAAGTTGGGCACCTCTTCAAGGGACCCACGCCCCCCTGGTAGGAGGCGGCGCACGTCCTGGATGGAAGGATCTTAATTGTGGTTCCTCTCTTTTGAGCCCAACCCGACGGATACCTATGGTAGATCGGGGAAAACCACCGTTCAGGTCGTGTTGTCGGCGGGGCCGGGAGGTGCTCGCGCCTGATGTACTCTACTAGGAGCCTTGCAGGCTCAACACAAACCGTTAGCGTCATTACCTTATTACTTTTACCACGAGTACCCTTTCATTAGCAACTTTGAGCCAAGCACAAAATCAGTTACCTCTCTATTGTATATCGTAAATAGTTTAGCCGGCTGGACATGGAGGTCTTAGTCTTAGTTTCTAGCTTTAACGTACCCTAATCTCTTCTAGTTAAGGTAGTTTTTAGGATGGTAGATGTTAAAAGCATGGTGAGCAACGGCCAGCGTCTTGAGGGTCATTCCAAGACCCGGGCCGCCGCCCACAACCAGGTGACGGGCCATATTATACCTATAACTTCTCTATTCAGTTCTCTTCCTTCCTTCTTTCTAAATATTTAATTTCGTTTTGTTTATTAATATCTTACTTGATTTTGTATTAGTTATAAGTTTTTCTAATGCTGCACAAAAAAAAATCAAATGGATCTAAACAAAGCCCGCCTCCACGTGGCGGGACACGGGCAACGGTGTGAGTGGGGACGGGAGCCGGTGTGGTGTTACTTTCAGTCACTGCGGACCCCGGACCCAGTCACAGCGGCTAAGTGGCAATATACGACCCACCATAAGAAATTAGACGGTGGGTCATAAAATATAAGCAGCTAGTGAAAAAAAAAAAAAAAAGTGTCCTTAGGTTAGTTAGGTTTAAGTAGTTCTAAGTTCTAGGGGACTTATGACCTAAGATGTTGAGTCCCATAGTGCTCAGAGCCATTTGAACCATTTGAACCACTAACTGCGATTGGGTGTGAAGAACTATTTGACACGAGTCAGTCTCACTGTTTTTGAGTTTAGGGGTAATATGCCAGGAATAAAGTGGGTTGAGATGTTTTTGAGAAGTCATAGAGAGATGAGTATGAGACTGTTTATCTAGAAGCTTACTTTTTGAGGTATCGTGGGTTAACAGACAGTTGTAGAATGGATAGATTCCAATTATGGCAATACAACGGTGTGACACATCCACTATAGATGAGTTTTCTATTTACAATTAGGAGGGTCACATAGATGGGCCTCTATCGCTCCCAACAATATGAGACACACGAAAGAAATTCCCCATCCCATCCTAAAAGACATCGACTTTTTTAAAACAAAAAACGTAATTCTGAAGAAGAGGTGTGTAGATGTGTTGAGTAAAATCCTCAGCTGTCCACGTGAAATATTAAGGGAGCAACGTTTATAAAAACTCAAAAAAGTGTCAAAAATATTGAGTTCTACGGTAACTTTTGTGGTCGGCGCCGTATCCCTTGAAGATGTCGAACAAACACTCTACCGAAATATAAACAGATTCGATCAGTGCCACGATGCAATGATAACGAAGCTGAAACACAAAATACGAAAACTCAATATTTATCTCACTAAAATGCTCAGTTGGACCTTCCACTATCTCAAGAGTCCTCCTCGTCCTATTCCGCCTTATATTATTACCACCACTAGCACCAACACCATCACATGGACAACCTATTATTTCTAATACCATTTCATGCACGCGAATGGTTAGAAAATGCTATACATTCCTGTTCAGTAAGTCACTTGGACGGCAATAAAAAGAAAAACAAAGAGGAGGTTGTTATTAAAATGGGTCGTCGTCGATGAGGTCATCTTCAGAGACGAAAAACGGTTTTGCATTCCTTTTCAATGAAACCATCCTGGCGTTCACCTTTAGTCTTTTCAGTGAAATCACGAACTTAGATCTGAAAAGCCAGACCGAGATCTGAGTCTGCCGCCGCACCTCCCCTCCGAATTCGAGTCCAATGCTCTCACCACTATGCAAGGAGTAATTCAAGGAAGGCTATACACCGTGACAGGTAATTAATGCCATTAACTTGAGGATGATATTATGGGACACACAGAAGAAGTGAGCTCTATATAAACAATGGGTTCAAAACCCCTCCACATCTACGTGATAGCCTTTGGAATACTTGCGACATAGCGCTGTTATATTTGACGAAAAGCTTTCCAAGGTACGTGCACTTAACTATCCTGAATGGCCGCTTCTGCTGCATCAGCGTGAGAGCCTCAGGTGCCAAGACCACCTTGCTTACTGGACCTCAACACCCTAGAGCTCTTCTCTGAGACACGTACAACCTGTTGTTACCCCAGCTAGCACTGTGGGTGACCTACGAGATCGGCCCACACACTAAGGCACTGTGCGGAATTCATTAGGCATCGGAATCCTATTGCAGACGAAACAGTTAATGTACTGCGTTACAAAGATTTTATGGAAATGGATGGAATTTATTTCGAATAGATGCTTTGTAACAATGAGTGTGAAGAAACTATGGATACATATTTTTCAGATATCTCAGAAGAGACATATTTTATACCATATGTATACACGGACTTTCTCTAGTTCTCAGACGTAGGAACAGATTGCCGAAGTCTGCATCACCATGCACTAAATCAGAAGACAGGGGTGCTGTCAGCGTAACTAGACTACAATGCAGTGTTTGTATTGTCGAAGACAAGCAGACCATAGGGAGGGAAACGCGGTGTCGACATAGAGATTACACCCTAAAATTGTTACTTCTTAGGTAGCTACGATATTAAAAAAGGTACAGCATGTGTGAATCCTGGTCCGACGTGAGAGAGGACCTAATGGCTGTAATCGGACCTGGTTAAATAAATAAATAAATAAATGCACGTCTCCATTCACGACAAGAAGACGGAGCATTTCGTACCCATCCGACGGGCGGGCTGATCACTATACAATACACTGTGCCGCGTGCCTTCGTTCCGTGAGACACAACGAACTAGACCATAATTTAGCTTAACAAACTGGCGGACCGTCTCGCGACAAGAAACTGTACACCTGTCCTTACGTCTGCATTTGCATAATGTCAATTTCTTACGCAAACAGGATTCAAACCAAATGCCTCCGAATCGAGCGCCACCACACTATCGTGTGTTCGCGAAGGTAGGATTCCAAAAGAATGGTTTACTGGTCTGAAAGAAATGACCGAGGAACAGCTTGCAACGAACGGTCGTTCACCGTTTACTTCACGTCGGTCTCTGTCCCTTTCGGACAATAACTCGTTCCTCGTTGCCATCTTGGTCTTGCTCATTTCCTTGTGCTCGCACTTTCCAGTTCCACCGCCCTTCGTTCAATATCGAATTCGAGGTTGCTTCCTTCACTGTGTTCGCCTGTTCTTGTTAGATTCGAACACGTTCTCAAAATTTCGATTTCCTGTTCTTTGCCTACGCTTGTCTGTCTCCATGGCCACTAATTTATGATTTCGTTATAATTGTACAATTAAAATAAAAAGTTCCGATTCGCTTTTTTTTTACGAAGTGCCCATAATTTCCTCTTTAGCTATTCTCTGAAATTATGAACATAAATTGACGTAAAAAGAATAGTAAATTATTGAATATTTGATAAAATTACTTTAAATCGTTTATGGAATAACTAAAGAACAAAATTTTGAGCAAGCCGTGTAGTTGCTTAATACATTTCTAAAATTAACTTCTATGTTTAGAAAATGGCGAGATTTGCTCCCAGTAATAGCTAGGAGGGAGAATGGTAAAAGCTACCGAAGAACGACTTGCTAATATGACTGTTTTGTGGGCCATTCGAAATAACTTAATTCGCATTTTTTTTAATAGTAAGCTGCGCAAAACAGGTACAGGCCTATGTCGAAATCATGAATAAAATTAGGAAATTTACAAACGCAAAAAATTAGTAATGAACTTGCTTTAATAACTCACTCTTTAGGGGCACTTCTGTAGTCATCAATATCACCACCAATGTCATCATCTTCTCCCACTACAAGAAACTTTAATTTGTGGAAAGACTTCGGAGAGAAATGGCAAAACCAACAATATACAGTATTACGGTACAAACGCTATGGCTACAACTGAAACCGACAAGCAGATTCCTGAAACGATCCTCCTGCTGGATCGTGATTATCTGTTGCGGTCATATCAAGGAAAACTTGTTTATTCACATTTATATTTATTGGCCTTAAAAAGCTACGCATTCCTGGGAGTTCTGTGTCTTCAGGAAGTTTATTTTCAAAAGCAGGACAGACTTTTATTTAGAAAAGAAGCCAACTGAGGCCGTCAAAACTTTCGCAGGTAATATTTGTTAATGGCAGTGTCAAGCAAGTTGTCCAAAAATAAAATTTTAAAATGTCATTAAATGTATTTATATAAAAATAGTTCGCTGTGCCATTTTTACTTTTTAACTTCTATGGCACAGCTGTAAATCTTTCGTCTGATGCCTCGAGTTCATCCTAATCTCAGTTTCGCTCGCTCAGGGCACCAACTATTTCAGTCCGAATTTCGAGAGTTCCTGAACCCTTAAAGTTTGGTGTGGACCATATACGACGTTTATCAAAATATTTCAATTTTTTTATTTCCTATATATACTGCTCTTTTTATTCGAAATGTGTTGCGCATCACGAGAGGAAGATATTTCAGTAGAAAATTTTTATGTATTTGCATATATTTGAAATTTTACTATAGTTTTATCTGCTACTGTGAAACATGAATGTTAGTGATAGTATAATAAATAAGGGACAGTCTGAAGGACAGCGGATCATGTAATGGACGCTGATCTGTAGTAAGGGTATCCAAAACCGCTTGTCGTGATATCTCAGAACTATTTCGCCTCTCGCCGCTAAACTAATATGAATTTTCCTTGACCACTCTTCCGCAGACCCTCACCCCCCCCCCCCCCCCTTTCCATTACATCAAACATCGTGGGTACGCACTTTTTACTAACTATAGTACTTCTAGTTTTATATTTTAATTTTTTTAAATCACACAGAATTACGTACCTAATTATATAAGAAAGGTACAATAAACTAATGGACCAGTATCCAATGAACTAATTCACAAAGAAGAACGAGTTGGCCCAACTCCATTCGCGAGCTCACAAACTGAAACGCATAGATATCGTGCTTTCTAACGTTGATTACAATCATATCCCACGGCGAGCAAGATGTATCGAGGCCTACTGGTCAGAACAATGTCTGTAGACACAAAGAAAAAGTTAGGACGAAACTGTGGGTAGCGTCCCTTCTAGTAGGAAAGGCAGAACAGGTTTTAGTTCCCTATTGACAATGTAAGAGGACATCAGAAGTGCAGCACGCGTTCTTACTGAGGGAACCGTCTCCGTCACACTCCTGCAATGCTTTGCTGTTATGACGTACAACCTGAAGCAGAACGGACCGAGTGCCGCATCGTTCGCTAAGAGGTTTACATTCTTCATCACAAAGATAAATGGCAGTGATGCGTGTGCTTTATCACTGAGACGTTTGTCACAAGATACACGATGATATAAGCCTTTATACAGATTACTTACTAGATATAAGTCACCGCCGAAATGGTCGGAAGTTGTAACCCACCTGTAACAGAAACGAGAAGAACTTAGTTAGCTACTATAGATGCTCAGTTGGTTAATGACACAATGACGTTTGCAGAAATGACATCGTTCATTTAAGATATTCGTATTGTTTAAAATTCAAGCACAAAACAACTACGACACAAATATTTCGCTTCCTAAAATTTAGACTGCGATATTTCGCATTAATTTATAAAGAGGTAGACTTGTCCCACCTACAACCTGCCACATGCCAGTGTAAAGCAGTCAATCACCCCTGGCACCCACAGCACGACTCGTTCGCTCCACCGTCCCGGCCTCTGTGCGGTCGCCTCCGTCTTCATTTTCTGCAATTCCTTAGGTTTGTTGTTAAATGTGATTGCTTCCCCTTCCTACAGAAGAATAATTGACGACCTTTACTGAACTGACGCGAATATTAATCTTACCATTGCCGGAGAAACAAGCATTTTCAGAAATCACTCTGTCTGCCTGTCTTTACAATTTATATTGTTCTGATGCGGATTTTTGCATACGCTCGATACGGAAAAGTGTGCCATGTGATCCATACATGCCATATAAATGGATGTACATAGTATGTATGTATGCATGTTCCACATTTCCTCTTAAACCACTGGACTTATTCCAACTAAACTTAGTACACATACCACTTACCGTCTGGAAAGAATAGCTGTGGGTATAAGAACCTCCTACCTATCAAAGAGACGCGGGCGGGGGTGAGAAGGCAGTGTAGCCCACGACGCGCGAATCCCAATATTTTATTCATCCAATACTTGAAAATTAGTGCACTTAGTGAGTTTCAATAAACATTACACGTAATTTCAAAACTTTAAGGGGGGTAGGACGTCAAACGGGCCGACTAGGAGCAGGAGAGGCACCACAGGAAATTTTATTTTCTAATGTCTATACTTTTACAAATAAATTCATGGAACTTTGTCAGCAAGAACAGGAAGGATTCAGGGTTCACACTCAAAGCAGTGAAAGTGCAAAAACATAACAAAATATTTTTTTTTAGATATGAAATTTCATCATTTTTTTCACTTACTGTTGGCTGCATTTGTTGCTATAGGTACATTTTTCTTCACAAGTAAGAGAGATTCTTTGATGAATTTTGCACAGCATACAAACCATACTTACAGGTGTATGAAACTCTAGAATTTTTCAAATCTATTAAAAACTGTGGAAAAATTGAGATAATTAACTACAAAATTTGATTTTTTTCTAAACAAAGTTGAAAACGTAAAAGCTCATTCACTTTTTTCATAAATTAAATAGATTCTAGAGTTTCAGACACCTGTAAGTATGGCTTGTATGCTGTGCAAAATTCATCGAACAGTCTCTCCCACTTATGAAGAAAACTGTACCTATAGCAACAAATGCAGCCACAGTAAGTGAAAAAAAATGATGAATTTCACATGTAAAACAAATTATTTTGTTATGTTTTTGAACTTCTGCTGCTACGAGTGTGAATCCTGAATCTTTCTTGGTCATGCTGACAATGTTTTATGAATTTACTTGTAAAAGAATAGACAGTGGAAATTAAAATGTCCTGTAGTGCCCCTCCTGCTCCAAGTCGCCCCGTTTGACGTCCTACCACCCTTAAACTTTTTCTCGGTTGTTGCCCCGCAAAATCACGACAGGAAAAATGTTTATCACTTATTATATTTTCGTTTTTCATGTAGTAAAACTGCCGCATAAAGCATGGCGCTTTAATTTATTATTTGTTACTTCTTTACTACTAACTATACTCTCGACATACTTTACAAACACGATTCACATATACCACTGAATGAACCAGCAATATTATGTTACTGTAGGACATAAAGCTCCAGAGATACGACGTCATAAACATTGAGCTGTGTGAATGTAAAACAGCATGGCGAAACTCGGTAGATATACGGAGGAAATATGTGCACAAATACGTGAGAAGTATTTTAATTATGTGTGAAATACATTTGACATGAGCGGACGCTGGTAAAGCCACGGGTGAAAAGCTCATCCTAGACCCCCTGAATCGAGTTCAATCAAATCATCATCATCATTTAAGACTGATTATGCCTTTCAGCGTTCAGTCTGGAGCATAGTCCCCCTTATAAAATTCCTCCGTGATCCCCTGTTCAGTGCTAACATTGGTGCCTCTTCTGATGTTAAGCCTATTACTTCAAAATCATTCTTAACCGAATCCAGGTACCTCCTCCTTGGTCTACCCCGACTCCTCCTGCCCTCTACTGCTGAACCCATGAGCTACTTTCATATCCGAAACCTCAACCTTATTGATAAGGTAACCTGAATCCACCCAGCTTTCGCTCCCATACAACAAAGTTGGTCGAAAGGTTGAACGGTGCACAGATAACTTAGTCTTGGTACTGACTTCCTTCTCGCAGAAGACAGTAGATCGTAGCTGAGCGCTCAAAAAAATGGTTCAAATGGCTCTGAGAACTATGGGACTTAACATCTGTGGTCATCAGTCCCCTACTTAAACCTAACTAACCTAAGGACATCAAACACATCCATGCCCGAGGCAGGATTCGAACCTGCGACCGTAGCGGTCTCGCGGTTCCAGACTGAAGCGCCTAGAACCGCAAGGCCACACCGGCCGGCCGCTGAGCGCTCACTACATTAGCTTTGCTACACCTCGCTTCCAGTTCTTTCACTATGTTGCCATCCTGTGAGAACATGCATCCTAAGTACTTCAAACCGTCCACCTGTTCTAACTTTGTTCCTCCTATTTGGCACTCAATCCGTTTATATCTCTTTCCCACTGACATTTCTTTCGTTTTGGAGATGCTAATCTTCATACCATTGTCCTTACATTTCTGATGTAGCTCTAAATTTTACTTTGCAAAATTTCAATCGAATCTGCCATCACAAGTAAGTCATCCGCACATGCGAGACTGCTTATTTTGTGTTCACATATCTTAATCTCACCCAGCCAGTCTATTGTTTTCAAAATACACTCCTGGAAATTGAAATAAGAACACAATTCATTGTCCCAGGAAGGGGAAACTTTATTGACACGTTCCTGGCGTCAGATACATCACATGATCACACTGACAGAACCACAGGCACATAACACAGGCAACAGAGCATGCACAATGTCGGCACTAGTACAGTGTATATCCACCTTTCGCAGCAATGCAGGCTGCTATTCTCCCATGGAGTCGATCGTAGAGATGCTGGATGTAGTCCTGTGGAACGGCTTGCCATGCCATTTCCACCTGGCGCCTCAGTTGGACCAGCGTTCGTGCTGGACGTGCAGACCGCGTGAGACGACGCTTCATCCAGTCCCAAACATGCTCAATGGGGGACAGATCCGGAGATCTTGCTGGCCAGGGTAGTTGACTTACACCTTCTAGAGCACGTTGGGTGGCACGGGATACATGCGGACGTGCATTGTCCTGTTGGAACAGCAAGTTCCCTTGCCGGTCTAGGAATGGTAGAACGATGGGTTCGATGACGGTTTGGATGTACCGTGCACTATTCAGTGTCCCCTCGACGATCACCAGTGGTGTACGGCCAGTGTAGGAGATCGCTCCCCACACCATGATGCCGGGTGTTGGCCCTGTGTGCCTCGGTCGTATGCAGTCCTGATTGTGGCGCTCACCTGCACGGCGCCAAACACGCATACGACCATAATTGGCACCAAGGCAGAAGCGACTCTCATCGCTGAAGACGACACGTCTCCATTCGTCCCTCCATTCACGCCTGTCGCGACACCACTGGAGGCGGGCTGCACGATGTTGGGGCGTGAGCGGAAGACGGCCTAACGGTGTGCGGGACCGTAGCCCAGCTTCATGGAGACGGTTGCGAATGGTCCTCGCCGATACCCCAGGAGCAACAGTGTCCCTAATTTGCTGGGAAGTGGCGGTGCGGTCCCCTACGGCACTGCGTAGGATCCTACGGTCTTGGCGTGCATCCGTGCGTCGCTGCGGTCCGGTCCCAGGTCGACGGGCACGTGCACCTTCCGCCGACCACTGGCGACAACATCGATGTACTGTGGAGACCTCACGCCCCACGTGTTGAGCAATTCGGCGGTACGTCCACCCGGCCTCCCGCATGCCCACTATACGCCCTCGCTCAAAGTCCGTCAACTGCACATACGGTTCACGTCCACGCTGTCGCGGCATGCTACCAGTGTTAAAGACTGCGATGGAGCTCCGTATGCCACGGCAAACTGGCTGACACTGACGGCAGCGGTGCACAAATGCTGCGCAGCTAGCGCCATTCGACGGCCAACACCGCGGTTCCTGGTGTGTCCGCTGTGCCGTGCGTGTGATCATTGCTTGTACAGCCCTCTCGCAGTGTCCGGATCAAGTATGGTGGGTCTGACACACCGGTGTCAATGTGTTCTTTTTTCCATTTCCAGGAGTGTATGATCCATAAATAATATGAACGACAGTGGAGACAGGTTGCAGTCTTGTCTTACCCCTGAAACTACTCTGAACGATGAACTCAATTTACCGTCAACTATAACTGCTGCCTGACTATCTATGTAAAGACCTTTAATTGCTTGCGAAAGTTTGCCTCCTATCCCATAATGTCGTAGAACAGACAATAACTTCCTCCTAGGAACCCGGTCATATGCCTTTTCTAGATCTATAAAGCATCAATCAAATAATATGAATAATCAAGGAAATACTGTGCGGGTAAGAATCATCAGTTTTCTGTTAGAAGGAAGACATGGACGGAGAGGAGGAAGGACAAGATGAACGCAGATATGGAGAGGAGAAGATGGAGAGAGAGGGCGGGGAGGGGGAACTAGACAGAGAAAGGCAAAAGGAGGAAATGGACAGAAAAAGGGGAGAGCATGTCATGGGCAGTGAAAGGGAAGAGAAGAAGTTGGACAGGGAGGGAGGAAGGAGGAAATGGACTAACAAAAGATAGGATTAAATACATAGCGGGGCAACGCCGGGTACTCAGCTAGTTTGGCCGCGCGGAGTGGCCGCGCGGTTTGAGGCGCCATGTCACGGATTGCGCGGCACCTCCCGCCAGAGATTCGAGTCCTTCCCTCGGGCATGCGTGTGAGTGTTGTTCTTAGCATAAACTAGTTTAAGTTAGTTTAAGTAATGTGCAAGTCTAGGGACCGATGACCTCAGCTGTTTGGTCCCTGAGGAATTCACACACACATTTTCAGCTAGTTTGTTATAGTGAATATTCCTGATTAATATAAGATTACAAAGTGTTTGTTTTACGTTTTCTTCGTTGCAATAGGGACGCAAAGATCTGGCGAGAGCTGTCGGGTGTTCTGCGTGCGGCACAGGAGTTCCCGTTACCGGCTGATTAAATCTTCACCTTCTGTCTACCGTCAGAAGCAGCCCGCAACAGTGCCTTATTCCCTGCGGTTGTTATTGCCGTCCATCCCAAAGGAAATGGATATTGTATGAATACGTGAATAACAACGTTGTTATCAGTTTACGTTCCGCCCACCACGCAGTACACATATATGTTACACATTACTGAAAGATTTTAGATACATGGAAATACTTTTTACTCTGTGCTGATAAATAAACCAACTAGAGGTGTTCATGAGGATAAAAAATATCCTTTGATTTGTGACCGTTTTTGGAAGTATATATATGAGCAATTACTTTCAAATTTCTCTTCTTGAATGAGCACTGAAATAAGTAATGACCTCGAAACCAAATTTGGCAACCAAGCATAGACGAAAGCGATCGAAACTAAGAAACCTTTGATCTCGAAAGCGATCGAAGAAATTTACGTCACCTTAGAAAGAAGCGTTTTAAAGAGCAGTGTAATCTACTACTGGGAGAAGAAGAGAGGTTAACTTAAGAAATTATTTAAATAAAATAATTCTTTCATGTAACGCGTTATTATATCAGAGTAGAAATTATAAAATAATTTCTCCTAGCTCCACACAGATTTCTAACCCCATACAAATAATTCTGAAAAGAAAATATTTTAAAAATTTATAATGAAATGTGTCAGGAACATGCAATACATACGACGTAATGGTTAGGATATGAAATATTCCCACATCAGTCATGAATTGCATGGATCCCACGTTTTTAGTTTCAGAACTTACAAGTACTTTCGTAGCTACTAAAAATTCCAGTCTCAACTTTCAGAATTATCTGCATGGGGTTAGGAATCGGTATGAGTAGAAGAAATTATTTTATCCATTTTAGTCTCATGTAAAAACATGTTACATTAAAAGTTCAGTTTTATTTAAATAGTTAATTTCCCTTTTTTAGTCTTGTGTGTGAAATTTTCCAATGGATTTCTAACATCTTGACCAGATTTTAACAGAGACACGTCGTAAAGTTGTCTAACATTCCGTGGTACATCCTTTAGCGAAACCCATGTCCCACGAAGGCGCGGTATCTACGTTCGTCGAGGCGGAATGGAAAAATGTATAGTCCAGTCAACCTATCACTCCGGATGCCGGCCCAAGTATTAACACATACATTAACACTGATCAGCTCTTGATGACCACGAGGTCGAGTATATCGTGGATTCATATGTGCCCTGACACCTTTGAATGTCCAGCCCACATTCCCAGTCAGCGAGACCGACACAATGGCTTACGTCAACACTGCTAACAAAATGTTCCCCCATTACAAGCTGACTTCACGGACCGTATGTTCCATATATATATATCCCTACCTCCTGTATTAATTTGAACGAATAATTTCGGAACACATATTAATGAATCGCAATCATAGCAACATCGGATGGGATACAAGTAACGTCATGTAGTAGTCCTGCACTTAGATAACGAAATACAAAATTTATCTGCGGTCCCTATGAATTGTGGTGGTTTTCAGAACAAAAGAGCGTCGTTTCTTCAGAAGAGCCTCATGAACTTCTGTAAAGCTGCGGTAACTGGTTTCAAATTTCATAGCAATGAAAACAGATGCACAAAACGTCGTCAGACGTTGAAAAAAAAATAGTTCATGCGCAGTAATTCTCAGATATTCTACGTGGAAAAGTAGGAGCAATTGCATGTAGCACTTCATACTATATTAACTTATTTTGATAATTAATCGAGAGAATTCTGATTTTCGTGAGGTGGAAGCTGTAAAGATATTTGACTCGAACATAATTTTTTGGGAGGAACCAAAACTATAAAAGACAAGGGAACAGTGAGAACTAACGTGGTAGCATGCTGCTAGACTCATCATATATGAAGCAATAATACGCAGCGAGTGAAAAATAATTTACTGTCTTTCGCATACCGTTCCAGACATAATCATGACGTCAGCGCGTGCAGCAAGTAAGAGGGTTCTTTGTCACTGTCCGCGAATTCGGGCATTCTGCGAAATGTTGTGGTGGAAAAAAGAGTTGTACCCGTGGTGAACAGGTTTCTAACGACCTGTCCGGCCACCCTGCGACATGTTTCTGCTGTTCAACAAATCACTCGATTAATGTCTTCTTGGGAACACAACTGAAAATGTCTACCCATATCGCTCTGCGAGGAAAGCGATGCTGGTGCTCTTTGTATGCGAGATTCGGACGAGGGGATGTGAGACGTTTTGCACACACACACATTAAGAAATATCGAAGGTTAGCAGAGAAAAGGGTTTACCATCTCAAGTGACGGCAGAATCAGTAAATAAAGTTATTTTGTTCCTAAACAAGACTCTTGACAGTCAAGTAGTATGAAGTGTTTGTCATATTGTGGTGATTAATATCGCAAGTGGATCGGCCTCATCAACAGCAGCAGCATCTCTGTATCGTAAACCCGAAGCGCCGGTTCGAATGTCAGCTCGGGCATTTGTTTTGATTTTAAGGAAGTGAGATGTTAGAGCACATACCTGCTAATAACAATAATTCCGATATGACTCACGAATTGACAGAAAGAAGTAGCAAACCACAGGAAGTTGTTTGAAGCAAGATATAAAGGGAAAGACCTGAGGCTGAGGAAAAGAGAGGGATACAAGGAAGACTGACTTCCGAAGGTGGGCGGAAACGAAGGAAAGAGATTGCACGCCGTCTTCTCTTAGTTTATACTATTGTTTAAAATATCATTTTGTCAGTTTCCAGAATGAGCTTCCACTCTATAACGCACAGTCTGTTGCTATTATAGTTCTTAAATAAATTTGTATCAAATATGTAGAACTCAAATTTCGGACGAATGTAACTCACTTGCCGGCCGGTGTGGCCGTGCGGTTCTAGTTGCGTCAGTCTGGAACCGCGTGACCGCTACGGTCGCAGGTTCGAATCCTGCCTCGGGCATGGATGTGTGTGATGTCCTTAGGTTAGTTAGGTTTAAGTAGTTCTAAGTTCTAGGGGACTGATGACCACAGATGTTGAGTCCCATAGTGCTCAGAGCCATTTGAACCATTTTTTTTGTAACTCACTTGCTGTATTTCTCTGAATTACAATTTCTTGAAGGCGATGCTGTAGCTATGTAATAAATACTGATGTAAACAAATTATTATTACTTTAAAAGATTTTATGTATCTGTTTCAATAAAATAGTAAATTATTAATAATTATAACTACAAGTATAACAATATTATTATAATAATTGAAATAATATTCATCTGTGGTACGTTGAAATTGGAAGCGCTGCCCGCAACTTGTGTTGTGAGACACAATCACACAAACAAATCGGAATTAAACTTATTCAATCAGTTAGAAGCGGAAGCGATATGCCGAATATTTTATATGTGCACCTCAAGTGGAAGTGCTTTTCCATGATTTAAAACTACATATGATCACTTAAACGAATGGTGCAGAGAAAAACGACTTCATATACTCAATACTGGCACAGGGCCAAGGAGTTTTTCTCTAAAAATAAGGCTCTCGCACGCATTACTGTGGTAAAGCGAAACATACACAACAGGGTAAAAAACTAATTCTTGATACTGGAAACATTTTTAAAGAGTATTACAAACGTCTTAAACATTAAACGTACCCTAAATTTAGGGACGATCGAGTACGGGTATTAAACAGAACAGGCAGACAAGAAAAGTATTAGTCTATGACTCGTGAAAGGTGTTTGTTGAGATGTATCAGAAATCATTCGGTATCAGTTACTTTTTGTTTATGTACTAGCAGTAGGAAGCAGTTTCAGACGAATGAAATACGTATGCTCGAACAGGTTTGTTAATGGAACTGGCGACATGGCATATACGGAGTTCGAACTCTTATAAGAGGACCTCAAAAGTAAGTTACAAATGTCATCCCACGCAAAAACAGTTGCGCAAAAAGAGTGGTACGCTTTCGGAAGGTAGAGTGCATGCTCCACCTTTCCTGCAGACACAGTTCTACTGCGGTGCGGATAACAAGCGTCTCAGCTGCCCGTAGATTTACCGTAAAATGCTACCGGTACGCGGACCAAATGCGATGCCAAGTCCAGACGTAATGAAATGCTGTGAACAATTTCATCAGAACCGGACAGACATGCGTGATGTTGACTGGGAAGGAAGACCATCGACGTAGAGCACAAATGACGATGTCCAGGCTATTTAGGACCTAATTAGCATATTCTTCAAAGATGACGACGGTTCAGACAGCGTTCGTGGAATGGCTCCGCCACCAAGGAACGGATTGAACCATTGGTAGGACTTGCATAGTGATAACAAAACCAGAGGCTGTCTTTGAATCTGATGTCGTGTATGCTTTTTAATACATGCAACCAGTTTCGACACCACATGGTGCCACCTTCTCGCCCCGGACGTAATCTGCCATCCACAACCGTTTTCACGTGTAATGGCTATGGAGGGCACGTTACGTTTGGGGCCTGAAGATGACATCATGTATTGACGAAACTGATAGCATGTATTAAAAAGATAAACGACATCACACTCAAATACAGCCGCTGGTTTTGTTGTCATTATTCAAGTACTACGTGTTCGGCTGCAGTCCCACTTTCCTTGAACGTTCCGACCGTTGTTTACCGGGACTTGGTCACTGTGTTGATAAACAGTCTCATGCATCCGTGTCACTTAGAACTGTAGTGCAGCATTCAATAGAAGTTACCTGAGCTGCCATAATATTGTGTAACTTACTTGCTGAACTCCTGTCGCATTTCTGGATTACGCAGACACAAAGAGATGAATCAAAAGAGTGAAAACACTGTTAACGAAAATGCTGCGGAAAGAATGAGGATAAGGATGTACAAAGGTGGTCACAATATAAGATCCTGGAGGTGTCGATTTCGTTACAAAAGCAACAAGCTGAGATCTGACAGGGGTAGACAAGGAAACCGGCCCTATTCTTGTCTCAGAACTGTCCTGGAATTCATTTTAACTAATTTAGGGACAGCACAGGACACTTAAATGGCAATGACCGACTGTGGGTCTAACCCCTTCTTCTGAATGGGAGTGTAATGTGAAGCCACGTAGCAGAGCACGAATGGTTTGCAACTTGTTATCGCAATTATCGGCATCTCCTTCAGCACTTTCCTTGCACTTTTTCATAACATCGGGTCATGATTGTGGCAATATCAGTGGCATTTCAGATTTTGAAGCAAGTACTTTCAAAACAGGCAATGAGTTCTAATCATGTTTATATTTTCTTTGAAGAATCGTTATTGACCTTAAATGACGCCATAGCTCTCAATGTTATATTTCTGGAGAAACCTAAGCTAGGATGCAACACGTAATAGCATCCTCGTGCCACATTCAACCCTCAAATTTAAGGCAGAATAATGTAAGCCTACTACAAGTTGTACATTCAGCGTACAGGATCTGTATTCGGTTACTGTAACAGCAATTCAAAGCCTGCAATTTAACTTCCAAGTGAAAAATTAGGAAATTATCCTTCCTGCTTAATATGATCCAAACAAGTCACGGAAGTCAAACAGATTATTTGTTCACATTGTGCTGTGTTGTCGCAGGAATCTCATTTGCGCTCGTGTGTGTGTGTGTGTGTGTGTGTGTGTGTGTGTGTGTGTGTGTGTGTGTGTGTAAGGGCTAGGCGCCTTTTGAAATGGTTACTTAATGTATAGAAAAATTAAATATTTAGGCAAACCCTTGAAACCTTCAGCTGCGATGAAAACATCTGATCCTTCTCAAAAATGGTTCAGATGGCTCTGAGCACTATGGGACTTAACATCTGTGGTCATCAGTCCCCTAGAACTTAGAACTACTTAAACCTAACTAACCTAAGGACATAACACACATCCATGCCCGAGGTAGGATTCGAACCTGCGACCGTAGCAGTCCCGCGCTTCCGGACTGAGCGCCTAGAACCACGAGACCATCGCGGCCGGCACATCTGAAGTCATTGGTCCCCTAGACTTAGAACTACTTAAACCTAACCAAACTAAGGACAGCACATACGTCCATGCCCGAGGCAGGAGTCGAACTTGCGACCGCAGCCGCAGCGCGGTTCCGGACTGAAGCGCCCAGAACCGCTCGGTCACAGCGGCCGGCTGACCCTTCTCAATTAATATTTAGCAACGTACGGTGAATCCAGTGAATGGAATACCTACAGATTCACTCCAGAAAGACAATGCCACCGCATTTTCGTGCGGTAGGAGCTGATTCTCTCTCCCCCTCTCTCTGGTTAGACCCTGGCAGATAAACCTGCGAAATTTTGATCGAGTACTTCCTCTTTTCGATAGTACTGGCCGTCATATTGAAGTTTGTTGTGACTCCTGTGGTCGCAATAACAGGAAAAGGAAATAGTAATAAATTTGAAATCATTTTATGTGGTCATTCAACAGCTTAACAGATATTCTGGTGCTGAATAGGTCAAATACGGGTTCTGGTAAACACAAGTATGAAGTAACACGCGTGATTTGACCTACAAAATCGGTGCCTGAAATAATATCGAGGCATAGCAGTTTTATTGGGACCAGGAGAGGTACAGCACCTCGTGTGCTCTCCGACGCACTCATGCCCGCTTCCCATCACCGGCGACACCACCGATCAGCATCAGTCAGCCCAGGCGTGGCGGCGCGGCGGTTCTCTGCCCACCCACTCAGTAGCGTGCGTAGGGCAGACCTACACGCGGCTGTCGAATAACGCAGTGAGCGGGTGGGAAGGCTCCTCAGTTACTGTTCCTACCCAGCGGTGAATCGCCGAACGGTTTGCTGCGATGCAGTCCCCTCTGCTGAGTACTACAATCCGCGGGAGCTGATGCCGTCCTCCGCGTTGTTGCTCGTAGCTGTTGACCCTGGTGGCGGATCTTCTACCCGAACCCAAGTTCTCACGGTTAACTCCAGGCACGATGGTATCTGTGAGACCGGTGCCTCTACGACCTCGGGTGGATTCTCATATCGTTGGGGACCCACAACATAGAGACGTTCAAATTGTCCTTAAATAGGCCCGTCCACGATTTGACGACCAATGGAAGAACTGAGGACATTACAGTGACTATCAAACCAACGTATTCTGTCTGCTACTGCGAAAACAGCTTGCTCTCTGGGCTAGAGTATCCACGAGTGCATCTACTCACATTCGATGAGTGCTGCGTTTTTCCGTCTAGTTGGCCATTGCTGATGCTTTCTAGCTTTCTTCTTCAGTACAGCATACCTAGGCCGGCGGTCTGCCTTACTCACTCATACCTAGATTTGCTCTCGTGATTATTCCCATTGCCCGTGCCTTCAAACACAATTTTCTGCGATGTATGATGTTGGAATATGTACCCAACTATTCCACCTCTCCCATTTATTACGCACATTAATAGCCAGTCTTTCTCGTGGCTTCATGGTACGACGTCTTCATTCCTTAATCAAAAAATGGTTCAAATGGCTCTGAGCACTACGGGACTTAACATCTGAGGTCATCAGTCCCGCCGCGCGGGATTAGCCGAGCGGCCTCAGGCGCTGCAGTCATGGACTGTGCTGCTGATCCCGGCGGAGGTTAGAGTCCTCCCTCGGGCATGGGCGTATGTGTTTGCCCTTAGGATAATTTGGTTTAAGTAGTGTGTAAGCTTAGGGACTGATGACCTTAGCAGTTTAGTCCCGTAAGATTTCACACACATTTGAACATTTTTTTCATCAGTCCCCTAGAACTTAGAACTACTTAAACCTAACGACATTACACACATTCATCCCCGAGACAGGATTCGAACCTGCGACAGTAGCAGTCGTGCGGTTCCGGACTGAAGCGCCTAGAACCGCTCGACCACCGCGTCCGGCCATTCCTTAATCGATCAAACATTCGACAGGCCCCTGCAGCGGTGTATTCCGAAGGCTTTTAACCGTTTTCTCTCAGTCTACCCTGCTACTCTTAATGTTTCACGTTCAAACAGAGCTGCGCCCCAAACATAGTTTTTGACGATTCTTTATCTGGTCCCAAGGCTTACGTGTTTGCTTGTTAGCAACTGCTTCTTTGGGTTTGGGTTGGGTTGTTTGGGGAAGAGACCAAACAGCGAGGTCATCGGTCTCATCGGATTAAGGAAGGACGGGGAAGGAAGTCGGCCATGCGCTTTCAAGGGAACCATCCCGGCATTTGCCCAGAGCGATTTAGGGAAATTAGGGAACACCTAAATCAGGATGGCCGCACGCGGGATTGAACCGTCGTCCTCCCGAATGCGAGTCCAGTGTGCTAGCCACTGCGCCACCTCGCTCGGTCAACTGCTTCTATCAGTCGAAAGGTGTTCTCCTTCAAGTAATCCTCGCTACTACGTTTTTCTTACAGCTTCATACTTTATCTGCTTTTGTTCCGAGATTCAAATTGACAAGAGTCTCTTGTCCGACTGTAACATTTACCGGCCCTGCGTTTCCACCTACCGTACACACCGTTACCTCAGTTACGTTTCTTATGTTCGTATTATATCCATCAATCCATTAAGTATGTCAATGTCTGTTCACTTTTAGCAACTACTGCCGTATCATCAGCAACCGTCCCGTGTTAATTTCGCATGTGTGACAAGCCACATCTACTTTTTAACTTTCGTAATTGTTTCCTCAATAAAAAAATTAAATATCAGTGCTCCCAGTGAGAAAATCTGCACCTGTACACCTCTTCTGACATCGGCCTACTGTGTAATTCTTCTGCACTAGCTCATCCAAGATTTGAGCCGGTCCTTTCGTCTTCGGCTCTGAGATCACGTAGCATCGCAGGAAATAATCATCCCGTTCGCACCCTAAGTCCAAGTGCCCTCGGCGAAGTGCGTGATTTATTGGCAGATCGGGATTAATTCCCTGCAATGCTAGAGAAGTAAAATCAGTCTAGATAATGATCGCTAACCTCTCTTTGACAAGCGGGATACAGTTAAACTTCTCACCACTGCAAAGTCAACTGTTTTAGCGCTGTATCTATGCAACTATTCTCAAGGAAGAGCCCGAGATTCGACCATTCAGCTGGAATACGTACACCGCTTACAGCGTATACACCACCTGCAACTGGCTACTAGCAACTCTAGCCAGTAATTACACCATCATCCTAGCCAAGCCCATCATTTTATCCAGGACTACCTCCAGCTAGCTAATGGCTACACGCTGTGCTTTGAGGCCTCTTTCTGTAGCGAATAAGTACACACCCACTAACTAGTCCGCAATGTAAGCCAGGAAAAACCGGAACGCTCCTAAGCAGTATAATGCGCCCACGCTGCGAAGTTCTCTACGGATTCTCTCGATCCTCTGTACAGCACTAAACAAGTTGGTTGATGAAGACGGATCACCTGCTCCCGGCTGTAAAAATACACAGCGGAAACGCCACCTCCGCTCGAGAGGGCACACGACGTCCATACCCAAGAGGGCTGCAGGCCGACTCGCCGACTTCGCGAACTCCAAAAGCGAATGAATGTATCTTCACCGCGCATTTACTATTCCCGGGAAAAGCTTTTCTGAGGAGTGCTGCGTCCTCGCAGGAATTTTAGGAGTTTTTTTGGCGTGATTTCGGTAACACCAGCCATCATCGGGAAATTACCCCGGAAGTCATCTAGGCTCCGACCCTCCGACCCCAACTCACCTAGGAGAACCAAGGAAAGAGTTGCCCAGCAGATCCAGACTGAAAAAGCCTTCTTCCCTGAGAACCTGACAGTGTCGCATTCAACAGCTATTGGAAGAGCACACAGCCCCATCCGAGGAATGAAATGTTGCAGGTCGCCACTCCAGATGGTGCCGTAGGCAGGCTCCCGCCGCATGAACAGGGGGAGATTTTGTCTCTTCGTTTCCTGGTAAGGTTAATCTTACACGAGGCCTAAGTCCAACAGTATTTCTGTCTAAGTTTGAACTCAAAGGCCGCACTTCACCTATTATCCCAACAAACGATCACTGTACAAAATTCTTCCCAATACGAGAGCATGAGTCACGCGTCGCCAAATGCGTAGGCCTACCTCTGCTATCTCGCTCCCTCACATCACTGACATTTTAAAAAGAAATACGCAGGGTATTTCTCCCAACAGTCGTCAGGGGCAGTCTCTCTTGTGTTTCGGCAAATATTTATAATTTCGTTTTTGCATTGTGTAGCAGGATTAAGTACAAACAATTACGGCTCGTCACGTCCTTCATCTGTCGCCCAGTGTCAATAGAATATGTCGGTTTTTAGGCGCCCTATTAAACCCGCAGGACAGGACAAGTAGTTTAAGTTGTGGAAAGGGGCCAAAATAAGCGGCTGTCAGTTACACTCGTACATACAACCTTTTACTTGATCAAACATTACAAGAGATAACAAAAATTTAAAAAACACAGCTTTAGTTTTGGAACTTAATTAGCGGCTTATTGCGCCGTACAATCTCATGCCTTAAGGGCAAGATCACTTTCATTTAAAAACTGCTGAAAGCCAATAACTTAAAGCTCAACCTAAATCAGAAATTTAAGAGGCAAAGCCTTATTTCAAAACAGTTCCTTAATTCGGCTGAAGGTCCAAAGAATCTGACACTTTAAGAGTAAACAACTTAAATTAAAAATCGGCTGAAGCCGCAACATTCAAGGCTCAATAACATTAATTTTAAAAAAGCCAAAGGCTTTACGTAAAATAGTTCTTAAATTAGGCTGAAGGCACAAACCATCTTACGCCTTAAGGGCAAAACAACCTCAGTCTAAAAATCGGCTAGAAGCCATACTAGTACAAACAACAAGAACAAACAAGAGAAGGCAGTACACCCAAGGGCGCTCTGAAGTTCCAAGACTCAGCCTGGAATTCAAACACTAAAGCTCGCATAGGTGAAACAGGCAGTCAGGACAACCATTGTCGATCCGACGACAACCCAACCGAGAGACAGTCAACGGACCCACCGACAAGATAACCTCCGCTTCACACGACCAGCACACAACAGGGAGTTCAATGGAACAGCGTAGGAGGTACTGGCGCCGACAACCAATTATACATTGAGCAGTCAAAATACAAACCGTGCTGGACAGCGACAACACGATGACGAAAATACAATGCCTGAATTTACGTCAACGGCCAGGGCAGGTAATCGGAAACTTAACGGCCACAAGGCAGAAGATTCCGCTGGTGCATTTCAATGCAAAATAACCGAGTACAGTTAAACTCCACTGGAGGGTGGCTATAATTTGCCAACTTGAAAACACGCTATTGCTCGCGGGAATATCCCAACAGCCGACAACGCAATCCAAACGACACAATGTGAACAGTTGTGGCTTGCTGGTAGATTAAGTCAAAACTCAACTTTCGTCCCCAAGATCGGTGAGCCACGAACCTAGTAGCAATGGGAACAGCACCACACACTCCGACACCGCACAAAGGCCGCCATCGGGCTCGGCCAAAACTACGCACCGCGGAGATTTCCTCGCTGCTCCACGCCAACCGACCAACTGCCCGCACACAGCCCAGCCCGAAACTACAATCGCCAGGCCAAAGATAGTCCGAAGATGCACACCGCTGCTGCCACCAGCGGAAAGAGAGTACAACAGCATAATCGCTATAACCGCGGGAGATTAAACACAGAATAGCAACCTAGGTTTAATCCAACGCTTAGAATGAGCCAGCCACGCCTCAGGTTTCTTTCCCATTACAACCAAAATTATTTATAAATCAGGCTGATACGTGCGCATTCGATAGAGCTCCCCGAATTTAGTCTTTTCCGATAACCGTTTTATCAACATGTATTAAGAGGCACAGTAAAACACGAAGAATAAACAGCAATCCAGCAGCAACCCAGTAGCGCTGCCCGCTTGGCGGCAGCAGTCAGCGCGGCCCAGCGCAGTGCTGTCGCTGCTGGAGTACTGGTCATTCTTCGAGTTCTGCTATCACCGTTGATACATATCGATAAAACAAATCGATGGCACTAGACTAATCTGGGACCCTTCTACTGAATGGGAACGTAAAATATTGCGTTAAAAATCATTTTCTTTGAAAAGGAAAACAAATCGACTCTCTTCGTCGACACTTGTCAAATATGTTCAAATGTTCAAATGCGTGTGAAATCTTATGGGACTTAACTGCTAAGGTCATCAGTCCCAGAGCTTACACACTAGTTAACCTAAATTATCCTAAGGACAAACACACATACCCATGCCTGAGGGAGGACTCGAACCTCCGCCGGGATCAGCCGCACAGTCCATGACGACACTTGTCGTCGAATGAAAGACATGAAGACCACTATCTGCATGAGCTGACTCCAGGTACACAATCCAAAAACCCTAATGCAAATATCTGCTGAAACATTAAAGAAAATGTGCCTGGCCACTCTTAGGAGAGTCAACTTGTGTCTATCCACATGGTGTTTCACAATTTCTAGTCCAGGCTTCTAGGAGGTGCAGAGAGAACTTTGTCGATAAAATTCTGATATGGAACCCATGTCAGGATATCTACATTCTCGTTATGAAATAAGTATGAAGATCGGATCATTTTAAAATCTCCCGGTTGACGGTAAGCACACAGCGTAGACAACGAACTGCACATGGCACGAGCAAAGCTTAGAGCACACGTCGTCGTGTTTCCTCGTGGCTGACGACGGCACCACAGGCAGCCTTTCTTGTTGCGGACGTACCAGTTTCCCGCATCCGATGTCGTAGTTCGGGGGAAATGGTATGCGATGTTATAATTGCACTAGGGAATGACAACGACGCTGCGTTCTCAGTTTGTGAGAGTACTGTGAAGTGGGGGATCAGCAAGTGATCCGATCATGCTACCTATTTTTCATCCAAACTATACTTTTTCGGGCATCGGTTTGTTGTCAAAACTTTGCACATTAAGTCAGCTCTACAATCCCAAGAAACCTGTAACAAGAACTGTGAACAGCGCTGTATAATTATCAAAGACTGCCCACGGTACCATACCTGCACCTTTGTGGTGACGAGTCAGCATACTCCCTTCATTACAATCTTAACATCTAGTATGCAGGTACCATCGCCTTTCGACAAATACACTTCAGCTCTTCTCATATCCATATGAGATCGAAACCTAACACTAATGAAGGTTTCGGGTCTAACGGGCAGCTGTAATTACTGTGCAGCTACTCACAGAGAACTAGCGTGGGCTCTAATTATTGTATAGCAGATATTCTAATGCATTAACGTGGAACCAATTTACGCCGGGAAAAGAAATAGTTGCAATTTCGGCGACCAAGTGCAAATATACCCCACTGATGGCAGAAAGACGTCTAGGAATGTGCAGTGGCTCTTCGTGCGCCACGCGCGCTTTAACAGTACCCCAAATTCGGAATTTATGCGTATTCACTGCACACTGTAGCGTATAATGCGTCTCGTCACTCCACAGAATATTGCCCGGCCACATGTCATCACATTCGATCTGTGCCAGAAACCGAAGAGAAAACTCAGAACGTTTCTGTTGATCATGGTGTTTCAATCGCAGCACCGTCTGGATCTTGTACAGGTACCAGCGTAAAATAGACTTTAAAACTTTTGTGCTGTTTACCATGGGATGGACAGTTCTCGTGACACTGCACGAACGCTAGCACTATCCGCGGCAAGTGCTGTACGGTCAGTTACAGCAACAGAAACCTCGACAATAATTTCCACCGGAATAGGACGCCTTCCTCTTCCCGCACCAAACTCATCTGTGTCTTCGAGTTTCATTATCGTCTTCTTTAAAGCATTTAACGACATCTAGCCTCTCCTCACATCTTTCAGTCGGTGATACTCTCCCACTGCAGGACTGTATTTGCTGCTGTTCACACAAAACAGTTTCTCTCTACTCGTCAGCTATACTGTTCGTTAACATTATAGCTCTTCAAATCACAACTGGTACTTCATACGGTCGCACAAGCACTGTACAGCGCCAGATTTGCACCTGGTGGCCACAATATGAACTAATTTGTTTTCCAGCGTAAATCGGTTCCACATTAACGCGTTAGCACACCTACCACCTTCGTCTATCATACGATAATTACAGACTTCTCTGGGATCCCGTAAGTAGCTGCACTTTCATTATAACCACGTGGCACCAATGAAGGCATTTTCTGCTACCTACTTCTACGATGGTACTATGAAGCATCTATCTTTTTGCTGGCGCACATTTGTGCATTAGGTGTTGTAACACTTGCCTTTAAGAGGTAACGGGAATGTGCACTTACCGCCCCGAAGTCCTGCGGTCTAGGCTGTATCCAGGTACTGGCTTCGCTGCTGTACTGCATCAGACAGCCTTCCCAGTCGATAGCGAAACAGGTAGCAGTGTTTACTCGCTTCCGGCAGACGTCAGGTAGCGAGGCAGCCTGCGGGGTCAGCTGCGGTTGTGTGCTGGTCTCCCTGACAGTACAGCTACTGGACGGATAGGGGGGGGGGGGGGCCTTGGGGGTGTTGGTGCCTGCCACGGCCCCCGGCTCTACATGCGTTCCGGCGCCCAGCCAGCGCGGCGCGCCAAATGCCTTTTGGATATCGGCTTCGCGTGACGTAGGGCCCCGCCGCTTTTTCTTTTGTTATTACTGTCGCGAGTTTCGTCGCCAGTTTACGGCGTGCAGGCAGCAGATTTGTTTGTCAGGAGCAGAAAAGGAACAAAATGAAGCGCTGTCCCTGCCACTTGCGGGCGCCGCGGATGAGAAACGGTACAGCTGTGTTGTGTTGTGCTCCCACCCCAACACTCTCCAATCTATAGACAGCAACGCAATTCACGTCAAGTGCCTCGCTGAGCAAGGGGCCAAATAAAAAAAACCGATCGATGCCACTGAACGGAGATGCAGCCGGGTAAGCGAATTTTTCGCTATCAGCCTGAACATCACTGTCACCGACCTACTACCAATACAAACGCGTCGAGGCGATAGCAGCCTTACCTGGTGAGGAATGACTGCTACTAAGAGACACGCAAGGTGCATGTAGTATCAATGAGCGTGCTGTTCGTGTGTAGAAATGGATTTATCTGAGTTTGACCGAGGGCAGATTGTGACGCCCCGGAGGTTCGGAAACTGACGAATCGTCGGTTGTTAGAAGTAGTGCTATGGTGTGTCTTCAACATGTGGCGAAACCAAGGTGAAACCACGTCCAGCCGTAGTAGAGATGGGTGGCCACCCCTCATTACAGATGTCGTAGGCTGCCCAGACTGGTAAAACAAGACAGGCGGCGACTTGTGGCAGAACTAACCTCAGACTTTAGTGCTGGGCAGGGTACAAGTGTGCCAAAGGCCTTGCCGCAGTGGTAACACAGGTTACCGTCAGATAACCGAAGTTAAGCGCTCTCGGGCTAGGCTAGAACTTGGATGAGTGACCATCCAGTCTGCCAGGCGCTGAGGAGCTGTTTGATTGAGAAGTTGCGGCTCGGGTCTCGGAAACTGACCTACGGCCAGGAGAGTGGTGTGCTGACCACATGCCTTTACATATCCCCATCCAGTGACGCCTGTGGGCTGAGGATGACACGGCGGCCGGTCGGTACCTTCGGGCCTTCAGGGCCTGGTCGAGAGGAGTTTAATTTTTTTTAGATTACAAGTGTGTCTGAACATAGAGAGCACCGAAGACTCCTCCGCAGTCGACGACCTACGTATGTGCCAATGTTAATACCACAACATCGGCAACTACTGCTGAAAGGGTGACGTGACCATAGCCATTGGACGTTGTCGCAGAGGCACAGTTTTTCATGGTCTGATGAATCCCGATATCTTCTTGATCATGCCGATGGGAGGGCGCGAGTCTGTCGTCTTTCAGGGGAACAGCTCCTTGACACATGTACCGCGGGACGTAGAAAACATGGCGGCGGCTCCATTATGCCGGGGAACATCCACGTGGGCATCCATAGGTCCAGTTGAGCTCGTACAAGGCACCATGATGGCCAAGTAGTATCATACGCTGGTTGTAGATCACGTACACCCCTTCATGACGGTTATGTTTCCAGACGGCAGTGGCATTTTTCGACAAGATAATACGCAATGTCACGAGACCAAGAGTGTGATGAAGTGGTTCGAGGAACACAGTGGCATGTTTAAATTGATATGCTGGCCTCCCGACTTGCCAAATGGCTCTGAGCACTGTGGGACTTAACATCTGAGGTCATCAGTCCCCTAGAACTTAGAACTACTTAAACCTAACTAACCTAAGGACATCACACACATTCATGCCCGAGGCAGGATTCGAACCTGCGACAGTAGCGGAGACGCGGTTCCAGACTGAAGCGCCTAGAATCGCTCAGTTACAGCGGCCGGCAGCTAGATAAGACATCTGGAAGTAAATGCTGTGTTACACCTATGTTTATGTATGAAGCAGCTGTACGTACGAAATATTGCCGAATAACGAGTCTCGAGCGTACAGTGAACCGCGGGTCAATATGGGAGGAAAATGTTCCAGACCATCACGCCATTGACTGCGATTCTAGCAGAGTTTTGTAGGCGTAAGCAGTAAGTGCAGTGAACAGTCGTATTCAGAATATTTGCAAGGCGCCAAGTGTGCAGTGAATGTTGCCGAACGGCGTTCAGATATGATGACAAAGATTGGTTGTGGTGCTGCTGCTGCTGCTGCCAGAGGAACAGAAGTGAATGTCTACCAGAAAACTGGCGCCAAGTAACACGCCTGCTGCGCCGGCACACATTTTTCGGATAGCGCATAATGTCCAGGCACCCATGTCGCACCTTCTTCGGGACGACTGCGCAGTCTCGTACTGTAAGAAAAATAAGGGTGTCATCGTTCTAAATACTGCTTCTAAGACGGCAGAGCTTTACAAGGCACGGTCCTTCCGTGAATGGTATGCCGTTGCCTTTCTCCGACCTTTGAATTGCATCACCCAGACTTTCACACAGGGATCCGATTATAAACCACAGATCACAAGTCACGATGCAACTCACCATTTTCACATTGACAAATATTGCCAAATGGGAAGGAAGTGACACTTGACAGATAAAAATTCTAAGATTAAACGGGGATCGAATTTGAGGCCTTTGGATCCATAGTCTTTACTGGGGTGAAAAGGTTCCACGGGGAGCTTGTGTAGTGTGTTGGTGTGAAAGAACACCATGTTGTTTCCTTCCCGATATCCAGCATAGAGAGAAATGTATTTAACTGCAAGTTACCGAACTAGCTGTAAGTCATCAGTTATTACAGTGCCAGGCACCGAAAATGTGTGTTCAAAAGTGGTTCAGATGGCTCTGAGCACTATGGGACTTCACATCTGAGGTCATCAGTCTCCTAGACTTAGAACTACTTAAACCTAACTAACCTAAGGACATCACACACTTCCATGCCCGAGGCAGGATTCGAACCTGCGACCGTAGCAATCGCGCGGTTCTGGACTGAAGCGCCTAGAACCGCTCGACCACCTCGGCCGGCGAAAAATTTGTGTAACATAGGCAAAAAGTGTAAAATCTGTAGAACAAGGGGCTTAATTTAAAAGCGCAACTTACTTATGAGTTGGCATTTATTCGCGAAGAAATAATATATCTCACTCTTCATGAAGGCAGTACGTAACAAACAGTATTAAATGCGCAGGTTGCTTGACATGGGGCAGACACGCAACATTTTCTTACCCATAAAGCGTGTACTATGACGAGACGATACTACATTCGTCCAGCTATAGCTGTCGGATCTCTGATTGCTCTGGGAGATGGTTCATGAGAACTACAACATATGAAACATTAGTTCACTTTATTACACGAATGATAAAGATTTATTTAACTTGATACAGTCTTTTGCCACAGGACTCCTTGAAAATTGAGAACTCTCATTGACTATGAAAGCATTACCAACTGCAAAAATTAGCAAACAGTTCTCTTCAAAGAGAATTTTAAACATTTACAAAAGTACTTTCCCATTTGAGACTTGAATAACTCTTTAGTCTTATATGAAACTTTCTTTAGTCTTACTCGATGGTGTTGCCTGCTTCAGTCGAGGTCGGCTCTTTACTGACCTCTGTGCGAGGGCCTTGCTGTGCTAAGAGAGAAGGCGTGTCTCCTTAAGCCTCTCCCATTCGTTGCAGATTGCAGCGAGACATCGCTGATTTCTGCACGTTGCTGTCTGTGGTGTGGCACCACGTTCTTTGGATGATACCACACAGTGGACTCTGAGGCGGTGCATTAACACGGAATACAGCTAGATCACTTCTCCCTAGCTCTGTCTCTGCATTGAAGAGCGGCGGTAGAACCCTAGAGCGTGTAGAGAGGGCAAGGGTACAAGAGTGAGTCTAGGCTGCAGCTGGCAGCTTCAAGGATCTGCCAACACCGACCAACGGTTGCTGGATAGGTGCCTGAAGTCCGCTTGAGGCATGTGTTGCTGACTGCCGAAAGGAGCGTTTGACTCAGACCCGTGCTGTATTCGCAAGCGCCAACCTTCCCTGTTCCGCAACAGAAGACGGAACCTTAACCGTCAACGACTGCACGCGCCACAACGTCTGCTTCATTAACCAAGACCAAACTCTTCCGACTTAACTTTCGTAAGTCCAAATCATAAGGCTTTTCACAACGTCTAGTTTGATGATGTTTCCTAATACGCTCAAGATGTTTCACGTCATAAGCCCAGTTTATATGAATACCACGTTCCAGCTCCTCAATTAAATTCCATCTGACATCGACGTATGTAATTCAAATTTGTACATTTTATTATGTGAGCGTGTTGTTATCACATATACAAAATACAGCCGACAATAACTCCTAATTGAATCAAATACTAATGTGTGGATAAATTGAAACTTCCTGGCAGATTAAAACTGTGTGCCGGACCGACACTCGAACTCGGGACCTTTGCCTTTCGCGGGCAAGTGCTCTACCAACTGAGCTACCCAAGCACGACTCACGCCTCGTCCTCACAGCTTTACTTCTGCCAGTATCTCGTCTCCTACATTCCAAACTTTACAGAAGCTCTCCTGCGAAACCCTGCAGAACTAGCACTCCTGAAAGAAAGGATACTGCGGAGACATGGCTTAGCCACAGCCTGGGGGATGTTTCCCATATGACTCCAACTGCACACGCCCCACACCATTACAGAGCCTCTACCACCTTGAACAGTGTCCTGATAATATGAACGGTCCGTGGATTCATGAGGTGTTTCCATGCCCGCACACGTCCATCAGCTCAATACAATTTGAAATGATACTCGTCCGACCAGGTAACGTGTTTCCAGCCATCAACAGTCCAATGTCAGTGTTGACGGGCCCAGGCGAGGCGTGAAGCTTTATGTCGTGCAATCATCAAGGGTACACGATTGGCTCTGAAAGCCCATATGGATGATGTTTCGTTGAATGGTTCTCAACTTGACACTTGCTGGTGGCCCAGCATTGCAATCTGCACCAATTTGCGGAAGTGTTGCACCTCTGTCACTTTGAACGATTCTCTTCTGTCGTCGTTGGTTCCGTTCTTGCGTTGCGCAGCTACATCGGATAATTGATGTTTTACGGGTTAGTGGAGGTACGTTGCTATGGGACCAAACTGTTGAGGTGTTCGGTCCCTAGGCTTACACACAATCCAACTTAAACTATCTTATGCTAAGGACAGAATGCACACCCGAGGGAGGATTCGAACCTCCCGCGGGGGCAGCCGCGCGAACCGTGTGAAAGCGTGTTAGACCGCGCGGATACCCAGCTCGGCTTTACAGAATTTCTTATGTTCACATCACGCTCGTGATTGCGCCAGACACTTGTCTTATATATGCGTTCCCGACCGCAATGCCGTATTCAGCCTGTTTACATTGTACTTGAATACGCATTCCGATACCAGTGTATTTCTATCACAAACTAACGTTTAAGAACCAAACAGTAGAGTGGTCATGGTATTAGTAATTATCTGAGGGTCACTACTCCTAGGTGTAAGTTACTACTTTGAGACAAAGTCAGGTGACTTTTACTCAGAGCTTCAGTTTCTTTCGTTGTATGTGGTATGTTCTCTGAGACAGGTGGCATCGAGCCTCCGGTTATTTTCACCCTGACTTAAATTGATCTCCATAGCTTATAGTCATCTCCGATATATGTGAACTACCTCACACCACACACAGCTGCAAGGTGTCTCGCCAGTAGGAATATTTCTCTCCCCTCTAATCATGTGCGATTTTAGGCTTTCCCCTTTCCTTTCTTCCCTGGCGTTCTGCAAGATTCACTCTGAATCTTATCTCTGATGGATCAGCTCGGATAATCCATCTCGCCATTAGATTTGTTGTTAGCAACTTCCCTTCTTGTCCTTAAGTCCACAATTGTCCACTGTTGCCGATTCTGCAGACCAAACAAGCGCCCACGTCCATACTGCAAATAAAATTACTTTTAGGGAAGCTGGTAAATGTCTGATGAGGTTTTTTTGCCACTTTTTTGAGGTTAGTCAGTGTATCAACTCATTACTGGAGGCAAAGTTTAACCCACAGCAGGTTCTGTTTTGTAATTTTCCGGACCACACCTCCGTATCTCAAATCGATATATTTTCTCTTTGCCATTGTTCCTAAATGTTAGTATCATAACCACAGGAACGTCGTGTTTAATTTGTCTGATCTACCCGAAACAGAGACATAAAATTATAAACGAAAAGTACGTGGTTTACACAATAATGTGTGGAAAGATAGTGAAGGCATCTTAGCGAGAAGAGGACAGTTTGTATAAATGTTGGCGTACTGCCGTCTATTAGACGAATTATTTTAGCGCGCGTTGCCCCTATAGTAATTCGTTACCGTTATTTAGCCAGATTGTTCAATGATCTAAAAAATGGTTCAAATGGCTCTGAGCACTATGGGACTTAACATCTTAGGTCATCAGTCCCCTAGAACTTAGAACTAGTTAAACCTAACTAACCTAAGCACATCACACACATCCATGCCCGAGGCAGGATTCGAACCTTCGACCGTAGCAGTCGCGCGGCTTCGGACTGCGCGCCTAGAACCGCGAGACCACCGCGGCCGGCGTTCAATGATCTACACTCATCATTTATGCTAATTAACGATAGTGGCAATTCAACCGGACTGTACTGTTTACCATGAAGGTTGAAGTTCATGATTCCTTTGGCAAATTATTCAAGCCAACATGACTCTGAAAGTTCAGAACTGCAAACTTTTTGCTTCGTTTCCCAACACATGAAGCAAATAATAGAATTAACATTTCTCGTATTTTCTCATATTTGCAGTTTTGATTTACCGTATTTACTTTTCTTTCATATTCACAGTTGTCCCGCTTTTACTTCAGTGGGTTGGTGATCCAGCTTTTACTTCAGTGAGTCGTTGATCTTCTGCTTCACATCCGTCGTCATCACAGCGCATGTTCGCACACTCTCTGCAAATAACTGCGGTGCAATTTACGTTACACTTAATTGGACGCAACTGTTTGCTACACAGTTACTAACTGATATAGATGGGAAATGGATTCAGTTATACCAATGAAACACACAGCGTAATGCACGGCAGCGCTGCGAACTAAAACAGAGTAAATGGATCAGAAAATGAGCCACAGGGGTAATTTCCTGTGATGCTCCGAGTATATTCCGTGCGAATAGTCGCACTTTGTGAAAGACAGTGCAGGAGCGAGTAGTTAGCTGTTACGAAAACACGTGCAATCCGTCGATACTGACATACGTATTATTTCACCGACGCCACTTACTGCCGCCACCTGCTGACAGACATTTCGAATTTTGTGGTGGCCTAATTTTCAAGACGAGCAATTACTTTTCACAATGGCTGTTGGATTAAGAGTACGGCGACTCGTCCATCGGGTGAGAGACAATCTCTTAGTAGCGGATCGGAATAGGATGGGCACGCGTAAATTACACTGAAGAAAACATCCATGTTCCCATCTCGGTAAATCAGTTGTAAGTAGGCTGTTTAGGTTTTTTTATTGGTAACGCCACCTCTGTATGAAAATCACTGGCTCTGCTGTGTGCAGTCTGTGGCTGCTTTGCATTGTTGTAATACTCGCCATTGTAGTGTTAGGCAGCTGGCTGTGAACAGCGCGTAGCGTTGCGCAGTTGGAGGTGAGCCGCCAGCAGTGGTGGATGTGGGGAGAGAGATGGCGGAGTTTTGTAATTTGTCATGAACTGCTATATATATGATGATATCAAGGTAAATACATTGTTTGTTCTCTATTAATATCTTTCATTTGCTAACTATCCCTATCAGTAGTTAGTGCCTTCCATAGTTTGAATCTTTTATTTAGCTGGCAGTAGTGGCGCTCGCTGTATTGCAGTAGTGGGAGTAACCAAGATTTTTGTGAGGTAAGTGATTTGTGAAAATCAGGGCCATTCTCTTGTAGAGATTATTGAAAGTCAGATTGCGTTGCGCTAAAAATATTGTGCGTCAGTTTAAGCACAGTAGTGTACAATTGATCAAAGGGGACGTTTCACAGTATAGATTGGGAACAAAAATGAACTTTATCATCGCATCCGGCTACGAACTACGTAAAGTAGGCATACAGACTCATTATTATTTTCGAATATTAATGCAGTTCCGTAGAACTGGACACAACTGAAGAGCAGAATCTATTTCAATACCAGTCACAATAAACAATTTACACAATTTATATATAGTTAATTCTCTCTCTCTCTCTCTCTCTCTCTCTCTCTCTCTCTCTCTCTCTCTCTTATATTTATATTGGGGATAGACAAAATGATGTGAACGGTGGCAGGAATGGGATGATTGTGTCTGACGGTCAACAACGCAGGTAACACACGTGTCGCGCTGGACTGTGCGTGTTCAGTACGGACTAGGCAACAGTGCAGGTTATTTACAAGTAGTGCACACTTTGTATTTGCATTCAGAGGCCGACGTCGACGTGCAATGAAACACTTTACAGACTTGCAAAGAGGGCAGATTGCGGGGGCCCGATTAGCTGGAGTATCAGTACCAAGACAGTCAAGTTACTGAATGTTTCAAAAGTAACTGTTTCAACAGTCATGACAGCCTACACGAAACATGGAAAGACATCATCATGTAAACGTAATAATTGGCACAAATTAAAGCTAAATGACAGAGATCGTTGTACGCTAACACGAATTGTGTCAAAACAACACAAAACTACGGCCGCTAAAGTGAGTGCAGAGCTCAATAGCCATCTTCGATACCCCGTATCTATCGACGCTGTCCGCCGAGGACTCGATAAAGAGAATATTCATGGACGATCTGCTGTGCCGAAACCGTTAGTGACGACAGTCAACGCAAAGAAGCGTAAAAACATGGTGTCAGGAGCACAAATCCTGGGCGGCTGATCAGTGGAAACACGTCATATGGCCGAAGAGTCAACGTTGTCGTTATTTCCAACATCGGGCCGCGTTTACATCTGGAGAACGGCAAAAGAAGCCTACAATGCTGATTGTCTGATTGCAACGGTTAAGAATGGACGTGGAAGTGTGATGGTGTGGGCAGCCATATCATTGTGTTTTGCTGGTCCCGTCTCTACTCTCAAAGGCCGTGTTACAGCCAACGATTATGTGAACATTTTAGGTGATCAGGTGCACCTCATGATTCAAACGTTGTTCCCCAACAATGATGCCATATTTCAGGACGATAATGCACCCATTGACACAGTCAGGACAGCACAATCGTGGTGGGAGAAGCATGCAATAGAAATGGAGCGTCTTCCCTGGCCAGCACAGCCCCCGGACTTGAACATTATCGAAACCTTGTGGCCGGTATTGGAGCGCAGACCCCGGAGCAGATTTCTGCCCCCCTCGTCATTATAGGAGTTAGAAGAAGTTCTGATCGAAGATTTGCATAAAATTCCACTGGAGACAATATAATCATTATATGTCAGTAATCCAAGAAGAATTGCAGCTGTATTAAGGGTAAATGGGGGTCCAACCGATTATTGATAAACAATTTCAAAGTAAATACAGGTATTCACATTCTTTTGCCTATCCGCTGTACGTAATATTCACATCTACAAAGTCAATTTTTTGTCCTCGAACATCTATGCATTTTCGGAGCGTGTAAACATTTAGTGGCAGGCAACAGGAGTACCACTCCACCAGAAAGTACTGGTTCCTGCGTATTAATGTCCATGTCACTTCTCTTTCAGACAGGGCAGATGGTACTACTCTGAATATGCAAGCAGCATGGCTTCAAAAAAAGAAATTACTCCACAATCAACGGGTTGTTACAATCAAGTATGCTCAAGTACATTCTCGAGGACGATAAGAAAAATAGGCGCTGAAAGTGGGCTGGAACCTCAAGTTACACCGAAGAATGCATTCGAGAACGCTGATGCTTAAATGTAAAATAGCAAACAGAAACTGTTTACAGTTTCATAGGAGTTTTTTTAATAAAGTTATGAGACAAAAAAGACTTTGATCCCACGTGGAGACTGGACCAGCAAGTGCCTGATAAAAGTATCGCTCGAATGAGCTATTCAAGCATGGCATGTACCTCAGAAGAGCGGTGTACCGTAGGTCTCTAGAAGAGCGTAGCATTCCAAAGGATTGGAAAAGGGCACAGGTCAAGAAGGGACGTCGAACAGATGTGCAGAACTATAGACCTATATCTCTAACGTCGATCAGTTGTAGAATTTTGGAACACGTATTATGTTCGAGTATAATGACTTTTCTGGAGACTAGAAATCTACTCTGTAGGAATCAGCATGGGTTTCGAAAAAAGACGATCGTGTGAAACCTAGCTCGCGCTATTCGTCCACGAGACTCAGAGGGCCATAGAGACGGGTTCCCAGGTAGATGCCGTGTATCTTGACTTCCGCAAGGCGTTTGATACAGTTCCCCACAGTCGTTTAATGAACAAAGTAAGAGCGTATGGACTATCAGACCAATTGTGTGATTGGATTGAAGAGTTCCTAGATAACAGAACGCAGCATGTCATTCTCAATGGAGAGAAGACTTCTGAAGTAAGAGTGAGTTCAGGTGTGCCGCAGAGGAGTGTCGTAGGACTGTTGCTATTCATAATATATATAAATGACCTTGTGGATATCATCGGAAGTTCACTGAGGCTTTTTGCGAATGATGCTGTACTATATCGAGAGGTTGCAACAATGGAAAACTGTACTGAAATGCAGGAGGATCTGCAACGAATTGACGCATGGGCCAGGCAATGCCAATTGAATCTCAATGCAGACAAGTGTAATGTGCTGCGAATACATACAAAGAAAGATCCTTTATCATTTAGCTACAATGTAGCAGGTCAGCATCTGGAAGCAGTCAATTCCATAAATTATCTGGGAGTAGGCATTAAGAGTGATTTAAAATGGAATGACCATATAAAATTAATCGTCGGTAAAGCAGATGCCAGACTAAGATTCATTGGAAGAATCCTAAGGAAATGCAATCCGAAAACAAAGGAAGTACGTTGCAGAACACTTGTTCGCCCACTGCTTGAATACTTCTCACCGGTTTGGGATCCCTACCAGATATGGATGACAGAGATAGAGAAGATCCAACGGAGAGCAGCGCTCTTAGTTACAGGATCATTTAGTAATCGCGAAAGCGTTATGGAGATGATAAACTCCAGTGGAAGACTGCAAGAGAGACGCTCAGTAGCTCGGTATCGACTTTTGTTGAAGTTTCGAGAACATACCTTCACTGAGTAGTCAAGCAGTATATTGCTCAAAAATGGTTCAAATGGCTCTGAGCTCTATGGGTCAACTTCTGAGGTCATCAGTCCCCTAGAACTTACAATTACTTAAACCTACCTAACATAAGGACATCACACATATCCATGCCCGATGCAGGATTCGAACCTGCGACCGTAGCGGTCTCGCGGTTCCAGACTGTAGCGCCTAGAACCGCTCGGCCACCCCGACTGGCGTATATTGCTCCCTCCTACGTCTATCTCGCGAAGAGACCAAGAGGATAAAATCAGAGAGATTAGAACTCACACAGAGGCATACCGACAATCTGTCTTTCCACGAACAATACGAAACTGGAATGGAAGAGAGAACCGATAGAGGTACTCAAAATACCCTCCGCCACACACCGTCAGGTGGCTTGCGGAGTATGGATGTATATGTAGAAGATCGTAACTTTATCCGGATGGAAACTTTTTTGCTCCTGTAAGAGTGAATCTAAAGCCTGACCGCAGAAACAACAAAATTATGTCGTTATCGTATAGCGATTGTTGGATAGAAAATAACATCGTATCCGGTCCGCGCAGGAGAGCGCGGGTCTCGCTGCAAGGTAATTGCTCCAGGCACTTGCTCGTCAGGCGGGCAGTGCAGCACTGCGCGAGGCAATCCCGCCGATGCCTCGCCGTCGTAGATTGAAAAGTGTATCTGGGGGCAGCGCGGGGGCCGAGGCAGCGCCGCACGCGCCGGGACAGCTAATTCCGCCGATGCCGGAACCGTGGTGCTGCCTGGCCGCCTGCCGGCCCGGCCGCGCTCATCTCGCGCGCGCGGCGCGTGTCAGAGGGGGCGCCAGAGATCGATACTCGCGACGATATCGAGGAGCGGCGCGCTGTTTGCCGACCACTCGAGCCGGCGCGTACGCCGCCGCTGCCGCCGCCGCTCGCGCCCATTGATTTCCAATCCACCTGCCGGGGGCGGCGGCGTGAGCCAGCCACCAGCCTCATTTCGGCGTACGGCGCACCTGTCGACGGATGGCCGGGGGTGGAGAGGGGAGGGGAGGGGGGTCATGGTCTGAAATGGGGCCGACTTCGGCATCTCGTTCACTGTTTACTGCCACATCGCTGATACAGTCATTCACGCTTTGCACGGCGAAAGCTGTACTGCGTGATGTGCTGAGGAGACATCAGGCTACGTTTATGCTGGCAGCCGAAACATTACGACCAGAGACCACCACGCGATTGAATGTTTCTTGGTGTCACGCGGATACGTCACACGGTAAGGCAAATACGAGGTGCGCTCAGTAAGTCCTGCAATACATGTGTTCTTGGAAGCAGGTTGGTTTTATTTGGGATTCCAGTGCACCACATTTTTCCCCACCCATTCGTCTATAAAACCCAAATTCTCAACATAATCACCGTTCAACACAACGGCATTACACCAACATTGATTTTTAGATAACATGGTTGTGGAGATGAAGCAGCGATTAGTATGATTAATCAATTATTCAAAAACAGTCTTAATCGCATTTATTATTATTATACCTCCAACCGGTTTCAACCCGATTGTTTTTGAGTAATTGATTACACCAACATACAGGGAGGACCTGCATGCCTCATGCTACCACTCTACTGGTCGACGTCGGATCCAACGACTTGCTGCGTCAGTAACCTCACCATCATCTACGTTCTATTTTCCGCGCAGCGCATCCTTCATTGAGTCAAACAAATGGAAGTCGGAAGGTGCGAGATCCGGGTTGTAGGGTGGATGAGGAAGAATAATTCAACGAAGTTACTGACCTCCTCTCTGGGTGCGCAGACTTCTGAGGCCCTGCGTTGTCATGGAGGAGGGTGGACTCGTTTCGATTTTAGTGCCGACTAACACGCTGAAGCCTCTTTTCCCTTTTTTTTCCAATTTCCTGAGCGTAGCACAATACACCTATGAGTTTGCACTGATGGAGGACAACAAACAGAATAACCCTTTCAGAATCCCAGAAGACTGCCGCCATGATTTCACAGGCTGAGAGTGCGGCTTTAACTTTTTCTTCGGAGGCGTCACTCCTTTGGCGTTTTGATTCCGGTGCGAAGTGTCGGACAGATGTGGCAGCACTACCAACAAAAACATCTAGTTGAGCAGCGAGCTGTTTGCTTGTGATGCGCCGAGCATCTACAATGAGAGTGAAATTAGAATTATATTAATATCTACAGCTGCTGACGGGCGTTGATACATATCAACGGGGACAGGTGAAAATGTGTGCCCCGACCGGGACTCGAACCCGGGATCTCCTGCTTACATGGTAGACGCAGATCAGACGGATGCTTGCTTACGTGTCACATGACAGAGTGTATCCAGACATATCAGGGACCCCCATCACTCCAACTGTACATTTCCGAAAGAACAGACACCATATCCTTGTAAGTATATAGTTCTGGCAATACCGGCCATAACCTTCTTCTTCTGTGCGGATACACACATAGTACCTGAACTCTTACGGTACTTGGTAAGAATGTCTTCCACGAGTAATGAGTGTGTTGGGCAGGGACGCTACGAATGTAGTGTGTGAATATGTAAGGTGAGAATGTGGGTCTCGCGGCAGACGTGCGCGAGATAGTCCCTGCAGTCGCACTATCCTCTGCCCTCGGTGGCGCAGGTGGAAAAAGCGTCTGCCATGTAAGCAGGAGATCCTGGGTTCGAGTCCCGGTCCGGGCACACATTTTCTCCTGTCACCGTTGATATATATCAACGCCCGTCAGCAGCTGCAGGTATTAATATAATTCTAATTTCGTTCTAGACGGCTGCAGGTCACCAATGGTGTCTGTTCTTTCGGAAATGTCCGAAAAAGCAGACACCATATCCATATAAGTATATAGAATGAGTGCGTCCGCACGTTCCAATGTTGCAGGAATCACAGCTGTATTCGGCCGGCCGGCACGCGTGAAACCGGACAGGATTGCGCGACATAGTTGCGATGATGGCAGACGCCTCGCCCACCGACTCACCGTGCTTTTGCTCACTGACAGGTCTCCGTAGACATTCTGCAAGCGCCTATGAATATCTGCGGTGTTCTTATTTTCCACCAAAAGAAACTCAGTACGGCTCTGCTTGGAACGCGCCTCCATTACAGACGCCAATCTGTAGGCTACGTATAGTGCCGCCTCGAATCGGAACTTCATGAAACTCTAGGAGCTGAAGCGGGAATATTAGACGATGTCCAACAACATCTTCCTCATGTTTCCAACCGAAACTGGCCGAGAAAAAAAGTATTGCATTAGTTATTGATAGCCCCTCGTAGATCAGCGAGCAGAGGCGAATGTATCACCATCCTTGTGCCGACAAAGGCCATAAATGGGGAAATCTACTAACATAAAAGACTTTTAAGAAGAAGAGACTGTTATGGTCCGGCGCCTGGGAACACCAGGGAAACCGTGAACTTTGTCGCCTATTGGCGTGCTAATGTCGTGAGCCCCATCACAGAACATGGAGGTGGGAGGACTCTCCATGTGCCAAGGCCCGTATCATGTTACAGTGAAAACATAAGTAGTTACTACGTGCTAATTCATCCCACGTTTCCAGGAGTACCATCCTATAATAAGGCACAAACATGAAGGAGCTTCACGACAGTTACGCTACGTCTATCTGATCAATGTAAGCGGCACCCCTCTGTGGTGGTGGTGGTTAGTGTTTAACGTCCCGTCGACAACGAGGTCATTAGAGACGGAGCATAAGCTCGGGTTAAGGAAGGATTGGGAAGGAAATCGGCCGTGCCCTTTCAAAGGAACCATCCCGGCATTTGCCTGAAACGATTTAGGGAAATCACAGAAAACCTAAATCAGGATGGCCGGAGACGGGATTGAACCGTCGTCCTCCCGAATGCGAGTCCAGTGTGCTAACCACTGCGCCACCTCGCTCGGTACCCCTCTGTGAGTATGCGGAGAGGAAGAAGATAATAACCATATATTGCTATAATGTTCTCTGATCAAATGGTTCAAATGGCTCTGAGCACTGTGGGACTTAACATCTGAGGTCATCAGTCCCCTAGACTTAGAACTACTTAAACCTAACCTAAGGACATCACACACATCCTTGACCGAGGCAGGATTCGAACCTGCGACCGTAGCAGCAGCGCGGTTCCGGACTGAAGCGCCTAGAACCGCTCGGCCACAGCGGCTGGCTTCTCGGATCATATATCATGTAAAAGTACTAGCAAGTAACCTTCGGGCTCTTTGTCATCAGTTCCCAAGTAGCCTCCCAACCCTGTTAGCATTCATCGATATAGTACAACAGTGCCAATATCAAGATATTGGTCCCTGGACTGTTAAACAAATCGTCTTGCTAATTAGAATGCCATGGGAAGACCAAAGCTCAATTAACTGACTCTATTCCCCACGTGCTATTCAGCAGGATTTCGAATATTCAATCTCTAAATGCGTGTCATTGTGTACTAACTAGACTGAAGCGCCATAGAAACTGGTATCGTCAAGAGTTCTCAAATACAGTGATATTGAAAGAGGCACAATACGACGCTGCAGTCGGAAACGCCTGTATAAGACAAGTGTCTGGCGCAGTCGTTAGATCGGTTACTGCTCTGCAGGTTATCAAGATTTAAGACAGTTTGAACATGGTGTTATAGTCGGCGCACGAACGATGGGACACGTCATCTTCGAGGTAGCGATTTTCTCTTACGACCATTTTACGACTGTACCGTGAATATCAGGAACCTGGTAAAACACCAAACCTCCGACCTCGCTGCGGCCGGAAAAAAATCCTGCAAGAACGGGACCACCTACGACTGAGGAGAATCATCCAACGTGTCAGAAGTGCAACCCTTCCGCAAATTTCTGTAGATTTCAATCGGGGCCATCAACAAATGTAAGCGTGCGAACCATTTAACGAAACACCATCGACATGAGCTTTCGGAGCCGAAGGCCCACTCGTGTACCTTTGATGACTGCACAACGCGAAGCTTTACCCCTCGCCTGGGCCCGCCAACTCCGACATCGGTTGTTGATGACGGGTATGGAGACAACCTCATGAATCCATGGAGCCCTCCATGTCAACAGGGGATTCTTAAAGCTGGTGGAGGTTCTGTAATGATGTGAGGCGTGTACAGTTTGAGTGATATGGGACACCTGATATGTCTAGGTATGACTCTGATAGGTGACACGTACGTAAGCATACGGTCTGAGCATCTTCATCTATTCATGTCCATTCTGCATTCCGACGGACTTGGGAAATTGCAGCAGGACAATACGACACCCCGGCATGTCCAAAACTGCTACAGAGAGGCTTCAGAAACACTCTTCTGAGTATAAACAAATCCGCTGGCCACCAAACACCTCAGACATGAACATTATTGATCATGTCTGCGATACCTTGCAACGTGCTGTTCAGGACAGATCTCCACCCACTCGTACTCTCATGGATTTATGGACAGCCCTGCAGGATTCATGGTGTCAGTTCCCTCCAGCACTACGTCGGACATTAGTCGAGTCCATGCCAGGTCGTGTTGCGCCACTTCTGCGTTCTCGCGAGAGCCCAACACTACAGCAGGCAGGTCTAACAGTTTCTTTGGCTCTTCAATGCAACTTCTTTATTTTCTTGTCCGTGAGGCTGTGCATTAAATATGTCGTTTTTGCCTTCTGAATAGGCCAATTGTATATAGTCCACAGTACACTGTTTGTCTACCGCATATAGTCAACAAGTTCTGGTGAAATTAACCATAGCGTAGCGATTTACTTCAAGCCTGAAACACTGTAAATACTTGGGTTGGTTTCTTAGAAACAGAAGAGCAGACTATACTTGCCGCATACCGTGAGTAAATAAGTTCTTCTGCGACCAGCGAGCCGAGTAAATGGCTAAGAAACACGCTATGCTGGGCGAGGCAGCTACATAGCGCTTCCAGGCAGCTGGAACGCTGAGGCAGATGCAGGAACTCGGGGAGCGTGGCGTGTGGGCGACGCCTTCCCTCGGTTCTCAGCCAAGAAACTCAACTCTCCAACGAAGTACAGCTGGTTACGAAAACAATCGAAACTGCTGTCTCTGAGCACAGGATCGTTGCGAAGAAAACAGATAAATGGATGAACTGTTCTCTTTTCAGTGACACTTGCTGGAAAACCATAGGAAACCTAGACCTGGATCTGGGTGCGTGGACTGGGGTTTAAATCCTCCCGCGAAAGAATGCATCCAGTGACCCAAACACTTCGTCATCTTCTTCGGTAAGAGTTTAGTGGGGTGGTAACGCTGGCGATTATTACTTATGACTGTCGTTTGCTACTGACACAGAAAGGTAGTCTGACTGCAACTAATGAAAAGTAAAGGAGCTCGCGAAGTAATAGCTGGCAAATTAAGTGAGGAGAACTGTTCCTCACTGTACCCTCCTTAGCATTTTCACTCACGAAATGAATTTCACATTAAATAGGACATTTAACCCACAAAATAATATCTATAGTGTACAGAAAATTCTTTCCTCGTCACCAAGGTAAGAGACCGATAAAAAACTTGATGTGTACTCATGGGCAGGTAATTTTAGGAGACAGTAGAGTAAGAGCTTATTTGTTACCACAGAAATGGTTGTTTCTATGGGAGAGGTTAATTAAATTACTCCAGCTTAATTGTGTTCATTAGGCCAGAAGAGTGCGACATGGTCTCCGTTATTGGATGGTGTGTTGCGACGAATTTCTTAGGATTGCGAGATTCCTGCTTTTAAATCGGCATGATAATTTCTTTATTCCTTCTGAGGAGGTTTGAAAACAGCTAGTTTTCACCGACACGTGGTGTTCGAAGCCGATCTTATTCTTCATATCGTCGCCGCTGAGCAGTTAATTCGGGATATGTTGGTTCTCCACTCAAGCATGGGGCGATCAGGAAGAGTGCACTCGGCCAGATGGGGCAAAGCTGGTGACATACACCGTCTTTTACATCTTACTTCGCATAATTTAGGTATCAGAGGCACATATCTCTTTGTGAAACACCTCCTGCTTTCTGTGACATTCTGTTTTTTTTTTTTTAATGGCATTTGTCACATGATCGCCTGTTTGTTTCTTCTGTTGTGTTTGACACAGTAGTTCATTTTTACAAATCTGTTGTTTATGTTTTTTTAACTTTTTTGATAGGTTAAATACAATGAAGTGCCAATACATTAAGACCACGTGGTTAATAGCCTGTTTGTCCGTTTTTGGAAAGAAATACATCACCATTCTACGCAGCAGGGATCCGACAGTTCATCTGTGGGTTTGTGGAGGTATGTGGCATTAGACGTCTAAATGGTTCAAATGGCTCTGAGCACTACGGGACTTAACATCTATGGTCGTCAGTCCCCTAGAACTTAGAACTACTTAAACCTAACTAACCTAAGGACAGCACACAACACCCAGCCATCACGAGGCAGAGAAAATCCCTGACCCCGCCGGGAATCGAACCCGGGAACCCGGGCGTGGGAAGCGAGAACGCTACCGCACGACCACGAGATGCGGGCGAATTAGACGTCTACGTAGAAGTCACGTAATTCGCGCAAATAACGGGCCGCTGATTTACGTACGCGGTGTGGCGCCCGGTAGCAACCCACATGGTTTATGTCAGGCGAATGGCCGCAGGCGCATTAAAGTGAGTTCACTATAGTGCTCTTCAAACCACTGTAGCACGCTTCTGGCTCCGACACCCTGGCAATTATACTGCTGAAAGTTGACATCGCCGTCGGGGATGACCTTAGGCATGAAGGGATGCAGTTGGTGCGCAGCTTTCAGCGTCTCTTCGATTACTGCATGTTTCACGCAAGCGCAGGAGAATGTCTCCCATAGCGTAATTGTGGTGTCACCGCCAGACACCACACTTGCTAGGTGGTAGCCTTTAAATCGGCCGCGGTCCGTTAGTATACGTCGGACCTGCGTGTCGCCACTATCAGTGATTGCAGACCGAGCACCGCCACACGGCAGGTCTAGTCTAGAGAGACTCCCTAGCACTCGCCCCAGTTGTACAACCGACTTTGCTAGCGATGGTTCACTGTCTACATACGCTCTCATTTGCAGAGACGACAGTTTAGCATAGCCTTCAGCTACGTCATTTGCTACGACGTAGCAAGCCGCCGTATTCAGTTACTATAAGTACTATGTGAACAGATAATATTGTGACTCATGTACCGTCAAGAGCGATGTTAATCATTAGTAGATTTAAGTTAAGTATCAACCTAATTACGTCCGCTTTCTGAATTCTAATTCCTTGTCATGTTCCAGACCTCACGTCAGTATATTTCTTCCCTCCTCGCGCCAGCCTGCGTGAGCTAAAACGCGTGCATTTCGGCCTTCACTAATAACACGGTGTTGGCTCTTCAGCCAACACAACAATAATAATTCTCTCGCCAGCCTGCGTTCATGGCCCGCTGCACGTTTCGATCCGCTGTTCACCTAGATGACGGCGTTTGTGGAGACGACCATCGACTTAGTTTAGAAAAATGTGATTCACCTTGATCGACGGTAGAATCCCGATGGTCCCGTGATCATTGCAATAATATTGAAGACGTCGTTGGGTCAGCATGTGAACACGTTGGGGTGACCTGCTGCGGAGCTCCACGTTCAACAATTTACGATGAACGGTGTGATCCGAAACACTTGTGTGTGCACCAGCATTGTGCTCTTTCGGCAGGAAGGCCACAGAGCGCACAAGTCTCCAAACCCCATATTCAGCGGAGAGTCGTGGACGTCCATCCATTTAGCGCTTAATGGTGGTTTCACTGTCCTCGTATCTCTTTCCGTAGATGCTCACGACAGTAGCACGTGAATATTCGACCAGCTTCGCCGTTTTCGAGGTATTTGTTCATAAGCGTAATAATGATGCGTCCTGTGTCAAAATCACTTGTCTCTGAGTGTATTTCCCAATTTTCAACCCGTATCATCGCTAGGATGCTCCTCCGTCCGTGCCTGCTCCACTTACATGCATTTGTTACCACGTCACATGGCCGGAACGCCTCCAGACGGCATCTAACGTCGCGGTTGGCAGTTGTAAATCACGTTTTGGTTGATCAGTGTATGTTCGTGAAGAAAAAATAGTAACAACTGCTACAGGTGTAAACATTCCCCGCAAGACGTGGCCCATGAAAGGACTGAGAACAACTGAGCGACTCCAGCTACCTCCCCAGACCCTCCCACACGTTCGGCGGGCTGTACCTCATGCCTGGCCAGACATTTGTGGAGTCATCTGCAGACATTTTCAGACCAGATGCACCCCAGATGTCTTCCACATCATTTGATTACCCGTGTTGTGCACTGGTTTTTATAGTAGTAGATACCCACTGCTTACTCCTGAAAACATAAGGCTCAACGCACAGGGTTTAACCATATGTCAAATTCCTTCACACTTTATTGTAATATCGAGTGCATTAACTCGCGTGTTATCAAATAGTTTCTGAAGAACACACAGACATGCCAGTGACCCTACACACCAGCAATCATCCACCTACATTTGTGCAGTCGTTTCTCTCAATGCATACCACAAGGAAATGCCACACACACACACTCCACATACGCACTGACTCTCTCATTTGCAGCAGGACTTTGTAAAAAAATGGTATGTTTTGTTTTCACAGTGTACCAACGCTACGTAGCTGATACCTCGTCATCAGGCTAGCACAAGGTGCTTCACACTTCTCAGCCCATTCGCTAAACGTGCGTACTTGGACTAGATTCCATGTTATTCATACTTGCGCCGGCCGGAGTGGCCGAGTGGTTCTAGGCGCTACAGTCTGGAGCCGCGCGACCACAGGGTCGCAGGTTCGAATCATGCCTCGGGCATGGATGTGTGTGATGTCCTTAGGTTAGTTAGGTTTAAGTAGTTCTAAGTTCTACGGGACAGATGACCTCAGAAGTTAAGTCCTATAGTGCTCAGAGCCATTTATTAATACTTGCGTTGTAGGAAGCCATTGTGGATAGTATTTAATAATTATACTCTGAACTGCCATCGGTTCCTGCAAACAGTTGCTAGCATACCTTGCCCAATGTGGGTTGTCCTTGTATTTTGACAATTCAGATTTAACAAAACTGTCTGCTGCAAAATGTAAAGCAGTTTTCTTACTTGTGGCTTCACAAATCTATAACTGGGTATATAATTCCCTTGTATGAGCAGAGCGAAGTATTTACTCTGCAGACATGTGAGGTGACGAAGCCAAAATTTCACTTCGCCATCTCTGACTTCAGGCAAAAGTGGGTTACTTCCTCCTAGTAATGCCGTTTTTGTCGTTGTCTTAGTCGCCCTGATGCCTTTCTGTTGTTTGATTATTCCTCAGTACTATGGCAGAGGCCTCAGCTACCACTGGCCATGGGTGACCTCCACACCTCATTAATTTATCTCACCATGATCTTTTAAACTTCCCCGAGGCCTGTGTTAAGAAGTACGTTTCCGCAATATGTTTCTATGTTTCCCTGTCTTTTTAACAAGTGCCTGCCAATTTCTGCAACTGTGCTGTAAGTTAAGCCTCTGTGGCCTATACTCCTATTCAGTAAGTACACTTAGTTCCTAATTTTACCTCTGCGACTTACATTTGCAATCCTCGCTGTGTCATTCATATTCCTTTACTACACATGTGTAAAAGCCTAAATTTGCAACCTTCGTTGAAATGTGGGGCTGACCTAGTAATTAAAAGCTTTTGCCCAAGTAAATGGTTCAATTGGCTCTAAGCACTATGGGGCTTAACATCTCAGGTCATCAGTCCCCTAGACTTAGAACTACTTAAACCTAACTAACCTAAGAACATCATATACATCCATGCCCGAGGATTCGAACCTGCGACCGTAGCAGCAGCGCGGTTCCGGACTGAAGATCCTAGAACCGCTCGGCCACAGCGGCCGGCTTTTTGCCCAAGCCTTACTATCGTTGGAAGCAATATTTTTAAATCGAGTCGATGATTTCCAGTGAATCCGGTATCAGTTTCCATTCGTTCGTGATAAATTTTCTATGGAATGAGATTGATGACTACACTTGCTCATGTCAATTGCAGTTCATACAAGCTATCTACAAGCAGTGCAAAGTTATCTGTCATCCATAATTTCCAACTGAATTTACTTACAACAAGATAGTCTGTTCGCTACACAATCTCAAAATTCAAGTTCTGAAGTTAAATCAGGCTAAGTATTTTTGATTGGATGGATATCGTCTGTAGATTCCTCGTTCAATGTAACATTTTACACTCCATGTTAGCAGCCAGTTTCGGACGTTGGTACGGCAAATATACTTTTCTAGACTAATATAACCTTTATGTCTGTTTTGTTGTTCCTGAGCTTTAAGAACAGTTTTGTGCGATGTACATCAAACGCTTTGATGTAATCAATGAAGGTTTCACAAAGCGTCAAGTACTGGTATTTATTTGTTATTCCAGTCGAGATAAATCGTCAAGTACTCGAAAGTCCTTAATGGGATGTAATTGTTTTTGGGCTGATTTCCATTCAGACTCAGATTCATTCTGGATTACTTCGGTAATCAGTTCAAAGTCCCTCGAGGACGAATTCGTAGAGCGGTACTTGCTAACGCCAATTTTCTTTGCTGTGTACCATGGTTATACTAGACAGGATCGAAGCATAATGGAGCATTTTTGCATTAATACACTCCTGGAAATGGAAAAAAGAACACATTGACACCGGTGTGTCAGACCCACCATACTTGCTCCGGACACTGCGAGAGGGCTGTACAAGCAATGATCACACGCACGGCACAGCGGACACACCAGGAACCGCGGTGTTGGCCGTCGAATGGCGCTAGCTGCGCAGCATTTGTGCACCGCCGCCGTCAGTGTCAGCCAGTTTGCCGTGGCATACGGAGCTCCATCGCAGTCTTTAACACTGGTAGCATGCCGCGACAGCGTGGACGTGAACCGTATGTGCAGTTGACGGACTTTGAGCGAGGGCGTATAGTGGGCATGCGGGAGGCCGGGTGGACGTACCGCCGAATTGCTCAACACGTGGGGCGTGAGGTCTCCACAGTACATCGATGTTGTCGCCAGTGGTCGGCGGAAGGTGCACGTGCCCGTCGACCTGGGACCGGACCGCAGCGACGCACGGATGCACGCCAAGACCGTAGGATCCTACGCAGTGCCGTAGGGGACCGCACCGCCACTTCCCAGCAAATTAGGGACACTGTTGCTCCTGGGGTATCGGCGAGGACCATTCGCAACCGTCTCCATGAAGCTGGGCTACGGTCCCGCACACCGTTAGGCCGTCTTCCGCTCACGCCCCAACATCGTGCAGCCCGCCTGCAGTGGTGTCGCGACAGGCGTGAATGGAGGGACGAATGGAGACGTGTCGTCTTCAGCGATGAGAGTCGCTTCTGCCTTGGTGCCAATGATGGTCGTATGCGTGTTTGGCGCCGTGCAGGTGAGCGCCACAATCAGGACTGCATACGACCGAGGCACACAGGGCCAACACCCGGCATCATGGTGTGGGGAGCGATCTCCTACACTGGCCGTACACCACTGGTGATCGTCGAGGGAACACTGAATAGTGCACGGTACATCCAAACCGTCATCGAACCCATCGTTCTACCATTCCTAGACCGGCAAGGGAACTTGCTGTTCCAACAGGACAATGCACGTCCGCATGTATCCCGTGCCACCCAACGTGCTCTAGAAGGTGTAAGTCAACTACCCTGGCCAGCAAGATCTCCGGATCTGTCCCCCATTGAGCATGTTTGGGACTGGATGAAGCGTCGTCTCACGCGGTCTGCACGTCCAGCACGAACGCTGGTCCAACAGAGGCGCCAGGTGGAAATGGCATGGCAAGCCGTTCCACAGGACTACATCCAGCATCTCTACGATCGTCTCCATGGGAGAATAGCAGCCTGCATTGCTGCGAAAGGTGGAAATACACTGTACTAGTGCCGACATTGTGCATGCTCTGTTGCCTGTGTCTATGTGCCTGTGGTTCTGTCAGTGTGATCATGTGATGTATCTGACCCCAGGAATGTGTCAATAAAGTTTCCCCTTCCTGGGACAATGAATTCACGGTGTTCTTATTTCAATTTCCAGGAGTGTAGTATTGACACAGGGCATTTACGGATGGGAAGTATCATAGAGAGAGGGAGTTCAAAATGTGCGACATTATTTCATCAGGATCAGTCTCAGGTCTTCCATAGCCTGGTGATCATCTTCCGATATTTTAATGAAATACCGGCAGACACGCTATCCATTCCTGTTTTTCAGTACATGCTGTACAAGTATTTACGAAACTTTCTGATCCTAGTTAAAAGATTATTTCTTCCTAATTGAGTAGCGCCTTATGCATCCTATCTGTTATATGACGCCACCTTGCTGACACGTACGCCATGAAAAGCATTTCTTCTAAGTGTTACCGCTACTGATAAATACTTTTTCGTCACGTGTGTGAATGCAAGATTTGTTTAGTCTTCCTGGAGATAATGGACAAGCTGACTTACATATGTAGTAACTGCTAACTTCTTCGCTATCTCAGTACTACAGCAGTCAGTTCGTTGTCGTTACGCCCAAGATTTCGTTGGCTGCACTGTGACGCGAGTGTTCTTTAGCTGCAGAGTCGGTTGGCGGGGCCGTAGATGGCAGAATCAGCGTTTACTCCGAGGAAAATAAGTTCGAGCTTCCATTACGCGATAGATTTACACTTTCGTTATGTCCTGAAGTCTTGCTGGCAACCGCCCATGAGGAATGTCCCAGTTCCGTAACGGTGTCCCGAAAGCAGAAGTGTGCACATAGTAATGAGTGAAAGTTTGTGCGTCATGCACGGAAGTGGATAATATCGCGTGATTCTACAGCGGATCTGTGCCCGCCTAGAGGCGCCAGTGTTAACGGATGTAGCGTTTATTTGAACACGTGCCCACCCAAAACATCGCCAAGCAGCCTCTTAACGCACTGCCGATTCCTGCTGTCGCTAAACTCTCCATTAGGGTGGACGCGAGTCAACAAACATGCTGTGTGTATCAAGGTTTCCTCCGAAGCTTTCTCGGAGCTTTTCGGAAATAAAGCGGCAAGTGTTTCTAATTTGGTACTCCAAACCTGCTGTTGCCTGGTCACTATTCGCTTACATTCTGGAACAGATACGAGACTCCCGAGAATGCATCTGTTTCGCTGTAAGTAAAATAAATTCAACTTCCTGGCAGATTAAAACTGTGTGCCCGACCGAGACTCGAACTCGGGACCTTTGCCTTTCGCGGGCAAGTGCTCTACCATCTGAGCTACCGAAGCACGACTCAGGCCCGGTACTCACAGCTTTACTTCTGCCAGTATCCGTCTCCTACCTTCCAAACTTTACAGAAGCTCTCCTGCGAAGATGGTAGAGTACTTGCCCGCGAAAGGCAAAGGTCCCGAGTTCGAGTCTCGGTCGGGCACACAGTTTTAATCTGCCAGGAAGTTTCATATCAGCGCACACTCCGCTGCAGAGTGAAAATCTCATTCTGAAAACATCCCCCAGGCTGTGGCTAAGCCATGTCTCCGCAGTATCCTTTCTTTCAGGAGTGCTAGTTCTGCAAGGTTCGCAGGAGAGCTTCTGTAAAGTTTGGAAGGTAGGAGACGGATACCGGCAGAAGTAAAGCTGTGAGTACCGGGCATGAGTCGTGCTTCGGTAGCTCAGATGGTAGAGCACTTGCCCGCGAAAGGCAAAGGTCCCGAGTTCGAATCTCGGTCGGGCACACAGTTTTAATCTGCCAGGAAGTTTCATATCAGCGCACACTCCGCTGCAGAGTGAAAATCTCATTCTGAAAATAAATTCAATTTAAAAGTGTCAAGAGAAATACATTTTCTGCTCCTGCACGTAGTCGTGTTTGTGTACTTTTTGTACTATCATTAGAACAGTCTCAGTTCTAAGTTGCACCCTTGGTTGAAAGTATAGCTGTCTGTCCGACTCCATGATACAGGCTTTCTTTTTTGAACAGTTTATCATCTGCAAATGCCGTTTAGTCAATCTGAAACTAAATTTTTCCATTTGACGCCTTCCGCTTTTGCAGCTTTGCAATTGTAATGAACTAACTCCATCGACGAACAGTTACGGAATGTTCGTTTGGACGCTGTTCGCCTAGTGGTGCAAAATGTGTATTTTGAGTGGCCCAGAAGGAAGGCGATAGACTCAAATGAATGACGAACGCAGTTCAGGTCCTGGTGGCCCATAGTGTTAAAGTCATCCCGTGAATGCCAAGATAGCAAGCTAGAAATTCCACAACTGATTTGTTCCTCTGACTGCAGCTAGTAAAGTGGTGCTGCCTCTGTAACGATCTGGACGTCGAAGTGACATTAAATTGAAATGTTGCTACATTCATATCTTCTTTCCGTCCTCCTCTCTCCGGCCAAGGAACGAGAAATATCGCAGAGTGTGTCTATAAATAACAATACGGTAGTACTACCAGCCCGATGAAGCCTTTAACCCTCGTACAAACGCCTGCTCCTTACGATGTCATTTTGTCACATTCTACACGCAAACTACCGGTATTGCAAAAGAAAAGAAATGAACAGGACCTTTTAGTAGGAAATTTAATGTAGTTAAATTTTGCACTGGGATACGTTTTCGCTAGAGCCCATAGTTCACGAATTATTCGTGAGAAACTTACAGGACTTTGAAACGCGTCTTTCTTGAATAACTCTAAAACCGTGGCCTCTAGCGAAAACGTACCCCTGTAAAAAATTTAACTACATTTAATTTCCTACAAAAAGGTCGCGTTCATTTTTTCCGTAGGACTAATAGTTTGCACGTAGGATATGAAAAACTCATGCGTAGTTTTTGAAGGCGTTGTGGGTTGCAAAAAACCGTAAGCTGAATCACTCTGCAAGCCTCTGCACAGTGAATGGCGGAGGGTTCTTCATACCAGTATCATTGATCCACGCATTGCCGCTGGTAGTCCTATCTTTGAACAGTTGCTGTGAACCTAAGTTACTGCTCTGGGGTCTACGTTGTTTACGTCAATAAAAGACCAAATATTCATTTCCGACAATCAGTTCCTGTTCTCTAAATAGTTTGGGAGCTCTGTGATCTGCAAGATTATGAACGATTTTTCGGATGATTGAGAACGGGAAAAGTATTTCTTACATATTTAGTTCCTTCTAAAATTTCCTAGAGATGTTCATTAGACTGTTAAAAAAAACCGGATTTTTCACTTGAAGTTACTTCCCTTTGTGACTGACAATTCAGCTAATCGAGTGGCAGGGACCAGAAACCAGTCAATCGCAGCACTTTCTCGAACGCCACCTGCTTCCTGTGTTGCCTGTTTTGTTTCGCAGATACACGCAGAGCCTTCTCAAGCGTAGCAAGCCGGCAAAAGTGCCTCCTGTTATTGCCACCTGTCAGTCGCAGAACTACTTCATCCGAGCTACAGCAGGATAAAGCCATCTGTTTTAAACACGCCACCCCCACTCCCTTTCTGCATCTCTACTGCTAGGTGCGGCAGCCGCGTCTTACCCCTGAAGCACATTTCTCTATTTAATAAACCATTTTAAGTTTAGATGCGATTGCTCCAGGGGCATTGGGTGTTGTACTACAATAAACACTCATACAAACACCAACACACGGTCAATATAAATATGAACCAGACAGACGGGTAATATAATTATTTTCCCTCATTGGATAGTGTTGGCCACTCACTCACAACGGATTTGCTAATCGATTTAATTCTGTGCCTGTATGGCCATGTCGTCACTAACGCCTATTGGCAGGAAGCAGAAGCCAAACAATTTTATTCGTCAATCTGTCTATACCTATGGGTTGACTATTTTGGTGTTTCTAGGCGAAAGTGTATCAATCCGGGATGTTCACAGACAAATGTGGGATACCACCTGAAAACAACCCTTGGCAGTTGTCCACACCAACAATCTATGGGACGACACGATGATTCGAACCGGATTTCTATGACGTAACTGTTGCAAGAATGACGTCGATTCGTCTTAACCTATGAGCGGATCTGATGAGGCGTTCACATTATTTGACAGACACGATTACCACACTAACAGCAATGTTACATAACCACTTACGTTGATTGCTTCTGCATTTACATATATTTATTGCGTCTCCTGCAGGTAGCGCAAGTCCGCATCCGCTTCCGTGACACCCCCGACAACTGCTCTGATCAATGTAAAATATATTTTAAGTTCGTCTGGGCCCATAGCATTGTACACGTCATAGTATGGCATTTTGAAAATGGAAAGTCCAGACTAGCTGCAATATACAGGGTGATTCAAAAAGAATACCACAACTTTAAAAATGTGTATTTAATGAAAGAAACATAATATAACCTTCTGTTATACATCATTACAAAGAGTATTTAAAAAGGTTTTTTTTCACTCAAAAAAAAGTTCAGAGATGTTCAATATGGCCCCCTCCAGACACTCGAGCAATATCAACCCGATACTCCAACTCGTTCCACACTCTCTGTAGCGTATCAGGCGTAACAGTTTGGATAGCTGCTGTTATTTCTCGTTTCAAATCATCAATGGTGGCTGGGAGAGGTGGCCGAAACACCATATCCTTAACATACCCCCATAAGAAAAAATCGCAGGGGGTAAGATCAGGGCTTCTTGGAGGCCAGTGATGAAGTGCTCTGTCACGGGCTGCCTGACGGCTGATCCATCGCCTCGGGTAGTTGACGTTCAGGTTTCATAACTAACCTTTTTCGTAGGACTCTCCATACAGTTGATTGTGGAATTTGCAGCTCTCTGCTAGCTCTGCGAGTCGATTTTCCTGGGCTGCGAACAAATGCTTGCTGGATGCGTGCTACATTTTCATCACTCGTTCTCGGCCATCCAGAACTTTTCCCTTTGCACAAACACCCATTCTCTGTAAACTGTTTATATCAACGTTTAATACACCACCTATCAGGAGGTTTAACACCATACTTCGTTCGAAATGCACGCTGAACAACTGTCGTCGAGTCACTTCTGCCGTACTCAATAACACAAAAAGCTTTCTGTTGAGCGGTCGCCATCTTAGAATCAACTGACGCTGACGCCTAGTCAACAGCGCCTCAAGCGAACAAATGTACAACTAAATGAAACTTTATAGCTCCCTTAATTCGCCGAGATATAGTGCTTAGCTCTGCCTTTTGTCGTTGCAGAGTTTTAAATTCCTAAAGTTGTGGTATTCTTTTTGAATCACCCTGTATTTAATATTCCTTACGGCAGCTGTTTCAGCTTTATTGCCATTCTCAAGTAACTTGCGAATACAACGTAACTGAGACTATCTACAAATATGGTGGCTGTGCATGTGTATAGCTGTACATTGTAATTTTACATTTGTACTGAAGTTCAGTCCTATTTAACGTCCATATTGCATCTACAGCAAACTGTACCTGTCTAATTTCCAGCAATTAGGGTGACATATCGTACGAGTGTTATTAAACATATGGAATTGGTTTCGACTCATATTTACAGAATCACGTGTGATGACTGGAATAATATCTATATCGGTCAAACAGGACGAAATTTAAGTATCAGGTTCAAAATACACGCCAGAAACAGCGACAATTTTCAAGCTAGCGTCTTATATCTAAAAAAGACCCCAAAGCCGAAAAAATAGAAATTGCATTACAAATACTACACAGAATACGGAAAGGACTCACTACGAACAGACATGAAGAATTATAGATTGGAGACTCTCCAAACGAAATAGAATACCACACGAACACATAGACTCTAAACATAAATATTATCTGGATACTTTATTGAAATACTGTAACACGAATAGGTGTAGTACATGTTACAACAAAAATACTCAGACCAAAGATATAATTCAAAGCAATATCCAATCAGTGAAATATAACACTATCGTTGCTTAACTAATAATACCTAGTACTCACAGTAAATGTGCTGTCAAATAAATGTCTAATAGTGCTCTGTAGTGAACAAATTGTCAAATACGTGTCGAAACGTATTCCACACGTTTATAGTTACCGTATGTCACGTAATCACTACGATTTAGACGGCGACAGTTTCTTGTAGATGCAATATGGACATCAAATCTAACAAAACTTAAGGAGCAATGTAAAATTACAATGTATAATTATTTACATGGACAACCACTATATATCTTTGTTGACCCATTATGGACTGTGGGACAACGGCTGGCATGTATTTCTTGATGCAATAATTTACTAACAGCCGTATGTATTGCAGAAATTTATTTTATGAACTTCTTATATGCTACCAGTTTCGGTGTCGCCTGGCCACCAAGAGCTGTTGCATAGCGATTTGATTCACGGATCCAGTTATATGGCTCCTTCCGTGTGTAGCGATTTTGCGACTATGACGTGTGGGGCCTGAAGATGGCATCAATGTAATGCCAAAAGCGGTAGCATATAAGGAGATCACAAAATAAATATCTACAGTACATACGGCTGTTGGTAAATTATTGCATCAATAACCACGATACATAGTCTGGGCCTTTCATTTTCAGAACTTCAATGTGAAGGACTGTGAGATTTTACTTACTAACCCCGTCCAAAGATGAGTGACGAACAATGATAACGGCAACCTTGTAACATAACAGTTCGACTCCAAATCTGGATGTTATACTTGTATCCTTGTAGATGCTAATTCTTAATGAAGTCAAAGTACGAGTACTTATCTTCATACGTGACGAGCTAGAGCTACATCTACATCTAGATCCATACTTCGCAAGCCACCTGACGGTACGTGGCGGAGGGTACCTTGAATACCTCAATCGGTTCTCCCTTCTATTCCAGTCTCGTATTGTTGGTGGAAAGAAAGATTGTTGGTATGCATCTGTGTGGGCTCTAATCCCTCTGATTTTATTCGCATGATCTCTTCGCGAGATATTCGTAGGAGGGAGCAATATACAACTTGCGGGTATGTCCCCGAAACTTCAAGGAAAGCCCGTACCGAGCTACTGGGCGTCTCTCCTGCAGAGTCTTCCACTGGAGTTTATCTATCATCTGCGTACCGCTTTCGCGATTACTAAACGATCCTGTAACTAAGCGCGCTGCTCTCCGTTGGAACTTCTCTATCTCTTCCATCAACCCTATCTGGCACGGATCCCACACTGGTGAGCAATATTCAAGCAGTGGGCGAACAAGTGTACTTTAAACTACTTCCTTTGTTTCGGATTGCATTTCCTTAGGATTCTTCCAATGAATCTCAGTCTGGCATCTGCTTTACCGACGATCAACTTTATATGATCATTCTATTTTAAATCACTCTTAATGCCTACTCCCAGATAATTTATGGAATTAACTGCTTCCAGTTGCTGACCTGCTATATTGTAGCTAAATGATAAAGGATCTTTCTTTGTATGTATTCGCAGCACATTACACTTGTCTACATTGAGATTCAATGGCCATTCCCTGCACCATGCGCCGTTGGAGATCCTCATGCATTTTAGTACAACTTTCCATTGCGCCAGCCTGCTTCCCACCAGATGCCGCGAGTTCCCTCGCGCTGCGCAGTGTCTCTCAGAGAACATTACTTTGCGTAACCCGTCTCCAGGCGGACGTGGAGCAAGTCGGGTGTGGCAAGTGCCGTCGGGCGGGCGCGTGCTAACTCGCTGCTCACGGCCGCGGCTGTTAGCACCGGGGCCCATCCGGGGGCCGCGACCTCCACGGCGGCACGTCGCTGCACGCTCTCCGTATACCGCTTTCGTCGTCACTCGTTTACATGGTCTCAAGCATCAGTGCAACTCTACATACTGCGCACGGTTTCACAATCATTTGCGAGGTCTGTAGAGCTCTCTTGGTCCAAATGGCTCTGAGCGCTATGGGACTTAACATCTGAGGTCATTAGTCCCCTAGAACTTGGAACTACTTAAACCTAACTAACCTAAGGACATCACACACATACATGCCCGAGGCAGGATTCGAATCTGCGACAGTAGCGGTCACGCGGTTCCAGACTGAAGCGCCTAGAACCGCTTGGCCACTGCTGCCGGTATAGAGCTCTCTCTACAAGGGCAAATCTTTGAACAAACTGTTCAAAAGTCGTAGCCGGTGGTGCCTGCTTCATTTACTTCATTTTGATATTTTCTCCTTTCGTCAATTGAATTCAATATTTCTTCTGTTACCCAAGGATTTCTACTAGCCCTCGTCTTTTTACCTACTTGATCCTCTGCTGCCATCACTACTTCATCCCTCAAAGCTACCCATTCTTCTTCTACTGTATTTCTTTCCCCCATTCCTGTCAATTGTTCTCTTATGCTCTCCTTGAAACTCTCTACAACATCTGGTTTAGTCAATTTATCCAGGTCCCATCTCCTTATATTACCACTTTTTTGCAGTTTCTTCAGTTTTAATCTACAGTTCATAACCAATAGATTGTGGTCAGAGTCGACCTCTGCTCCTGCAAATGTCTTACAGTTTAAAACCTGATTCCTAAATCTCTGCCTTACCATTATATAATCTATCTGATACCTTTTAGTATCTCCAGGCTTCTTCCAGGTATACAACCTTCTTTCATGATTCTTGAACTAAGTGTTAGCTATGATTAAGTTATGCTCTGTGCAAAATTCTACCAGGCGGCTTCCTCTTTCATTTCTTATCCCCAATCCATATTCACCTACTGCGTTTCCTTCTCTCCCTTTTCCTACTATCGAATTCAAGTCACCCATGACTATTAAATTTTCGTCTTCCTTCACTATCTCAAAATTTCTTTTTATCTCATCATACATTTCATCAATTTCTTCGTCATCAGAGCTAGTTGGCATAAAAAATTTTACTACTGTAGTAGGCGTGGGCTTCGTGTCTATCTTGGCCACAATAATGCGTTCACTATGCTGTTTGTAGTAGCTTACCCGCAATCCTATTTTTTTTATTCATTATTAAACCTACTCCTGCATTACCCCTATTTGATTTTGAATTTATAACCCTGTATTCAACTGACCAAAAGTCTTGTTCCTCCTGCCACCGAACTTCACTAATTCCCACTATATCTAAATCAAACCTACCCATCTCTCTTTTTAAATTTTCTAACCTACCTGCCCGATTAAGGGATCTGACATTCCACGACCCGATCCGTAGAACGACAATTTTCTTTCTCCTGATAGCATCGTCCTCTTGAGTAGTCCCCGCCCGGAGATCCGAATGGGGGACTATTTTACCTCCGGAATATTTTACCCAAGAGGACGCCATCATCATTTATACAGTAAAGCTGCATGCCCTCGGGAAAAATTACGGCTTTAGTTTCCCCTTGCTTTCAGCCGTTCGCAGTACCAGCACAGCAAGGCCGTTTTGGTTAGTGTTACAAGGCCAGATCAGTCAATCATCCAGACTGTTGCCCCTGGACTACTGAAAAGGCTGCTGCCCCTCTTCAGGAGCCACACGTTTGTCTGGCTTCTCAACAGATACCCCTCAGTTGTGGTTTCACCTACGGTACGGCTATCTGTATCACTGACACACACAAGCGTCACCACCAACGGCAAGGTCCGTGGTTCATGGGTGGGAGGGGGGGGGGGGGGGGGGCTGCGAAAGATAACCGTGTAGAAAGGCCGCGAGTTCTGCCAATGCAGACAAAACTTCTGTGCTGATACTGGACCCACAGAATAACAACACAGACTTTCTACGCTGAAGAACCAAAGAAACTAGTACACCTGTCTAACATCGTGTAGTGTCCCAGAGAGCACGCAGAAGTGCCGCAACACGACGTGGCATGCACTCGACTAATATCTGAAGAAGTTCTGAAAAGAACTGACACCATGAATCCCGCAGGGCTGTCCATAAACCCCTAAAAGTTCGAGGGGATGGAGATCTCTTCTGAACTGCACGATGAAAGGCTTCCCAGATATGGTGAATAATGCTCATGTTTGGGGAATTTGCTGGCCCATGGAAGTGTTTAAACTCAGAAGAGTTTTTCTAGAGCCACTCTGTAGCAATAATGGACGAGTGGGACGTCACATTGTCCTGCTGGAATTTCCAAAGTCCATCGGAAAGCAAAATAGTCACGAATGGATGCAGCTGATCAGACAGGATGCTTACGTACGTGTCACCTGTCACAGTCGTATCTAGACGTGTCAGGGGTCCCATATCACTCCAACTGAACACGCCCCATACCATTACAGAGCCTCCACAGGTTGAACAGTCCGCTGCTGACATGTAGGGTCCATGTATTCATGGACACGTCCAACCGCTCAATACAATTTGGAGCGAGGCTCGTCCGACCAGGCAACATGTTTCCAGTCATGAACAGATCAATGTCGGCGTTGACGGGTCCAGGCAAGGGGTAAAGCTTTGTGTCGTGCAATCATTATGGGTACACGAGTGAGCCTTCGGATCCGAAAGGGCCGGTCGGTGTGGCCGAGCGGTTCTAGGCGCTTCAGTCCGGAACCGCGCGACTGCTACGGTTGCATGTTCGAATCCTGTCTCGGGCATGGATGTGTGTACTATCTTTAGGTTAGATAGCTTTAAGTAGTTCTAAGTTCAAGGGGCTGATGACCTCAGATGTTAAGTCTCATAGTGCTCAGAGCCATTTGAACCATTTTCGGATCCGAAAGCACATATCCATTATGTTTCGTTGGATGGTTCGCACGCTGACACTTGTTGACGGACCAGCATTGAAATCTGCATCGATTTGCGGAAGGGTTGCAGTGCTGACACGTTGAACGATTTTCTTCAGTCGCCGTTGGTTTCGTTCTTGTAGATCGTTTCTGTCCGCGGCGATGTCAGAGAGTTAATGTTTTACGGGATTCCTGATATTCACGATACACTCGTGAAGTGGTCGTCAAAATGAGGCTAGAGATCCTTACGTAGATTACTTGAATATCTGTGACAGTAAGAGTTAATCCAGGTCCGCTACAAGACGTTACCAATTTGGTCTGTGGAGCAGTAACTCGTGTACTTCGTCTCGCCTGCTAAAGCGAGGGTCGATTCTTTCTGCTGCCGCTTGACGCTACGGAAGCCCCGAGGCACGAGAAAAAGCAATGTTTCAATCACTGTAAGTATCTGTCTTAATTTCTACTGTCCTTCTGTCGCATTCCAGTACCTTTGCAGCGAAAGATTTCACCGCATATTATACACTCCTGGAAATGGAAAAAAGAACACATTGACACCGGTGTGTCAGACCCACCATACTTGCTCCGGACACTGCGAGAGGGCTGTACAAGCAATGATCACACGCACGGCACAGCGGACACACCAGGAACCGCGGTGTTGGCCGTCGAATGGCGCTAGCTGCGCAGCATTTGTGCACCGCCGCCGTCAGTGTCAGCCAGTTTGCCGTGGCATACGGAGCTCCATCGCAGTCTTTAACACTGGTAGCATACCGCGACAGCGTGGACGTGAACCGTATGTGCAGTTGACGCACTTTGAGCGAGGGCGTATAGTGGGCATGCGGGAGGCCGGGTGGACGTACCGCCGAATTGCTCAACACGTGGGGCGTGAGGTCTCCACAGTACATCGATGTTGTCGCCAGTGGTCGGCGGAAGGTGCACGTGCCCGTCGACCTGGGACCGGACCGCAGCGACGCACGGATGCACGCCAAGACCGTAGGATCCTACGCAGTGCCGTAGGGGACCGCACCGCCACTTCCCAGCAAATTAGGGACACTGTTGCTCCTGGGGTATCGGCGAGGACCATTCGCAACCGTCTCCATGAAGCTGGGCTACGGTCCCGCACACCGTTAGGCCGTCTTCCGCTCACGCCCCAACATCGTGCAGCCCGCCTCCAGTGGTGTCGCGACAGGCGTGAATGGAGGGACGAATGGAGACGTGTCGTCTTCAGCGATGAGAGTCGCTTCTGCCTTGGTGCCAATGATGGTCGTATGCGTGTTTGGCGCCGTGCAGGTGAGCGCCACAATTAGGACTGCATACGACCGAGGCACACAGGGCCAACACCCGGCATCATGGTGTGGGGAGCGATCTCCTACACTGGCCGTACACCACTGGTGATCGTCGAGGGGACACTGAATAGTGCACGGTACATCCAAACCGTCATCGAACCCATCGTTCTACCATTCCTAGACCGGCAAGGGAACTTGCTGTTCCAACAGGACAATGCACGTCCGCATGTATCCCGTGCCACCCAACGTGCTCTAGAAGGTGTAAGTCAACTACCCTGGCCAGCAAGATCTCCGGATCTGTCCCCCATTGAGCATGTTTGGGACTGGATGAAGCGTCGTCTCACGCGGTCTGCACGTCCAGCACGAACGCTGGTCCAACTGAGGCGCCAGGTGGAAATGGCATGGCAAGCCGTTCCACAGGACTACATCCAGCATCTCTACGATCGTCTCCATGGGAGAATAGCAGCCTGCATTGCTGCGAAAGGTGGATATACACTGTACTAGTGCCGACATTGTGCATGCTCTGTTGCCTGTGTCTATGTGCCTGTGCTTCTGTCAGTGTGATCATGTGATGTATCTGACCCCAGGAATGTGTCAATAAAGTTTCCCCTTCCTGGGACAATGAATTCACGGTGTTCTTATTTCAATTTCCAGGAGTGTATTATCATGAGACTTCGAACAAACTTGAAGTAAGGTCTCAGTTTCTCCCAGCGTGTACAATGTTCACATAACTTGTGCGAACGCAGTCGGGTGACGTCGTTAAAAACCGCCGATGGTTGGACAGGTGCACACGCTGTCATTTTCAAAACTGTAGCAAATAAGCGCTACGCAAGTGAATTTAAAACCTCGGTTTACAGAACAGTTTCAGAAAAATAAACCACACACACACACACACACACACACACACACACACACACACACACACTATAAACATTAGCGCTGTCACACCAACCAAAGATGACCGACACCAGAAGTTACCAGTAGTGAAAATTATTTGACAGAGAGTGAGGTAGCATTAACTCTGTTCCATTGTTTTTGGTAAAGGAGAAAGGAGGGAGAAGGATTCCATGCATAATGTAAGCAAAAAAATCTGTCCACAAATAAGGGATCCCTCTTCGTCCTTTTGTCAGTAACATTGGTGCTGCGACGTACTGTGTAGTGAAACACCTCGTTACTCTATCTTGAGCCCACTAGTTGGTCTGTATGAGCATCACAGTAAGAAATCTGAGGATTTTTTACGTCGATTAGAGGTAATCCGTCTGAATGACTCCGATATTCCACTAAATACTGATGTGGTCTCTCTCTCTCTCTCTCTCTACTCATGTTCCTCTGAGTGATTCGTTACGGTGAGGTTTGGTGTTGAATTAACGTACTTATTTCGGCATGTGTTGAGTTCCACTTACTTTTTATTGAGTGACCAGTACTATGAGTCTACAGATGGAGTTGCGACGCGAAGATCGTTGTCACTTATTATTGCAAATTTGTTTATGGAAGACTTCGAGGAACGTGCTTTGGAACCGATGGCCTAGAAATTTGCGTTTTCTTTCAGGTATTTAGACGGTACCTTTGTTGTTTGGCCAAACAACTGTCAGAATTTGAACGCATTTTTAAGTACCTGAATTCAATCTATCCGAATATTCGTTTCACGATGGAGGTGGAAAAAAATGGCTGCCTTCCCTTTCTTGATGTGCTGGTCAGGAGGAAGGTCGATGATACGCTGAGGTATACTGTTTATAGGAAGCCTATTAACACTGAAGGCTGATAGTTGTCACCATCCGGCTCAGCCCAGCGTACCTTGGTTCACAAGGCCCACGTCATTTCAGACCCTGATAGTTTGCCACCTGAGTTAACCCACCTTTGGTCACCTTCCGTCAGAATAGATATAGTGAAAGACTGATAAGACACGAGTTACGTTATCGACCAACTCTACACCGATTTGATACCAAGGTTTCCGGCCTTTCTATCTTATGCAGGGAGCATCTCATACAAGACTGGTCGTATTTTGCGGAAATATGATGTGAAATGTGTTGCCTGATACCTATCTAAGATTATGGTTCTTCTAGGTTCCGTTAAGGATGATCTTGGTTTGCGTAAGGCTGCTATCTTACCTATCTAAGATTATGGTTCTTTTAGGTTCCGTTAAGGATGGTCTTGGTTTGCGTAAGGCTGCTATCTGTACTTTCCCTTGCAGTTGTGGCATGTCACATATCGAACAGACTGTCAGGGCCATGGAGGACGGGTGTACTGAACATCATCACACACCCTTACAACAGCCGACAAAATGGGCTATTGCAGAACACTATCTTGACACCGGTCGTCATATGGAGTATAGCAACACGGAGATTCTGGCATCCCTTCCAGCCATTGGGATAGTGTCATTGAGGAAGCAGTTGAAATTAAATTAGTAAGTAACCATGTAAATACTTTACAACCTTGTAAATAACCTAACCTAACCTAACCTAACCTAAATATATATATATATATATATATACCATCTTATTGTGTACGGATTCACACACAGTGCCCGAACTCTTACGGGAATCGGCAACGCGCCGCGAGTAACGAGTATGATGGGCGCGGGCACCACGAATGTAGTGCGGGACAATACGTTGACAATGTGGTTCGCGGGAGGCGTGCCAGAGATAAATCCATGCAGACGCACTATACTCTGTGTCCTCGGTGGCTCAGGAGGATAGAGCGTCTACCATGTAAGCAGGAGATCCCGGGTTCGAGTCCCAGTCGGGGCACACTTTACCATCTGTCCCCGTTGACGTTTATCAACACCACTAAGCTGCTAATGGTTTTCATTTAATTGTAATTTCAGTTAATTTCTGCCTGGAATCCTGCTCTCTCATCCCTTAAAAAAACAGAAGGATAGAGTTACGCTACCCCACCCGTTTTTGAGTAATTTCCACTGCTGATAACTTCTGGTGTCGTTCACCTTTGGCGTGTGGCGTGTGGCGTGTGTGTGTGTGTGTGTGTGTGTGTGTGTGTGTGTGTGTGTGTGTGTGTGCGCGCGCTTTATCTTTCTGGAATTCTTTTGCCGACCGTGGTTTTTAAATTCACTTGCACTGCGATTACTCGCTGCAGTTTTGCCACGGAGTGCGCCTGCAGGAGTACCAGCGGTTGTCGACGACGTCACCCGGCTACATTTCCCCAATGGTCTGAACACGGTTAAAATGTTCAAATGTGTGTGAAATCTTACGGGACTTAACTGCTAAGGTCATCAGTCCCTAAGCTTACACACATCTTGACCTCAGTTATCCTAAGGACATACACACACACCCATGCCCGAGGGAGGACTCGAACCTCCGCCGGGATCAGCCGCACAGTCCATGACTGCAGCGCCATAGACCACTCGGCTAATCCTGCGCGGCTGAACACGGTTAAAGTAACTTCAAAATTTGAAAAAACTTCAGTATCTCACATGAAGATGCATTTTTCCCCCCACTTGTCTGTGGGATCTTAGGCGTGTCCTAATTTAGCCAGTAAGAAACAGTGGGAGCCAGAGGCAGTGGATAATAGTGAGTTGGCAGTACTGGCAGCTCAATTGGCGCAGGCCGTCCACGGTGGCGCAGAACGGCAGTCTACTGTACTACACAGCGGGGCAGCAGCACTGGCCATGCACCAACCCGGTCGGCCGACGCTCCGCGCCAACTAGCGCCGAATAATCCGCCACCGGCCAGACGGCTGCACAAGAGGGCCGAGTAATTCGCTCCGTTCGTTTGCGCCCGCCGCCTCGCCCACTCGCTAATGCAGCGCTAAATGTTTAACGTGCAATTTGCAACGCTGTGTCTGCGCTGCCGATGGCCGAGTTGCGTAGGCCGCCTGACTACTGTATCCGCTAATTACGCTTTGACGCTTTGTTGTTGTTGCTGTTCTGTAGGAACCACCCGTTTCCCAATACCATTTGCGATGAATTCAGCCCACACATTAAATCCGACCATCCACTTGATTAGTTGCTAGTCCTGCAACTCATGTCGTCTACGTGGTTTCGCTATACTTCTGTCATTTGACACGAATGACATTACTGAAGCTATTGCTGATTCCCTTTTTAACATTTTTCCAGCAAAATAATTATCTCGACACAGAGCACCGTTAAATCACAATGTTCCTAAAAGCAACAAAATCGCTCCCTGTATTGTCACTGGACTGACGGATTTGGATGTCTTAACTTTAAGCTTTCGAAATGTGGTACTACAGAAGAATGCTGAAGATTAAATGGGTAGATCACATAACTAATGAGGAGGTATTGAATAGAATTGGGGAGAAGAGGAGTTTGTGGCACAACTTGACAAGAAGAAGGGACCGATTTGCATGACATATTCTGAGGCATCAAGGGATCACAAATTTAGCATTGGAGAGCAGCATGGAGGGTAAAAATCGTAGAGGGAGACCAAGAGATGAATATACTAAGCAGATTCAGAAGGATGTAGGTTGCAGTAAGTACTGGGAGATGAAGCTTGCACAGGATAGAGTAGCATGGAGAACTGCGTCAAACCAGTCTCAGGACTGAAGACAACAAGAACAATAACAACTTAAGCTTCATGTAAATTTTCATCTCAGTTTTTTTTTTTTGTCATCGGTCTTCTGACTGGATTGATGCGGCCCGTCACGAATTCCTCTCCTGTGCCAACGTTTTCATCTGAGAGTAGCAATAAGCAACCTACCTCCTCAATTACTTGTTTTATGTATCCCAGTCTCTGTCTTCCTTTACCTCTAGTACCTTAGAAGTCATTCCCTGATGTCTTAATGGATATCCTGTCATCTCGTCCCTCCTTCTTATCTGTATTGTCCACATACTCCTTTCCTCACCGATTCTGTGGAGAACCACCTCGGTTCTTTCCTGATCAGTCCACCAAATTTTCAACATTTCTCCGTAGCACCACATCTCAAATGCTTCGATTCTCTTCTGTTCCCGTTTTCGCATAGTCCCCGTTTCGCTACCGCACAATTCTGTGCTCCAAACATACATTCTCAGAAATATCTTCCTCAAATTAAGGCCAGTGTTTGATACTAGTAGACTTCTCTTCGGCAGGAAAGTCCGTTTTGCCAGTGCTAGTTTACTTTTTATATCCCCCTTGCTGCTGTCAGCGATATTAACACAGTCTATAGCGCTGCCAACATACAGATAGTATACTTACAATATGGCACGAGCAGTTAACTGAATTAATCATATGTCACCACCATTGCAAACCATTAGCAATAAACACCCCGTTCTTTGTATGGATTAAGGCTACAGTTTGAGAGAAGTAAATCGCTGTATGCTGTTCTGCGAGACTGATGATTTCTATTTATAGTGCGCACTGTTCTGGTTCATTAGTGTGAGGTTCTGTGAAACGCATGATAGTGAGGGGCTCCCTTCTTACGTAACAGTATATGGCGATATCACTAGCATTGCGTTTCACATTATTTAAGGACGATGTTATGACGAGTTGCGTCTGAATTGCCATCTACTGCTTACGGTGGCGATGGCGTTGGTGGTGTTGATGGTGGTGTGAAGTACCTAGATATATCCTCTTACCCTGCTTAGTTATTTGACAATAAGTCAAATATTTTCGATATGAAGAGGATCAATTTAGCGTACTCGACACTAGACTTGCTTGAAAATCTCGCTTCTGCTGGACTAAGAATCAACACTACAGGGATGTAGCGAGATTGTCCGCAGGTCTCAGCTTCGGAACAGGAAATGCATGGAAAAGTTTGTGTGTACCGAAAAACGGTTAGGACAACACGACAGCAAGTACTCGAATCATGGGCCGGCAGGAAAGGGTCTCCGTTTCCTTTTGTATATCAGTCACTCCCTGCAAAGGAGGGCAGAGCAGGCTCCTACTCAACTTTGTCCTCATCATCCAAATACACCAGCAAGCTGGGAGTGGAGCGAAATAGTTGCTAACGGGAAGTATTTGATATGAGATTCCCAGTTCCATCGTCCTCCGAACAACAAAAGCTATCTCCAGAAAATTTTTGTCAGAACTAGGGAATAACCTCTACTCATTTCGTTTCTGGAACAATATTGCGTAATGTCCAGCAAAACTAAAAAATTTGAGTGCGTTTGTGTTTCTGTGGAATATGCCAGTTTTAAGTTTATATGCCCCAGCTGCTGCTTCCATCTTGACCCAAAGGTGAAGTGGAGGCATGTCCAGCATGGCTTCCATCCCAGCGGTTGTTGTGCTGCTAATTCCGCCTGTTATGGCTAAGCAATCCAGTCTCTGCACCTTAGCAAGCTCCTTAGCTGCAACCCGCTGTTCTGCCTTCTTCCACCACACTACAGCACTGTAGGAAATCCTAGGTCCAGCCACCGTGGTGTAAATCCACTGCATATCTCTGGGGCTTAGGCCACAGTTTTTACCACAAGCCCTTCCGGTTCTCGCTACTTTTCGCCTCGGAGCAGATGCTCTTAATGTGAAGAGTCCAGTGTTGATGTTAATCGGCATTATTTGTGTTTCTTATAGTCATATAAGAGACACTGAGGAGGTGGGAAGTTTCGAAGTTGGCTAATCTCGACGTAAAACTAGAATGAGATAGGCCCGTGGAAGCACAAACATGGGTTAGAATTACAGGGCTCCACCCTGAATGAGGAGAGTGTTGTTAAAATAGCCATTTCACTAAAAAATTTGGGGTTTTATGCATCTAAGACCAGCAGAACGCAAATAACACTCGTTTGTGATATTTTTAGTATAGTACAGCGTGCTAAAAATTAGTTGACGTGGACTTCCGAGTGCTGGTCTGTAACAATGGGTCGCTGCTGAAGCAGGGGAGGACACTCGAATCTACAATATGCAATTACACGTTATTTCCAATGGCAGTTTAATCAGTATGAATCCGATGTAGGTCTACATTTCATACAGCCTATGCTCGAATTTTTACACGTAGCCTTCTCCATAAGAAACCGATCAAAGTTCTTGGGCACCAACGGACTCAAGGAGCTAGTGGTGTTCAACTCCGAAACACTGTGCGCATTACGGAATCTTCTACAGAATTGAGGGTAAGATCAGGTAGGAAACGAATCCAGTCCTGGGGAGAGGACGACAATGATGTCGCATAATAAATATGTGACAATGATCGATCAGCAGAGGAGTGATCTACAACAAATCAGGGAAAAAGATGAGGAGGCAGTTGTTGAAATGTGACGTGGGTTGTTAGAGGAATTCGAGAAGTAACAAAGTGACCTTCCGCGAGGACGACGATCTTATCGCATTCCCCCTCCCCGGACGCGACTTTGGTTAATTAATGGAGTTGTCAGAGCCGGACAAGAGCAGCCCCGTCCGCGATGCAGGCAGGTCCTGTCTCTTGCCCGCTGTCCCGCTGCGTACAGCACGTAGAACAACCCCGTCCCTCCACCCCCTACTGAGCGGTGGCGAGCGACGCGCAAGAAGCGCGACTGCAGCCCCACAAAAAGTGGCAGCCGTCCCGACTGCAGACTGGCTGGCAAGAACCGGAGGAGGCTGGGGCGCAGCGGGAAGGAAGGAAGGAAGGGTGGGAGGAGGAATCAGGGCAGGAAGACGGCGACACGAAAATAGCGGCGCACGCGCCCGCGGCCGGGGCCACTTCCGCTGCCGATACAATTCGCGCCAGCCCCGACACAGCGCCGCGGCCCGCAGCACATCCCCCCCACCCCAGGGAGACTGACTACACGTGGCGACCGGCCGCGAGCGCTCGCACCGCACACCGGCTCACATCAAACTCCGCTACTCTCACCGTCACATGCGTCCGCCTGCAGCAACCTCGATTAAAAGTTAACCGCGGCGAAGTCGGCATTATACCCTGTTCGAGGCAAAATTCTGGTGCACCGAAGTCGATCAAAGTTAAACGAGGGAGATGACCGCGGTTAAATCTGACCGCGGCTCGTGCCCGGTTATAGCGAGTAGACCAGGATTTTATGAGCTGCTCGAGCGTTTGGGATGGCTATCAGGTCGGATTGAGGGAGGACATAGAAGCAATTCAGAGGCGGGCTGCTAGATTTGTTACTGGTAGGTTTGATCATCACGCGAGTGTTACGGAAATGCTTCAGGAACTCGGGTGGGAGTCTCTGGAGGAAAGGAGGCGTTCTTTTCGTGAATCGCTACCGAGGAAATTTAGAGAACCAGCATTTGAGGCTGACTGCAGTAAAATTTTACTGCCACCAACTTACATTTCGCGGAAAGACCACAAAGATAAGAGAGATTAGGCTCGTACAGAGGCATATAGGAAGTCATTTTTTTCTCGTTCTGTTTGGGAGTGGAACAGGGAGAGAAATGCTAGTTGTGGTACGAGGTACCCTCCGCCACGCACCGTATGGTGGATTGCGGAGTATAGATGTAGATGTAGATATGAGCGTTCCGTGTTAAGGTGGCGGCACGTTTCGATGTACTGAGAACGAGACAGACTTAAGGTATCGTGTACTGTAACCTACACGTAAGTTTATTAAGTTATGAATCAAATTTACAAGGAGAATAATTAAATTGTGCCTCCACATGTGCCCACATTTTTCTCTAACAAAGGGACCACTCTAAAACTGAATTTCGGTAATTTGTGTATTTACTACGCGTGAAGTTCAAAACTGGAATATACCTCTCCCATAATTGTTCGATGTAATTCTTAGAAGTTCTCGACAAAATCGACTTCTAAGTCTTATGACCATGATTAATAAAATAAACTACAGAATACCCTGACAAGCAGAATGGCTCGACAGCAGCAGCCGAGAGCTCTGACTGTGGAGTGCTGCGCTCCGTGATGTAGCTGACTGGTTACATGAACGAGTGATACGATGCGTGTATACTGCGCTCCTCGCGCAGCCACCGAACTTTGAAGTGGTAATATTTCCTGTTCGTCATCTTTGTGTATCGTTCGTGAAGCGGAAGTTACGCTTCGTACCAGTACACAATGTCCATAGCTCAGATCAGGAAAAATACTTTGAGTTTCGCCTTTGAAAAAGAATACAAGGTATGTGCAACAGACAGTTTTTGAAATTCATGACTACCTGCATAAAAACGTCATTATTTCAAATGATAACACTGAGGTCATTCAAATGGATAGTGAGAAATACTGTGTTTTTGCTAATTTGCATAGTTCTGTTATGTTAGATAGAATGTTACTGAAAACCCAAGGCAAATTTGAATTCCGTAATCGTGATGATTATGTCGTCAGTAGTGTCGATATAAGTAATGCTAATAGCGACATGAAAACTTGTCAGGGCGCTAAATCTTCCCCCTGAGTTGGACAGCGAGAACTAGTTATAGCTACTTCCTAATTATGGACAGGCAAAGCCAGCCCGGTTAGCCGTGCGATCTAACGCACTGCTTTCAGAGCGGGAAGGCGTGCCGGTCCCCGGCACGAATCCGCCCGGGGGATTAGTGTCGAGGTCCGGTGTGCCGGCCAGCCTGTGGATGGTTTTTAAGGCGGTTTCCCATCTCCCTCGGCTCTAGAATGGTTCAAACGGCTCTAGGCACTGCGGGACTTAACATCTGACATCATCAGTCCCCTAGACGTAGAAACTACTTAAACCTAACCTAAGGTTATCACACACACCCATGCCCGGGGCAGGATTCGAACCTGCGACCGTAGCAGCAGCGAACAATGCCTAGAGTTTGTACACAGTGGAAGAAATCACCCAGTATAGATATACTGAGTGTATACAGGGTAGTTAAAAACACTATGAAAAAAACTTGTAAGAGGAGGTTGTTCTGAGAAATAAATGTTAAGAAAAAAATTCGATACACTACTCCGTTTCCTAATTATTTAGCACTGAAGCATAGCAATCAATCAGACCGTTGCGCACCAAAATTCAAGCAGCCTGCCAAAGGCTGTGACGCCCAACGTGTCTTTCTTTGGTTTCCTGAAATCGAACAAACGTAGTTGCCCAGTAGCTTAAACTGATTACTTCCAAAAACGGCACATGGTAACTGGTAGTGAGCATTTCAACTAGTGGTAACTCACGGATCCACGGTTGTCTATGCATTACAGCGTTGTAACGCCAAGTGAGTGACGATCTGATTGGCTAACTTCAACGCTAAGTAATTTCGAAACGGCGCAGTGTATCTAGTTTTTTTCGTACCATTATATCATAGCACAACATCCCCTGAAACACCCTTACAAGCTTTTCAGACTGTTTCTGACCACACTGTGTTTCGTTTTCCCGTTTGTTCATTACGTTTCCATGTAATATTTCTGTGTTCCCCTTTCTCATTACTGGTCTCGTCTGCTAGTGTGTTTGAATGCCTGTGTGATAATTCCATGTAGTTTGGTTCTTGGGCAGGGATTCTTTCAGTGGCAGTAGAAATTTATCTAATTTGCTGTAGGGGTTAAGTAGCTTCTGCTGTGCCAAAGCGACACTAGGGGAGAGCAGTCAGCAGAGGTTTGCACAGGTAGCCGGAACGCGTTTTCTCCGCCCATTTCCGCTATTACCTGTGCACCTACGGCCGGTAGCGTGGAATGTAACTGTTCGTTGGGTCGTCGGAGGATGAGGTTTCCTGCTCTGGTCATGTGTTGTTATACAAGTTTCGGTAGTTGGAATGCGTAAGGGTTTGGTCGAGGTTCAGCTACTAATACGGTTATTAGAAGTACTGCGATGGCTAATCATACAGGAGTATATTTCACTTAAGGAATGCGAGGACTCTTCTGGTATTCTTTGTCCTGCCGCAACAAAGCGATGGGAGAGTGCTATGTCCACTGTGTATCGCTTTAATTAGTGTGAATCTTTTATGTGTGAATGCGTCATGTGAGTATGTTATCTGTTTGTAGTATTAGAATTCTTTTTCCGTATTTCAGTTCTAAATTCCTTTAGAGCTTCTTACAGCCTGTATACTGGTGAAATAGACTAGGTGGTTCTAGTGTGGTGCATTAGAACCTTCCCCCGTGTAAATCTCATTTTCGGTTTCTATGATTTCTCTGCATGATTTTCTATGTGCGTGTAATTCTACTTTATCTAAGCAACTTCGATGTTTCTTTGTGTTGGTGAGGTAAACTACATCACATGCCTTTCCGTCGCATATAGAGCCTTCAGCTCACCGTTACTATTCTTTCAAGCGTGATGTTCAACTTGAACTTCGGATCGCATCCTATATGTATTTCCGTATCTTTTTGTTACCTCCTGGTTGGTGAATTTCTACGCGAGCTACCGACGACTCGGTCGATCACTAGACCTAACTTTTCTCTGGCCCATCGTGTTTCAATATAGGGTATAAATTTGTCCATTTGTTCTTCACTTTCTGTAAGTGTACTGTGGGACGTAAGTACGTGTGCATGTAGATGAGACGAATCCTTCCTTTTACCAAACCGATGCTTTTCCCACGTCTAAGAAATAGTTATTGAAATAGTTACTGGGTTATACAAACAGTATCAAGCATTGCTTTAGTGACCATTATTGTTCGTAATTGCTGCGCATATATGATTTTTTTCTTGAATATATATTAAATATTTTTTAAATTGTGTTCTAACGCTATTAGTGCAACCCGTCCAACTTTTAGTCTGATTTTATTACTTGGTTTCTTAGCATTTTACATGGTGTCAGTACGACCGTTCTATTCTGAATCTGATCAGATGATAGTCAGACAACTAATATACCAGTCCAAAATGTTCAAATGTGTGTGAATTCCTATGGAACCAAACGACTGAGGTCATCGGTCCCTAGACTTACACACTGCTTAAACTAACTTACGCTAAGAACAACACACACACCCATGCCCGAGGCAGGACTCGAACCTCCGGCGGGAGGGGCCGCGCTATCAGTGACATGGCGCGGCCAATCCGCGCGGCAATATACCAGCGATACAGTGCAACCTAAACTGATTTAATTACTAATCAACTCATGAACTTAATTGATTGAGACTTGCTCCAGGTAAACGAGTACCATCGTCACTTTCAATGTGGCCACTCGGATAGGATGTGTAGTCGAAGCACAACTATGTATGATTCACTTGGCAGAACATCGGGTAACTTACGGTATGTCGGACAGTAGCGTTACGCTCGCTCTTCAGTCACTCACCTGCAACAAATGTAAAGAGAAACGTTAAGTTAAACCATTCCATCTGGGTCTAATTTCTATCGCAATTAATAATTTAGAGGAGAAACAGGAACTAAATATACAGATTTGATTATGTACTATAGTCAAAAAATTGGGAATGCACATGTGTACGTCACAATTAGTTTTTATTCTCACATTAATTATGTCTGCCTGCGCCACAAGTTTGTGAAGGTTTCATTGTAATTTCGTCACAGAACGTAGATGAGAATCGCTAAGTCATTACACAGGCTTAAAGAGCATACAACATTTAATAACAATCGAAGAATAATAAAATTGCACTTAGAATGAAATAATTTGATTCAATGCCTCTATTACATTGACTATTTCCAGTCATTTGCCTAGGTTATCTTACGAGTAAATTCGTAACATGGGGTGCTAAGGTAATCGCACATGCTAAGGCTGTTATCAGGTGATAATTGGCGGCGATACCGGGTAGTGGGGACAGGACGGGGATTGTCTGAGGACCACGACAAGGAATGGCAAGGACGCGATATCCCCAAAAAGTGCTCACAACAGAATGCCTACCCAGCATTGATGCTCTACATTACAAGCCCACAACGAGAGACGGTACTCGCTGAATAGGATGAGTCACTAATGTCTAAATTTCATGTCGTTTATCTGACAACCGTAGTCACACCGGGAGGAGGGTAGCTCATAACTTGAGAATTTAGGCTGGGATTCCGTACCTCAGAGTGATACAGACCGCTTTCAACATCATGTCGTAAATTTTGAACAGCGCTGTGGAAACCCTGGAAAGAGAACCAGAAATTTGTTTCGTAAAAAAATAAAACGACACCACTACTCTAAATTTTTGTAACTTGTATTGTGTACTTGTGTATCACCAGCAGAGGGTCGAGGAGAATGAATGAAATCGTTTGTTTCTATATTGAGGAAACAATTCCGATTATCATGTAGCATGACTGGAGGATTAAATCGCGATGCTCGTCTTGGTCTTCAAAGTAACTCCTTTATGTTAAAAGTACGGGTTAAGTACGTGTCGTCGGTGGTCAAAGTCAAAGAGCATAATATAATGTCACTAGACTCTAGCGAAGCTCTGAACAGGAGAAGAAAACCAAGTATCCAGCTATAAACGATATTATCCCGTTTATAAATAAGCACCGCCTGTAGCTGCTACGCAATTATCGGTCTGCTCTCCAGAAATACTTAGAAAGTCATTTCCTTTCCCGAAGTAATTAATTAAAAGCGTTTTGTTGTCCGACTTTTCTGTCATGCTATTACTCACGAAACTGTTTTACGGCTTCTTCTGCCGTCTCCTCAACGGTAAGAGGGCCATTTATCATCCTGGATGCACGGACGCTTGCAAAGCAGGGGCACCACCAGCCTTGTAAATTGTCACTACACGAGCGCCAGGAAGGTGGAAATAAAACATTACGCGTGGTACTAGTATCGGCAAGAAGAGGAGGAGGGCATGGGGCGTGGGGCGTGGGGGATAGACGGAGGGAAGCAGGGGAGTGGGAGAGACGGAGGGGAGGGGAGAGAGGGAGGGGAGGGGAGAGGGGGCAGAGAGAGAGAGGGGGGGGGGCTTAAAAAATATGTGGATGAACGGAAATAACAGACTGACAATATGTGGACGGTGCATATGTGTGTCGTGACGTCTATGTCTCAAGTTTCTTTTTCAGGTTTCCGCTCTTTTGCACGTTCTTACTGCTTGTGCTAAATAAGCATTGCATCTTAGGGAAATCGTCCTGAATGAACCACGGTAATTGATATAACGTCAGCATTGATGGAGGCAACTGCTTATGTGAACCTACCTGTAAATGGCAGCTGATAAGGTTTAATAACAGACATAATGAAGCGTTCTAACGCGTTTCTACTGAAATTTTAGGGATTTGGTGTACATTTCATTACGGATAAAATGAGACACGTCCTGATAGTAGTGCTTCCCTGTACTAACAAATCCCGATGCACAATGCGTTGTGCCGGCCGGTGTGGCCGTGCGGTTCTAGGCGCTTCAGTCTGGAACCGCGTGACCGCTATGGTCGCAGGTTCGAATCCTGCTTCGGGCATGGATGTGTGTGATGTCCTTAGGTTAGTTAGGTTTAAGTAGTTCTAAGTTCTAGGGGACTGATGACCACAGATGTTAAGTCCCATAGAGCTCAGCGCCACAATGCGTTGATATCACCTAGGTATAATAAAGAAGATATATGTCGCGTATCTGTCAAATATGCAGTACCTCAGCTGCATAGGGCACGATTCAGAATTTAAAGATGAGGTAAACAGGAGATTCCTTAGCACCGAAAATTATTCTCAGCTCTCCAGGAGAAAACTGCCGGAGTTTTGAAAGGCGAGAACGAAGAAGAGGTAAGTGATAACGGAACACTTCTGAACAGTCTTCATTTAGCGAATGACATTGTGCTGTTCGTCTCCACTGCAGACTGTCAACGAGTACGCGATTTTAAAACTAGACTTAAAATCAAAGGTAAAATAAAATGTGTTAGAAACACGTCGAAAAAATTATCGAAAATTAATAATGAAGTCATGCAGCAAGTGGATGTGGTTCAAATGGCTCTGAGCACTATGGGACTTAACATCTGAGGTCACCAGTCCCCTAGAACTTAGAACTACTTAAACGTAACTAACCTAAGACATCACACATATCCATGCCCGAGGCAGGACTCGAACCTGCGACCGCAGCGGTCGCGCGGTTCCAGACTAGAGCGCCTAGAACCATTCGGCCACTGCGGCCGGCGCAAGTGGATGTATTTTTACATTTAGGGTAATACACTATAGATTATGAAAAGGAAGCGAATAAAAGAGTTTAAATTGCCCGGAGTGTTTGGGTAAACTAAACCGGGTTTTCAAGACTAAAGTTACTTGTGCGCATTACGGTACATTTACTTAGGACGGGAGTCAACTTCCGTTTCCTATACCAAATGTCGATCCTCTGCAAGCCACCCTGTACTTGGCTACAATTTACTGGCGTTCCGCCTTTCCAGCACACGACAGCATCATCCGCTTCCAGCGACACGGTGCTGCCGAAGCTATCCGCTACATCATTTACATATGCTGTTAAGAGGGAGCGCTCCGTTGGGGTACTCCCAACGTTAGTCTTGCATCTGACAATTTCGGACCGTCAAGGTCCACTCCCCTCAGTCAACCTATAAAATCAGGTATTTTTACGACTTTTGATTGGAAAAACTAATGAATCACTCAATGTAAATTTTTTCCATATTATTTATTGATTCTTGTACAATATTTTCTGATGTTTTAAAGCATCCAGTCATCATGACGCACCCCCATCCGAAGAGTTAAAGTTGCTCTGTCCAAAATGAAGTGTGTCCATAACGGAAGTACTGCATCTGAAAATTTTATCTGAAATAAAGAAAAAACTATTTTCTTCATCTATAGGATTCTGCGCACGGAGAAGTAGAATAGCTTTTTGAAATTTGAAAAACAGTAAACTAGCGGATGTTTGAAACAAAGACGCAGCTTTGTCATGTGTTAATAACTAACGAATAAATTCAAATAAAATATATCCTTTTACTCCCTGCGTGCACGGCCGAAGAATAACTCAGCCAAATTACAGAAAGATAGATTTGCTAGTGAGCCAGCAATCCATTCTGGCAGCTTAAAATACACCGTACCTGACGGAATGGATTGCGAGGACACGAGTAAAGATACCTTCCTGTATATTTCGCTGAACTGCTCTTCGGCCACGCCCGCAAGGAGTAAAAGGATATTTTTATTTCAATTTATTTATTAGTCACCGCAAATAACGTGACCAGAAATATACGACAAAACTACATCTTTGTTTCAAACATTCGTTATTTTTCTATTTTTTTCAAATTTCAAAAAACTGTGCTATTACTCGGTGCATAGTGTCCTATAGATTAAGAAAATTGTTTTTCGACTTCAGATAAGATTTTCAGACTGTAGGACTTCTATTTTATGGACGCACCTCATTTTGGACAGACTAACATTCACTCCTCGGAAGAAACGTTCAAGTGTGTGTGTACTCCTATGAGACCAAACTGCTGAGATCATCGGTCCCTAGACTTACATACTATTTAAACTAATTTACGCTAAGGACAACACACGCCAATCCCCGAGAGAGGACTCGAACCTCTAAACGGCAGGGGCCGCGCGATTCGTCACATGGCGCCTCTACCACGCGGTCAGTCCGTGCGGCTACACTCTTCGGATGAGAGGCTTAATGATGACAATTTCTTAAAAAACACTTAATGTTGTCCACGAATCAAGAAATAACATGCAAAAATATTTACGTTTTTTTCCGGAAAAGTAGTAAAACCCGCTTACTTAATAAGGCTGATTGAGTAGAATGGACCCTTCCTTCAGGTAGTGTTAAGAAGTCCTGATTCGAATCACAAATAATAGGCGATATTGGGTAAGTTCATGGTTTGCGATCTACACTCCTGGCTATTACAACTGCTACACCAAAAACAAATGCAGATGATAAAGGGGTATTAATTGGACAAATATATGATATTAGAACTGACATGTGATTACATTTTCACGCAATTTGGGTGTTAAGATCCTGAGAAATCAGTACTTAGAACAACCACCTAGGGCCGTAATAACGACCTTGATACGCCTGGGAATTGAGTCAAACAGAGCTTGGATGGCGTGTACAGGTACAGCTGCCCATGCAGCTTCAACATGATACCACAGTTCGTCAAGAGTAGTGAATGGCGTATTGTGACGAGCCAGCTGCTCGGCCACCATTGAGCAGACGTTTTCAGATGGTGAGAGATCTGGAGAATGTGATGGCCAGGACAGCAGTAGAACATTTTATGTATCCAGAAACGCCCGTACAGGACCTGCAACATGCGGTCGTGTATTATCCTGCTGAAATGTAGTGTTTCGCAGGGATCGAATGAAGGGTAGGGCCACCGGTAGTAACACATCTGAAATGTAGCGTCCACTGTTCAAAGATCCGTCAATGTGTACAAGAGGGGACCGAAACGTGTAACCAATGGCACCCCATACCATCACGCCGGGTGATGACGAATACACGCTTCCAATGTGCGTTCACCGCGACGTTGCCAAACACGAATGCGACCATCATGATGCTGTAAGCAGAACCTGCGTTCATCCGAAAAATTGACATTTTGCCATTCGTGCACCCAAGTTCGTCGTTGAGTATACCATCGCAGGCGCTCCCGTCTGTGATGCAGCGTCAAGGGTAACCGTAGCCGTGGTCTCCGAGCTGATAGTTCATGCTGCTGCAAACGTAGTCGAACTGTTCGTGCAGATGGTTGTTGTCTTGCAAACGTCGCCATCTGTTGACGCAGGGATCGAGACGTGGCTGCACGATCCGTTCCAGCCATGCGGATAAGATGCTTGTCATCTCGACTGCTAGTGATACGAGGCCGTTGGGATCCAGCACGGCGTTCCGTATTACACTCCTGAACCCACCGATTCCATATTCTGCTAACAGTCGTTGGATCTCGACCAACGCGAGCATCAATGTTGCGATACGATAAACCGCAATCGCGATAGGCTACAATCCGACCTTTATCAAAGTCGGAAACGCGATACGTATTTCTCCTGCTCACACGAGGCATCACAACAACGTTTCACCGGGCAACGCCGGTCTACTGCTGTTTGTGTATGTGAAATCGGTTGGAAACTCTCCTCGTGTCAGCACGTTGTAGGTGTCGCCACCGGCACCAACCTTGTGCGAATGCTCTGAAAAGCTAATAATTTGCTTATCACAGCATCTTCTTCCTCTCGGTTAAATTTCGCGTCTGTAGCACGTCATCTTCTTGGTGCAGCAATTTTAATGGCCAGCAGTGTATGTTATAGTCCGGACCGGCACAGTGCGTCTTCTGGCAGTCTAGGACTACGGTGTTAACAACTCGTGTAAGGAATAAGACGGAGGGAAAATTCTAGTTCTGTACTGTGTACCCTCCTCACACGTCAGTTCATATGGTGGCTCGACGAATGGAGTTGTAGTAAACGTACAAGATGTAAGCGCAGCAGCAGACTATTCGCGTTAAATCACAAATTTCGCGTGCTGCATCAAAGGTAAGGAGCTGCGGAAAATGAGCAGAGGGAGAAGGGGTAGTTCGTACGGTGTATTCAGCTACATGTTTCCAACTGCAACTGCGCATACTGCCGCGTGGAGCAGAGTTAAATGGTGGAGGGGGGGGGGTGAGAGAAGGAGGCCGCTCCCGCACTCGGCACACGGGCAGCGGCACCGTTACGTTACGTTACGTTACGTTACGTCACGTTTTACGATACTCTACCCACCGGCCGGCTCACGTCCCGTTAACGTCAACTACAGCCCCTCCTGCAGTGTGCGCGAGGTGTATTAACACGCTGTATGCGACTCTGCCGCGCCTTGTTGGCCATACGTACGGGTTTCTCGCTTTACTCGCGGTGACATTCAACACTCCAGGGTCAGGTGCCTTCCATTATCCGAAGAAGGCGCGGCGGCATAACTACACTGTCATGGGCAAAGTGGGGGTCGCTACTTCTCATCGTCGTCTCTTGCCCTCCCCCACCCCTCTGTTTCCCAACTCACTCGCCTCTCAAGCAACTACCCCGTCCTACCTCCGACTTCTACCTTATTACGCATTAAGCCATCAAGCTGACTCGTTTCCTCCCACTTGGACCAAAAAGTAAACAAAGTAAGGAACGCTTTTATCAGACGATAAAAGAGCAATCTATTTCGATTTTTAATTGATAAAAAGATACATTATTTTGACAACATTTCTTTTCCGATCGTCTGAAATTTAAATTCTTTGATTCAGCTGTTTGTCACTACATCGTTAGACATGACAAATAACTGATACTACATATCGTCAAAGCTAAATTTTTATCAAATACATAACCAAAGGGTTCTTTACAGCATCTCATCTAACAAGACAACCACTTTACGTTCAATATAAAGACAAACATCAGCTATAAAAAACGTGTCATCGGCTTTGCCGCGGTGTATACGTCAGTTCCAGTCAGGTCATCGTGGTTGAACACCACCAAAAATTGGCTCTGAGCACTACGGGACTTATCATCTGAGGTCATCGGTCCCCTAGACTTAGAACTACTTAAACCTAACTAACCTAAGGACATCACACGCATCCATGCCCAAGGCAGGATTCGAACCTACGACCGTAGCGGTCGCCCGGTTCCAGACTGAAGCGCCTAGAACCGCTCGGCCACTGCGGCCGGCAGTAAAAAACCACCAGTCGTGGTTAGTATTTGGGCGAGTGATCATTCGGACCGCCATGTGCTGCTGATATACGGGCTGCGCAGAGCCTCGCGGAGTCAGCTGACGAGATACCTGACCAAGAAGTGGTGGCTCCAGGTTGCGAAAACTGACAAGCGTGGGAAGAGCGGCGTGCGGATCCCATACCCCCCTACACCCGCACCCAGTGACGCCAGTCGGTTGAAGAAGACACAGTGGTCAATCGGTACCGTCTTCTAACGCAGTTTATAATAACAAGTGAAGTGGGGATGAAACTTTGTGTTTTTTTTTATTTGTCGACAAGTGACACAGTAACAAAAGTATGTAAGCGGAGAATACACGGACGGGTGATCACCCTAGCGAAAAAATGGATTGCAGATGTGGAAAACCATTGAGATAAGCGACTTTGATCAAGGGCAGATAGTTATTGCGCAGATCTCGTGAACGAGTATCTCTGAAACGGCGAAGCTGGTGGATTGTCCACGTGCTACTGTCGTAAGCATCTTCGGAAACACGTGAAAGGACAGTGAAACTACCACTAGGCGCTAAATGGTTGGACGTCTGTGTCTCTTTACCGAACGTGGGGCTCGGAGGTTTGTCTGTTCTGTAAAGTAGGGTAGATGGTGGTCTATGTCGAACGAGCACAATGCTGGTGCACGCCAAGTGTTTCGGAGCACACCGTTCATCGTAACAGACTACACCTACCTGTTCACATATTGACTTAACGACGTCGTCATTTACGATTGCAGTGGACACAGGACTATCACTATTCGACCATCGGTCAAAGGAAATGTGTCGCCCCGTAGGGTGAAACACGTTTTTGCTACGCTTGGTCGATGGTCATCTCCACAAACGCTATCATAGAGGAGAACGGCGGCTCGAAATGTGCATCGCGCCACGGACGCAGGTTGGTGGGAGCAGTATTATGCTATGAGAGACAATTTACTGCGCTGGCATGGAACGTGTAGTAGTAACCGATGACACACTGACAGCTGCGAGCCAACTGCATCCATTCATTCTTGGTGTATTCTCCGCAGCGATGTTTTCTTTCAGCAGTATAGTTGTCCGTGTCGCGGAACTAGAAACGTGCTACAGTGATTTGAGGCGCATTATATAGTGAACGTACTATGATGTCTCGGCGTCCACATTCGCATGATGCAAATCCTATGAAAGCCCTGTAACTTGCTATAGGCTGCGTACGCAAATCAGCAGCCGTTATTTACGCGAATTACATGCCCTGTGCGTAAACGTCTAATGCCACATAGCTCCACGAACCTACCAACAAACTGTCGCATCTCTGATACGCAGAATCAGTGATTTATTTCGTTCCAAAAACAAACAATCCGGCTATTAAGCAGATGGTCCTAATGTTTTGGCTCATCACTGTACTTTCAATACGTGTGTAAAAGCTAAAAATCTCAATAGGAGAAGAAATAAGTGTTTCATTACGCCGAAACCAAGGGAAACAAGGGAGTAGCATCATAAAACCATGAGACGCCGTAAGATGAATAGTAAATATAAAATTACCAACATAAATACATAATGGCGCAATGTGAGACATAACACGAATAAAATTCACAATTTATAGTACAGAAAATGCTAAACTGTGTTTGACTAATACAAAACTAATCAGTGTCATATAGAACGTGGAATTTTTCTCCACTTACAAAGAGAATTAGAAAGGGTAAAGCATTGACCTTTGTGGTAGAGTATCAGAAGAAAAAAATGAAGCGAAAAAAAGTACTTAGCGATAAACATCGAGCTTAAAAGATTGATTGCTAATGAACTCTGTGAGCTTATTGCGCTGTTAGCCTTATTTAAACGAATTTTCGTTTCAATATCTTCAAAATCAATATTTCGTGCTCCTTCATTTTCTATTTGTACTCGTAATATAGCAATGCGATATAATCGCTCGTAATTCGGTGTACAAGCTAAGTAATATTCAATTGTTTTGAGTTTGCAAAATCAGCTTTTGCAACAGCCATTGGTACTGTTAAATAGGACGGCTGCCCAAATGTCAGCATAACTCGATGCAAGTGAGCTATCTTTCATTAATAGCAACACTGCTAAGTCCTGTACATGAAACAGTTTCGACATTTGCAGTTTAAATGAAGTTCTTATCAACTGCAACACGAAAACTGTTGAAATTGGGATGCAATGACAAGCGTCGCGCGAACGTTGTGTTTTACGAAATTTATGCCCATTCGATTGCAATATCGTTAATAAATGGCAAGTGTAATATTTTTGTAACTAAATGTTGCGGACTGAAGTAAGTGCATGAAGAGAAAATCTGCGTGTATTATGATGAAAATAGCTCGCATAACGCGTAAACTGGTGATTTTAGTAAGTTTCACCTGTTTCTCGCAACAATTAAGTTCTTGCAGATGGCAGGCTACATAACTAAAACGAACAAATATATTACAAACCATACAGACTAATAGTTAACGTAAGATGTCACTAGTTCTGGAACACATCTGCCTTACGTGATGACACATCGAAAACTGCCGTGTTATCCGTAGTTAGTAGGCGTCTTTGTGCATCTGAAACATGACGTCTTTTCAAATTTCATGCCAGTCGCAGAACAGTGGCGAAATATTAGTTTTGCTATAAACAAACGTTGTAACGGTCGTGAGCGTTATTTACTTTGAGACTGGACTTCTGAAATGATGTTAGTCGAAGATGGTTTTAAGACGACAAAGACGCCATTATCAACAGCTCACTGAGTCTGAAGGAGGTAGTCTGATATGGCAACCAGAGACTGGATGTTCCTTCTGCGGTATTGCAGAAAGACTAGGCGGGATGTAGTCACTGTACATGACTGCTAGAAAAATGGTTCAAATGGCTCTGACCACTATGGAACTTAACTTCGGAGGTCATCAGTCCCCTAGAACTTAGAACTACTTAAACCTAACTAACCTAAGGACATCACACACATCCATGCCCGAGACAGGATTCGAACCTGCGACCGTAGTGGTCGCGCGGTTCCGGACTGTAGCGCCTAGAACCGCTCGGCCACCCCGGCCGGCTGACTGCTAGAATCAGTGGTCACGGGAATTTGAAGTCGAAAGAAAATCGGACTCCAGACGGCCTCCAGGATTTGCGAAACAAACTCTGACTGGCAAGACTGGAAAGGGTTCGGGACAAGTACACGAATTGAAACATGCTGAACTCCAGGGTTAATCTAAACTTTCTGCGTCTATCATTAGAAACGAAAGTACGGACGGTTTGGCAAATAAAGTTAACTGCCTAAAAGTGAAATGTTTTCGCTGCCAAAAATGCAAGGCATGAATGATAGAACGGAGATACAATCACTCATCAGATTATAAGGAAATAACAGACACTTAGTAAAGGACATTCTTTAAATATGAAAAAATATTACAATCCTAAGAGCCTACCAATTAGTGGAAACAAACAGAAGTGCCTGATAAAGTTAAGCAAAAATAGAGCCATTCATGAGGAATTTCACGCATGGTGTAAGTCACTTCCTACTTCAACTGCAGCCGCCCACACAGCTCCTGATCATGGTACAGAATACTGTGACGGTAGTCATGCAGATGTGTAACGGGCAGGGAAAAGAAAAAAAATTCTTCAGTGTTTTATAATAATTTAGTGTTCTTACAAAATGAACCGTTATACTGAAATAATTTGAATGATGTATGCCAAGACCACGTAAGTGCCGCAATATTTGACTTACCGTTAATTATTCAAAAATTAATCCATTTACTAGCCAGATATGCACGAAACTTTTTTACAACGCCATTAGTTAATTACTGCGTGAAACAATCCCTGTGATGACAGTTATTTGTGGCTTAAAAAAGAAGATAAAAACTCAGTTTTCTCAGTACTTCCTAAAACGCAGTTTTTACAGTAAGCCCAAGCTGTGATCTTGCGATGTTAATCACTTAAATATGTTACCTAGACAAATTTATTCCCGAAATTTCACTACTGTACAATAATTATTATTTTGGTGTTGCGATTTCATTCTGCCTGTGTATTTCTACGATTTTGCTTTCCATATTAATTTTCCACTGAGTTATTTCTTTTGGGATCCTGGAAACCTTTTCTCCTATACGCTCTAGGGAGAGAGTCAATTCGCGTAGTGCGCCTCAAGTCAAAATTACATCGTACAGTAACGTGACGTAGTCATCGGGATTAAATGCCTTGTCGAAATGAGCAATGATATTCGACTGTCTAAGGAAAGAAGTAAAACAAAACGGAAATGCAACATACAGAAAATAGCAACAGCGTACTAGGGTTTCACGGGTTCACGCGTAAGAGAGACATCGATGGAGACTGGACTGTGGTCCTAGCAATTGAGCTATCTGGTCGCGATTATGCGGCGCCGAGCGTTAACAGATACGCCAAAGACACAAATCAGAGGCGAAGGCGCAGGATTACGCAACAGGACGGATTCGCACTGAAATGTTACGAATTTAGCGGTATAATGGACAGCGGCCTAAACTCGCGACGTACGTCTTCAAATCATTCGCAGCACGTGTCACCTGCTCGTAAACGAACCTTTCTCGTCGTTTGAATGTATGGTATAATTGCCACAGAGGTAATCGTCTATTTTGTGTTGAAATAGCAACAATTCATATATACGAGCGATTTATTTGTAATTATATGAGACAATGCTACTCTCATGGGCACACGTTCGTGTCACGTAGTGTTTGTCTTTCGATACAGAAGTACAATATCTCTGAATCTGTTTCTCTTCTTTTGTAGTACAGATTCAAACTGTAAGATATTTGTTCACTTTTCGTTCTACCACAATCAGTTACAGAATGTTGCGACATTTTACCAACAGTATATAGATGTGGCTAATTAACATTCCATTGTATCTAAAAAAATAAATCTAAAATAATTCTAAATAAATCTAAAAAGAGAGAGGAAAGGATGTGATCACAAAAATTTAAAATATGTGTAGCCGGGAAGACACCGATTCGTTTGTTTAGTACATGCTGCATTTAGCTGGGGAAGGTACAACTGAATTCAGACCAAGCATTTCATTTCACTTCATTTATTGCATATTTTAACGTCTTCTGCCCTATATTTTAAAAATCACGTCGTACATGATGCAGTTCTACACGTCATAGTACGTTGTTCCACATTACAAGTGTAAAAACAATGAGTTACAAAGAAAATTAAATTATTTTTACCAAACATAGTGTTAAAATAATAAAGAAGAAATTAATAGAAAGATAGGAAAGGGACAACCTGCATTCCTTACGTTAAAATTTAATTTATAAATAATGCTTCGTGTTGGTATTCCAGGTGGGAAGGCCTCGGCAGAAACATCGAACCTGTCCCACCTGCAGCATCGTGCAGAATGATGATTACTAAATCAAATGCATCGTGAGTGACACTCTGTGTATTTGTTCCTACTGTCTAACAAACTAGTACTACTTATTACATATTTTGAATGTTTATGTAGGACATACCTATTGCATTATTTACGTTCCTAAATCTAGATGTAGATCTACAGGTTGTATGTATGGTGTTATGCTGTATGTTTATATGTATGACCAGTGCCATAGGCTAGAGTGAAGCCTCGGAATTTAAACTTCGAGCCTCGTCTCCCCGTATGGCGTATTCTTTGTGTGTGATGATTATTTCCTTGCTTATATCAATCTCTTCCTTTACATTGTTGTTGTTGTTGTTGTTGTTGTTGTGGTCTTCAGTCCTTAGACTGCTTTGATGCAGCTCTCCATGCTACTCTATCCTGTGCAAGCTTCTTCATCTCCCAGTACCTACTGCAACCTACATCGTTCTGAATCTGCGTGGTATATTCATCTATTGGTCTCCCTCTACGACTTTTACCCTCCACGCTGCCCTCCAGTACCAAATTGGTGATCCCTTGATGCCTCGGAACATGTCCTACCAACCGGACCCTTCTTCTAGTCACGTTGTGACACAAAGTCCTGTTCTCGCCAATTCTATTCAATACCTCCTCATTAGTTATGTGATCTACCCAACTAACCTTCAGCATTCTTCTGTAGCACCACATTTCGAAAGCTTTTATTCTATTCTTGTCCAAACTATTTATCGTCCATGTTTCACTTCCATACATCACTCCATACAAATATTTTCAGACACAACTTCCTGACACTTAAATCTATACTCGATGTTAACAAATTTCTCTTCTTCGGAAACACTTTCCTTGCCATTGCCAGTCTACATTTTATATCCTCTCTACTTCGACCATCATCAGTTATTTTGCTGCCCAAATAGCAAAACTCCTTTACTACTTTAATTGTTTCATTTCCTAATCTAATTCCCTCAGCATCACCCGACTTAACTAGACTACATTCTATTATCCTCGTTTTGCTTTTGTTGATGTTCATCTTACATCCTCCTATCAAGACACTGTCCATTCCGTTCAACTGCTCTTCCAAGTCCTTTACTATCTCTGACAGAATTCCAATGTCATCGGCGAACCTCAAAGTTTTTATTTCTTCTCCATGGATTTTAATTCCTACTCCGAATTATTCTTCTGTTTCCTTTACTGCTTGCTCAATATACAGATTGAATAACATCTGGGAGAGGCTACAACTCTGTCTCACTCCCTTCCCAACCACTGCTTCCCTGTCATGTCCCTCATATGACAGATTTATATTGTACATCCTCTGTATCTATCCTCGGGGATCATTTCCACGCAGACACGCATTTTGTTTTCCCTCGGCACAATGGCATCCACCAGCAGGACGACGCAACGTGTTACAACAGCACCCAGTGTAGCGTTCGTCGTTCAAAGAACAACAGCATGAGTTTATCGTACTACCCTGGCCACCAGACTCCCAAAATTTGAACCTAGTCGAGAAGGAGGGTGACCACCTCGATCGGGCAGTTAACGTCGTGCATCCTCAACAGACAACTCTAACGCAAGCTGGCACTGGCGTCGGGCCGCGCGGGATTAGTCGAGCGGTCGTGGGCGCTGCAGTCATGGACTATGTGGCTGGTCCCGGCGGAGGTTCGAGTCATCCATCGGGCATGGGTGCGTGTGTTTGTCCTTAGGATGATTTAGGTTAAGTAGTGTGTAAGATTAGGGACTGATGACCTTAGCAGTTAAGTCCCATGAGATTTCACACACATTTGAACTGGCGTCGGCATGGTTCCAAATCGCTGTCGGTATTGACTGTTTGTAAGGTGGCAACGGTCTTGCACCTTACTCGAGTCCATGTAACGTAATCACTTTGCGAGCACTTTAGGTCAATAAAAACGGCTGACAGCGTCGCAATAGTTTTGTAGATAAGTAATTGTTGTTTGTTTAACTCAAGTGGGGCAGGCCAGGAGTTCCGAATAACAAAAACTTTCAATGCAGTAGTGTGTGTTCGCTACGACGGGGAATCTTGCCGGGAAAATCTCGAGTGGTCTCTTAGGAGAAAAATTCCAGTAAATGTGTTATTGCCCATATCCACGGTTCTTCCCAGGCGGCGTGGGCAGAGTTTACTTGTGAAATTTTGTAGAAAGGGAAGAAATGTGGAAAAAGAGTTCTATTCCCAGGCTGTACATTGGTCGGCATTGGCAAACTGGGTATTTTGAGAGCTTGTAGTGATATGATTCGCTCGGTAAAAGTTGAAGTGGGAAAACAGAGGTGAAGAGCGATCTTGCTCTACTCTCGGTAGTGATCTTCCGTTCTGGGCACTCGTACTGAGAGGACGTTAGCCGCGCCAGCTCTTTGCTGCCGGGAAGGTTGCCGCAATTAGAGAAGTTTACGGACAGCGGTCTGTTGTCCGAGTAGTATAGGAGTGAACTTTGCGAGACGCCATACGCCGACCGCTCAGCCGCGCCGTCGTCGTCGGAGGCCGCCGCTGCAACAGAAATATTACGGTGAGATCGCTCCCGCTTAGGCCTGTGTTAGGAGTAGCGTTAAGTAGTTGGATCACGTGCAATTGCTGCTTCCACAGAGGTTTCACGGTACGTTTGGGTGTAGTGGTTCTTCGTATTTTACGTTTTGTGTCGATGTCAGTCGGTCAGCCAAGTTATAACAGATCGCGTTTTGGACCGATGTTAACACAGTTCACTGCCAATGACAGTTAGGAGGGTAGTTTGTAAATTGTTCAATGTGTTTTATTCAGCATTGATCTGAACGTTATAATAAAATTATTGTGATTCAGTAGAGCCATTACTTTCAGTAGTTGATCCTGAATTCACCCTTATGCTTATTTTTTATTTTTGTGTATGTGATTGATGTCATTGAACACCCTAAGTGTTCGAGATCGTTCATGTTTGGAAGCAAAAATAGGTGTGATTTATCGTCAACACTACCACCGCAGATTAATTAGGGGTGACAGGGCCAAATTTAAATTTAGCGTTATCCATTTTTGCTTACAGTTCCACTCCCAATTTCTCTGTAAGTTGTTTGTCTAGGGCGAACACACGCAAAATCCAGACAAGCAACAAGTGGGGTGTTACATCTTATGCACGTCTCGCAACGGTCGACGCTGCAAAACGTTGTTATTCAGGCTTTTGACAGGTGGTCACAATGTGACTGGACAGTGTAGCACTGGTAGTTTTATTCATTCGCAGTTATCAGCAAAAAGAATTTTTTTCTCGTAACTGATACTATTGGGAAAGTTATCGATCTACGTCGGAAGCGTTATTGGTCTTGATATATTGCCCCGACGAACCGTTGACTCAGCCCAGTCCCTGCTTACCGACAACCTATGGCCCGCACTGACACAAAACGAGGTGCCGTGACCTGGTTTACGAGGACGTCGCACACATCAACACTACTCCATATGGCCGCAACGCATAATGAAGGGCGCTCAGAAGTTCCTCTCCAAGTGAGAAACACTTGCTCTGCGATAACAGATTAACATGTACACGTTGTAATCAGCGCACGAGGTGTGTGTCTACATGAGACGCGCCGTCTCTGCCGGTAGAGTCCACGTAAGCGGGATGTACACTCCTGGAAATTGAAATAAGAACACCGTGAATTCATTGTCCCAGGAAGGGGAAACTTTATTGACACATTCCTGGGGTCAGATACATCACATGATCACACTGACAGAACCACAGGCACATAGACACAGGCAACAGAGCATGCACAATGTCGGCACTAGTACAGTGTATATCCACCTTTCGCAGCAATGCAGGCTGCTATTCTCCCATGGAGACGATCGTAGAGATGCTGGATGTAGTCTTGTGGAACGACTTGCCATGCCATTCCCACCTGGCGCCTCAGTTGGACCAGCGTTCGTGCCGGACGTGCAGACCGCGTGAGACGACGCTTCATCCAGTCCCAAACATGCTCAATGGGGGACAGATCCGGAGATCTTGCTGGCCAGGGTAGTTGACTTACACCTTCTAGAGCACGTTGGGTGGCACGGGATACATGCGGACGTGCATTGTCCTGTTGGAACAGCAAGTTCCCTTGCCGGTCTAGGAATGGTAGAACAATGGGTTCGATGACGGTTTGGATGTACCGTGCACTATTCAGTGTCCCCTCGACGATCACCAGTGGTGTACGGCCAGTGTAGGAGATCGCTCCCCACACCATGATGCCGGGTGTTGGCCCTGTGTGCCTCGGTCGTATGCAGTCCTGATTGTGGCGCTCACCTGCACGGCGCCAAACACGCATACGATCATCATTGGCACCAAGGCAGAAGCGACTCTCATCGCTGAAGACGACACGTCTCCATTCGTCCCTCCATTCACGCCTGTCGCGACACCACTGGAGGCGGGTTGCACGATGTTGGGGTGTGAGCGGAAGACGGCCTAACGGTGTGCAGGACCGTAGCCCAGCTTCATGGAGACGGTTGCGAATGGTCCTCGCCGATACCCCAGGAGCAACAGTGTCCGTAATTTGCTGGGAAGTGGCGGTGCGGTCCCCTACGGCACTGCGTAGGATCCTACGGTCTTGGCGTGCATCCGTGCGTCGCTGCGGTCCGGTCCCAGGTCGACGGGCACGTGCACCTTCCGCCGACCACTGGCGACAACATCGATGTACTGTGGAGACCTCACGCCCCACATGTTGAGCAATTCGGCGGTACGTCCACCCGGCCTCCCGCATGCCCACTATACGCCCTCGCTCAAAGTGCGTCAACTGCACATACGGTTCACGTCCACGCTGTCGCGGTATGCTACCAGTGTTAAAGACTGCGATGGAGCTCCGTATGCCACGGCAAACTGGCTGACACTGACGGCGGCGGTGCACAAATGCTGCGCAGCTAGCGCCATTCGACGGCCAACACCGCGGTTCCTGGTGTGTCCGCTGTGCCGTGCGTGTGATCATTGCTTGTACAGCCCTCTCGCAGTGTCCGGAGCAAGTATGGTGGGTCTGACACACCAGTGTCAATGTGTTCTTTTTTCCATTTCCAGGAGTGTATTTCCGGGAGGACTGGGAGCGTGACTCGAGGCTGCGGCTGGAGAACCGGTTCCAGAAAGTGGGTCACGCGCAGCACCGGAGTGCCCCAGTCCACCGCGTCACCACGCCACGCCGCGCCGCGCCGCGCCGCCGCCCACGCAGACGTCTGCCGCGGCATGGGCGGCGCCGGCGACACACTGCAGTCTGAGCACGCGTTTTCCATTTTTCACCTAGATTTGTGGCTGCCCGACTCCACTTACTTTCCCTTCTTCTTGATCAAGGAGTTGTAGCCAAAGACTCACAGTCGGAATTATTTAGGTCGTAGGGATGACATCCCTCAGCTGTGTTTATAGACCTTTATTTCCAATCGGTTTCGGTGATACATTACGCTACGTCTCCATCTACATACAGGTTACATCTTTAAACATAGCTGTGTGCAGCAATCGTGAAAATATTTTTTGTTGTAAAGATAGCCCACTGGTTTCAATGGATTTTATAGTCAAATTGACCATGGTTTCGACTCCTAAACTAAGGGAGTCTTCATCAGGACAAACAGGGCGAACTTTTTCAGATATAAAGAGCATCTATTGGGGAAAAAAGGCACTAACATTGATAATTCTTCTTTCGCTGATCATTTGCTGATCACAGGCCACAAACCTGAGGAAATTAATGAAATTAATATTCTGCACACAGAGAAAAAAAGGTCGTATACTTGATGTTATTGAGGAAATGGAAATATTCAAACACTTCTCTCTCAATCATAACCTTATTCTTAACGAACAGCTCCAGTTACGTAACAAGAATTTTTTCAGTGGCTTCAAACCTTTACTGAAGGATCCTTAAAAGATATTTTTCATCTATGTCAATTTTTCCTCGTGTTTTTTCTGAAATGTTGTTTTCCTCCCCATACTCTTATTGCAGTTTAATCACTTACTGTATTTTACTGTAACAAATTACTGAAAAAAGTTTTCATAATTTGTTACTGCTTTTAAATTATAATATGTCTCCATACTATAAAATGTTTAAAAGTTGTACACACATCTGCTATACAAACTGCTGTAACCTTTCTATCACGTAAAGCACATGTTACCAATTTTCATCACTAGACGGCGTGACACCTCACGTCCATATCGTAGTACAGCCGGCGCACGCGCCACCCAGTCTGATGCCACCTGTTTCAGTAAACACAAGCAGCCCTTAGCGGCAATCTTTAATTTTTAACTAGAAATGACGGTAAAACTTTTACGTAGGATGTTTTATTATGTGACGTGGCCTCTTTGGTGTTAAAATTGTATGACGAGAGCTGCAATGCTCAACTTTTTACGTATATAAGTACAGCTTTATATATCAATATTAATTATTACTGTCCTGTATTTTTCTTATTAGTGACTATCTTTGTATCCCCCTTATTTAGGTCATATAAATTCTGATGAAAACTCCCCTAGTTTAGGAGTCGAAACCAAGGTCAGTTCGACTATGAAATCGATTGCAACCAGTGTTCTGTCTTTACTACAAAAAATACATACAAATACATACAGGTTGACAATTATGGAACTATATGAAATAAAATCGTTATGACTTCTGAACGGTCTGGGTTAGGACCTTCAAACTGCACGGTTGGCTGCGGGGCATGATGGGAATTAGAACGCGCATGCGCATAGAGCGTAGCCACGAAGCCCACTTTCATTTGGATGGGTTCGGTAATAAGTAAAACTGGCTCATTTGGGGACTGAGAATCCGCATTTCGCGATCGAGAAGTCTCTTCAACCTCAACGGGTGACAACGTGGTGTGCAATGTCCAGTCACGGAATAATCGGTGCGATATTCCTTGATGGCACGCTGATGCCGAACGCTACGTGAAAGAACTGGAAGGTGATTTCAGCCCTATTATCCAGAGTGATCTTGATTTCGACACGACTTGGTCCATGAAAGACGTAGCTCGATCCCACGGAAGTAGGAGAGTGTTTGATGTCCTGGAGGAGCACTTTCGGGACCGCGTACTGGACCTGTGGTATCCAGAGGCCAGTGGCATAGGCCTCGATTGGTCGCCAAATTCTCCGGATCTGAACGCGTGCGTCTCCTTTTTGTGGGGCTACATTGAAGACAAGGTTTACCTCCAAAACCATTTTTGAGCAGGAAACAGTCGTTCAGAAAGTCATCGACAGCATCGATATTCTCACACTTCAGCGGATCATGCAGAATTTCGTTATTCGTCTGCGCCACATCGCCAATAATGGTAGGCATATCGAACATGTCATAACTTGAAACTGAATAACAGTAGAGACGTTTGCATGTTGAATATAGTGTGAACACGCTGTAGTTTGTAACTAATTTACGTTTTTTTTCATATAGTTCAGTAATTATCACGCTGTAGGCAGTTCACAAGCCACCATAGGCTGCGTGGCGAAGGGTACCCTTTCCTGTTTCACTCGCAAATAGAGCGAGGGAAGGAATGACTGGCTACATGCTTCCTTAAGAGCAGTGTACATTGGCGCAGTCGAACGTTCGGCAGTCAGGTTCAAATGCCGGTTTTCAGAATTTTCTCAATAGGGTTTCTCGAAAAGAACGTCACTTTTCCTCCTGGGATTCTCATTGGAGCTCCCGAAGTATCACCGAAACACTTGTTTTGTTCGAACCTACCGGTAACAAACCTAGCAGCGCGCCTCTGAATTGCTTCGATGCCTTCCTTCAATCCGACATGGTACAGGTCGCAAATAGTTTAGCGCAACTCAAGAACAGATCGAACCAGCGTTATATATGTAGTCTGCTTTACAGGTGAATCACTTTTTCCTAAAATTCTCGCAATAAATCGAAGTTGACTATTCGCTTTCTCTAGAACAGTTCTCACATGCTCGTTCCATTTCATATCGCTTTGCAACGCTACGCCCAGATATTTAAACGACTTGGCGGTGACAAGCAGAACACTAGTAATACTGTATCCGAACATTACAGGTTTTTTATTTCCCTACTGGTCTGCATTAACCTACATTTTCCACGTTTAAATCTAGTTGCCATTCACCACACCAACTAGAAGGTGGTCGGAGTGGCCGAGCGGTTCTAGGAGCTACTGTCTGGTACCGCGCGACTGCTACGGTCGCAGGTTCGAATCCTGCCTCGGGCATGGATGTGTGTGATGTCCTCAGGTTGGTTAGGTTTAAGTAGTTCTAAGTTCTAGGGGACTGATGACCCATAGTGCACAGAGCCATTTGAACCATTGTTTTGAACCAACTAGAAATTTTGTCTAAGTCGTCTTGTATCTTCCTACAGTCAGTCATGTTCGGCGCCTTACTGTGCATCACAGCATCACCAGCAAAAAACCGCAGATTGCTGCCGACTCTTTCCTACAAATCATTTATGTGTATGGAGAATAATAGCTGTTCTATCGCACTTTCCTTAGGCGCTCCTGACGATAATCTTGTTTCTGATGAACACTCGCTGTCGAGGACAACATACTGGGTTCTATAGCTTAAGAAGTCTTCGAGCCATTCACATATCTGTGAACCTATTCCAAATGCTCCTGCCTTCTGTAAGAACTTGCAATGGGGCACGTTGTCAAAATCTTTAGGGATATCTAGAAATATAGTGTCTCCTTGTTGCCCTTCATACATTGTTCTCAGTATATCATGTGAGAAAAGGGCAGGCTGTGTCTAGCACAAGCGATGCTTTCAAAAAACAATGCTCATTCATGGACATAAGCTTCTCAGTCTCAAGACAGTTTATTATACTCGAACTGATAATATATTGAAGTATTCTGCAACAAACCGAAGTTAGGGACATTAGTCTGTAATTTTGCGGATCCGTTCTTTCACCCTTATATACTGGAGTCATCTGCATTTTCCTTCAGTCGCTTGGAACTTCGTGTTGGATGAGAGTTTCACGATGAATGCAAGCTAGGTAAGGTTCAAATGGCTCTAAGCACTATGGGACTTACCATCTGAGTCCCCTAGAACTTAGAACTACTTAAACCTAACTAACCTAAGGAAATCACACACACGCATGCCCGAGGAAAGATTCGAACCTGCGACCGTAGCGATCACGTGGCGCCAGACTGAAGCGCCTGGAACCGCTCGGCCACCGCGGTCGGCAGCACAGCTGTGTGGAAACCACTGTTTTCGTGCAAGATGGAGCAACACCTCATGTCGATTGCCCAGTGAAAGATCTGCTTAATGCAACCTTCCAGGTCGTGTTATCTAGAGACGTTTTCTAGACACGTGACTTTTAGGTCTAGGGGTATCTAAAAGAACGCGTTTACCAGAAACACCTTCGGTCGCTACCCGATCTGATGCCCAGTATACAGGAACACGTTGCTCAGATTCCTCTGGAACTACTGCGAGCAACTGGTGACCACGTCGTTTTATGGATGTACCACCTTGTCGACGTCTGCGGAGCTGATAATGAACACATTACGTAAGGGGCGGGTAACGACAAAATCAACATTATTCCTTTTTCACTTGTTTGAACTTTTCTGCCCACGTCCCGTTCCTAATCCACTACATATGGTAACATTTCTCTACATCTTTCACAGCGCCAGATTTGCACCTGATGACCAAAACTGGAACTAATGTTTTTCCAGCATAAATCGGTTGCTCATTAACGGATTACAATATTCACCAAGTTTCGCTGCCCTGTGATAACTATAGCGCACACTCGACCCCTGTGAGTAGCTGCACTGTAATTTTAACCACCCGGTATATCACGCAGAAGAAATCTATGTCCTCTATGTTGAACCTTATTTCTTATTTATGGCGTAAAAGGCTGCATGCTGATTCGCGTGCTGTCTCCATTCACACCATAAACAGGGTTCAACATAGGAGACGTATGTGATGTACAATGATGCTTACTATGTATCGCTATAGTCACCTGGTACCATAGAAATGTCTGAAGATGGTGTAATGTATCATCGATGGCGTATTAGGTACGAAGTATAAATGCAATAAATTTATCATCCCTACGACATAAATACACAGTCGTCCCACAATGATCGGGAAAGGGATGTACGGAAATCCAGAGTCGGTGGAGACCTAGCGGCCGGAATAGGAAGACAATATTGAGGCAGCGCCGTCGCCTCTCACCTGCGCTGTTTCACATCTGCTTAGAATAAATCAAAGCAGTGTGCGTGGCGGAACTTCAGGAGTGTGTATGAGAGACAAAGAGTGGAGCGTAGACACTTTGCTGAAGACATTCCGGAGGTATCCAAGAAAATGCTCAGTGAAATGGTGGAAGACACAAATAGCGAATGTGAAAAAATTGGAATGCAAATAAATTCACATGCAGGCTAATATCAAGACACGGGGAGGAAATGCAGAAAAGGCCAGCTAGAATTACGAAACACGAACAACATCCGCAACAGGTTGCAAAATTTAAGTACTGCCAAAATATTGTAGCAAACGAACTAAAATATGATAAAGAAGAAAGAAAGATAAGATCATGAGCCACAGAAGCCTACGACATAGAGAGGAAACTGCTATGCGGTCCACATACAGGGTGATCAGAAACAGCCTGAAAAGCTCGTGTTCCAGAGTAGATTTTGCTGGAAAATAACTGTTAAGAAAAAAATTCGGTATGTTGCGCCGTTTACGAGTTTTCAGCATTGACGTCAACCAGTCAGGCCGGTGCGCGCGCAAATTCAAACGGTCCGTCAGATGCAGTCAGTGTCGGTTGTTCTCACAGCACAGATGACAGCATACAAGGCTGCTCAGACATTGGCTCGGGTTCGATCCTTAGTACGGCCCAGCATCCAGCTTTTGTATTGCTATCGTATTCGGTTTTCGCAAACCGAACTAAGAACATCTTGGCGAAACTGTATCGGGCGGGCCAGTCGAAATTGCGCGTGCGACGTGCTGATCGGATAACTTCAGTGTTCATTAAATCGAAAACAGCGCAACGTTTCTATCTTTTCTTAACAATTATTCCTCAGCACAACCCACCCTGCAACAACCTTGCAAATTTTTCAGACTGTTTCTGACCACCCTGTATTCATTGGTATATAGTGTACTCGCACAGACCTTCAACTGAAGACAATCGACTGAATGAGCGTCGTGTATTTTCCTTGTGTTTCCATTTATTTACTGTCAACTCCAGTACGGGTATCTGGATTGGATGTTATTAAAGAATAAACATAGTTAAGTTTCTCTTACGTGTTTAATAAAGTCATGTGCACTGCGATGTGTGTTTGATCGCGCCTTGAGACGAGTTAATGGATTACCAAATAAATAAATTAGAATATTTTTAAGACCGACGCACTGGTGTTGATATCTTCGTAACGAACAAAGATACAAGAAAAGCGATCACGCTCCTAACGAAACTTCGTTGCAGATTAAAACTGTGTGCCGGACTGTGACTGTAACTTGGGAACTTTGATTTTCTGAGAAAGGTCCTGTACCTGGAAGCTGTGAATGCGTATGTTGAGTAGGTGGAGTAATGCACGCGAAGGCGAAGGTCCCACATTAGAGTACTAGTTCCCCTGCAGAGTGGAAATTGGTTACGATAATTAGTGTTCCCCTGATAGGTAAACAACATTCGCTTGGTACTTTTTTCCCCTTCTTTTTCTTCACGTAAAGTAATTTGGTGTGGTAATGATGAATGAGACATCCCTGTATGGTGACACTGACAGGTGTTGCAGTTTATTTGGTATATTGCTGTATATATCTAAAGTTGTAGTATTCGTGCTTAGTTGCTTTCGTGGCGTTTTGTGTGTTTCTTGGATTATTGGGGTTCTTTGGATTTTCATTGTGGTCCCAGTAGTACAGTATGTATGTTAGCGTGTTTATCTAATGCCGTGTGGTGTGGCGTGTGGAAGGCGTGAAGACACGCACAGGAGAGCATTAAGGTAGTGGAACGTAAGAAATACAAAAAAGTGCGAGGTATTGTACTGAGCGTTAGCAAAAACTAATTCGAGACATCATTTAAATATTAACATTGTGCTCTACGTGGTGTTTCGGTACGTATTCGGAGTGTTACAGAATAGAAGGAAATACACTGACAGTGACGCAGTATCGCCGAAATTAGTTCGGGGAGGACGAAGAGAGACTGTCCATCATGGCGCGCCCACAACGGCGAAAAGGTTCTCTCTACACACTCGTATTACGCAGGGCAGGAGCCCGATGTGACCGTCCCCGGCGTCACCTCCGCGCTGGGGCCCTTCTCTTCACCTCTCTCTCTCTCTCTCTCTCTCTCTCTCTCTCTCTCTCTCTCTCTCCCCCCCCCCCCCCCCAAGTGTGTGGCGCCTCGATGCCATCTGCCGCAATCGCCCGTCGACGTTCAGGTCATCAGAGACGGAGCACAAACTTGCAGTTGGGACCGGAACCAACCGTTTCTCTTCCCACGGGAACCATTCCGTCTTTTGCCTTAATCGATCCGAATCCTGTGGGCCGCTGTGTCCCCCCACCCCCCTCAACCCCCCTCCACCCCCACCGCACCCCCACCCCGCATTCTCACACCCAGCGAGCGCACCACACCGCGACGATACGGCAGCACGACCTGGTGACGCGTCTGCCATTGCGTCTGTTTCCTTTGTCCAAAACCCGAAACGCTTCACTCTGCTGGCGGGGCGCGATCGGCGAAAAATGGCGAGCCTGAGGGGTTACATCTGAACGCAACTGTGGCGACCGCATTCTCGGTCACATACGCGGCTGGGCGTCGAAAAGGGCAAAAAATCAATACAATTTCTTAAACAGAGATCTTGCGAAACACAGCAAAACTTTCTAAAATATAGAACACAAAAATGGTTCAAATCGCTCTGAGCACTATGGGACTCAACATCTTAGGTCATAAGTCCCCTAGAACTTAGAACTACTTAAACCTAACTAACCTAAGGACATCACACACACCCATGCCCGAGGCAGGATTCGAACCTGCGACCGTAGCAGTCCCGCGGTTCCGGACTGCAGCGCCAGAACCGCTAGACCACCGCGGCCGGCTATAGAACACAACCCGTCGTTCTTACCGTAACAGATATTCACGTAATTTTAGGAATGCTCCAAGGCACGTTCACGCATTGTGCTATTGTCAGTGAGAAGGTTGCATTTTCAGGTAATTGGAGAAATGCAGGAAGGTATATGGACGATCGATAGTTGGTGCAGGGATTGGAAAATTACCCTGAACATAAATAAATGCAAGATGTTGCGAATAAATAAGTGAAGACAGCCACTGGTGTTGGACTGGGCTGTTCACGATAAGTCACTGGAAATACTAACAACTGTAGGATAGGAAGCCGTTAAGGTTTCCGTTGCTACTTGTTGACAATTTGCCTGTTGGCTTCTGCCAGCCCGAGTGGCAGGCATGTCAAATTTTCCTCCTCCAATCCTGGTAGTAAATTGGAGTCGATCTTGGGGCCTCAGATTATACACTGAAGCTCCAGAGAAACAGGTATAAGCATGTGTATTGAAATACACAGATATGTGAACAGGCAGGATACAGAGCTGCATCGGCAACGCCTTCGTAACACAAGTAGTGTCGGGCGCAGTTGCAACGGTTACTGCTGCTACGAACGCAGGTTAACGAGATTTAAGTGAGTTTGAACGTTTTACAGTCTGCGCACCAGCGATGGGACACAGCATCTACGAGGTACCAATGAAGTGAGGATTATCCCGTACGACCATTTCACGAGTATACCGTGAATATCAGAAATCCGGTAAAACATCAAATGTCCGACATCGCTGAGGGCGGAAAACGATCCTGCAGGAACGGGACCAACGACGACTGAAGAGAATCGTTCAACCCGACAGGAGTGCAATCCTTCCTGAAATTTCTGCAGATTTCAACCCGACAGGAGTGCAATCCTTCCTGAAATTTCTGCAGATTTTCAATGCTGGGCCATCAACAAATGTCATGATGCGACCCATTCAACGAAACATCATCGACATGGGCTTTTGGAGCTGAAGGTCCACTTGCGTACCCTTGATGACTGCACAACACAAAGCTTTACGCCTCGTCTGCACCCATCAACATCGACATTGGGCGGTTGATGACTGGAAATATATTGCCTGGTCAGACAAGTCTCGTTTCAAATTGTATCGAGTCGTTCAAATGGTTCTAATGGGTTTGAGCACTATGGGACTTAACACCTGAGGGCGTCAGTCCCCTAGACTTAGAACTACTTAAACCTAACTAACCTAAGGACATCACACACATCCATGCCCGTAGCAGGATTCGAACCTGCGACCGTTGCAGCAGCGCGGTTCCAGACTACATTAATTATTGCGCAAATTGGTGAATTTCCAAAAGTTGGCGGACATTTTAGTCACCCTGCATATACACGGAGAAGAGACGAGCAGTGGAGGGGAAACCGTTCCAATGACAGTACGGGACGCAAATGCAGAAATTCACAGACTTGAGCGACCCTGATAACGAGCTGGCTGTTACGGCCCCGCGTCGTTGATGAGGCGAACAGTGTTCCTTCCTCCCTTCCTTCCCTCCTTCCTTCGTTCATTCGTCCATTCCTTCCTTCCTTCCTTCCGTAACAATAACTGACGGACTTACAACACTGCCTGACGTCCAGCATTGGCTTGGGACACTTACGTCTTCTCGCTTTAATTCCTTATGCCCGTTCGACTTCTGTTCACGTTTACTGCCCAATTGCACATCAAGTAATTGGGGAAATAAACACGTCACTTATCTGTTGTGTGTAATGAACGTAATTCCTGAACGAAGTCTGAAAACTGTGCGATTCAGTAACATGGCTGTGGCGAAGTGCACTGCGGACACGTCCTTATTTGTTGACGTACAGATACGAGACAATTAAGTTGTTGAGTGGACTAGACACGCGATAGCAGCTCTCATTAATCTTGTGGCGGCCAGGCCGCTGTTGGCAAGTGGCGGTCAGAGCGATAGCACACAGGCCTGTCGATAACCAGCGGCGTGTGGGCGTCCCAGAGGCGGCATCCACAATCAGCAGAGCAGAGCTGCCTGTGGCCCGTGACTGCATGGGTCAGGGGCTGCAGTAACTCCTCAGCTGGCCCGTGACGTGACGTCACCTGGCGGAGGCATCGCCAGCTGGCCAACGTCTGTGCAGGCGGCAAGAGCATCCACATTTTCACTCGGGTCCCTGGTGGGTTTCTGGAGGTATCTGGCGACATACCTCTACGCACACGTCACGCAGTTACTGTAACTTATGGGTCGGTGGTTTATGGCCTACGAGCTGTCGTCTGATAACGTCCCACATGTGTCCCGTCGGGTTCAGATCAGGCGAATTTTAGTGGACGTCAAGTTCCGTACGACCAAGGTCATGGAACGTGTCAGTACATGAACTTACAACATAAAAGTAATAACACATAAAAATAAATAGCAAATCGTGTGATATAAAATGATCAATTAACCTTACATACGTAGCCTTGTCGATAACTTTTTATAATGCGGCATAACTACTGAGTACTTTAATCGCTCAGGAAACTGACCATTCCTAAAGGAAAAATTACAAATATGGCTATATACAGGGCTAACATGTGCAGCACAGTACTTTAATATTCTGCTAGACATTCCATCATAACCATGAGAGTCCTTAGTCTTCAGTGATTTAATTATTGACTCAATCTCCCTCTTGTCTGTATCACAGAGGAGTATATCGACCTGAGTTCACTCTCATGCTGCTCAAGCCTTCTGACACACACAGTGGACGTACTACGAGATGCCATAGCCTTCGGGTAAGACATCGAGCATGAAGGGATGCCTGTCGTCTTCTATAATGTTTACCTACTTCCTGGCGCCTTCGATTACTGCGACGGGTCCCGTGAGAGCTCAGGTCAATGTCGACCATACGACAACACTGCCTTCACCGGACTGCGTTCGTCACGCAGTGCGTATTTCGAGAGGCCTTTGGCCAGGATGACAGCGTACTCGGATAAGATCCTGATTGGTTGGATGATTTCGGGGTAGGGACCTAACAGCGAGGTCATCGGTCCCAATGGATTACGGAAGAATAGGGAAGGAAGTCGGCCGTTCCCTTTCAAAAGAACAATACGGCCATTTGCCTGAAACAGTATACTAAAATCACGGAAATTTTAAGTCAGGCTGGCCGGACGCCCCCCAAAATGCGAGTCCAGTGTGCTAACCACTGCGCCACCTCGCTTGGTTACCATAATGGAACTGGTCTAACAAGAAACGTGGTTCATCCGACCATGCAACACGTTGCGCTGAACCGCCGTTCCTGTCGCAGCAACTCAGCAACGATGTCTGCAGCAGGGGAAAGAAAGGCAATCTGCAAACCAACAGGCTTCACAACAGCCTAACCGTGTATCCAATATCGACGGTCCGCCGTAGATCAAATTATAAGTTCTTTTCCCAGTTACTTGAAAAATCCATAAAGAAAAACGTTATGCTGTAGCAGATTCAACCAAGAAGATAAGGATAGACGCAGCAAAATTCAGCAGTCCCTGTTGTAGACAAATTACATGGTAAAAAAAAAAATTTTTTTGACAGTTCAACAAAGTCACAAAGTTTCTATATATTCGTTGTGCGTTCTGACACTCCTTGATATCTTTGCCAGAATAAATCGAAATTCTCCTGATTTTTCCTTAAATAATTAATTAATGTCACTAAAGAATCTATCCTGTCCTCATTCAACGAAATATTCCACTTTAAAACCGATCCTCCCGATCACAATCGCCGCTAAAGTTTCAAAACAGAATCCTAACACACTTCACAGTATCGATTATTTTCAAAATATCAGTACCTGTCGACCTCTCACCAATAAAACTTCAAACCAGTCAACCATTGAAGATCGTCCACACTCTCGACAAAACCCTGCCATAACCTCTTCAAGAAGTCTGCCACGCTCGATATGAAAGAAAAGAAACAAAATCTTTTTAAATAACAAGTCTCCACATAACATATATATAACATTTCTTACCTGGCGTCGCTCAAGCGGTAAAGAAACGCGATGTTTCCTGATTAGACTTTTGGAACAGCACAACGTATACGTGCATGTACGGCGCAATCTCGATGATTCCGTGTCCGCTGTAATCGTAGCTCACTAAGTCGTTGGGTCTACTTGGAAACACATAAGCATTCTCTGCAGCAGGGCCTCGTGTTCTACCATGTGTGCTCAACGGTGTGCTCCGAAACACTCTATCCTGCACTAGCACTGCACTCTGCCGTCAGATCTGTCGTAGATCGCTGCCTGTGTTGTTTTACGGACCGGGCAAGCTTCCGACTTCCACGTTCTGTGATGAGACGTGGACGCCCAGCACCTTCTCGCCTACTAGTGGTTTCACCGTCCTTCAAACGCTTTCCGTAGATGTTCACGACAGTGGCACGCAAACAACAGACTACTTTCGCCGTTAACGAGATTCTAGTTCCAAGGCGTCGTTTTCGAGATGGAACACTGAAGACGAAGCACAAGCTCCAATGGACTAAGTGTGTTTAAGAAAAATGGCTGTGCCTCCGCAAAGGAACCGTTCTGGCATTTGCGTTAGTGATTTAGGTGAACCACCGAAAGGAAAAATTAAGTTGGTGGAAAGGCGATTCGAACCTCTCGTCCTCACAATACGACACCAGTGCCTTAGCGCTGCGCCATCTCACTCGTTTCATTAATTTCGAGAGGTTTTTTCATTTTCACAAGCTACTTTCCAAACTAAACTCCCAGATCCCCTGCGTTTTGTAATTTCTGCGTATCTTGCGCACAAAACCCTTGCTGCACACACATTCACTAGTTGTGTCGAAGCATCGCCGTTTGAGACAGAAAGATCGTACGTGATCGCGAATGCAGGGGCGGAGGAGGGGGGACCTGTAACCTCATAATGTGGAAGTTTACATTCCGGACCGTTCCCGAGCTTGGAACATAGGAGTTAGTCGCAACGTGCGTAGAGAGCCAGTGCGATTCAGTGCACGGTAAACCGAACAGAAATCGTATTGGAGTTTAGATTTATAAAGCTCTAGTGCGATTTTTGGTGTTTTTTCTTTTATTTTTTTATGCATTTATTTCACCTGGCAAGAACTTTTGTACCTTAAAAATAACCCTTCAGTGCTCCTACGCGTTGTAACTGTATGAAACGCGTCATTTTTAGTATGAATTGCTGATAAAATGTCGGCAAACCGTACATTCGATATTAAAACATCTTGCAGTTAATTGCACATATATAGATGGGAATATATACCTTCCCGAAAGTTTTCTTCAACCAGTATAATCAATATCTGTAAGGATCACCACCGGTCGTGTAGAAAAGAAAACTTCCTTTGACATAAATCAGACACAAATTTCTATAGAGGTAGTGTCACATACAGAGGAATGAATTTTAGTCGGTAAAGTATAGCAGTCGCAATCTGGTGACGTAAGTCTGATTCCTAATCGCATCTGACTTAATGTCGTTTTAATTCCCCGAAAGCGATCGAGTCAGGGGAGTGCAGTAGGTAGTATAGCACTTAGCTGCCCCATCAGTCAAACAAATCAGTAACAGCTTGCACCGTACGTGCTTGAGCATTGTCCTGCAAAATGATGGTCAGGGCCTGCAGAAAGTATCATCACTTCTGTCTCAAAGCTGGTCGTAGGTTGTGTTCCAAGAATGAACAGCATAGAGACAGACCTCACCATCATTTTGCAGGACAATGCTCAAGCACGTATAGCGAAAACTGTTACTGATTTGTTTGACTGATGGATCTGCTAAGTGCTATACCACTACTGCACTCCCCTGACTTAAGCCCTCCTAATAGTATCCTATGACTTCCACATCGCTGGCAACGGGTTATACACAATGCTGCTGACTACTTTGAAGGTCAGTAAAACCTTGAAACACGTATCTATTTTGTACGAGCTGTAAATAAATAGTTGCCACTACTGAAGTTCCAACCCTCGTATTAACCATCTTTAAATCCACTTATGCTTTTCGGGATTTTCTCTCCGCATGTGCGAGAATTGCTAACGAAGTTAAAGCAACGAAAAAACATGACTGTGCGTTTGGTGCGCCAACTGCAGTGGACAAGTGCCGTTCGAGAGCGCTGCAGTCGCCGATCACGTGGTCGGACACGTCCCGTGTGGTCGTCTGTCAAAGCTCGCGGGCCACGTGCTTGTGTTCACGTGCACGTACACATGCCACGCCTCGTTCTCCAGCGTGATATCTGATGTCGTGGAAACTGCACCACATTTAAGCGAGGCGGTTGGTCGCCATCTTCAGACGCCATTATGCCTGGCGCTTGATCGAGTCCCGTCAGCAATTAATAATGTTAGTTAAGTCTAGAATTAAGTTTAGATGCTCTTTATATCTTTATTACATATTATACTTTCCTGTAACAGGGTAGTCGCGTAAGTGAGAGTCAAAGCTTCAACATGCCATACGTGAGTACTTTTCTTCAGAAACTCATCTAATTCTACAGTGTATGATCTAGTCCTACACCGCGATGAAAGCCACTTCTGAGTTGTCATTTTGCCTCTACCTCAGATATAATTCCAAGGCCCTGAGTGGATTACACTACATATACATGTAGTGCCCTACTTCTACACATACAAAACACCAACTTTTTGTCGTAGTGTTGTTCGCTTTGCAGCTGTGACATTACTAATGACAAAGAAAGGCCATACTGCGACGGGTATGTGAGTCACTTGAACGCAAAAAATTATACTAATACGCCATAACAAGTTGTCTGTTAGTAATGTGAGCAACATTCGTACCGTACGTGAAACCTGATCGATATATTTATTTATATTTATTTAATTTATGCAGCTGATCTGATTAGGGCCATCAGGCCCTGTCATACACCACACCAGTGTTTCACACATAGAGTGCCTTTTCACATCATAGTCACGTAAGAAATAACGATTTTAATTTGACACACATTATTAAAAAGATTTGTTTGGCTGAAGCGGCACTGTGAGTAAATAATCCTGACTATGAATTACTGAAGTTGATTCAGGCAGTAGTTTTAATGTTATAGCTGCTGCCACTAATACTGATAATAGGAATACCTCTAATAATAATAATGGCGATAATAATAGTAAAGACAGTGGTAGATATGAAAAAAAATTATACGTGTACAAAATAGATGAGACCTGAGTTTCTCCTGGCGTATACAACTTTCAAATAACTTCCGGGAATTCAGCCAGGTAACACTTTCAGCGACCGCCGATATTTCGGCGGGAGAACACCCCGCCATTTTCAAGGCAAACTGCAACGGACAGGCGGCGTGCATGCAAATTTAATACCTCGGTTCTGCGACAGAAGCAGGAAAGATAACACACACACTGAACACTAGTGCCACCAAAGATGACCAAAGTCAGAGCTATCGATAGTGAGACTATGAATTCACAGGTGAGGCAGCACTGACTCTGTTCCTCTGTTTTTTGACAAGGGAGAGAGCCGGATTCCAAACAGAGTTTAAACAGAAACCTCCATCCCTGTTAACGAGGTTGCTCGCTAGTTTAATCTCAACTGCCTCCTTAATGACACTGTCCCAATAGCTGGACGTGCATGCCAATATCTCGGTGTTATTATATAACATGGGGTGACCAGTATCCAAGCAATGTTCGGCAATAGCAGATCTATTTGGCTGCTGTAATCGTGTGTGCCGTTTATGCTCAGTACATCTGTCCTCCACGGTCCTGATAGTTTGACCAATATATGCCATACCGCAGCTACAGGGAATACGATACACACCTGCCTTACGCAATCCAAGATCATCCTTAACGGAACTCAAAAGTGCTCTAATTTTAGATGGAGGTCGGAAAACACATTTCACATCGTATTTCCGTAAAATACGACCGATCTTATTGGACGTGTTTCCTACGTAAGGCAAAAAGGCAGTAGACTTAGGTGTTGACTCAGAATTATCATCAATCACCCGATGTACAGTTGGTCGATAGCGCAACGCACGTTCAATCTGTCTATCACTATAACCACTTTGACGGAATGTAACTTCAAGATGGGACAGCTCAGCTGGCAAAGTCTCAGCGTCAGAAACGACATGTGCCCTGTGTACCAAGGTACGAAGTACCCCTTCACGCTGAGCCGAATGGTGACAACTATTAGCTTGTAAGTACAAATCGGTGTGAGTACGTTTCCTGTAGACTGCATGTCCCAATGATCCATCATCCTTCCTCCTAACCAACACGTCGAGAAAGGGAAGGCAACCATCCTCTTCCACCTCCATCGTAAAACGAATGTTCGGGTGGATCGAGTTCAGATGTTCTAGAAAGACATTCAAATTTTCCCTACCGTGAGGCCAAACAACGAAGGTATCGTCAACGTATCTAAAGAAACAGGCGGGTTTTAAAGGCGCCGACTCCAATGCACGTTCCTCGAAGTCTTCCATAAATAAATTTGCGATCACAGGAGACAACGGACTACCCATCGCAACTCCATCTGTCTGCTCGTAATACTGGTCATTAAATAAAAAGTAAGTGGATGTCAACACATGCCTAAAGAGATTAGTTAAATCAGCACCAAACCTGGCTTCAATTAACCGCAACGAATCAGACAGAGGAACACGAGTGAAGAGAGAGACCACATCGAAACTCACTAAAATATCAGTCATTCAGCCTCAGTCCCTCCAAACGACGTAAAAAATCAGCTGAGTTCCTGATATGATGTTCACACTGTCCTACTTGTGGACTCAACAGAGAAGCAAGATGCTTGGATACACGATATGTCGGAGCGCCGATGTTACTCACTATAGGACGGAAAGGAACCCCTTCCTTATGAACCTTTGGAAGGCCGTATAACCTAGGGGGAACGGCACTATAGGTGTTAAGCCTCTTGATTGTGTCCTGCGAAAAACCACTTTTCTTCAGGAGGCTGTTGGTCTTTCTCTCAACACTTTTCGTGGGGTCAGCATCGATTCTGCGATACTCTGAATCAGATAATAAACGTTGCATCTTTTGTACATAATCAGGTTTATTTAAAACAACGGTGGCATTGCCCTTGTCAGCAGGTAAAATAACAATACTGGGATCAACTTTGAGAGAGCGTAAAGCAGCCCTCTCTGCTGCTGTTACATTACTCTTGGGTGGACGAGCCCTAGTCAAAACACGGCATGCCTCCCTCCTAACTTCCTCTGCAGCGTCAGGAGGTAGTTTGCAAACTGCCTGTTCAATTGAACTAATAAAATCAACTACCGGCAAATTCTTCGGAGTGGGTGCAAAATTTAAACCCTTCCCTAGCACGGATAAGGTTGCGTCGTCAAAAGATTTCTCTGTGAGATTTATCACAGAACGTCGAGATATAACATCCGACTCCGCGCGATGAAAACGTTCAAACTTTGCCAAATGCCGGGCAGTAACGGAGTTGTACTCCCAGTCAGCTTGGGTCCATGAGGCACCGTCCAACCAATCCCAAGTGAAATCAGACACTTCAGATGCAACCATTAAATGAAAACGATACAATTCTTTGGAAACAGAATCCAAACGTCGACGAGTAAAACGAATCCTTTCGCGAACAAGAGCCAAGCCAGCACGTTGCTTGATACGATTGGCGGCAGGTGAATTAATATGGTGCACAACCTTAGCAAATGTTGGGACATGATTTTCATCACGACACCTCAATAAAAACGACAAAGCACATTGCAGTCTAACTCGACAGCTACGAAGTTTATCCAACTTACGTAAACACCGATACATTTCCTCCCCGTAGAGGTAAACAATGTGAGACCTGAGTTTCTCCTGGCGTATACAACTTTCAAATAACTTCCGGGAATTCAGCCAGGTAACACTTTCAGCGTCCGTTGCAGTTTGCCTTGAAAATGGCGGGGTGTTCTCCCGCCGAAATATCGGCGGTCGCTGAAAGTGTTACCTGGCTGAATTCCCGGAAGTTATTTGAAATACAAAATAGATGTTTTCTGATGTAGAGATTTCTGGGAAAGGAAATTCAAGGACACTTCATTAGCTAATAATACAGGGAAATGAGGAAGATCAGGCTAGAAACGGGGATGTACAAGAATAAAGAATGCGTACAGGGACAATGGTAATCCTTACTGTTGCTTCAGTAGATATGTCATTAGCTGACATCTTTAGCAGGAGATGTTACTCAATATTGTCATATAATGTAGGAGGTTATTTCATGTCGGGTTCTGAGAGATGAACGACAGAGTGGGGCAGAAAATATTTTGCTGTGATGGAAGTGGATGTTTCTAACTTGTTGTGCAGACAAGAGCGTTAAGGTCAAGGAGATAGATGAGCGTCAGTGTTTATTCATAAAACGTAGAGGAGACAGAGGGTACAGAAGTCTCTGCACTTTTCTGCACACACTATAGATAGTTGTGCATGATGATGGTGAATTATGAGAAAAGAGTCGAACATCACAGATATAGCGAACACGCGTATTCACAAGCAGTTCTCGGCTCCGTGAGCTTATCTGGGAGACACCTTGCATGATAACGTCGCTGTAATCTATAATTGGAAGTATAAATGTGAGTAAAAGTTCATTTTCAGGGAACAGCTTTTTATATTTTTGTAGAGTATGGAAAGATGCTGATACCTTCCAGCACATTCCCAATATTTCCTGCTAATGAGCCTATAATAACCAACCAGAACCGCTTGGGTCTTTGATTGGCTGATATTTAACAGCTGTAGCCTACGCCAAGTTTGACAGCGCCTCCAAGTGGGTACTGATATTCTCGACTTCACTTAGATACTACTGGAGGTCATCAGCGAACATGTGGTGTTCGCAGTACGACGAAACTGATAACACATTATTTACGTACAACGGAGAGAGTATATGACGTAATACCGAACCCTGGTGGGCGCCACCCGCTACCTGCCTCTACTGTGACAGGACATGACGCACTGCTTACGAGGCTTCAGGTATGAGAGAAACCATTGCATTGCACAAGGTGAGAAATTTAGGCTACTAAGTATGTCCAGTTTAATGTCGAAATCGCAGTATCCAAGCATTTTCTGAAGTCTAAGAAGCACATGAGAGTTCCCCTTTTGCATCTACGGCAAGCTTCAAAAATGGTTCAAATGGCTCTGAGCACTATGGGACTCAACTGCTGAGGTCATTAGTCCCCTAGAACTTAGAACTAGTTAAACCTAACTAACCTAAGGACATCACAAACATCCATGCCCGACGCAGGATTCGAACCTGCGACCGTAGCGGCCTTGCGGTTCCAGACTGCAGCGCCTTTAACCGCACGGCCACGTCGGCCGGCGGCAAGCTTCAGGTCATCTGTTACCTTCATTAATGCAGAAGTGGTGCTGCGACGTTTAGAGAACCCAGATTGGGAATTGTCTTTTAGGTTGTTGATAGTTAGTGCATTAGTTACCTACGGCAGTGCAGGAAGAATTCAAATATGTCGCTAATCCGAGGATACATAAGGCAAGGGAAAATGGTTCGCAACTACACATTAAGATCATACCAACAACGTTCTCGCTACTTTATCATGGGACTCGATAGTAAGAACGACCACGATTACCAGCCGACACCGTGGCTCGCGCGAACTGCGCATTCTTTTCGTAGACGGCCTAGGGAACGACGCGCCTTGCTGAGACTCGGCCGACTGTCCAATTACAGCAAGTGGCTACAAGCTGCCCGTCCTTGATGGGCGGCCGCATAACGCTGAACGCCCCCCAGCGCCGGCCGGATCTCTGAAGGCCTCTAATGGAGCTATCAGATCTAGCAGGACGACGACGCCCACGTAACGAGGAAAATCGATGCGCTTCAGGGATCCACGTGCAAGCCGCGACGTGCTATCCAGACCGCTCAGTATTCAATCACAAGTGGAGTAAAACGAAAATGACTCCCAAGGACAGTGGCTGTTTCATCTGACCAGAGCCAGAGTGCGGCAAAAATGGTCGTGCATGTAGTTGCAACATTTTGGATTACGTTTCTGCTAATTATTATACAACTACAGTGAAGCGTCAAAGAAACTGGTATAGGCATGCTTATTCAAATACAGAGATATGTAAACAGGCAGAATACGGCACTACGGTTGGTAACGCCCATATAAGGCAACAAGTATCTGGCGCAGTTGTTAGATGGCTACTGCTGCTACAATGGCAGGTTGTCAAGATCTGAGTGAGTCTGAACGTAGTATTACAGTCGGCGCACGAGTGATGAGACACATCTCCGAGGTAGCTATGAAGTGGTGATTTTTCCTTGAATATCAGGAATCCGGTAAAACATCAAATCTCCGACAACGCTGTGCCCGCAAAAAGATCCTGCAAGATCAGGACCAACGATGACTGAAGATAATCGTTCAACATGACAGAAGTGCAACCCTTCCGCAAACTTCTGCAGATTTCAGTGCTGGAACATCAACAAGCGTCAACGAAACATCATCGATATGGGCTTGCGGAGCCGCAGGCCCGCTCGTATACCCTTGATGACTGCACAACACAAAGCTTTACGCATTGCCTGGGCCCATCATCACTGACACTGGACTGTTGATGGCTGGAAACATGTAGCCTGGCCAGACGAGTCTCGTTTCAAATTGTATCGAGCGGATGGACGTGTACGGGTACGGAGGCAACCTCATGAATCCATGGACCCTGCATGTCAGCGGGAGACTGTTCAAGCTGGTGGAGGCTCCGTAATGGTGTGGGGCCTGTGCAGTTGGAGTGGTGTGGGGACCCTGATACGTCTAGATACGACTCTGATAGATGACATGTACTTAATGACTCAGTCTGCTCACCAACATCCACTCATGTCCATTGTGCATTCCGACGGACTTACCCCACACGTCCAGAACTGGTACAGAGTGGCTCCAGGAACAGTCTTCTGAATTTATACACTTCCGCTGGCCACCAAACTTCCCAGACATGAACGTTATTGAGCATATCTGGGATGCCTTGCAACGTGCTGTTTAGGAGAGGTCTCCACTCCTGGTACTCTTACGGATTTATGGACAGCCCTGTAGGATTCATGGTGTCAATTCCCTCCACACATTAATTGAGTCCATGCCACGTCGTGTTGGGCACTTCTGCGTGCTCGCGGGAGCCCTACACGATATTCAGCAGATGTAACAGCTTTGGCTCTTCATTATACTGTATTAGATCAGCGCCACATGAACATAAAAAAAATTAATAAAATCCTTACCAAAAACGTTGGCGATTCCTCTCATTGGTTGATATTATGCTCACCTATTTGTAACTCTTCGGTTTACCGAGGTGTAACGATACCTTAACAACAACGATTTTAGAGTCCAGGCAAATGACACAATTTAAAGTAATTTCTTGTTAATACTCTCACTTCAGATACAATGATTCAAATGGTTCAAATGGCTCTGAGCACTATGGGACTTAACTTCTAAGGTCATTAGTCCCCTAGAACTAAGAACTACTTAAACCTAACTAACCTAAGGACATCACACACATCCATGCCCGAGGCAGGATTCGAACCTGCGACCGTAGCAGTCGCGCGGTTCCAGACTGTAGCGCCTTTAACCGCTTGGCCACTCCGGCCGGCTCAGATACAATGAATAGGAATTAAATTTCTGTTTAGTTGTTTTTCTTGTTAATAATTTACAGAACATAAGAAGAAATTCGAAAACGAAATTCGTATTACAAGAGTGACAGTGCTATCAATATATAAAAATCGCTGATGTTCCTTACAAGGAATAAGTCCCTAATATCCGTAGCAGAGAGCTTATTTAATTCAAATTATTGAAATTTGCGTAACGGGGGCTACACTCAATTGCTGTTTCTGCCCTATCGTCAGTATAATCAATAAAAACAACATCGAATATACAGCAGAAACCGGTGAACCGCCTCAAGGCAGCCAATCTTGAAGCGTTTGGATTTTAACACTTCGACAGGACTTCTTGTTCATCATGGTCATGGCTTCGAGCCATTCCAGCAAAGTCACCAAGGTACCACACAGGCAACATTATGAGCAGATTGTGAAGAACTATGGCTCATCATCTGCTTATTTACGGTCATGCAACTGTCCAATCTCACTGAGCTGACAGTTCCCGAGTATTCTTTCGAGACGTTGAGAATTCGTCACATATCGGTGACATAAAGCGTGGAACTGACATAGTTTTCAATGTTGTAACGCACATATTGTAGCAGTATTACACTATCAGACGATCGCTGAACTGCCTCTATGAGGCGAGCGACTCGCCAGAAGAGAGATTTTACTGTTAAAATTCATTTTAATAGTCCCCTGGAAATGAACACACTTTCTATCACTCTACCATTGTGTGAAGCATGACTGTAGATACAAGAAAAGGCAAAGAATGGCGTGTGGTTCATCAGCTGTTACTATAGCGTTAAACACGTGTTGATTTCCCTCAGATTTTTAACGTAGTGTTTGTATTACACATCCGTGGAACAATGATAAATTGCGATTGCTCTATGATCATCCAGCAGTGAAACAGAGGGGGGGGGGGGGGGGGAGGGGGGAAGAAGGGGGAGGCGAAGGAGATTAGTGTCAACAACGTGGTCATTAGAGACGGAGCACAAGCTCGCATTAGAGCAGGATGAGGAAGGAAATCGGCCGCGTTCTTTCAAAGGAACCATCCCGGCATTTGCCTGAAGAAATTTAGGGAAGCAATGAAAGAGACTTGCAGACCAGTGCAGTAAAAACAATCTGTAAAGCATGCTGCTCACAAATCATGAAGATTACTTTTTTTCCACCAGCTGAAATACTTTGACACACATTCTACGTCTCGTTCAGGAGTAGCAATTTTCTTTAAGGATTCGGTAAAAAAAAGGCAGCGACATGAAGGCGTTTGGAAAATAAAATAATAGGCATAAAGCATGCAGCATTGAAGACCAAGAGGTGAGCACATACGCTCTTCAGCCGCCGAATTTGTCAGCTTTCGCGTGCTCACGAATTTGTAGAAGTTACCCACGACGTAATGTGTAAAGTGCTGCAGTACGTCTGTATTTTCCTTCATTAATAACAGAAACGAATGAAGAATGTGGATTTGATTCAGCAAGACCATAGTCTTGTTACTTTATTCATACATGTGAAATCGTGTCTAAATCATGACGCACAAATTCATCTCATTAGTTCTGTCTGACGTATCAGTAATAAAATACCTTCGTTGTAGCGCATTTCACGTTGTAATTAGCGATCGTAATGGTTGGCTGATTTATCTAGTGGTTTTTACAAATGACAATGTCGCGGACGTCCCGAGTTCGGTTCTCTGTCGTCATCACAAATTTCTCATGGATAAGAAGGTTTACGGATTTGAATCAGTCTCATGTGGTCAAATGTGAATCACCAGATAAGTACCTATAATGATGCGAAGCCACCATAGCTGCAAAAACGTTACCTTAGTAGAGGATGTGACCCGTCACCAGTCTGAAGCAGTCTACTTTCGGGAACTCAGCACAAATTCAAATATTGAAAGTAGAGGGCATCCCGTTTATCTTGACTAGCGCAAATTACTTTATGTACAGAAACATAGAAAAAATGTGTCAAGCAAATGTTATCTGTATAGCTACGAAGGGGCTCTAACACGCATGTTGCCATTCCTGTAATTTTGGCGGTTGTGGAGATATGACCAGCAATACGTGTTTTTAAACAGCTCTCCCCACGACCTGTTCTAGAATTGTATCACAGACTATCCTTAAAGGAAACACGAGGTTATTAAAAATATAGGGCAAAATCGACCGTATTTCTCCTGTACTATCACACGGAGCATGTATCTGGGGTAACATAAGTCGTTCACTAGCAGAAGCAAAAGTGAACAAAGTGAAACACAACAAATGTATGGAAACAGAAAGAAGGCAGTAATGCTACTCACCTGCGGGCAATGCAAGTTAGTATTTCAGTAAATAAGAAAACATTACTGATGATCCGAAAGATTACAAACGCTGCCCATCGCGAGACTGACGAAGGAAACTCCCCAACGCACCTCCCTCAGATTTAGTAGTAAGACAGCCCAGTGGGTAGTCCTTCAAGTACTGAACATCCATCAAGGATCAAAACAGGAAGAAAGCGTACTGAACTGTGAAAAAAGAAGCAAAATCGAAACAGTGAATGGCTCCAGCTCAAGATGTGTAACACAGAGCGAACTTGAATAGCCGTGGCGTCGTGGTTATGTGGTCACGGTGATATATACACTCCTGCAAATGGAACAAAGAACACATTGACACCGGTGTGTCAGACCCACCATACTTGCTCCGGACACTGCGAGAGGGCTGTACAAGCAATGATCACACGCACGGCACAGCGGACACACCAGGAACCGCGGTGTTGGCCGTCGAATGGCGCTAGCTGCGCAGCATTTGTGCACCGCCACCGTCAGTGTCAGCCAGTTTGCCGTGGCATACGGAGCTCCATCGCAGTCTTTAACACTGGTAGCATGCCGCGACAAAAAAATGGTTCAAATGGCTCTGAGCACTATGGGACTCAACATCTTAGGTCATAAGTCCCCTAGAACTTAGAACTACTTAAACCTAACTAACCTAAGGACATCACACACACCCATGCCCGAGGCAGGATTCGAACCTGCGACCGTAGCAGTCCCGCGGTTCCGGACTGCAGCGCCAGAACCGCTAGACCACCGCGGCCGGCCATGCCGCGACAGCGTGGACGTGAACCGTATGTGCAGTTGACGGACTTTGAGCGAGGGCGTATAGTGGGCATGCGGGAGGCCGGGTGGACGTACCGCCGAATTGCTCAACACGTGGGGCGTGAGGTCTCCACAGTACATCGATGTTGTCGCCAGTGGTCGGCGGAAGGTGCACGTGTCCGTCGACCTGGGACCGGACCGCAGCGACGCACGGATGCACGCCAAGACCGTAGGATCCTACGCAGTGCCGTAGGGGACCGCACCGCCACTTCCCAGCAAATTAGGGACACTGTTGCTCCTGGGGTATCGGCGAGGACCATTCGCAACCGTCTCCATGAAGCTGGGCTACGGACCCGCACACCGTTAGGCCGTCTTCCGCTCACGCCCCAACATCGTGCAGCCCGCCTCCAGTGGTGTCGCGACAGGCGTGAATGGAGGGACGAATGGAGACGTGTCGTCTTCAGCGATGAGAGTCGCTTCTGCCTTGGTGCCAATGATGGTCGTATGCGTGTTTGGCGCCGTGCAGGTGAGCGCCACAATCAGGACTGCATACGACCGAGGCACACAGGGCCAACACCCGGCATCATGGTGTGGGGAGCGATCTCCTACACTGGCCGTACACCACTGGTGATCGTCGAGGGGACACTGAATAGTGCACGGTACATCCAAACCGTCATCGAACCCATCGTTCTACCACTCCTAGACCGGCAAGGGAACTTGCTGTTCCAACAGGACAATGCACGTCCGCATGTATCCCGTGCCACCCAACGTGCTCTAGAAGGTGTAAGTCAACTACCCTGGCCAGCAAGATCTCCGGATCTGCCCCCCATTGAGCATGTTTGGGACTGGATGAAGCGTCGTCTCACGCGGTCTGCACGTCCAGCACGAACGCTGGTCCAACTGAGGCGCCAGGTGGAAATGGCATGGCAAGCCGTTCCACAGGACTACATCCAGCATCTCTACGATCGTCTCCATGGGAGAATAGCAGCCTGCATTGCTGCGAAAGGTGGATATACACTGTACTAGTGCCTACATTGTGCATGCTCTGTTGCCTGTGTCTATGTGCCTGTGGTTCTGTCAGTGTGATCATGTGATGTATCTGACCCCAGGAATGTGTCAATAAAGTTTCCCCTTCCTGGGACAATGAATTCACGGTGTTCTTATTTCAATTTCCAGGAGTGTATATAGCGAAAGGGGAGATCCATGTTCAAAGCTTCCTTGTGGCCCGTATATATTTTCCATAAAATTATGTACTGTCCATCCAGTCACTGACGTGTCTGTTCGCCGCATTCAAATTTGTGCATCTGTCGGGTGTAACGTTCGTCTGCAAAAGTGAGATCTAAGGTTCAAATGGTTCAAATGGCTCTGAGCACTATGGGACTCAACTGCTGAGGTCATTAGTCCCCTAGAACTTAGAACTAGTTAAACCTAACTAACCTAAGGACATCACAAATATCCATGCCCGAGGCAGGATTCGAACCTGCGACCGTTGCGGTCTTGCGGTTCCAGACTGCAGCGCCTTTAACCGCACGGCCACTTCGGCCGGCTGAGATCTAAGGAAGCGACCTCTAGACGTACGCACATCCTTTATGTTCTACACAAGTACCACATGTTATGACTCTTGCATTTCGTTTTGGAAGTTTTGGCTCTTGAATTTCTTTGTTGCAACATAGTTCACACCCATTTATTTGTTGTTTTCATTTCTGTGAGAGATCTATTCGGCATCTCGCCTGCTCTCACTATTCATCACCTTTACTTGCGATGGTAATATATTCTTGCCACTTTGCTCATTATTTATTTATTTTTATTTATTTATTTATTTAACCTGATCATATTAGGGCCATCAGGCCCTCTCTTACATCGGACCAGTGTTCCACACATGCAGCATTTCGCACATCAGAGTTACATCATGACAATAGTTTAAATAAGAAAATTAGATTACTCTAGTGACAATATGAATAAAGTGTAGTGACTAAGACCTAATACAGTAAATGCTGGCAGTATTTTTACAACATGTGCTATACATACAGATTATGATAAAAGCAATAATAATAACAGTAAAAAATCAAATAATAATGATAAACGTGAGAAAAATTGGTAATAGTAATGAATGTTTGTGCAGATGTACATTAATATCTTGGAGTGTAAAGTAGATGTTTACTAGTATAGCGAGTTTTGTGGAAGGGAGATTTAAGGAGGGGGAAAGAGGGAAGTAATGAGGTGAACTGCATTCATGTACAGAGGAACGCATTACTGTTGCTTAAGTAGATACGTCATTAACTGTTTTTTGAAGCCGGACATGTTTTTAAGTTCTCTAACGTAACGAGGAAGGTTATTCCAGAGTCGGGTTCCCGCTACTGTAAACCAAGGTATAGTATGACAATTGCCAAGACTACAGAAGGAGAGTATACCCGTCAGTGACCGGAGGGAACTTCCATAAGTTTGTGATAAAAAGGGTCATGAAAGAGATTTGAACACCGATCTCCTACGCTGCAGTCCAACACCATTACTGCACAATCATAACGCCATTATCCGGGCAATTCGCTAGATGTTATATATGTTCAGCTTGGACGGTTCACTGCTTCTATTTTGCTTCTTTTTCCACAGTTCAGTCCACCTTATTCCTGTTTTCATGCTTGATCTGTGTTCAGTTTTTCACGGGCAATCCACTGGGCCATTTTACTACAAAATGTGAGGGGGGGGGGGGGGCGGAATGAGGAGTTTCCGCTGTGAGTAACGCAATGAACACAGTAGACTACGATCTACTCGCTATGCCAACACAGAGTCAGCCAGTCCTCATGTGTCAGTCTAGCGTATTCTGGGGCGACGTGTGTTTCAAAGGAGATAAAAACAGTGTTTACAGTTTTGTGAATTCCTTGATTGCGCCGAGGTGGAAGATACCAATTTCCTTTCACTTTTAGTGTTCAATGAGGAAACTATTTAAATTTAAGTGGGAAAATGAGCCTCGAAAACCTCTGTCATTTACGTAGTCGGGCACGAGAGAGATTCTCCAAAGTTTCAAGCGTTTTACACCGGTCCCCAAGAAAAAATTTATCAGGACATGTTGGATGTCTGGCTTTTTCCAAGATTGCGAGAACAGGAGGAAAATTTCATTTTACAACAGTATTAAGTATCACCACACTGACGCCCTTGTGTGTGACCACCTCTTGACAGCGAGCTGTATCAGCAACGGATGGGCGCTAAGAGGCGTACGAACGCTGCGGTGCAGTACTGGTTTCCAGGTCGCCTTATCTCGCGACTTTTGATTCTTTTTATTCGTCGGTGTGAAGGACGTGTCCTATGTGCATCCCCTTTCAAGAGCTTTGGGTGTACTGCAACGCCGCATAGCATTGAATGCAGTAACTCAAGACACATTCCGGAAGTATTGAAGGAGATGGAATATCGTCTGGTCGTTTGTCGTGCGTTCGGGGTCAATGAAGTTTTGAGAAAGTTCAACTTTGGTCCTAAATGTACCGCATGTTGTATACGCCTACTTGTAGAACATATATCGCATGGGGCTTTAGAAAATGGTCATAAACGCAAGTTAAATTCACCCCTTGTCTCTGGCGTCATTCATGTACGATTTATAGTTTTGTCAAGTCAGCCGAATATTTCTGACACTGACTAAATATGTTGGTATTTCTTACTTATTCATCAATGGAATCAACAAAATTTGTGTATTTTTCTTAACTAATTTACGTCTTATTATGTCATTATAAGGTAACACCTTCGAGATCATCCTCCGTCTATAATTTGTTTGTAACACGATAAATATTAGATGAAGGATCTCAAGTAGACGAGCGGTTCTAGGCGCTTCGGTCTGGAACCACTTGGCTGCTACGGTCGCAGGTTCGAATCCTGCCTCGGGCATGGACGTGTGTGATGTCCTTAGGTTCGTTAGGTTTACTTAGTTCTAAGTTCTACGGGACTGATGACCTCAGATGTTAGGTCCCATAGTGCTTGGAGCCATTTGTTCTAAAGTACATTCCTTGCCTATCTTAAATTCTCAACTAGTTCTGCGTCACCGTGAATATCCGTTTCAATCTTTCCGAATGATTACGCTGATGCCGTAAGGCATATGTCCAGAAATGTAGGTAATTTTGGGCTGATGACACGCCATTAATGATCTTCTCCATATTGTATTATAGAATGCGGACTATTTCGAAGGATCCGTAACTGATTTTTTTGTTTATATAAATAGCCCTCCCACAACTGTGCTGCTTTAGTTTAACCGGTGATATTGCCGCGATTTAGCGTGGTATATTACAAGAATGTAGGCTTGAGAATCGGACTAAAACCTTGAAACTACTGGCAAAGAAATATAAATAAACAAAATAATAAGAATACTGTATATCTGGGGGACTGCCATCCCGCCTCCAAAGGAATTTTTTTTTCATGCCTTGCTTTGTGCTGTACAATTCATAATGACAAGTCAGTATGCCTCTTCGTCATTTCCTCTGTGACGATTTCAGGTCTTACGTGCAAAAATGCGAATATGCAAGGCACGTCATAATGGACAGCGTCCAATATCGGGACCGCTCGAATGGCTGCCCGATGCGAAGTGAGAGTCGGATGAAGGGCAGCACTTAAGGGCAGGCTGGGGACCATTACGCACTCTCCACCCTCGCGCCCTCCCCTGGCCGCTAAAGGGCCAGATAACGTTCTTTTAAAACCTATAAAAGATCCTATTACCGGGCCGTAGCGTATCGCTATCGCCGGATAGGCCCTCATTTCCTTTTTACGCACCTGCCGGCTGCCAGTGTCGGCTAATGAAAAGCCGGTCGCCCCCCCCCCCCCCTCTGCCGTTACGCTGCCGGCGTTCGCATAACGCGGCCATTAACCGCCGCGAAATAAGCCCGCGTTCGGCAGTAAACGATGGAGACTCGAGCGTCCGCGGGGTCTCTATAGTAGAGAGTGTGGCGGGCCCATGTGTGATCCAGCTGAGCGCTGGCCGATACGACCGACGTGCGCGTCGGTACACTTCTGGTAGAGTTCACCCACGTGCCTGGAGCGTGTCATAGGCAGAACCACAATATAGGCACACTGTTACATATTTATCTAATGTACATACTACGCAAGCCGCTTTAGGGTCCAGCGCGGAGACTCTTGGTAACGATATATCTGCTTCCCTGCGATCAATTCCGTTCCGAAAGGAATAAGAACTGTCTCTCTGTCTTAAAGTTAAAGTCACAGAGTACAGAAACTGTAGCACTTTTACTGGAGGGTGCAGGTCTCAAGCTCTCTCATCCCCATCCAGTGAACTCTGTCTCGAAACAGTATAAGCTTTCCATTCTTAAAAATTATATTCACTACCACTTCAAATTTTGTTTCAATTTGTACCAGTATGGTTTCAGAAGTATTAGGGTGCTTGACAGGCAAACTGACAGGATTCATCTTGATATTGTCCTACGAGCCAACATTTTCCCCTACTACGGGACAGCTTCGCATTTGTAACAACCTAAATCGACTAAAAAAGATAAAATCCGCCCAGAAATCAGTGCGGAAATGTCAGCTTCGAGCAAGATCCTACACTAGTTAGCTTACTTGGATGTACTTATTTGCCTCACATCCAACAAAGGAAATTACCACATCCCAAACGGCTAACGCCGAATAAGCATCATTTTAGATGTGTCTGGTTTTACCACCCATCACATACCTGTAAATACAGAGACAAAACAAGCAAAGTCGCTGAAGAGACAATACTGAGACAGAAAACTGGGATCAACAGATTCACAAAAATCATAAATGAGGTATTTTTTTGGCAATACACAAACATTTGTTTGAAACAATAAATGTTAACACATACAGCACTTGCGGTCACATTTGATAAGATAGATGTTGCTGTTCACTTCTTTCCATATTCGTCATCGAAATGCAGGTGGAATTTCAATGAACCAATTGAAAGGTGGAAGAACAAAACAGTATGCGCACTTATAAAGACCAGCGTGTGCACATGTTAACACCATTTGCGGTGCATCTGCCCTGCAGCAGTCCAATATCAAAAGCAACTGTGATCACATCACCCATCTCTGTACCACGACCTGTTCCAAAAGTTCCACGAAGTATCTTAGCAGTATCGAGTGGCCCCACAACTTATGACACTATTAAGGTCCCAGAGTAACGATATAAAGGTAACGACTTACTGGATGAAAATGAAATTCTTAATTGTCTAACGTCACTGGAAATGGGTTTCATTAAAAGATAGAACAAAAGGGAATTAAACCGAGAGAGGGAAACTTCTAGAAACAATGAACTATGAAACGTAGTTTGTGCACAGGAAATGGGTTACTATACTCGCCGACGATTACACATTCGCTCCTAACTTGATGATGAGTCAGAGGCATAGAAAAAGCAGAGCTAGCCAGCAGTGCAACGGTGCCAGTTGAAGAATGGAAGGCGAAAGAGAAACAGCAGTGCGACTTCACTGGACGTGGCCACGTGCGCAACGCCTTGACGGTGCCTTCAAAACCGGAGGCGCGCTCCACTCACAGCTAGTGGTTCCATTATTTGGTCTTGACAGGCAAACAAGTCGCCTTGGGGCTGAGTTCGCTTGTTTTATGCTAAGCATAACATGCAGGCCAAGGAGGAACAACCTTAAACAAGGCTTGTTACTTTTCTCCATGTTGAATGTTCTAAACTCTGCAGCCGTCATAGATATATGGTGAATGACGCAACCACCCACAAATACTTTCTGAATGTTTAATTTTGCTGCCATAACCGGTTTCGGGCTACCATGCCTATCTTCGGATGGCTAACGTTTTTCGTTACATTGATGTTTAGGTTAACAGAATATCGTCTGCTGTACACTGCACAACAATATTTGAATATTTAGTGCCGCTTTATCCTTTGTATCATTAATAAAAATAGGCTAAAGTGCTTGAAATATATAAATACAGTGAAAAGTCAAGGAAACTGGTATAGGCATGCTTATTCAAATACAGAGATATGTAAGCAGGCAGAATACGGTGCTGCGGACGGCAACGCCTATATAAGACGACAAGTGTATGGCACAGTTGTTAAATCAGTTACTGCTGCTACAATCGCGGCTTATCAAGATTTAAATGAGTTTGAACCTGTTGTTAGAGTTGGCGCAAGAGAGATGGGACACAGCATCTCCCAAGTAGCGATGAAGTGCGGATTTTCCCGTATGACCATTTCAGGAGTGTTCTGTGAATATCAGGAATCGGGTAAAAAATCAAGTCTCCGACATCGCTGCGGCCGGAAAAAGATCTTGCAAGAATGGGACCAACGACGACTGAAGAGGATCGTCTAACGTGACAGAAGTGCAGCCCTTTCGAAAATCGCTGCAGTTCTGGGCCATCAACAAGTGTCAACGTGCGAACCATTCAACGAAACATCATCGATATGGGCCTTCCGAGCCGAAGGTCCACTCGTCTCTCCCTGATGACTGCACAACACAAAGCCTTACGCCTCGCCTGGGCCCGTCAACACCGACATTGGACTGTTGATGACAAGAAACTGTTGCCTGGTCGGACGAGTATCGTTTCAAATTGTATTGATCTGATGGACGTGAACAGGTATGGAGACAACCTCAAGAATCTGTGGACGCTTCATGTCAGCAGAGGACTGTTCGTGCTGGTGGAGACTATGAAATGGAGTGGGGAGAGTGAAGTTGGAGTGATATGGGACACCTGATACGTCTAGATACGACTCTGACAGGTGACACGTACGTAAGCATCCTGTCTGATCACCTGCATCCATTGATAACCATTGTACATTCCGACGGACTTGGGAAATTCCAGCAGGACAATACGACACCCCACACGTCCAGAATTGTTACAGAATGGCTACAGGAACACTCTTCTGAGCTTAAACATTTTCGCTGGCCATCTAGACATGAACATTATTGAGCATATTTGGGATGCCTTGCAACGTGCTGTTCAGAAGAGATCTCCACTCCCTCGTACTATTATGGACAGTACTGCAGGATTCATGGTTTCAGTACCCTCCTGCACCACTTCAGATATTTTTCGAGTCCATGCTACATCGTGCTGCGGCACTTTTTCGTGCTCGCGGGGGCCCTACACGACATTAGGGAAGTGTATCAGTTTCTTTGGTTCTTTAGTGTATAATGCAAGACAGTTGTATTCACTTACATACATTCGACTAGGTGGAGATTCGTTTTGTTGTGGTCCGTGTGATTTTCTAGCCTCATGTATATGTTTTTAATACGAGCAGAACACACATTTAGTAGAAAAATTATTGTGGCACACCCCATAATATTGTTAAAATGCATGTCGAGTATCGCACATGTTTTTCTTTACAAAGCAAAGATTATCACTAAGCAAAGATGCACAGATATTATTCATTAAATATCGACAAAGAATGAAAACATGCAAAGAAGACTCTGGATGTGCAAAATTTAATATGTTAATAACAGAAAAATAATTTCATTTCAAGTGTAAACTTATTGTTAAAAGACAGTAGGATAAATTGTTTTTACTAGAATATTTCTTGTGGTGTCGGTGGTAATTATTGACTAATGTCTGAAGGGCTGTCAGTAATCCGTAAGAGTACGAGGGGATGGAGAACTCTTTTGAACAGCGCAGGATACGAGGTACTGGCAGAAGTGAAGCAGTGAGGACGGATCGTGAGTCGTGCTTGGGTAGCTCAGATGGTAGAGCACTTGTCCGCGAAAGGCAAAGGTCCCGAGTTCGAGTCTCGGTCCGGAACACAGTTTTAATCTGCCAGGAAGTTTCAACACATCCCAGATATGCTCAATGATGTTTATTGTTACGTACGTGTCACCTGTCAGAGTCGTATCTAGACGTATCAGGGGTCCCATATCACTCCAACTGCACTCGCTCCACACCATTACAGAGCCTTCATCAGCTTCACAGTCCACTGATGTCATGCAGGGTCCATGGATTCACGAGGTTGTCTCCATACCCGTACACGTCCATCGGATCGATACAATTTGAAAAGAGACTCGTCAGACCAGGCAGCATGTTTCCAGTCATCAACAGTCCAATATCGGTATTGACGGGTCCAGGCGAGGCGTAAAGCTTTGTCATGCACTTATCAAGGGTAACCCATATCGATGATGTTTCTTTGAATGGTTCGCACGCTGACACTTGTAGATGGCCCAGAACTGAAATCTGCAGCAATTTACGGAAGGATTGCTCATCCGTCACGTTGAATGAGTTTCATCAGGAGTCGTTGGTCCCGATTTCGCGGGATCTTTTCCGGCTGCAGCGATGTCAGAGATTTTATGTTTTACACTATTCCTGATATTCACGGTACACTCTGAAATGGTCGTACGGGAAAATTCGCATTTCATCGCTAACTCGGAGATGCTGTGTCACATGGCTCGCGCGCCGACTATAACAACACGTTCAAACTCACTTAAATCTTGATAAGCTGCCATTGCAGCAGCAATAACCGATCTAACAACTGTGCCAGACACTTGTTGTCTTATATACGCGTCGCTGGCCGCAGCATCGTATTTTGCCTGTTTGCTTATCTCTGTTTAGAATACGCATGCCTATACCAGTATGTTTGATATTTATAACATTGCGCAGGTTTATCGAATAGTTCCTCTCATTTTCAATCTGTTTTGGTTGGGTTGGTTGGAGAAGGAGACCAGACAGCGTGGTCATCGGTCTCATCGGATTAGGGAGGGAAGTCGGCCGTGCCCTTTCAGAGGAACCATCCCGGCAATTGCCTGGAGTGATTTAGGGAAATCACGGAAAACCTAAATCAGGATGGCCGGACGCGGGATTGAACCGTCGTCCTCCCGAATGCGAGTCCAGTGTCTAACCATTGCGCCACCTCGCTCGGTTTTTGGTTGGGGGGAGGACTTTAAATAATAGTAAGCCACAGTAACGTCCTCTTACGAACAACTTATCATGATTGGGGAACTCAAACAGATAAGTCGTTTGTCTTGTTGCCTGTAACGTAGCGTATCGTATCATCACAATCAGAACACGAGATGACCTTTATTGCAGCTTGTCCTATCGTATCGAATACGCAACTATTTGGTTCGCATCAGGCTGGGCTGCAAATATCTGGCCTGGCTGAACGGCTTCGAGTTCGTGTTTAGTGGCCTGCGTGCAGCAACACGCAGAAAGTCATTAACTGAAGACCAGGTTTACCTCTACTGCACAATTAATTTCTAACAGCAATTTACTGCTATTTCGTCATTTTCAGTTTATTAGTGTTTACAAATGTGGAGCAATTTTAAACACGGCCATCACAACCAGCACTGAAGCCGAGAACAAACGCGAAATCCTGCAATTCACACACTACACCAGTAGACCCGTGCAAACGGGTACTGAGTTGAGCCTTTTGTTTTTCTAAATTTCTGTTCGACATTCCACTGACCTTTACTTTTAAAAATATGTTCACATATTTTTGGCGGTCAGGCTTGCAATGGCTCCCAAATGGCTCTGAGCACTATGGGACTTAACTTCGGAGGTCATCATCCCCTAGAACTTAGAACTACTTGAACCTAACTTACCTAAGGACATCAAACACATCCATGCCAGAGGCAGAATTCAAACCTGCGACCGTAGCGGTCGCGCGGTTTCAGACTGTAGCGCCTAGAACTGCTCGGCCACCCCGGCCCGTCGTCAGGCTTGCATTCTGTATGTTTAACAACGTCACTGGAGTCTCAACCCATTATCAAGAACACGTAGTAACTTCGTCCATTTCCATCTGGTGTGCAGGGCCAGGCAACAAAGACAGACCACCGCAAGTACACCCACAATGAATCAAAACAACGAGGTGCGATTTTCACCAAGTGATAGCGACAATATAGCAAATTTCCTGATGTTCGAGAGTAATTTTTATCGTTTACAGCCGCCGAATAACAGCATAGACTTTTTCTTACTTTTTTTCTAATGGAACTATAGACTCTTTCCTGTGTCATTTCGAAAAAAAAACTTCTAAGAGAACATCGACGACTTATTCTGTACGATAGGTGATCAAATAGCATCAAGATAACAGCGCCCCAGCCGGCCGGGTTGGCCGAGCGGTTCTAGGCGCTACAGTGTGGAACCGCGCGACCGCTACGTCGCAGGTTCGAATCCTGCCTCGGGCATGGATGTGTGTGATGTCCTTAGGTTAGTTAGGTTTAAGTAGTTCTAAGTTCTACGGGATTGATGACCTCAGAAGTTAAGTCCCATAGTGCTCAGAGCGATTTGAACCATTTGAACAGCGCCCCAAACCGGTGTCCTGCCGTAAGCAGAAATGATTCTACAAACCACTGCCCCATATGTAGGCAAAGCAAACACCTAACTCAGGTATAACCTTGTATTTACCTGGGCACTTGAAGTCTGTAAGTCTGTGTTCTGCTGTTGTAGCAATCAGATAACTTGCTCGTAAAGCTACTGAGACATTCAAAATTATACGATAGTCGGAAAAGTTCATATCGTTCACGGCGAATATCGACAAACTATTACAGCAGAATTGTGGCTGTTTGCTGAAGAGTATCCAGATTGTGCCAGGCACTCACGATCTGTTTTACAATATTAACCAGTCATCATCTGAAAATCTTCGCTGACTCATAGAACTGGATAGAAACAACACTCTTCGTCTACAAACATCTGGTGCCGATTTCCAAGACCTGCATCTATGGACCATATTTTATTGATAGGAATCTAAACACAATCATGTATCTCGAGTTCCTGAGGTATGTTGTCCCCATTCCGCAGCACCTTTTTAACAGAACATTTGGAGAGCACTGGAACGTTCGTTGAATAAAGGCAATATGATCGGCGCACTCACCAAACTTAAAACTCCATATTTTTATTTGGAGCGAAAATACAAACAAGACGTCTGTTAGGAAACACCGACGACTACCGAAGACATGAAATGCATTATGACACGAGCCTGAGCTGTCGTTAACTCCAGATGAAATTCGACGTGAAGGATTGTTTCTCTAGAATCGCTTTCTAGCGTGTAACAATGCCACATTCAACATCTTGAGCACTTGGGATGACAGTCGTGATAATAAGCATACGAAATCTATCTGAATTACGTGTTTGCTTACATTTGATTTAACACGGCAAACGTTTGTGGAACTCCTTCTCCTGACTGAGGGACAGTGGTGGCTGGCGCTGTTATCTTGTTACTATTTGATGAAGTCCCATAATGTTATGTTGTCGAAGTTCTCTTAGAAGCTTCTTTCAGGCACCACAGCAAAAACGTATATAGGTCCATCAGAAAATGCGAAGTCTGTATCGTAATTAGTTGACTATATACGACAAAAATTACCTGCGAACCTCAGGAAATTCGCCATATCTTTGTGAAAACAACACCTTGAAGCATTTAATTGCTAGTGGATGTGTGAGACATGAACAGTAACCTCAGACTAATACGAATGCAGTAATTCCAAAGACGTCGGATGCTCACTGGTGTGAATATTGTCAGATTACAAATTTAGTAACTCATGTTGCAAAATGTTGTTGTTGTTGTGGTCTTCAGTCCTGAGACTGGTTTGATGGAGCTCTCCATGCTACTCTATCCTGTGCAAGCTTCTTCATCTCCCAGTACCTACTGCAACCTACATCCTTCTGAATCTGTTTAGTGTATTCATCTCTTGGTCTCCCCCTACGATTTTTACCCTCCACGCTGCCCTCCAATACTAAATTGGTGATCCCTTGATGCCTCAGAACATGTCCTACCAACCGATCCCTTCTTCTGGTCAAGTTGTGCCACAAACTCCTCTTCTCCCTAATCCTATTCATACCTCCTCATTAGTTATGTGATCTACCCATCTAATCTTCAGCATTCTTCTGTAGCACCACATTTCGAAAGCTTCTATTCTCTTCTTGTCCAAACTATTTACCGTCCATGTTTCACTTCCATACATGGCTACACTCCATACAAATACTTTCAGAAATGACTTCCTGACACTTAAATCTATATTCGATGTTAACAAATTTCTCTTCTTCAGAAACGCTTTCCTTGCCATTGCCAGTCTACATTTTATATCCTCTCTACTTCTACCATCATCAGTTATTTTGCTCCCCAAATAGCAAAATTCTTTTACTACTTTAAGTGTCTCATTTCCTAATATAATACCCTCAACATCACCCGACTTAATTCGACTACATTCCATTATCCTCGTTTTGCTTTTGTTGATGTTCATCTTATATCCTCCCTTCAAGACACCATCCATTCCGTTCGACTGCTCTTTCAAGTCCTTTGCTGTCTCTGACAGAATTACAATGTCATCGGCGAACCTCAAGGTTTTTATTTCTTCCCCATGGATTTTAATACCTATTCCGAATTTTTCTTTTGTTTCCTTTACTGCTAGCTCAATATACAGATTGAATAACATCGGGGAGAGGCTACAACCCTGTCTTACTCCCTTCCCAACCACTGCTTCCCTTTCATGTCCCTCGACTCTTGTAACTGCCATCTGGTTTCTGTACAAATTGTAAATAGCCTTTCGCTCCCTGTATTTTACCCCTGCCACCTTTAGAATTTGAAAGAGAGTATTCCAGTCAACATTGTCAATAGCTTTCTCTAAATCTACAAATGCTAGAAACGTAGGTTTGCCTTTCCTTAATCTTTCTTCTAAGATAAGTCGTAAGGTCAGTATTGCCTCACGTGTTCCAGTATTTCTAAGGAATCCAAACTGATCTTCCCCGAGGTCGGCTTCTACTAGTTTTTCCATTCGTCTGTAAAGAATTCGTGTTAGTATTGCAAAATACCGAGACGAATTATCAACAGAGGATTAGAAACACTGGTTGCAACGACCACCGAGAATTTTTTTTTTTTTTTTTTTTTCACTCTGAGCACTATGGGACTTAACTTATGAGGTCATCAGTCCCCTAGAACTTGGAACTACTTAAACCTAACTAAACTAAGGACATCACACACACCCATGCCCGAGGCAGGATTCGAACCTGCGACTGCAGCGGTCGCGCGGCTCCGGACTGTAGCGCCTAGAACCGCTCGGCCACTCCGGCCAGCCCCGAGAAGATTGGTTTGGAAGATGCGGGCTTGGAATATTCCGTATAAAATTCAGAAAACAGGAGGGATAGAACACAGGGACCGAAAGGTTATCCACAACTACAATAGAAAACAGACTGCAGCTGTTGAAGTCTGAGTACATGAAAAAGAAACAATAGTTAAGAAGGGAGTGAGACAGGGTTGTAGCGTAAACCGAATTTTATTCAACCTGTACATTGAGCAAGCAGTAAAGAAACCCAAAGAAAAATTTCGAAATAAAATGAAAGTTCAGGGAGAAGGAATAAAAAAAAGTGAGGTTTGTCTGTAATACTGTAATTCTGTTACAGATGCTAAGTACTTGCATGAACAGTTGAACAGAACAGATAGTGTTTCGAAAAGATGAATATCAAGAAAAATAAAATAGGCGTAATAAAGTCCACTCGAATGAAATCAGCTATTTTGAAGGAATTAGATTAGGAAATGGGAGACTAAAAGTAGTACAGGAGTTTTGCCATTTGGGCGGGAAAACAGCTGACTATGGTCGAAGCAGAGAGAATATAAAATAAACACTGGCAACAGTAAGAACAGCGTTCCTGAGAAAAAGAAAGTTGTTAAAATCGAATATAAACTTATATTTCGTGCCTGCTAGAACCTAATGCTTTTCACACATGAAAGATGCATGGTTATATCATGGTTAGAAGGATATCCATATTTTATGTTCCTATATGGGCAGGAAATCAAAGACATACCACCTCCATCCAGTAAAACTAGGCCTAATAAAGCACTATGCTGCCTAAACCAACTATGGAATCACGGAAAGCTTCTTGTTGAGAATTTCGATTGGGAACAGTTTTTGTGATGACGCAGGAACTGAACTGCTGTTTAAATATACATAAAAGAGCTATCTACTATAAATGAAACGAATCGCTGGCATCAAATTTACACAAAAAAGCAATGTTTCGGTGTTTCGGTCTCCCGCTTTAAATGCTGTCCCACGCAAAGAGCCAGTCACAGTGTTAATTTTAATAGGGACCATAATAAAACGCATTACGTCTATCTCTGAACCTCGCATCTCTTCAAACACGTTGCTCCACAAGGCCCCTACGCAACAGCAGTAATCTCTGGACAGGCAACAAAGTAAGATTTCCCCGTGACAGTTTCTGGTAATGTAGGCTCAAAACTGGTCCTGTCTTTTTTCTCTGTAGTCTAGCATTTTTTGTAAGTATGCTCATTCCAAGAACATCTTTACGGCCTTCACAGTGAATGACTCTGTCAGGTGTTTGGTCGAGCTATGCAGACTGTAACATAGCCACGGTCACTTCAGAAAGGCAGCCATTTTCTTAGGATACCCGAAGCGAAATCTTGTTTTTGTGAGTGAGTGTTTTACGTCTTTTGAAGTATGCTCAAGTAAACTGCTTTCAGTCTCAAATTGTGCTGTGTTACGTTATACAATACATTCAGGTATCTTCAGTTCTGTCTTAATATGTCGCTGGTTGATAGCAGTAAATGACCTCTCCCCTGAGCGAGTCGCACTTGTGGGCGCATGAAGTCATTTTACGAAAGGATCCTGTGTGTGTGTGTGTGTGTGTGAAAGGAAAAACTTTGGTAACAGAAGTGGATATTTCCATCACAATGACGCACTCAGAGCTATAACAAGTAACATCTGAAGCTGAGCAGACTGGACCTGAAGTGCGTCGCGTGACGTAACGTAGTTCGCATGACTTGTAACTGCAGGCAGCACTTAGCTTTCAGCAGTAGTGCCTGCGATGATAGTGGTGGCAGCGATGGAGCCTGAAGAACTCGTTAGCATACATTAAAGCTGAGTTGCACTTCAAAAGGAATCTTTAAAAAGTTCTGAAACTCAGAGAAAACTGTCTTCCCTTGAATATACAAAAGACGAACGGTAAATTGCAAATAGTATGAGGTTTCAGTTAACGAACTTCATGTTATGTAATGTCCGGAAAATATATCCCAGACCAAACTTGCTTTATGTCTTTCGTGCTTAAAAACAAGCAAACTTCTAGAACGAGATCTCTATATTTTCTGCAGTTGGGATTAACACAATAAGCGCTGGCAAAATACAAGAAGAGGTGTGTCACGGTTCAGTAGACCAAAGACATGCAGTGAAGGGCGTTTTAAAACCGCGCAGTTGGCATAGAAAGGATCAATAAAAGAAAAGATATCAACTAGTCACAGTTAATTATGCCCGTTTGTAGAAACGTCGAGGTTGGTGGTTTCGAGCCAACTCCTTCATCTTGAGCTGAATGTTGTCTTTTAATTTCTGTGAAGTACATATTGCTAAAATACCGTACTGTATACTTAACAACTATAGCGACGGAGTCTCCGCAAAATAGACTCCTTAATGTCATTTTAGATGATTTTTAATGGCTACTGTAATAACATACACTTTGTGATCAAAAATATCTGGACGCCGGGCTGAAAATGATACACGAGTTCGTGGCGCCTTCCATCGGTAATGCTGGTTGGTTTTGGCCCACCCATAGCCTTGATGACAGCTTCCACTCTCGCGGGCATGCGTTCAATCAGGTGCTGGAAGGTTTCTTGGGGAATGGCAGCCGTTTCTTCAAGGAGTGCTGCACTGAGGAGAGGTATCGATGTCCGTCACTGAGACATCGCAAGAAGTCAAAAAATGGTTCAAATGGCTCGGAGCTCTATGGGACTTAACATCTGCGGTCATCAGTCCCCTAGAACTTAGAACTACTTAAACCTAACTAACCTAAGGACATCACACACATCCATGCCCCATCCAGGATTCGAACCTGCGGCCGTAGCGGTCGCGCGGTTCCAGACTGAAGCGCCTAGAACCGCTCGGCTAAACAGTCCGGCGCGCACGAAGTCAGCGTTTCACAACACCCTAAAGGTGTTCTATAGGGTTCAGGTCAGGACTCTGTGCAGTCCAGTTCATTACAGCGATGTTATTGTCATGTAACTACTCCGCCACAGGCCGTGCATTATGAACATGCAATCGCCATCCTCGAATTGCTGTTCAACAGTGGGAAGCAAGAAGGTGCTTAAAACATCAATGTAGGCATGTTCTGTGATAGTGCCACGCAAAGCAACAGGGGCTACAACCACCCTCCACGAAAAACACGATCACACCATAACAGCACCTCCTCAGAATTTTACTGTTGCCACTACACACGCTGGCAAATGACGTTCACCGGGCAGTCACCATACCCACACCCTGCCATTAGATCGCCACATTGTGTACCGTGATTCGTCACTCTTTACAACGTTTTTCCACTGTCCAATCGTCCAATGTTTACGCTCCTTACACCAAACGAGGCGTCGTTTGGCATTTACGGGCGTGATGTGTGGCTTATGAGCAGCCGCTCGATCATGAAATCAAAGTTTTCTCACCTCCCGCCTAACTGTCATAGTACCTGCAGTGGATCCTGAAGAAGTTTGGAATTCCTGTGTGAGGTATGGATAGATGTATGCCTATAACACATCACGACCCTCTTCAACAGCCAGTCAACAGACGACATCGGCCTGTATGCTTTTGTGCTGTACGTGTCCCTTCACGTTTCCACTTCACTATCACATAGGAAACAGTGGAACTAGGGATGTTTAGGAGTGCAGAAATCTCGCGTACAGACTTATGATACAATTGACACCCAGTCACCTGACCACTTTCGAAGTTCGCTAGTTTCGCGGAGCGCCCCATTCTGCTCTCTCACGATGTCTAATGACAACTGAGGCCACTGATTTGGAGTACTTGGCAGTTGGTGGCAGCACAATGCACTTAATATGAAAAACGTATGTTTATGGGGGTGTCCGGATACTTTTGATCACATAGTGTACAACAATAAGGTTTTTAGGAGTTAGCATGGTTCTTTATACTTTAGTCGTTTTTGACGACTGTTTCCAACAGTGCTGAAAGTTTGTTGTACTGGTATCGCACTAATGGATGAGAGTTGTTTCTTGTTTTGCTTATAGCATGCCTAACAGCAACTGTTAGCAAAGTCACTGGCTTTGTCAGTGGGCGCCACTTACGTTAAAAGGCCTACGCCGTTTATGAGTGACTAGTTGTTACTGAAAGTGAAGTAATGCGCTCGCTCGCACATACAAAATGGTTCAAATGGCTCTGAGCACTATGGGACTCAACTGCTGAGGTCATAAGTCCCCTAGAACTTAGAACTACGTAAACCTAACTAACCTAAGGACATCACACACATCCATGCCCGAGGCAGGATTCGAACCTGCGACCGTATCGGTCGTGCGGTTCTAGACTGAAGCGCCTAGAAACGCTCGGCCACACCGGCCGGCGACAGGAAAAATATCAGCTGCTAATGACAGACCATGTGCATCAGCAAGGCGATAGAAAATGAGTGTCCGGGAGTTGCGGAGATCGACCTTCTGCGGGATGCATGTATTACACTTCACAAAACGGACGCCATTGACATTCTAGTAACGTTCAAAACATATCATTTACTCGCACCGTGAACACCGAATGAGAAATGGCGCGCCACAGTGATCACAATGTTCACACCATCTAAATCGAATGTCAACTAATTGGAAGTGGCAAACAAAGGAGCACGATCAGCTAGGTATCCACTCTTAAAGAATAGATGTAGAATCGTATTGGTGTAACGGGGTCATAGGTACTGATGGAACGTGATGGCATGCAATCGAATGCGAAACAATTTGTCGTGGAGATTAACGTGAAACTTGTTATCCTTCGATGCGTAGCTGCATGTAGTGCAATAAAATTTTTTATAGGGATGAAAACAATGGAATAAACATCCAGATGCTTAATTCGTCCAGTGGTTCCAGGTGGTAAACACATCAGTACAATGTGGACAGAAAAACTGCAGGTGCGAGAATCACCTGCGTCCAGGGATCAAGTTGATAACGGCGAGCGAGAAGGTGGGAGGGGGTGGTGGGCAGACAGACAGGGGAAGAAGAACCCAGACGGCGGGGGAGGGAGGGAGAGAGCGAGACATAGGCAGAAGAGGCAGGGGGAGCAAGAGATAGGAAGTGGAGGAAGGGGTAGATGAACAAAGATAGGGTAGGAGGAAGTGGACAGAGAAAGGGGAGAGAAGGTGATGACCATGGGGGGGGGGGGGGGGAGGGAGAGGAGGACATGGAGGGAGAGTGTGGGGAAGTGGACAGAGAGAAGGAGTAGATGGACTAATAGAAGGTTGAAACAGATACATACCCGGGAGAAAATGGTATAGGCATGCGTAGTTAAATACAGAGGTACGTGAACAGGCAGAAGGCGGCCCTGCGCTCGGCAACGCCTATATAAGACAACAGGTTGTTACATCGGTTACTGCTGCTACAGCGGCAGCTGATCAAGATTTAAGTGACTTTGAACATGGTGTTACAGTAGGCGAATGAGCGATGGGACACAGCATATCTGAGGTAGGGATGAAGTGGGGATTTTGCCGTATGACCATTTCAGAGTGTACCGTGAATACCAGTAATCCGGTAAAACATCGAATCCCCGACATCGCTGCGGCCGGAAAAACGGAAAAAGATACTGCAAGCATGGGACCAACGACGACTGAAGAGAATCGTTCAACGTGATAGAAGTGCAACCCTTCCGCGAATTGCTGCAGATTTCGACACTGGGACATCAACAAGTGTCAGCGTGCAAACCATTCACCGAAACATCATCGATATGGGCTTTCGGAGCCGAATGCCAACTCGTGTACCCTTGCTGACTGCACGACACGAAATTTTGCGCCTCGCCTGAGCGCGTCAGCACCGACATTGGATGCTTGATGACTGGAAACATGTTGTCTGGCCGGACAAGTCTCGTTTCAAAGTATATCGAGCGGATGGACGTGTAGGGGTGTGGTGGAAACCTCATGAATCCATGGAGACTGCATGTCAGCAGGGGACTGATCAAGCTCGTGGAAGCTCTGTAATGTGTGGGACGTGTGCAGTGATATGGGACCCATGATGCGTCTAGATATGTGTTTGACAGATGACACATACGCAAGCATTCTGTCTGATCACCTGCATCCATTCAGGTCCATTGTGTATTCCGACTTGGGCAATTCCAGCAGGACAACGCGACACCCCATTCGTCCAGAGTTGCTATAGAGTGGCTCCAGGAACACTTCCGCTGGCCACCAAGTTCCCTAGGCATGAACATTATTGAGTGGATGTGGGATGCCTTGTAACGTACCGTTCAGAAGAGATCTCCACCCCCTCGTACTATTACGGATTTATGGACAGCCCTCCACCACTATTTCGACATTAGTCGAGTCCATGCCACGTCGTGTTTCGGCACTTCTGCGAGCTTGCGAGGGTCCTAGAGTATATTAGGCAGTTGTACCAGTTTATTTGGTTTTTCTGCGTAGAAACTGTGCGTAGCACATCGTACCCGTTTCTAAGGCGTAAGGGGACAGCAGCACGACCATCTCCCACAGTCGCCTTTCACCTACAAATACACGAACCACCCCTGTCCGCCGTTCACCCTCGAGTGAGGACTAACTGTTCACATGATGCTAATCGCTTAGGGAGGATGCTAAGTTCACCGGACTTGAATACGATGTGACGTCATTATGACGTATACACGCTACATCGAAAACGATAGAAACCGTATATCGACTATTCGACTTTTGTGAACTTTCGAGAGATTGTGACAGGGTAGCGCTGTGCTCTGCGCCATTCGTTTAAATGTGTTTTGCGTTCCTTGCGTTTAAATCGTGTATTGTACTGTGTTTGTGTCCTGTGCGTTGTTTTTCGTTTGCTCGTCTCTAATTATGTGTTCAGCATTCGAGAGACTAATGAGAGAAAATCTCACCACCATGGAAGGCTTTGACACTATCATACCACCATGGAATGCTTTGACACTGCATTCAATCATTTCATACGTCAATCAGTACTAGACACTACCCTTTGGTTAAGATTACATTGAGAAATCCACTTCCCCTCGTATTTCATCTCCGGTTTTCTTTTTAAGTTCGAAATTCAATCATTCTACACATCAGACATTACTGGACACTAAGGTATCTGTCTCTGCGGTCCGAATGTAAAATTACTTGGAATTACGGTTGATAAAAGACTATCTTTGGATGGACATATAAATTACTTAGCTAACAAACTTCCACGAGTTCTCTTTCAGCTATATAAATTAAGAAAAAAAAGTCAGCAAGAGTATGCTGCTACAATCTAATATGTACTGACACGACCAATTGTATGAAACCATACTAAAATGTTGATAATAAATAAGTATTATTTTCGGCGTAAGCATTCAATACAACCATCACACAATCTAATCTGGTCGGGACATAAGAAGACTTCACTTTTTTACGTGGTGTTTTCAAGGCCACGGTCAGGAATATTTCAATTAATATCCAGCTCTTTTATTTTGGCGAAATACATATACGCTGCCACACTGAGCTGTTTTCAGAATCGCACGTGTCAAAACAAACCACTAGCTGACGACAGTTTAGAATCTCGAACGTTCGTAAAAGTCGATAGGTGTGTTAATCGACTAAAGCGTATATACGTCATAATGACGTCACATCATATCCAGGTTGGGTGAACTTAGCATCCTCCATCGCTTAGAAGCAGTGACAGTCGGGTTGCCAGGGATTCCAGCGCCACCAAAGATATTGCAGCTTTCAGCACTGGTGTCCCAACATCGCTGCAGGTTAAGGCTGCAGCCTGAAATGTGTTGCAGAGGCCAACACAGCTTCTAGCTACTTCGGGGGGCAACAGCCAGTTCACTCTGTGTCCACTCACACAAATAAATACTGTATCCATTTCCTACGGTGGAGTAAATGTAGAAAATCACGAGAAACATAAGTAACCAGTCGGGCAGTAACTGAGAACGACAAGCAGACAACAACGGTCACAGAAATCAAGGAAATCAAAGGGAAACTAGCGACTGCAGCGCAAAAAAGTACACTAAGGCAAGTCACTCTACACTCGCCCCTACAACGAATTCAACAGCAGTACTAAAAACGGATAAATAAAGAGTTACAGTTCGCTTCTAGTCAGAAATACGTAAGAATAGCACTGAAATAAACGATGCAGAGTATTTGTAAGCTGCTAGTGCTGAAATCCACAATGCTCTACGACTGGATCTCTAGTCACTAAATTACAAACACAATTATGCAGCGGGTATGGTTATTTTTTTAATCATTTTGATTATTGACTGATGTCAATATGAGACGGCTGAATATTGGTTAAAAGTAAAACGAATCATAAAATATAAGTTCTGCGTGTACATATATTTTAGCGCGAAATACGTAACAAGCAGCATGTTTCCAATGTACATTAATTTATTAACGTATGACGAAAAAGATCCATGAAACAACACGCTATTACTCTTCAGTTTTTTACTTGTTAGGTTATTGTGTGACTGAGTTCCACATCATTACCGTTATTGTTTACTTGCATTTTAAACTAGGGAGCAAGCGGAATAATGTGCATTTCAGATTCTTACTCCGTTGCCTTCAAAACGTTTAGGCGGTAGGCATCAGCCCCTCATACACGACTCTGGACTCTTTACTTAGATAGAACACAAAACCATATGGATGCTTCTGTATACTGAAACGGAACAGAAACGGTCCAAGTAACTGCCCATAGCTCGAGAAACGCCGGCTTGTATTCAGCACTGACTAAATCACGTAGGATACGGCAGTCGATACGCTCCTTAGGGGTGCGACTTAAAATATTTTTGGCAATGAACTTTGTTTCCTGAGGTCTAAGTCTGCGTTCGGTGACGGCAGTAGCCGAAACACGTTTCATAAAATAACATAATAACAAAAAAAAAAAAAAAGAAAAAAATCATACGGTCGGTGACTCATACCGGGAGTTTATTTCCTTTAGTATTACCACATCCGTTCTGGAGAACGGTAACAACACTGCAAGGCTGCAGTCTTGTCAGACCACAGTACTTTATTCACATCTGGCACAGCTTTTTTTCCGTTCCGTGCTGACGAAGCAACACTAAACTCCAGTGCAGGCAGGTCGCACCAAACACTGACGTGCAGTTGAGCCTTCTTAAAAACCTGAACACCACTTGTCTGGCGCAATATACCGTGAAGCATTCTACCAGCTCCGTCCTCTCGTCTGAGTGCCTGTTTAATCTTACGTATGACAGTTTATCAGTTTCTCGCACTTGCATGTTCCTGTGTTTAACTGCGCAGCGTTGTCTCCCTTACTTTCCTCAAAAAATGGTTCAAATGGCTCTGAGCACTGTGGAACTTACACACACAAAAAAATTGTTCAAATGGCTCTGCGCACTATGGGACTTAACATCTGAGGCCATCAGTCCCCTAGAACTTAGGACTACTTAAACCTAACTAACCTAAGGACATCATACACATCCCTGCCCGAGGCAGGATTCGAACCAGCGACCGTAGCAGTCATGCGGTTCCGGACTGAAGCGCCTAGAACCGCTCGGTCACAAGGCCGGCTACTTTCCTCAAACCTTACCTTAATATTTCGTTAAGTACTCCAGGAGTACTCGCTTGTCTTTCAGATCAGCTCTCACTGTTTCACTTTACTGTTTTCTTAAGTAGCAACTTGGCAATGTTGATCAAATAATATTCTGAAAATCTTTGAAAAACGAGGCTAATACCGATAGGACATAATGTCAATTCGTTATAGGAACCGTATTTCAAGGATTGCGTTGATAAGACTCTCAGATGTGAAAAGAAGTAAAGAATATATAATACGTTCAGGTTCTATTCTTATCTTTTGCTGATGTAGGCACTCTTGATTTTAAGAATTCAACAATACTCCTTTTATTGTTGTATCCGGATACATGTACTGATGTTCCGAATTTCAAGGTGATGTTCTGACACCTCTGTTAATATTCCGGTTCCTTTCACTTTCTATTATTTACAGTGAAAGTTCATTTTCATTTCTGAAGTTCTGTTTGTTGCAGCTGTATGTCTAGAAACCGTTGGCAATCACTGCGGTTGAATGTACCCAGATTCTTTTATTTTCTTGAATCTATTTTGATTAAACTGTAATCAATACGTGCAGTGGCCGATATGTTTTGGGAAATCCATGCAATTTCTCGTCTTTGTTGAGAAACAGCAGTCAGTGTGGCCACATTACACGAAACACTGCTGCTAACAAGAAATAAAAAAGAAAGCAAAGGTTTGATAAAACAGGATAGTAACATGAAAGACAAAATTAGAAGCAAAGAAGTGGGAAAAGAGGGGAAATTGTGGTGGGAGGTAGGGTAGAGGGATTTGGTTTATATCACGTTGAGGAACTACCCACGCATTCGTGTAAGTCATTTAAAGAGACGAGTGAAAACCTGGGTGCCAATTTTAATTCACCATCCCCACACGCATCCTCCCACCTTCGAGAATATGAAGCCACTATCTTAACCACCGCGCCAGCTAGGTTGGCAAGGTGCTGTAACAGGGTTTTCTCAAATGTGTCCCTCCGGACGTTTTAGTCTTCTCCGGCCCGCATCTGTAATGGAATGAGCTCCACCGTGCGCACCCATATAGTTAACGCTGATTTATTGGACGAAACTTCATTAACTTTACGAGCGTCTCACAGAGTTCTCTTAATGCCAGGTCCTGCGTTTCGCTCTTTATGATCACTAGCTGGTACGGGAGGTCTGATAGTGCGCAAAAACTGTATTTTGATTACGTGCGTAACACAAAGATCTCGACACCGAATTCTCTTTTATACGTTCTCTGACGTTACAGGAATTCACACCACTTCGGTATTTACCCATTGTACGTTATTCGGCTTTCTAACTGCTGAAAGATGTCCAACACTTTACATTATATTGACTCTCTGGAATGTGGCCTTTATAACATTAATTGTGTCTGAATCTGTTCATTTCAATATTCTTTATAAGCAGAGTGCCTGTGTTTCACTTTCTTATCAATGGTTAATATTTAGAAAAAAGTAATATCTATCGAGATGAAGTGATGAGTTGTTATGTTCTTGTATACAACGCAACGGAAACCACTTGCAGCATGTGCCTTTAGTCTGAGATTGAGCCACTGTCTGCTCGAAACTGGTTACCGCTTTGTCTTATGACTATGTCGTAAGAAAGGTAAACAAGAACATTAAATCTCTTGTAATGATGGGAGGTAGATCGTATACCGTAACAGAAACAATAAGAACTGCAGTTATACTACGTAAGTCGTCAGTATAACTCTTTACGGCTTCCTGATTTGAAAGAAAATGCTTCAATCCTTTTTCGGTTTATTTGAATCGCGGCGATGTGGAGACGAGGCATTTGTGTTGGAAGACAAGAGAGGAGACTGTTTTTGAACTTGCGTATGTTTTCAAATTTATTGTACGAGAGAAGTTTATTCCTGTAGCTGCCAATGAGCGTAATTGTTGTTGTTGTTGATGATGATGATGGTCTTCAGTCCAAAGACTGGTTTGATGCTGCTCTCCATGGTACTCTATCCTGTGCAAGCTTTTTCTTCTCCGAGTAACTACTGAAACCTACATCCTTCTGAATCTGTTTAGTGTATTCATGCCTTGGTCTCCCTGTTCGATTTTTACCTGCTACACTTCCCTCCGATACTAAATTGATGATCCTTTGATGCCTCAGAACATATCCTACTAGCTGATTCCTTCTTCTAGTCAAGTTGTGCCACAAATTCCTCTTCTCCCCAAATCTATTCAGTACCTCCTCTATCCGTCTAATCTGCAGCATTCTTTTTTTACCACCACATTTCGAGAAATTATATTCTCTTCTTGCCTAAACTATTTATCGTCCATGTTTCACTTCCATAATTGGCTACACTCCAAACAAATACTTTCAGAAAAGACTTCCTCACACTTGAATCTATACTCGATGTTAACAAATTCTTCTTCAGAAGCGCTTTTCTTGCCATTGCCAGTCTACATTTTATATCCTTTCTACTACGACCGTCATCAGTTATTTTGCTCCCCAAATAGCAAAACTCATATATTACTTTAAGTGTATCATTCCCTAATCTAATTCCATCAGCATTACCTGATTTAATTCGACTAAATTCCATTATCCTAGTTTTTCTTTTGTTTATGTTGATGTTGGGCGTAATTACAACTAAAATATCTCTAGGTAATTTTTCTTCAGTTGCTTTTATTTTGGGTTGTTATTGATTTGTGTGTAACCATCAGTAGGGGGCGGTTAGATAATGCGTTTCCAGACTGATCCCCTTTTCATATCTGAGACTGCTGCGTATTAGAACAAGAAACAGAAATTAATTAAATTTGACTGTTTTGATGCGGAGCGAAATTCTCTTGGTACTTTCCGGACGTTGGAGTTGCACGAATTATTGATGTTCTACGAGATGACGAACAAATGTAATGATAGCGTTCTTAGAATGCTAAGGCAGCAGGCGTTTAACTTCCTCTCAAGATCATCATCATCATCATCATCATCATCATTTAAGACTGATTGTGCCTTTCAGCGTTGAATCTGGAGCATAGTCTCCCTTATAAAATTCCTCCGAGATCCTCTATTCAGTGCTAACATTGGTGCCTCTTCTGATGTTAAGCCTATTACTTCAAAATCATTCTTAAGGGAATCCAGGTACCTTCTCCTTGGTCTACCCCGACTCCTCCTACCCTCTACTGCTGAACTCATGAGTCTCTTGGGTAACCCTGCTTCTCCCAAGCGAGTAGCATGACCCCATCATCTAAGCCTGTTCGCCCTGACTGCTGCATCTATAGAGTTCATTCCCAGTTTTTCTTTGATTTAGTCATTGTGGACAACCTCCTGCCATTGTTCCCATCTACTAGTACCTGCAATCATTCTAGCTACTTTCATATCCGTAACCTCAACCTTATTGATAAGGTAACCTGAATCCATCCTGCTTTCGCTCCCATACAACAAAGTTGGTCGAAAGAGTGAACGGTGTACAGATAACTTAGTCTTGGTACTGACTTCCTTCTTGCAGAAGAGAGTAGATCGTAGCTGAGCGCTCACTGCATTAGCTTTGCCACACTTCGCTTCCAGTTCTTTCACTATGTTGCCATCCTGTGAGAATATGCATCCTAAGTACTTGAAACCGTCCACCTGTTCTAACTTTGTTCCTCCTTTTTGGCACTCAATCCATTTATATCTCTTTCCCACTGACATTACTTTCGTTTTGGAGATGATAATCTTCATACCATAGTCCTTACATTTCTGATCTAGCTCTGAAATATTACTTTGCAAACTTTCAATCGAACCTGCCATCACAAGTAAGTCATCCGCATATGCGAGACTGCTTATTTTGTGTTCACAATACTTAATCTCACCCAGCCAGTCTACTGTTTTCAACATATGATCCATAAATAATATGAACAACAGTGGAGATAGGTTGCAGCGTTGTATTACCCCTGAAACTACTCTGAACCACGAACTCAATTTACCGTCAACTCTTAACTGCTGCCTGACTATCTATGTAAAGACCTTTAATTGCCTGCAAAAGTTTGCCTCCTATTCCATAGTCTCGTAGAACAGACAATAACTTCCTCCTAGGAACCCGGTCATATGCCTTTTCTAGATCTATAAAGCATAGATACAATTCCCTGTTCCACTCGTAACACTTCTCCATTATTTGCCGTAAGCTACAGATCTGGTCCTGACAACCTCCAAGCGGCCTAAACCCACACTGATTTTCATCAAATTTGTCCTCAACTAATACTCACACTTTCCTTTGAACAATACCTGAGAAGATTTTACCCACAACGCTGATTAAAGAGATACCTCTGTAGTTGTTACAATCTTTTCTGTTTCCATGTTTAAAGATTGGTGTGACTACTGCTTTCGTCCAGTCTAGACAATGAAATTAAGGTAGAAGTTTCTCGTGCCGAATGGCATCGCCGAACCTTATTTAGGTCCCAAGAGGTTGTTGTTGTTGCTGTGGTGGTCTTCAGTCCTGAGACTGGTTTGATGCAGCTCTCCATGCTACGCTATCCTGTGCAAGCTTCTTCATCTCCCAGTACTTACTGCAACCTACATCCTTGTGAATCTGCTTAGTGTATTCATCTCTTGGTCTCCCTCTACGATTTTTACCCTCCACGCTGCCATCCAATGCTAAATTTGTGATCCCTTGATGCCTCAGAACATGTCCTACCAACCGGTCCCTTCTTCTTGTCAAGTTGTGCCACAAACTCCTTTTCTCCCCTATTCTATTCAATACCTCCTCATTAGTTACGTGATCTACCCATCTAATCTTCAGCATCCTTCTGTAGCACCACATTTCGAAAGCTTCTATTCTCTTTTTGTCTAAACTATTTATCGTCCACATTTCACTTCTATACATGGCTACACTCCATACAAATACTATCAGAAAAGACTTCCTTACACTTAAATCTATACTCGATGTTAACAAATTTCTCTTCTTCAGAAACGCTTGCCTTGCCACTGCCAGTCTACATTTTGTATCTACTTCGACCATCATCAGTTATTTTGCTCCCCAAATAGCAAAACTCCTTTACTACTTTAAGTGTCTCATTTCCTAATCTAATTCCCTCAACTTCACCTGACTTAATTCGACTACATTCCATTATCCTCGTTTTGCTTTTGTTGATGGTCATCTTATATCCTCCTTTCAAGTCACTGTCCATTCCGTTCAACTGCTCTTCCAAGTCGCTGCTGTCTCTGACAGAATTACAATGTCATCGGTGAACCTCAAAGTTTTTATTTCTTCTCCATGGATTTTAATACCTACTAACGTTCTGTTATTTCCCGCCGACGCGGTAGCTCCCGTCCCGTGAAACGCGGCACCGGCAGGTGTACCACGCGCCTCGTGTTGTCAGTGGCGGTGCCGACGTTGGCGACACTGCGGCCAAGGCCAGCAGGTAGCGTGGCCCGCCCACACCTCAGGCACTGCCCGCCTCTCCCGCTACCTGTGCCTCGGCGCGGGCCCAGTCGGCCGCCAGGTGCCGCCGCGGTCCGCGCTCTGCGGAGGGAGAGGTCTGAACCGAGAACTTCCGGCATCACTGACTTCTGTGAATGTTACTTTTCGGTAACTGCGATTTGTCGCAGTTGACGAATTGACGACTTGCATCTCCTCCGCAACGTTAAAATGCATCACCGTAGATATTATACTGTGATAAAGTGTGCGAACTCACTATATTAACAGTGTGTCACTGAAGTCATTATGCAGTTTGGAAGGATCATGATGGAAGCTGAAGAAATGAATTGAAAACTTGTACCACAGCTGGGACTAGAACTCGGGCCTCCTCGCATAGTAGGCAGGAATGATAGCCATGCGCCACGGCAGCACTATGCCTAGTATTGCTCCATGGCCTACCCAAGTCCAATGCCCTCCCAAACACAAACTTCAATTCATATCTTCATCTAAGAAGGGCAAAATAAGCTGAAGATATGATTTGAAGTTTGTGTTTGGGGGGGGGGGGGGGGGCAGTATGTGCGCATGTCAGCCATAGTGCTGCAGATGGTATAATGGTCAACATTCCGGCCTAGTAAGCCAGGAGACCCATATTCAGGTCCCAGCGGTGGTACAAATTGTAATTCATTTCTTCAGCTTCCGTCATTATCGTAGACAAATATGAGATTCAAATGTCTCAAGGAAAATATAATATCTTTAGATCATCTACAGTTCGAAAGGGATCAAAAATAAATGGAAAGTAGACTGTGTGTGGACAATGAAAATTCCATTATCGCTTTGGCTCAAATGGTTCAAATGGCTCTGAGCACTATGAGACTTAACTGCTGCGGTCATCAGTCCACTAGAACTTAGAACTACTTAAACCTAACTAACCTAAGGACATCACACACGTCCATGCCTGAGGCAGGATTCGAACCTGCGACCGTATCAGTCGCGCAGTTCCGGACTGAAGCGCCATCATGGCCGACATTATCGCTTTATTTAAGCCATCCAGTACCCCTAAATTTTCTGCTATGTAGTTAATGACAAAAACTTCTTTACGTGTTTTAGGGATGATGATACACAAGAGTCAGAAGCATGCATCTTCCAGATAAAAGATGATAGACATTGGTAGTGGTTTAAGACCAATACTTGAAGATAAACACAACAGTTTCCCTATGTATTTTAATGTTGAAAAACACATCCATCTTGTCAGTGCACTACCGGTACTGTTAAACTTCCGATAAAAGTTACATAGCGGTAGTGAACACCACCTTGCATTTTTCTTAGTTTATATACGATATTAAATGTGCAAAACGCACCAAAAGAACCGTCGGAGGCTTGTCCATTATCTATCACATGTTTTCTGAATTTGCCTTGCAATTTCAGTTCGTATGATGAAAAGTGCTTTCAAATATGGCCGACAGTAAGCATTAATCTACGCTAAACAGTAGGTCAGTCTGTTACAGCTCGTACACCTCGGACTACGCTACACAGCTAAGATTTCAAATGGGCGAGGGGAGTGGACCTCCATTATCACATTCTAGCCAATCGTACCAGTGTTGCGTTTACACTAAGTGTAACGTTTTTATGAGAACAAACTGGCTTTTTGTTCATTTCTTTGACCATAGCATCAGACACAATATTCTGACAATGGAAACCCCATTGTATCCCCCTCACATTTAGTGGAAAGAGGGCCCAGTGGGTAGCCCATCAATAACTGAACATAGATCAAGCATGGAAACAGGCAGAAGGTGTACCGAACTGTCAAAATGGTTCAAATGGCTCTGAGCACTATCGGACCTAACTGCTGAGGTCATCAGTCCCCTAGAACTTAGAACTACTTAAACCTAATTAACCTAAGGACATCACTCACATCCATGCCCGAGGCAGGATTCGAACCTGCGACCGTAGCGGTCGCGCGGTTCCAGACTGTAGCGCCTAGAACCGCGCGGCCACTCCGGCTGGCGAACTGTAAAAAAAAAAAAAAAAACCACAAATAGAAACAGTGAACGGCAAGAAGAAAAACTGCAATATAGAGCAGCGTGACACGACAACGGTGTTGTGGATAAGTGGTTATGGTGTCGGACTGTCAAGCTGGTGAGTCGTGTTGAAACCTCTCTCATGCCAATTTTTTTTCTTCGTTGTATCCAAAATTATGTCTGTGTCATGGTGTAACGTCCGTTTGCAACAGCGAGGTGTAAGGTACGGACCTATAAAGATAGTTGATTCAGCACAATTTCTCTATTAGCAGCCGAAAGGAAGTGGCTTTCTTATGGGAACCCCAAATGTTTGATGAGAAGGCGTCAAGTCAACCGAATCGTCCACCAGAAAACACACCTGGTGTGTCATAAACGGCAGTGACAGTACGTCTGTCACATGATAGGAATCTCTTACCGACGCACCTAATTTGTACGCCTGGTAAGTGAGTGAGATATGCTTCCTTGCCCGATTTAGGGTGTTCGTATGAAAGTGAACGTTATCACTCGCAAGGAAATGATGAAAACATAACAGGTTCTCACGTAAGCTGCACAATCACAGAGTTTCTGTCAAAACAAATGTTTTTAACATTTTTGAAATTGCGTTCCGTTTTGTAAGTTTTGACTCTTACGTCTTCTATTGTAACATCACAACCGTTTATTTGTTGCTTTCATTTCTGTGAGACGTCTATGTCGTATCTCGCCTGATCTCACTATTCATCACATTTACAGGCGACGGTAACGTATTTTTATCACATGACTCACATTGTGTAACCAATGTATAGTATGACAACACCCAAGACTACAGAAAGTGAATGAACCGGACAGACACTTCACAATGTTGTGAAAAAAAAATCATCTTATGATGGCACGAGTGAGTTTCGAACACGGCTCCTCCGGTTTACCGTCCACCACGGTGACCACGTAACCACGACGCCACAACTGTTTATTTTTTCTACATATTGCGTTTGTTAAGCTCACACCGTTCACTGTTTCTATTCTGCCTTTTTTTTCAAACTTCCCTGTTTTCATGCTTGATCTGTGTTCATTTTTTGAGGGTATATCCACTGGGCCATCTTAGCACTAAATCTGAAGGGGGTGCGATGGGAAGTTTCCCTTGCTAGAACGAAGTAGGGGGTGCGCAAGAAATCCCGTATCTGTCACAAAGCAAAGTGACTGAGAACTCACAGTTTTCACAGTGACAGTTTTATAGTTTCTGGCTGCGATTTCAGTCACAACTAGAAGACGCAAGTAGCAAGTAGAGGTAGCATTTAACATTCAACGTCGTCGGCCATCTGTGACCAACGTTCATACTTCGTTCCAACACCCTCGTGTCTAACGCTGTGGGTGTATAAACTAACCACGGTGGAAGAAATGTATCAAGAAGGTGATTCATTGTGAGAAAATTTTTAAACTTTGTGTTTTACCTGACAGCAGCGCTGACATGTTCGGCTAGAGCGTGATGTGGCGCCCCCGTAAAATCCTGATTGTGGTGACTGACTGATCAGTAGCGTAGCCCTAGGTCAGGGTGAAACGTTATGATTCGTCTGAGAGTAGGAGAAGTAAGAACATCGACCACAGATGGCACACGACGCTGGAATGTTAGATGCTAATTCTTTACTGTGACTTCCAGCTGTGATTGAAATCGCAGCCGGAATTGTGAAGTTGTTATTGTGGAAGGTACTACTCTGTTGTCCTCAGCAGGTGCAGGGTCAGCGCGGTAGAGTGCTAACTGTAGGGGTCTGGGTTCGATTCCCGGCCGGGTCGGAGATTTTCTCCTCTCGGAGACTGGGTGTTGTGTTGTCCTCACGTCAGTGTCGACATAACTGACAAGGAAACCGTCTCCAATACACTGTCGTTTCGTCTTTCCATTACTGAGATGGTTGAATTGGCACGACCCGAAAACCAATATATTGAAATAATTATAACTTAAAAAATAGCAACTTCTTAATCGCTGTAATTTCTAACAGATAGATAATTTCTTGCCCTCTCCTATTCTCGAGGGCGTGTGGCTGCGCAATGTTACAAGGAAGGCGTTCAGACTGTCACGTTTACGTGGTTCCCGTTTCATTCTTGGCTCAGCATGAATACGATGACTCTCCATTCTTAGGGCCAACTTTCACACTTGACAGAACGGAGCAGAAAACAACAGATCGTTAAAACATTCCACAATGTATTTCAAAGGGCGTCACCAACAAAGCCGTCAATGTGAAATTCTCGGAATCAAGTTCTGACATTGAACTTGATAGGGAGACGGCGGCATCCTGTGCTAACATCGGAGGTTAACGTGTAAATCTGTCACAGTAGCCGATTTCGTGCTTTTGTGTCTCCCTAGTCATTATTTTGACTATCTTCTTTAAGATTGTGGCACACTGCAAAGTTTGCACAAACATCTGAGTTCTTTCCTCAAAAGTGGCGATATATCAAAAAAACGAAAAGTGTTTGAGGTTTTACAATACTCAACGAAAACGCCTACACTACTCATAAATAAAAACATATACTAGTCAACCACTTGTCATTAATAGTGAAAACATCTGCACCGTTGAAGGAGAATACGCAGTTTTTTGTCGTTACCAGACTCTTAGAAGAAAGAAAAAGGCACAATGGATAAGATATAAAAAGGATCTACGCGTTTCCCACGTAACACTGATGTGTTCGTAAGAAATTATTTTCCCACAAAACTAGTTTTTAAAAAAATTTAGGAACACTTTTCCTATTGTTTCAGTTCTTAAAAATTTACTATACAATCTTTGTCAAGAAGTCCCACTAAGAATTTTGCTTCGGCCATTAACAAACCTTATTGCCAGTTCCTTAAATCTGATACTATATTCTGTCATTCCGCATGATGGATAATTACTCACAACCACACTTTGTCCGGTCAGTACTGTGCTAACTGTAGTGACGTCGTGGTGACGTAAGCGTCTACCGTGGCACGGCCTCTGGAGTGCTCCTCCACTCTCCAAGCTTGAACAGTCTTCCCGAAAAGTCACATCATCACAGAGGCCGATTACAGGAACTCCATAGGCGGCACTTCTCCCTGGGAAGTCTTGCAGTGACGTTCTGAGATACAGACATGACACCCGTGCAGACTTTGGCGTTTCAAATTTCTGTAGCCACGTAAAACAAATTTGTTACTGAAATGAAACGAGACTTTGCGACCCACAAGTAAGTGTGATATGGCGCAGCTGCATCTTCACACAACAGCTATCTCGTAATTCCAGATACATTTAACACTGCGAATAATAAAAATAACAATAATAATGTAGACATTAATTGAAATAATACGCAACATGTGAGAAACTTGGGATCTTCCATGTAGCTGGTCCTCCACAATGATTCATCCACTTGGTAAGAAAAGTATTCTTTCAAACGAGGGGGGCGGAAGGGGGGCGAAGAAGCATAGTTGGACACAGAGCTGTGTCAGTACCAAGGAGGTTTCGGGAATTGATGTTCATGAGCCGACTAGATCAATCATAAATATGTTCTCTGTTGCGTGAAATGCAAAAGTAAGAAGTTCGTTATTATCTTCGTATATTTGAAAAAGGCTTATGACAAAATTTACCGAACAACTCTCTTTGAAATCCTGAATGAATTTAGCTTATAGTATTAAATAATAGCTGTTGTCCGGAAGACTCTCACTGACAACAATTTTCGAAGTGGAATTTATGGGTGAGATTTGAGATGCTTTTTAAATAAGGTCGGGAGTCAGACAAGGCGATGGGCGCTCGCCTCAAGTTTCCAGCTGTATGCTCGAAAAAGTGATCATCCAGTGGAGAAGAAGAATAAGTGACAAAGTTGTTTGAAAATGGGGTGAATCTAGCATGAATTTGCCACTTGACTGCCTGGGCTTTGTAGGTGACCTTGCATCTTTTTTTCTGATTAGGTAGACTCAACTGCAGAACAGATCAATAAACCTAAAATGCAAACAGCAAATGCGGGACTGCAGAGCTCTTTCGAGATAACATATTTCACAACAAACATCAAGTCACCACCCAGATCGCTGGAGCTAGAAGAAGAGGAAATTAAAATGAGGGAGAACTTTAAATATGTATGTGAGTGGATGAAGTCGAACACCTCTAAAAGGAAAGTCTTTTTACTACGGATTACCAAAATTGAAACACTACGTCAACTAACCAAGGAGGAAACAATATCAATTAACATCAGGATATGACGCTACTACAGAGCAATACTACTTGAGGCCCTACACGCCACACAGCGCCTTGCTATGATAAAAACATCTGATCGAGGAATTAGAAATAAGGGAAAGAGAGATGAAGAAATCCTAGGTCCAGTGATAGAAAATGATGAATTCTACTCAATCATGATCTCTACAGAGATGCGGAGAAAATCAGAGACACCACTGGTAGGAAGATGATTGTTGTTGTATGGCCACATTGCAAGCGTGAGTAGTAACAGGCCGAGACACCGAACGAATCAGTCAGAAACGACTCACGGTAGAATAAAAGTTCCTTTGCAGTATTAGTCTTTCACATCGTGGAAGAGCGATGTCTGGACAGATTGAAACAGTGTGCCGGATCGGGCACACGGGTAACACGTTTCAAAGACCACCTTCGCTTCTGCTAGCTCTCTCCTAGTTCCGAAATTTCATTGAATCTCTCCCGCATACTTTGCCGAACTAACGCGCCTGAAACACATTACATTATGGAGACATGGGTGAGTCACAGCCTTGCGGCTGATTTTATTAACTAATTACTGTCTCTGTTCGTCCACGAGATCCATAGGGTCGTACACAACGGCATCCATGGCGAAACTCCTCTTCTGGAACGCTTTCCATGAAATTCCATGCTGCCGCTTAGTGAACAAAACACGAGCTTAACAAGTACCGGACGAGCTTTCCGGCTGGATTCAGGAAGCGTGGCTCCAGAGCCGTTCCGCTCGAGTGAGCACACCCCCTTCGCCCCCCCCCCCCCAGGCATGTACCGCCACCAGCACCATCGCTACCTAGCTCGACCAGCGCTGTGTCGGCACGACCTCGCCGTAGCCATTCTTTTGTTTACATGCAATCGAAGAAGCATCGTGGAGTGTCTCTTTCTCAGAGCAAAGGCTGTCGCTGTCCGACTTTGAACAGGCATCACTGTTCCGTTTGTCCGCTTACTCTTTATTGAATAAAGGTCTTCTCAGTACTACGATGTCTGTCAAGTTGTCATTCTGAGACTATCACTCCAGTTTTGAGTCTGATTATCACCGAGACTATTTTTGTATCGAAATTCTTGAGAATATTGAAAAGATAGAATACAGAGAGCCGAGTTTTCATTGAGAAGTGCGGATTAAGCATTTCCGTACACGATTCCAGCGATCGATACCAACGTTTAATATATAAAAACATTTTAGAGCCGAAATATAGTAGTAATCTTGTTCGATACTTCTCTTCGATCCATGAAGCAACACACAGACATTATGACTTTCCCAAGACGTTTAGAACACGTGGTGAAGTCTCAACAACTGTCCTTCCAGATCTCCTTACTAAGAGAGAGAAAGAGAAAGAGACTAAAATACAATTATAGCCGTGTTTCCTATCACAGTTTTGGACTGCATTTGAAATTACGAGTTGGTTAGTAAGAGACGCAGGGCCTGCAGTTAACTAAAAATTCAGCTAATTAAATCTTTTTATTTATGTGGCCGTTACTTTTAAATTCGAGCCAGGACAATGACTGTGCGGATGGACGCAACCCCTTGTCTCAGTGTGAGAAATACCGCTACCGTAGAACTGCCAACCTGAACGTGGGAGGGCCTAACTGTCCATCGGCAGAAACTCTCAGCGACCATTGGCATATCCGCCACAGTTAAACTGGCTGCAGGAACCTTTTGGCCTCGGAGGAAGTATACAGTTGTGCGCTCTTCGTAGTGAAAGAAACTAGAGATAGGCGCCCTCTAGGCCTCGGCTAGTTACTGTTCCTGATAGGCGTCCGTGGCTAGCCCTAGTGCAGTAGTTACCGCCTTTTTCGCGATGCATGTGTTGGTTTCCATCACCTTGGAAGCAGCCATGCACAGTTACGTTCAGATTTAGTCAAGACGTTGGCGGTAGAATGTTCATAGTAGGCCTACGTCCGTCCGTGACTAAGCTTCAAATTCACGATTTGCGCCACGGGGAATTGGCGTCACGGTAGCTGCAATGCGAGAGCGGTAATCTCTGTCGTTCTGACCTTTTCTGTATGCTCGATATTCGTGGTTACTCATGACTCATAAATTTTCTTCCTCCTAAATTCGCAAATTTCTTCCTTGATTTTCTGATCATTTCTTCCTGTATGGAATGAACAAGTGATCATTATTTCTGATGTGTTTCTGTGCCTTTTCTTGTATATTTGACTTGACCCGCATGCCTTCGAATGGCCGTATAATTGAAAATTCTGCTGACAAATTCCCACTTCATGTAACGAGACTGCCTCACATTTCTATGTTTCGTAAATAATATATGAGATTTCATTGCCATTGTCTCTTTGATACTAGTCCGTAGTCTCTCCCTGTTCCCTACATTACCTAATTTGATTATTTTCCTTGGCGGTAGTATTTCCTGCAGTAAGACGAGGTAGCCAGTGCCTCCACGATCCAGGGAACACAAAATTATCAGGTGAGGTCAATTTAATCTGATGACACGGGATACAGTAACAGGCTGAACTCCTTTATTTCTAGCAATTTAATTCCGCTAAATTGTTGAACCACCTACACTCTCATGACCAATAACGCTGTTAAGTAGATAAACTGAAAAACCATAAGAGTTGCTTGAAACATAAAGTCTTAATGAGGATACTTAATCCACTGAGTATCGTTTTAAAGATTTTTAATCTCTAAACCAGGCAGCATGATGTTTAGTAACGCGATAAAAGTTAGTCTGGTCAGTGTGATAGGTGAGCTTTAAGAATAAATGTGCAGTTTCCAAAATGATCCATTCATGCTAACCATAACAAACAAATCTTGAAAATCGGTACCAAGAACTGTCTGACTTCCCTCTTTAACTTTCTTTCCGGATCAACATAAATTTGTGAAGTACCTTCTCTTCTGTGAAGTGCAATAAATCTACTGAGCGTAGTGCAGTGGCCAATGAGTGGATGGAATATTAACTTCGTTTCGCTACAGCGAATACTGAAATCGATATTGTAAAAAATGTCAATCCCAAATTCAATATATCTAATATAAATCTTTAAATATCTCATTAATTTACATATAAGAGTTTGGGACAAATAAGGAAATAAAATTTAAAGTTTTAATACTTCACGAGTTATGACGTTCAGACGTAGACAGGGCTCACGATCCACGACAAATGACAGTCGTCAGCCTCGAGTCCGTGACGGCACATCAGAAGGGAATGATTAGCGAAACACACTTTGCTATCCTGTCCCAGAAGAGTTGGTTACTCTTAACGAGACGAAGCTGTCCGGTGTAAAAGTCAGTTGAGGCGAGTGTTGAGAGGATCGTTACATGTATATAAATAATCCAGTGGAAAACGTCAAAATCTCCGCGAGGCTGTTAGCTGACATTTCGTCTAGTAAGCACCAGAGCATTACGGAGTTACTCATAAAAACCAAGTGGCCGACGCTGCTAGATACGCGTTCTGCAATACGAGCTTATTGTTAAAATTCCGAGAGTACTGCTGTGAATGACTCACGTACTTCGGGCACTCAGTGACAGCTCCGGAAGCAGTAGTTCTGACAGCGTCCACTGGTTTCACAGCTGTCGCCACTGTAGCAGTGCAGTGCCTCACAAAATAAGACTCAGAAGTATACACGTACATGAGTACCCGGTGTAGACCGGGTACGTATTTATTCCAATATTTTATTAGTCCACCTTCTGCTTCCTCTTCCCCCTGTCCATCTCCTCACTCCTCTCTGTGTATCTCCTTCCATTTCTCTGTCCATTATCCCCTCTCCCCCTTTCTCTCCATCTTCTCCTCCCCTCGTATCTGTATCCGTCTCCTCCTTTCCCGTCAGTCTGTCCGTCTCTTTCCCCCCCCCCCCCCCCCCGCACCGCTATTTTACAAGTTATCACCCCACCCCAATAGGAGTCTGCCGGTTCTTACCCCAACAGTATTTATTTCCAGATAGTAAGTAATATGTTTACCAAATTTGGTTCAAATCGGTGCAGAGTTTAGAGGAGCCTTTTTACGCATGGCTTTGCCCGCGTACGCCAATGCCATTTATATTTCACATATATGTAACATATTTTTACTCTTAGTACACCTGTATCTGTATCGAAATACGCCCTGCTGTTTTGTGAATATGTAGCTCATTGTTTATGATGTCGTATCTCCTGAACTGTATGTCGTACAACGATATGATTTTGCTGGTGCATTCATGGGAATATGTGAATACTGTCTGCAAAATGTGTCGCGAATACGATTGGAAGAAGTAATAAATTAATTCAGCATGCTTGATGCGGCAGTATTACTGCACGAACAGCGAAAATGTTCTAAGCGATAAACTTTGTCCTTTCAACTTTTTGTGGGGGATGTCAGCGAGATGAAGTTTCATAAAGGTTCGAAATTATGTGTGAAGTTTGTTGCCAGTCAAAATATAGACAATAAGTGGTCTTCTGACTCGCAGTGAGTGTAAGACTTTTCATCCAATGGATCGGACTCCAGTCGTCGGGTATTCGTAAGATTTTCTGTGGCACTCGTGGTAACCTTCACGCTAAACTGAAGCGTGGATCTATTTCCTCTTTAAACTGTAAGTTCTCTGTATATGGTGGGTGATCCTGTTCTCAGATCGTAAGAAAACAAGGAATATCACCACCTACGGCACTTTCCTTTGTACAGAGGTGTGTTACGAGCAACCTCAGGGCTGACCACTTCTTTACAGCGTGCCACTGACATTCACAATTGATGCCATCAGTTGGCAGTGTCTCACCTACGAGAATCCGAGCTGCTCCTGGACTGAGAAGGTGACGTGTGCCCTGCTGGGAACCTTGCTCATGGCTTTCTTGCCTCCGGGTCGCAATCTGATCCCGGGCACTAACCCTTACCGTCTGAGCTACCCAGGCGCGACTCTCACTTTCATTTCCGGTAGCCCCTCTCTCTCATACACACACACACACACACACACACACACACACACACACACACACACACACACACACACACACACACACATATATATATATATATATATATATATATATATATATATATATATATATATATATAGTTTAGAGAGTTACATACTCGCAAACAGCGGGCCGAACAGCAGAACAGAAGAGACAGTGACCGTGAAGTCAGCAAGTTCCACATAAGCGGGCGCTGTCGATTCAGCCGTCAGGGCATCGCCCGACCGGCTCACGTGTTTCTCAGTTGTCGTATGTGAGCAAAGGCCCTCGCCTACATCCCAAGAGCCAATGACCGACGTAAAGAAGATTCTTCGAGAACCTTTTCAACGTGACAGAAGAGGCAATACCCGGCTCACGTGTTTCTCAGTCGTCACATGGGATCAAAAGCCCTCACCTACATTCCAAGAGCCAATGACCGACGTTAAGCAGATTCTTCGAGGAGCTTCTCAACGTGACAGAAGAGGCAATGACCGTGAAGTCGTTCACCTCCAGTAAACTGAAGTGAATAAATACGCGAGACGCAGTGGGCCAGACGGTTGAAGCAGAGGAGGACGGAGACGGAGTTGAAGACGGAGACGGGGACGGAGACGAAGACGAGAGACGAAGGAAGAAAAGAAGAGTAGCAGTAGTTTTCAGTCAGTTTCGGTGCTGAAGACCGTCATGCAAGAAGAGTCTGCATCATGCACAGACGAAGCAAGTCCGCTGCTGTAATGGAATACCAAGCAGCAGCCGCGGCGCCAGAAGACAGAAGTTAAAAGGTATTTGAAGTCGGATTTTTACATACCCGGGTGACTCGTGAGGACGGGAAGGAGACGGCCTCACATCAGCAGTCACCTGTGAGCTGGGATGAAGACCTGACAGCCGAAGACTGGCAAGCGGGAGTCCGTGGTTCGAGTCCGCCACACTGGCCTTCCCCCGCCGCGCCGCTCCGCTGGCCGACGCAGAACACACGCGGCCGCTTAGAGAAGAGAAACACTGGGACGCCACATCCAAGGTATCACCATCCGATGTACGACTTCGCTCGCAATAATTAAACGGGCCACCTCGCGCTGCGCGTCTCCAGTCAACTGGGCGAGACGGCGACACGAGATACACACCGCTACGCGTAATCAGACGCCGCCGCCGCCGCAGCCGCTGCCGCAGCAGAAGACTTCACAAACGACACAGCTGCCGCTCTCCGAACCAGAACATTCCGTAAGATACAGTTGTACAAATCTTCAATAAAAGTTATCTTATGTAAAAATGATGTTTCATTCGACCTCATACCCGAGCCAAGGAAGAACCCACCCTGCCCACATGTTGTTAAGAGAGAAAAGTTAATTTATTTAATATTTTCACCCTGACAGAATGCTTTAGAATGCTCATCCTGACAATTGACAGCATCAAAAGAGAAAACCCAGTTACATTTAGTGACAGAAGTGTCACATTTAGTAACACAAGCTCCACAAGTTCCCTCGTGACGAAATGGCAGAGTGGTGTTGGCAGAGGGAAGCTGTGAAGACAGGTCCGGATGGCCACTCGGTAGTAGTATGACTCGGTTTGGTGTCTCGCACTAGCGATCAATTTCAGTACTTACTGGTTGTTAGTTTTCACAGTTTTATCTTCCATTTTTTGTTGTATACAAAAAAATGTGTGTGAAATCTTATGGGACTTACCTGCTAAGGTCATCAGTCCCTAAGCTTACACACTACTTAACCTAAATCATCCTAAGGACAAATACACACACCGATGCCCGAGGGAGGACTCGAAGCTCCGCCGGGAGTTTGTTGTATACTTCCTATTTTTACCTATGCAAATGGTTCAAATGGCTCTGAGCACTATGGGACTTAACATCTGAGGTCATCAGTCCCCTAGAACTTAGAACTACTTAAACCTTACTAACCTAAGGACATCACACACATCCATGCCCGAGGCAGGATTCGAACCTGCGACCGTAGGAGTCCCGCGGTTCCGGACTGCAGCGCCTAGAACCGCACGGCCACCACGGCCGGCACCTATGCAAAGACCTTATTGTGTCGGCACAGCTAGTTTTAGAAAATAAATGAATATTGCTTGCCACGATTTTTTCCTGTCACTTGCCGCTTGCCAGTGAACACTTTATAGGAAAAAGGTCATATTTCGTAGCGGTTCTACGTCTCGACATTGAACCGTAGGTCTGGCGAAACTGTTGCAAGTTCAGAGGAAACCAACGGCCATACCTCCTTAAGCACTGGGCATAGTTTCACCTTGAGATGAAGAGGGATCATATGTGTGCAAATGAGGTCAGTACACATACTACTGTTTTATAAGAAATGCAATTACTCCACCGCAGTTTTATGTCCGGTCCTGAAACAGGACGGTTCAGAGGCGGTGACTCACAGTACTACACACTTATCATACTTTTATTTAAATTTACAGTGTGGTGTCACCGCTAGACACCACACTTGCTAGGTGGTAACTTAAATCGGCCGCGGTCCTGTAGTACATGTCGGACCCGCGTGTCGCCACTGTGTATTCGCAAACGTAGCGCCACCACAGGGCAGGTCACAAGACACGGACTTGACCTCGCCCCAGTTGTACGGACGACATAGCTTGCGACTAGACCTACCAAGTATTCCTCTCAATTGCCGAGAGACAGATTAAATAGCCTTCAGCTAGTCCATCGCTACTACCTAGCAAGGCGCCATGTGTATCATTGCTAATTGCTTACTACTATGCAAGAGATGTATTTCAACAAGAACAAGACTACATTAAAGTTAAGTATATTAAAATCTCTCTTCTTTTCTTTATAGTTTTTCATCCAGTCTCCTGTTTCAGAATTTACGCCCGTCTGCGTTAGTTTCGCGTGCACCTAGCCACTCATTGTGTCGAGACCTTAGGGAATCGACACAACAATATTTTGGCGACGAGGATGGGATGCCGCGCCCACGTTGCAGTCTTTGTGTTATACTTGCTCTAATTTGTTTGTGTCATGGCTTCGCCGCATTCTCCAGATGTACTGTCCGAATTTTTTCGCTTGCAGAATCAGCAGACGCAGGCGTTATTGGAAGCCCTTGGACAGCTCGTCCAGGGTCAACGTGCGCTGCAAACCGATGCGGCGGCAGCCGCTTCTTCGCTACAGCAGCCACACAACGCTGTCGCACCGCCATTTAGGCCCTTTGAGGCCCATAACGAGAGCTGGACTGAGTGGGCCGATCAGTTCCGGTTCCACCTCACTGCTTATGGAATTCAAGGTAAAGAGCGGCAGCCGTTTTTGCTTTCTTGTGTCGGTGTGTCTACCTACCGGGTGATAGTGAAATTGTTTCCCCGACGCGACGTAGCAACTCTGACCTACGAGGAAATTTTGTCGGCTTTAGATGCCTATTTCAAAGAAACAGTTAATGTTGTTGCAAAACGGTATACGTTTTTTCGTACAAAACGTACCGCCGGTCAGACTAATAGGGAGTGGGTAGCAACTTTGCAAGGACTTACTAGAGACTGCGCGTTTGCCTGTGAATGTGGCCTCCCATATTCAGATACTATGGTGCGTGATGCAATTGCACAGAACGTTTCTGATGTTCGCATAAGGGAACAGATTTTGAAACTAGTTAATCCCTCCCTGCGACAAGTGATAGACATATTGGACAGGCAAGACACACTTGACTTTGCTCAGGAATCATTTGAAACTTCGCCAGCCGTGTGTCACGTTAATCGGCCCGCTCGGCCCGCTGCACGGGACGCTAAGCGGCCCTCGCGCCCGACTTCGCTGCGGCCGCCTAGCTTGCAACCACGTGCGCCGCGTAAGCAAGCAAATGCAGTGAAATCTTGCCCGCGGTGTGCAACTAGACATTCGCGTGAAAATTGCCCGTCACGCCAAGCTATTTGCTTTTACTGTCAAAAGAAAGGACATGTACAAAGTGTTTGCCAGAAAAAGTTAAGATCAGACAATCACACAAATTCCTGGCCCTTTGCTTCGCGCCGGAATCGAACCCAGGACAATCAGGCTCGTGGACCTTCACCCATGGACATCCATGTGGTTCATTCCCACCCGTCCAGTGACACTTTAGCTAACAGTGACTGTGTTCGTCCCACCCAAAGTGTGCGTCGACGTCGCCGGAAATCCCGTAAAGTTGCAAGTGCTTCTGGACCTGTATCAGTTCAAATTGCACGAGACAGTCGCTCTTGTCGTCAACAAGACAATAAACTTTTTGTGGACTTAGACTTTGCAGGAAAAGTGATACCATTCCAGCTCGATACCGGAGCTGCAGTTTCCTTGCTCAATCACGACACGTACAAACAACTGGGCGCCCCGCCATTGCGTGCCGCAAATGTTACGTTAACTAGTTACTCAGGACAGCAAATACCTGTGTTAGGACAGTGCAGCCTTCTTGCCACATACAAGGGACAGACAAAACTTGTGTCATTTTATGTTCTTCGTTCCTCTAGTGCAGTGAACTTGTTTGGTTTAGATTTGTTTCAATTGTTTAATATGTCTATTGTAAATCAGGTCCTATCAGTGAATCAGACTGTGCCTTCCGCCAGTGTTTCTAGTCTTTGTGAAGAATTTGCAGACATTTTTGCACCGGGCCTTGGTTGCGCTAAGAACTATGAAGCGCATTTGGAACTGAAAGACAACGCGCAACCAAAATTTTTCAGAGCGCGCAATGTTCCCCACGCATTGCGTGATGAGGTCGCAAAAACATTAGCCGAATTAGAATCTCAAGGTGTAATTGAACGTGTGCAGGCTTCTCTCTGGGCCTCACCCTTAGTCATTTTGCCAAAACCTTCCGGAAAACTGAGACTTTGCGTGGACTTCAAGGCAACTGTGAATCCACAACTGGTGACTGCTACTTTTCCTTTGCCCCGCCCGGAAGACCTTTTTGACAAACTGTGCCCGGGAAAATATTTTTCAAAATTGGACCTAGCAGATGCGTACTTGCAAATACCTGTGGACGACGAATCCCAGCGCGTCTTAGTGGTTAACACGCATCTTGGCTTGTATCGCTTCAAAAGACTGCCATTCGGGTGTGCATCCGCCCCTGCTTTATTTCAGCAATATTTACAAACTATTTGTGCGTCGGTCCCTACGGCTGCGAACTATCTGGACGATATTGTGATCTCAGGAAAGACAGAAGCCGAACATTTGCAGAATCTCCGGACATTATTTCAGGTCTTGCGTCAGAATGGTCTTCGCTTGCGGAAGGACAAATGTGTGTTTTTTGCTCGTGACTTACCGTACCTGGGGCATGTCATAAATGCCCAAGGTATACATCCGAGTCCAGAGCACCTTCGTGCCATTCAGGACTTGCCGTCACCGCAGAACTTAAAACAGCTACAGAGTGTGCTGGGTAAGGTAAATTATTATCACCGATTTGTGCGCCATGCTTCTTCCATTTCAGCTCCGCTTCATCGCTTACGCCGTAAAGGTGTTCCGTTCGTCTGGACGACGGAATGCGAACGCGCCTTTCGCCAGTTGAAATCGGCGTTACTTTCAAATACTTGCCTTACGCCATTCGATCCCCGAAAACCCCTTTTGTTGATGGTAGATGCCTCGGATTTCGGGATCGGTGCTGTGCTTGCGCACAAAGATGGCTCGCATGATCGCCCTATTGCCTTTGCGTCCAAATTGCTCTCATCTGCGCAAAGCAATTATTCACAAATAGAGAAGGAAGCTTTGGCTCTTGTGTTTGGTGTAACAAAGTTTCACGATTTCTTGTATGGTCGTCACTTTACCATCATCACGGACCACAAGCCTTTGACATCGCTTTTTCATCCGAACAAGCCTGTACCTCCACGTACAGCGCAGAAATTCATTCGCTGGTCACTTTTTCTCTCGCAGTACCGCTACGATATCTTGTATCGGTCCACTGCTAAGCACGGCAACGCTGATGCGTTGTCCCGTTTGCCTGTTGCTGAGGATAAAGCATTCGATTCTTCCGAACTTGCTTGCATGTTCATTGCTTCGGAAGCCGATGACGTGGTCGCATCGTTTCCGATTGATTTTCGTCGTGTCGCTACTGCCACAGCTGCTGACCCTGTCCTTGCTTCCGTTTTGCGTTTTGTTGCTACGCAATGGCCCTTGTCAAAGTCACGGATCGAGGATCCTTTGGTTCGCCGTTTTTTTGCTCACAAGGAGAGACTTTTTGTACGACGTGGTGTTTTGTTGTTGCGTTCCGATAATGATCAATCCCGAGTCGTGGTCCCACGTTCGTTACAGTCCTCTGTCTTAAAGCTTCTTCACCAAGGACATTGGGGTATAGTGCGCACGAAACAACTTGCTCGTCAGCACTGTACTTGGTTCGGAATCGATGCTGCGATTACGAATATGTGCTCCTCTTGCGTGGCGTGTGCCGAACAACAATCCGCACCGCCGCGGAAATTCTTTGCATGGCCGAAAGCCACTTCCCCTTGGCAACGCTTGCACATCGATTTTGCTGGTCCGTTCTGGAATGCTCGATGGTTGGTTGTGGTCGATGCTTTCAGTAATTTTCCTTTTGTTGTCCGGATGTCTTCCACGACGTCTTCTGCCACAATCCAAGCCTTGTCTGCTATCTTTTGCATTGAAGGTCTTCCGCAGACTATTGTTTCCGACAATGGCCCACAATTCATGTCCGCAGAATTTCAGTCGTTCTGCAAGGCCAATGGTATTCAACATCTGACATCCGCGCCGTTTTCGCCTCAGTCAAACGGTGCCGCGGAACGATTGGTCCGGACTTTCAAGTCGCAGATGTTGAAGTTGAAAGAGTCGCATTCTCGGGAGGACGCTTTGTTGCTCTTTTTGTCCTCATATCGCTCTCAGCCCCGCGATGGTCGCTCGCCGGCTGAGTTGCTCCATGGTCGTCCTCATCGAACTCTGATGTCTTTGCTGCATCCGCCACATCAGGTTCCTGTGCAGCGGCAGACTCCTGCTTTTGCTCCTGGCGACGTTGTCTATTATCGCAACTATCGCGGTTCACAGCGTTGGCTCGCAGGGCGCATTCTTCGCTGCCTCGGCCGCGCGATGTATTTGGTTTTGGGGGCCTCTGGTGAGGTGCGTCGGCATCTCAATCAGCTGCGCCTCTGTCGTCGCCTGGGTTCTGCCGCTCCCCGTCTGCTTTCAGCGACGGCGCCGTCAGGTCAGCGCCCTGGGGACCCATCTACTGGCTCGCCTCATCCCCAGGTGTTACCGACGATGCCTTCCATTTTGCCTCATGGCGTCGCGCCGCCGCAGCCGCCGCCGGCGCCGCCAGCAGCGGACGCTTCGCTGCAGCCGCCTCGCGCCTCCCTGGGTCACGCGCCGCCGCTTGCTTCCCGTGACCAGCCGTCCTCCGCCATGGACCTCTTGCCCGCTCCGGACCAGATGTCGTCTTCGCCCGTCGGGTGCTCCGACCACATGGAGGTCGACCCCGCGGCTCCTCTTATATCATTCCGTGCGCAAACACCTCATGTTGACGTGCACCCTGGACTAGGTTTGCAGGCGTTTCCTAGCTCCCCTCGGACCGAATGGCCGGGTGCGGGTGGCGCAGCCTCGCCTGTTGTTAGGCTCCCCACCTCATCGCATACGTCAACATGGGGTCCTCCCCACGGCGGGCGGAAGCCTTATCTCACGACCGTTCGCCGATTTGCGGGGGAGGAATGTGGTGTCACCGCTAGACACCACACTTGCTAGGTGGTAACTTAAATCGGCCGCGGTCCTGTAGTACATGTCGGACCCGCGTGTCGCCACTGTGTATTCGCAAACGTAGCGCCACCACAGGGCAGGTCACAAGACACGGACTTGACCTCGCCCCAGTTGTACGGACGACATAGCTTGCGACTAGACCTACCAAGTATTCCTCTCAATTGCCGAGAGACAGATTAAATAGCCTTCAGCTAGTCCATCGCTACTACCTAGCAAGGCGCCATGTGTATCATTGCTAATTGCTTACTACTATGCAAGAGATGTATTTCAACAAGAACAAGACTACATTAAAGTTAAGTATATTAAAATCTCTCTTCTTTTCTTTATAGTTTTTCATCCAGTCTCCTGTTTCAGAATTTACGCCCGTCTGCGTTAGTTTCGCGTGCACCTAGCCACTCATTGTGTCGAGACCTTAGGGAATCGACACAACATACAGAATATTGTTTTTGAACACACACACACACACACAGATCAGAAGTGTCGGCCTGGTGTTGGCGATCTAAGATGGCTACCCTAAAACTACGTTTAATGGTCAGAAATCTCATAACGGAAAGCAAATCCGCGAAATGACACCGCCCATAAATTTCGTAAAATTCGAGACGTATCCTTCGGTAAGTTAAGAGGGTCTCGATGGTTTTAGTGAGAGTTTTTTTAATGAGTACTTTATACGGTCAACAGCGTCGTCGAGTAGCGTTCTAAATATGCACTCCACGCCGTTGAAAGGAAGAGCGGAGGTGAAATGTATTCAGACACTGACTGAAGAGCAGTTCTTGGAACTGTTTGTCATGTTCTCGCGTTATCTGACGCTTTTATCTGTACAGGTGTCGCAGCTGTGCCCAGCAATGTATTTCTTCTGCCGGTAAGGTGCGTCACCTGCACGGTGCGAGAGCACGCGGCCGCCGGCAGTCTTGGGGAAATCCCCCCCTCAAGTCAAATGTATCAGTTACACGAACATCGAAACAGCGTAATTTCACAGGAAATGTTCTCATTAGCCAGTTACGTCTATACACTCTGCTAACATTTCGTAATGCTGAGCATCTCAACTGGGCGGAGAATACAGTCGCATTGTGCCGGCAGACGTCTGCTTGTCTCTATGCTCTCAAAAAGTTTCGGAACGTATTTCCACAGGACTTGAAACGCCAGCTCGTGCAAGCACTCGTTCTACCGAACCTCCACTATTGTGATGTAATTCAACAAGACATGAGTAGTGAAAACAAGAGACGGCTAGAACTAACCATGAATGCCTGTGTGCGTTACACCTGCAACAATGATCATGTTAGTGTTTCGTACTCCAGGCAAGGGTGGCTGCGGCCGGACAAATTGCGTGACTATCACACTATGTCTACTTCACCGACTCCTCGTCGCGCAAGCACCCCAGTACCTTGCTTCAGAGATTAAAAACCTGTCATGCCATCATAATCGAAACACGAGGTCACTCTTATTCGGTATCCTAACTGTGGCCACTCCCAAAACTAAAACTTTTGCAAACTCCTCAGTTGCCGCTGTCCGCCTCTGGAACAAACTGCCCCTTACCTTGCGCAAAATTTAATCCCCTGCTGCTTTTAAGAAGAAGTTGAAGCATTTCCCACTATCATCCTCATAACGTTCTCCACCAAATTAATGTACAAGGCCAATCTTCTCATATGTCAAATAGCAAAGCTAGCGTCTCCTATCTTGCTCCTTTCTCTTCTTCCTCTTCATCTATCTCTATTAGCCACGCAATCTTCTTTTCCTTTATATTTCCTTAATTATGTTTCATCATGTCTCTCTATTCTTCTCCTCCCTTCACCATGAGTCTCCCTCATACTCCCTGCTGCTAGCACTCCTATCTAAAATCCGTCTCTTCAGTAATGTATAATTATAACAGTACTTACGATCTACGAATATAAACTCTATATGTACGTATTTTTCCCAGGTGTGCCTTTGTAATTGTTTATTTCACTTTTTGTACTAGATGTAGTTTAACATGGCTACTAAAACATATGAATGTAAAATAGGTAGAATGCCTGGTTAGATGTAAGAGAGGGCCTGATGGCCCTAATCTTGCCAGGTTAAATAAATAAATAAATAAATAAACTACTGTTTGCCGAGTGGCTGATGCAACCACAATTGTGTTGTCCTTACACAAGCCGACATGGAGGAGCCACGATGGCTTCCAACATTCAAATGACAATCATTTACACGGAATTGCTTGTGCAAAAGTTGTGAATTCTTTTTGCCGCTGAGAAAACTATCAGTGTCATCATACGTGCAAGCTTTAAGCCCGCCAGTCGATATTTTTTCTTGCAGTTTTGAAACGAACTGTTTCCAGTCATGTATCGACCTGCAAAATAGCCATTGTGTAATTGCACATATGTTCCGTCATGGAAGAACGAACAGTTCCATTGCGTCGCCCCACACACCGTGGAAGCTCTTTCTTACACGTCTTTGATGTCGGCTCTTCAGTCCGTTTGTTGAGAAAAGCACCACCCTTTTGTCCGAGTGAATGGTTTCCGATACTGTCTTCCTCTCAATTATTATTCATTTCTTCCGTCTTACGCGTACCACAATTTAAGACGTAGTACATTTCTCCATTTCCCTACTCGTGGATCAAAAAACATTTTTGTTTCTCCTATACCAACAGAAGGACCAGTAATGATGCTTTGCAAACAGTGACGGAGCAAATCTCGTAGAAAACATTCTGTAGTGTAGTACGCTTGAAACGGAAATAACAAACAAAAATTTAAATACAAAAGCTACTGTGGAACATGGCCGTGCAAATAAAATAATCTTACTTTTGGATTGTTACAAAATTTAAGCATGCCATCGTCACATATCTACGCCGTATTTGAATTTGCTCTATCTGCAGCGGAACTAGTAAAATTCCTACGAACACTAGACGAATACTAGTTCAAAGCTGTAACGACAAAGTTGAGAACAGAAGCTTAAATTAAGCAACAGTAGATAGTACGTAGAGGAAACCTGCAACGTTGATAAATTCGGAGCACGATTAATGAACAAGACACTACCTCACTTTAGGACAAAAGACAACGCCGGCATGCACCACGCATCCTTTGAAGACGGAGCCGAAACTAAATTAGGAAACAAAGAATGCGTGCGGAATTTGACCTGTTTCTCATTAAGAAGCTATGCATACAATCAGCTGTATTTCTCTGTAAGGATTTCTGACTTTCTTTTTTTATAACTGCCCCAGACAAGAACGCTTACACTGAGTCTGCCATCTTTCGCAAAAATACTGGACTATTTTTTAACCGTTCTCAGACTTTCACATACTTCGTCCAAGCTTTGATCACTGTACGGTGTTAGTAGGCCTACTGCAGTCGTGTACAAGTTCTAATGTCACTCTCACATCTAAATGGAGCGACTTCTTACTTTTCGTTAACACTGTAAGTTAAGGCGACCAGACTTTCAAAATCAAAACATGGGACCCAAATTAGAAACTGAAATGAATCGACATTTTGTGGAAACTTTAGTTAGTACTATGTTTGTATAACAGATTGGTGTTAAACTGCAACTGTATGCATCATCGTTCCATTTTCACAAAATTTGCACTAAAGAAACCATCAAAATACCTTGTATTACTAATCGAGTGAACGTTATACTGTTTGATTGCTGTTGCATGAAAACACAATGCGTAACTTTAACACAACGATGTATATAACTAGGGTAGAAAATGGCTTATTTACATAGGTTACTTACTTGTCAATCTCAACTAGCCTGGAAGCTTCGTCGTGGGTAGCTTCTCATAAATCTTTTTTGTTATATTTTGCGTAAGAATGAATCTCATTCAGGAGTTGGTATTTTCAAATGTAATTTTATAAAAGTCAAGACAAGGAGTATGCTGAAAATGAATCTTAGTTATAACTATTCCCTTAACGACTGCGATACTGAACCTGTTCTTTTCATCATATCGCAAATCATTTGTGTTCGAGAGCATTATTTCTGCAGCAGCATTAGTGCAAGCTAGAGCTAGCACAAACGCAGTAATGAACTGCAAATTCTTGCAGTAGTTGTCTTGAGATGTAAGGAAACGTAACTCGATATACTTCGTCCATTTTGGTTTAATCAAAGAGTGTATTTTTTTATTCTTTGTGTATGACAACATTTGCTCTTGATTTGATTATTCTACACGTTACCTAAAAACGCATTTGCTCTTAATTTGAGTACGCTAAACGTTACGTAAAAACTCGCTATTTCAAATTATATACTGGAAGGTTGATAAAAAACGGGACAATATACGTATACGGGACGTCTGGTCACCCTACTGTAAGTACGAATAAGTGAAGCACTTCCTGTAGTAACGCAATGAAAACCTCCACCACCGGGGTTCACTTCCGAAGGAAGAATCCGCTGTCGGCCTATTAAATAATTCATTGACGTTTCGTCCCCCTTTTGTGGGAGTAAGCAGTTTCAAGAAAGGTGGTTGAATCCTTGTATTCGTGCAACTGAAGCCAGGATGGAGTCGACCGTGTCAAAGGACAATTTGTAAAACTCCTCTCAATATCCTTTATGTTTTTGTTTACACATAAAAGATAAACATGTTACTCTAAAGCAATAGAATTGCTTGAGTTCTGGAAAATGTCATCAGTGCAGAACCGTAAATTTAGAGACGCTATGTTTTCAAATAAGAAGTAACAATTTCATGTAAAGATAACTGGTATTAAAATAAGACACATCTGTAGTCAGTTTTTCCAAGCTTATAAACTACAGGTCTGTTGCACTTTCTTCCCCGTCTTACTATTTATCTGAACTGTTTCGACATAATATGTGCAACAAAAACCATATGAGCGACTCACATTCAGTTGAAAATATTTAGAATTTAAACTAAAGTAGGAATTCGCAGTAATGAAACCTAAATATTACACTTAAAAGGTAGAGGCTGGTCAGTTACATATGGAATATCTGTGGGACATCTTTTCCTCAAACAACCGCGATGTACATAATCTGCAATGAGTGTAAAAGTTCTGTAATTCACATAACTATTTGTAGTCTTCGTCATTTTAGGATAAAAATGTACAATGTGGTACAAAGACTGCCCACCACCCTGTTACCAGAAACTAGCTACAGAAGAGAACAATAAACCACTGTTAAAAAAATTGTGTGTGTGGTTGCAGTTTCTTCCAATAAAAGCTAAGATCAATTGAAATCATCATGGCTACATTTATGTTTTAGTGAACTTGATCCCTGCAGTTTGGTCTATTGACAACAGAATTTCGATTTGGCGTTCTCAGGGGGCTGGCCATAGCTAGTGGGTTTTTAAGTAACGCGGGTAGAACGACACGGGAGGCAAGATGGGTCCGTGAGATGAAATTGGATGCACCTCGTCTCGTGGGTTTCAGTAGAGAGCTCTGGCTTTCCCTCCCCTGGTTGGCTGGACAAAGGCAGCTTAGCTCGCTAATAGCAAGCTATTCCAAGGGCCGTGTAATCTAGCCCCGCGCGTGCTTCTGCTCGTAAGCTGTAGCGGATCCACCCACCCCCGACAAAGCACAGCATCTGCATAGCTGCGGACTATCTCTCCTTGTATGTGGGGTGCTTTTGAGAATGCCGAACTGAAGATCAGATTTTCACTATCCAGAATTTTTACTTTTACTCAGTCGATGGATGGAACTTGTTTCGTAAGCTAAGACGCAGACTATGATTGATGCTGCAGCAGAAGGTTACAATTTTAAGTCTTAAGCAAGAGACGAAACTTCATTTTTAATCAACGAGGACCATTTGTGTGACTTGGCGTGTCTCCCAAATTTTGCTTTCTTCTCGAATTTTCCCCTGTGCAGATGCAGGTTTACGTTATTTAAATGCAGTTTAAAAAGATTAGCAGCTGAACGGATATTCAAGCTATGGGAACGACGTTCCACAATCGCCAACAATGACGTATTTACCAGGGTTCTGACTCCATGAGTCTCCACCCAAACCACAATCTCAACAATAGATCATGTTTCAAGCCGTCACGGACAAATTTGTTCGATTTACATCGAGGTTTAGCTACAAACTGTGTATAAAAAGACTTACAGAAAGGCTTTCTTCCGCTTGTTAGAAAAAAAGAAGATAAGTAGTTCCAGCAGACGACGAGATCATTAGTGGCAGGTAGTAAAAGAACGAGGAAGAAAAACGGCTATACTCTTCCGCCATTTCCCCACATTGTCGTAGGCTGTTTAGCAGGACCTCACGAAAGCGCGCAGTGTGATCTGAATGCCGTCCCAACCTCTCCTGTAAGCTAGACACCTTGGATCACCTGGCTCTGTTCCCAAGACGACAGTCTGAGTGAGTTATACAAAAACGCTGCTGTAAAACCAATTTTCGTCGAACAAAGTACTGCGACTTTTCAGCTTATTTCACCTGATGACAGCACTGTTTCAGAAACTAATGTTAGGTCTAGAACTTTGCTTCCACCATTTTTTCTCGAATTTCTAGGGTTTATTGTCAAAAACTTACAGAAAAAACTTAGGGTTCAAAGTTCTGGCAATCGCTACCAAGTACTTCCTCCCATCTGTCGGACATCATACAATTCCCGCGGCGAAAGAATTGGACGTCTTTTGAGGAGATCTATGATTCGATCTAATTTTATACGACATGAGGTCGTGCATTATCACTCTGCAAAATAACCTTTTCATGTCTACCGCTATACTGTGTTTGTCTTTCAATGCTCGTCTCAAGCAAATTAGTTGATTTCGATAACGAGCTCCAAAGTGGTTCAAATGGCTCTGAGCACTACGGGACTTGAAATCTGAGGTCATCAGTCCCCTAGAACTGCTTTAACCTAACTAACCTAAGGACATCACACACATCCATGCCCGAGGCAGGATTCGAACCTGCGACCGTGGCAGTCACGCGGTTCCGGACTAAAGCGCCTAGAACCGCTCGGCCACCGCGGCCGTCTCACGATCTTCTTTGATTGTTTCCGTCGGTTTCAGTTGCTTCGCCAACCTTCTCTCTTCCACCGCTTTGACGTCAAAATCACCGTACTTGAAGCTCTGAAACTGTTCTCGGCATGTTGTGTCAGTAATAGCTGCCTTACCGGAGGTCTTACTCAGCATTTAACGAGCCTCAGCCGTAGACTTATTCATGTTAAAGCAGAAAAATGAAACTTTCCTCCAATGACGGGAATTGGGCTCTTAAGTTGACATATTTAATAGAGAATAACTTTACGATACAATCAAAAATCGATTAATATTTTGGTGGCGTTTTGTTTACAAATGCGTAAGCTTATTGTGTGACATTTATGAACCACTACTGATAGCTACTGCAAAGTGGCGGAAGCGAAGTTGTAGTAGACATAATATATTAAATGTGGGGGTACCGAATGTTTTGATCCATATGTTTGAGAAACCGTTTTCTTCATTACTTCACAAAAAACATAATAGACGAAAGCATGTCGATCCTGATTTCTGGAGACAACCGTCCGGAATTCAATATGCTATTAACAAACCTGTCGAAGAGATGTAGCATGAAGATTTACACAACTGTAAAGAAAGTTTATTTTACAATAGCACAGTTCCTGCTGTGATAATTCTTTCTTAAGTAACACCTTTATTACAGCACAAATTGTGAAGAAAAGTGGTTTGAGGGTTCGGTTTTGTCATTTTTTCATACGCGTATGAAAACTCGATTTAGTGTTCATCACGATTTTCTGTACACTTACTCACATGTAATATAAAAAAAAATATGTATATCAATAGATAAAATGTGTAATATATTTTCACGCCACAAAATGTACTTGGAGCTTTTGGAATCCTACTTTACAAGGTGTTTGATATTAAAAGCTGTTACGACATACGGCTGTGTACAATCTGTCCTGGTCTGTTTCATTTACTACAAAAGGCTTAAGAAATGTTACACTACATTTCGTATGGGACGGATTGTTTTGGTAGTGGGGCGTTACTTTCAAGGGCAGCGTTTGTTTCCTACTCCAAATTGCTCACCGTGGGTACGGACCAGAGCGGCGGACGTACTAGCAGATCGCTGCCAAAATACACTCACCACCACTATCATCACCACCACAACAACCACCACCCATCACTCCCAATAATCCGCTCGCTGTAAGAACAGGAGCTCTCTTCCCTAAAGAAACGTCCGCAAACTCGTCAAGCCAAAAACTTGAGTGTCAATCGTGCGCGCTTCATTTGGCTAGCACGAATTGGTTTCCTCAGGTCCAATTTTATCTCACCTTCTCTAACCCTCCCCTCCACTCACATCCTCAAAATGGTTATTTTTTCTTCGATTCTAAGAAATATAAGGAGTAATGAAGATGGAAGATAATGACGCGGCACGAACATTTGATGGAGAACCGCCTCTTAGCGCGCTCACGAGATGGGATTTCTAGAGGAAGTTCATTGAAAACCGGACAGAGATTGTTAAATTAATTTGACGCACTCCTCGCAAAACTGTTTGCAATAAAATCATGGCGTACAGCTGAAACTAGAGAAAGTTGAAAACGAATTTGAGGACTTACGAATGAAGTGTCGAGCTTAATATAATACGCAATAAACGAATTGTTACCATCAACAACGCCTCGCAACAGGGACAGCACAAAACACTGCTAAACTTCAGCTTCGTCATTAATGTATACTCAGGTGGTGTCAGATGTGAATCACCGCTTCTTCCTAGTGACGAGCAAACTGGTCGAGAAAAATTTCGTTCACAGCCAGCCCGACATGGCCAGCTCTGACAGATCGCGAGTGGCGTAGGAGAATGCGACTTACATAAGCTTTCTTCGGACATCCATAGTTGAAATGGAGGACAGTGGGACGTCAGCTGGTATAAATTTATACTAAAAATGAAGAAATTCCTCCAGCTGTATCTAAGGTGTCGATTTTATTTTGGCAACTAGTTTCAACGTTGTAACAAAGTCATCTTCAAGCCCATAAACTTGTTGACGTCAACTGCGTGCGGCTGATACTAGAAGTCAATGGTGAGATACGGACGTGCTCCGTGTGGAACGTGGTTAGTAGCTAGTATCACTAGTATACTAGTTACTAACCACTAGTTACTAACCACCTTCCACACGGAGCACGTCCGTACCTCACCACTGACTTCTAGTATCAGCCGCACGCAGTTGACATCAACAAGTGTATGGGCCTGAAGATGACGTTGTTACAACGTTGAAACTAATTCCAAAAATAAATCGACACCTTGAATACAGCTGGAGGAATTTCTTCATTTTTAGTATAAATACATAAGCTTTCTCTTCGGTGTGATGAATGTCTGCTTGCTCTAAACGTAGAAAAATGTAGTTTAATGCAGATGACTACGAAATAGTCTTGTAACGTTCGAATACACTATTGGTGTTGTGCTGCCTGACACAGTCATGTCTATTAAATATCTAGGCCTAACGTTGCAAAGCTATATGAAATGGAAAGAGAACATAAGATTGATAGTAGAGTTGGCGAATGGTCAACTTCGATTTGTAGGGAGAAATCTAGGAAAGTGATCGAATAGTTCATGTATCAGAAGACGGACTGTAGAACACTTGTGCGAACCATTCTTGAGTACTACTCGAGTGTTTGGAATCCCCAGCAGCGTCGGGTTAAAGGAAGACATTGCATCAATTCAGAGGCGTGCTGCTAGATTTGTTGCCGGTAGGTTCAAAAAATGGCTCTGAGCACTATGGGACTCAACTGCTGTGGTCATAAGTCCCCTAGAACTTAGAACTACTTAAACCTAACTAACCTAAGGACATCACACACATCCATGCCCGAGGCAGGATTCGAACCTGCGACCGTAAAAGTCGCACGGTTCCGGACTGCGTGCCTAGAACCGCGAGACCACCGCGGCCGGCTGCCGGTAGGTTCAATTATCACGCGAGTATTACGTAAATGCTCCGTGAACTGAAGCGGGAATCCATAGAGGGAAGACGACGTTCTTTTCGCGAAATACCAATGCGAAAGTTTAGAGAACCGGCATTTGCGACAGACCGCAGAACTATTCCGCCGCTGCCGATGTACACTTACTTTAAGGGCCGTGAAGATAAGAGGAATTAGGCTTCCTGCAGAGGCATATTATACAGTCTTTTTCTATCGCTTCATTTGCGAGTGGAATGACACGTAGTGGTACAACGTACCCACCGCCGTGCGCCGTATGGCCGCTAGCGGAGTATGTGTGTAGACGTAGAGATACAGCCAGGCGAATGGGTGGTAGAGAGAGGAAGTAACCTGTTTATTCCATCGCAAGCGACAAGAAAGAACCGAGGCGATTACCTAGCGTAAGGTGCACGGGTGGCCAGCTGGCGCTATAACAGGACATTCAGGAACAACATGCGTAATTAAACGTTGGGAGAAGTCTAGAAGAGATATTATCTAGCAGTGGATACAGATCAAAAATATGCGGACCCTCATACGCAGTGAGGATCTGCTGACTAGACGGCACAAGACGTGGACCGGCCAATATAAGAGGAGACAGTCTGTATTGTGTTGTAAGTGAGAGAATAAGAAACAGCAGACTGTCAGGAGAACACAGTGGCTTTGAGCGTCACCCGAGCAACAGATCCATGAGAGATATTTCAAACCTTCCAAAGCTGCCCAAGTGTACCGGGAATACCGTTAGGAAGCGAAAATGAGAAGGAACAGCCACAGTTAAGCCAGCACCACGCAAACCTCATACACTGACGGACAGAAACGGTCGAGCATTACCGACAGTGTTTCTATAAAAACAGCACGAAATCAGCGGAAGAGATCATTTGTGAGTTTCAAAGTGTTGCCAGTGGCGGAAGGACCGCAATGGCAGTGCGTAGTGAGTTGAAAAGAACATGGGACAATGATCGAGGAACAACTTACAAGCCACCAATTTTTGTAATCAGTGTTAAATGACGTTTGCGGTGACGTAAACAGCGACGCCACTAGACAATGGAAGACTGGAAGTAAGTGATTTTGAGCGACGAATCACGCTTTACCGTGTGGAAAGCCCGTGGGAAGGTTTGGGTCTGGCGAATGCCTGTAGTAAGATACCTGCCGCCATGTATTGACAGTGAAGTACAGAGGAGGTGTTGTTACGGAAGGGAGGGGGGGGGGGGGAGATGTTTTTCGTGGTCAGGCTGTGGTCCCCTTATTGGACTTATGAAAACGTTAATTGCAGAAGGATATGAACACATATTACAGCAATGTGTCAAGCGTACAGTAGAGCAACAGTTCGGAGATGATGATGTTTGTATCAACATGACAGCGCACTCTGTAAAAGCAGAGTGTGAACAATAACATACGTGACAGAGAGTGGCCAGCCCAGAATCCCGACCTGAGGCCACTGGAACAGCTTTCTGAGGATTTAGAGCGTCGACTTCGCTCCACACATCAGCGTCGAACATCGCTGCCTTCTGTGGTTTCGACTCTTGAGACAAAGTGGCTGCTGTTTCTCCTCCGATATTCAGATACCCCGTTGAAGGTGTTCTGAGCAGTGTTCAAGTAGTCATAAAGTTGAAGGGTGGGCACACCCAATATTAATTTCCAGTAATAGGTGCCCGGATACTTTTGATTGGATAGTGCAATTTTTTATTTTCACAGATATAAACCAACTTAATGAAAAACAAATCTAGCACGTCTTTTTTTCATTTCAAAACGGTACTTACTTATAAAAACACGCCTCGGAATTTGTTGAGTTTGTTGCAAGTCGCTAAGTGAGCTCATTCTCAAACAGTGGATGAATAAAGTCTGCGAATTCGCGCGTCGTGAGCTACACTCCTTTTTACCCCACACCCGTTCCTTTGATAGGTAGGTGGTTCTTAGCACCACACCGATGTCTTGAGACAGAAAATGATAACCGTTTCAAGTTTGGTTGAAATTGGTCAGTTGGTTTAGGAGGAGATCTGGAACATAAGCTCATACTTTTTTTTTGTAACATGTATGGATATCTTTCGAAAGGAATTAATTGAATCAGGAAAGTAAGGGAAACACGGAGCAAGGTCCCATGCATGCACAGTGTCGCCCCTCCAACATACGGTGCCGCCAGCTGCCAGCACTAGTATCCCGACTGGCAGAGCGCGCGCCGTAGCGTGGCCCGGCCGTGGCCTGGAACCTCACGACAAGTAACACTGTTCGCCGGTTAACCCCTCCGGCCCGCTGTCCTTTTAACAGTTGTACGCGCGGACCGGACCGTGGCATTGGCTGCCATTTGGCAAGTCAATAACGGGCGTAAATGTGACGTCCTCAGACTATTGTCCGCGTCTGTTGTGCAACTGCGAAGCCATTCTAAACAACGGAAATACCGGTATTCCGGTTTACAGCGGTTAACAGTCGCGCATCTTCGAAAGATGCACTATGTGATCAAAAGTATCCGGACACCTCCAAAAACATACGTTTTTCATATTAGGTGCATTCATTGTGCTGCCACCTACTGCCAGGTACTCCATACCAGCGACCTCAGTTGTCATTAGACATCGTGAGAGAGCAGCATGGGGCGCTCCGCGGAACTCACGGACAAGTTTAGTATAGTTTAGTTAGTTAGTTTAGTTTGTTCAGTGTTCCATTGATCAATTCCACCGTACGGTAGCCGTTATGATTTGGAACGTGTCAAGTGTACCAGAAATGCATATATGAAACAAAAATTTTTAATATATATATATATATATATATATATATATATATATATATATATATATAAAATACAGAGTTAAAGATTAATATTTCTATTATTTACCCCATTCCTTTAAATGGCAAAAAATGCATATACTATATTTATAGATTTATTTATTTCTATTCAGGAATTCATCTATGGTATAGAAGGAGTTGTCAAGCAGATATGATTTCAATTTATGTTTGAAGCTATTACTGCTGTCTGGCAGACACCATATTTCATCTGATAATTTGTCGAATATTTTTATAGCAGCATATTTTACCTCTTTCTGTGCCAAAGATAGTTTGATCAAAGGATAGTATAAGTCTTTTTTTCTGCTATTATAATCATGAATGTCACTGTTGTTTTTAAACTGGTCCATGTTGTTGAGAACAAATTTCAGTACTGAGTAGATGTATTGTGAGACTGTTGTAAGAATTCCCTATCTCTTAAAAAGATGTCTACAAGATGTGTGACTGTGAACCCCACACATTATTCTAACCACTTTCTTTTGAGCAGTGAATTCTTTTGGTCTAAATGTTGAGATACCCCAAAATATTATTCCGTATGGCATCAGAGAGTGAAAGTATTAAAACTATGTTAGCTTACGAATTTCTATATCCTCAACATTGGCAATTATTCTGATCGCAAAAGTTGCTGAACCTAGTCGCTTTAGGAGACCCAAAATATGAATTTTCCAATTAAGATTCTCATCTATATGTACACCCAAAAACTTAGTATGCTTTACCCTGTCTACTGACTTTTGTTGATGTGTTATATTTATTGAAGGAACTGCACTTTTCCAGCAGAAAATTGGATGTACTGTGTTTTTTCAAGGTTTAGAGCATGCCCATTTGCAGAAAACCAGTTAATGATTTTTCCAAGGACCTTATTTGTGGTCAGGTGATTGGGTGTCACTTGTATCATACGTCTGTACGCGAGATTTTCACACTCCTAAACATCCCTAGGTCTACTATTTCCGATGTGATACTGAAGTGGAAACTTGAAGGGACACGTACAGCACAAAAGCGCACAGGCCAACCTCGTCTGTTGACTGACAGAGACCGCCGACAGTTGAAGAGACCATAATGTGTAGTAGGCAGACATCTATCCAGACCATCACATCCAAAACTGCATAAGGATCCACTGCAAGTAATGTGACAGTTAGACGGGAGGTGAGAAAACTTTAATTTCATGACCGAACGGCTGCTCATAAGCCACACATCACGGCGGTAAATACCAAACAAGCCTCACTCGTTACAACGAGAGTAAACACTGGACGATTGAACAGTGGAGAAACGTTGTGTGGAGTGACGAATCACGGTACCCAATGTGGCGATTCGATGGCAGGGTATGGGTACGGCGAATGACCTGTGTAGTGCCAACAGTAAAATTCGGAGTCGGTGGAGTTACGGTGTGGTCGTGTTCCTCATGGAGGGGGCTTGCACTCGTTGTTTTGCATGGCACTATCACAGAAGATGCCGACAATGATGTTTTAAGCACCTTATTGCTTCCCACTGTTGAAGAGCAATTCGGGGATGGCGATTCCATCTTTCGACACGACCGAGTACCTGTTCATAATGCACGCCCTGTGGAGGAGTGGTTACACGATAATAACATCCCTGTAATGGACTGGCGTGCACAGAGTCCTGATCTGAATCCTGTAGAACACCTTTGGGATTCCAGAATGAGATTTTCACTCTGCAGCGGAGTGTGCGCTGATATGAAACTTCCTGGCATATTAAAACTGTGTGCCCGACCGAGACTCGAACTCGGGACCTTTGCCAGTCGCGGGCAAGTGCTCTACCATCTAAGCTACCGAAGCGCGACTCACGCCCGGTACTCACAGCTTTACTTCTGCCAGTATCTCGTCTCCTACCTTCCAAACTTTACAGAAGCTCTCCTGCGAACCTTGCAGAACTAGCACTCCTGAAAGAAAGGATATAGCGGAGACATGGCTTAGCCACAGCCTGGGGGATGTTTCCAGAATGAGATTTTCACTCTGCAGCGGAGTGTGCGCTGATATGAAACTTCCTGGCAGATTAAAACTGTGTGCCCGACCGAGACTCGAACTCGGGACCTTTGCCTTTCGTGGGCAAGTGCTTTGGAAGGTAGGAGACGAGGTACTGGCAGAAGTGAAGCTGTGAGGACGGGGCGTGAGTCGTGCTTGGGTAGCTCAGTTGGTAGAGCGCTTGCCCGCGAAAGGCAAAGATCCCGAGTTCGAGTCTCGGTCCGGCACACAGTTTTAATCTGCCAGGAAGTTTCAACTGAACTGGTGATATATGGTGCAGATAAATTACATGAACTATTGGGATGCCTCTTCGATAAACGCGTAAATGGCGATGCAATATAAGAAGGCTGAAATGGAAGATTTATAACAACACCCATGCCCGAGGGAGGACTCGAACCTCCGGCGGGAGGGGCCACGCGATTCTGGACATGGCGCCTCTAACCGCTCGGCCACTCCGCGCGGCTAACAAACTTCAATGTCGATAACTAAACACAAGGGAAAAGGCACAAAAATATGCTAAATGAGAGGTACAGCACCGAGTGAGGGTCTTGAGTTCAAATCTACAGTTTTCCTCACAGCCACTAGCCCGTATGTCTCCATGAATTCATATTTACCTCTAGTTCGAAGTTAGAGCACGTGCTGTGAAACTTTGCAGTTTAAAAGTTCCGATAAAAGTTTCGTGGATTTTGGCTATATTTCCACGAAGAACACTTCGCAAATTAGTGCTTGAGTCGCTTACGCTGGTTCCCCTTCTTCTTAATTATAGCTCTTCTCCCAGATATAGTTACTACTCGCACAACGCCGGCCGCGGTGGCCGTGCGGTTCTGGCGCTGCAGTCCGGAACCGCGGGACTGCTACGGTCGCAGGTTCGAATCCTGCCTCGGGCATGGGTGTGTGTAATGTCCTTAGGTTAGTTAGGTTTAAGTAGTTCTAAGTTCTAGGGGACTTATGACCTAAGCTGTTGAGTCCCATAGTGCTCAGAGCCATTTGAACCATTTATTTTATTTATTTATTTTTTTACTCGCACAACAAAATGAAAGGCGGGAACTGAATTGTTGATTTACAAAGTTGTTCACTTTAGTGTGCTGCAGCTGTGTTGCGATATATAAAGTCAACAATGAAAACCAAGAAATTCCTTTGATGCGCAATGCCAAAAAAGCCGACGGACATATTCCCTCTCCCGACTTACGCGAGTAAGAATACAGAGCGAAGGCGCGCATTTGATAGCTCAATGGATGTATTCCATCTACCTTCTCTTGTCTGGATTATGCAGCCTGGACCCTTCACATTCCCTCGCCTTTGACAGTCGGAGGGAACAGTAACAGAAAGAAAGAATGAGAGAAAGAAGCGCGTAAATATTTTGTGCGTCATTTTGGTTGCTGTTTGTATGTGTGACTGGATTACACTTCTTTCTTTATTCAGTATACATTGTCTGACATAGCTGGCAATTCCCCCCCCCCCCCCCTCTCTCTCTGTCTGTCTGTCTGTCTGTGTGTGTGTGTGTGTGTGTGTGTGTGTGTGTAAATGTTTAAAACCTGTTAAATACACTACCTGTGAAGAAAAACTCAGTTCCAAAACTGACACGCACCATCAAGCACGTGAAAACTCTTTCAATGTGAAGTTTTTGTTCAGCTACTTCGGAAACGATTACGAATTATACTGACGGAAAAAAGTTCGAACACCGATAAGGAATTGTGCGAAAAAAACGAAAGTTAGTAGCACTGCTGCTCCTGAAAGATGACGTGTAAACAGATTTCGCGATAATCACGCAACAGTGACTCTTGTAGCGCCTCTTATCAGGATGCAAATGAGACTTGCTTCAAATACGCGCTGTAACGGTCTTGACCGTTAGTTACCTTTGAAATTAGTCGTACTGAGTTGATGTTCGTCAGACGTGCCTTTAAGATGATCAAGATGTCATTATCAATAGCTCATTGAGCTTCAGTGTAATGGGAGCATAAGAATGGCTCTGACCACTATGGGACTTAACATCTGAGGTCATCAGGCCCCTAGAACTTAGAACTACCTAAAGCTAACTAACCCAAGGACATCACACACATCCATGCCCGAAGCAGGATTCGAACCTGCGACCGTAGCGGTCGCGCGGTTCCAGACTGAAGCGCCTAGAACCGCTCGGCTACAAAGGCCGGCGGAGCACAAGAAGCTGGATGTTCTTTCCACGATACTGCAGAAAGACTTGGCAGAAATGTAGTCACTGTACATGATTGCTGGCAGCGGAGGTCACGAGAATGTACCTTAGCAAAAAGAGCGGACTCCGGCCGCCCACATGGAGCTGACGAGAGGGAAGACCTTATTGTTCGGCGTATGGCTCTAGCGCGTCGTGCTGCACCCGCCGTAGCAATTCGAGGAGCAGTTGGCACCAGAGTGACACAATGAATTGCTACGAAGCGGTTGCTTCAAGGACAGGTCCGAGTCAGACGCCCTGTAGCTGCACCCGCCGTAGCAATTCGAGGAGCAGTTGGCACCAGAGTGACACAATGAATTGCTACGAAGCGGTTGCTTCAAGGACAGGTCCGAGTCAGACGCCCTGTAGCGTGCATTCCTTAACACCGGACCACCACCGTTTGCGACTTCAGTGATGTCAATCGGAAGCTCACTTGAGGGCGGAGTGGAGGTCTGTTGCGTCTTCTGATGGATGTTGATCCTGCCTCGGTGGCAGTGAGGGCTATGTGTTGGTTGGGACTGGTCCAGTTGAGCGAACGACGAGTTTGGTCTGGCGTGCGATTTCGTATGAGAACAGGAGGACTCTCTTGTTTATCCCACGCATCCTGACTGCAAATTTGTATGTCAGTTGGTGAGTCGACTTGTGCTGCAGTCGTGAACAGCAGCATAGGGGGTGCTTTTCAACAGGATAACGCTCGACCACATACCGCTGTTAAATCCGAACATGCTTTACAGAGTGTCGACATGTTGCCCTAATCTGCTCGATCACCAGATCTGTCTCCAATCGAGCACATATGGAGCATCAAAGGACGATAACTCCAGCGTCATCCAGAAACAGCATTAATCGTCTTTGTATTGACCGACCGCCGGCCGGCGTGCCAGAGCGTTCTAGACGCTTCAGTCTGGAACCGTGCGACCGCTACGGTCTAGGTTCGAATCCTGCCTCGGGCATGGATGTGTGTAATGTCCTTAGGTTAGTTAGGTTTAGGTAGTTGTAAGTCTAGGGGACTGATGACCTGATGTTAAGTCCCATAGTGCTCAGAGCCATCTGAAACCATATTGACCGACCAAGTCCAACAGGCACCCAAGTTCATTCCACGAACCGGCATCCGACACCTGTACAGTAATATGCACGGAGATTTGCACGTTTGCATTCTATATTCTGCTGGTTATGTCGGTTGTTTCACATTTGAAATGCAGTGCTTCGCACTTACATTAACCTGCGATCTTGCAATGTTAATCATTGAAGTATGTTAGCTAGACAAATGTATTTCAGAAATTTCATTACTGTACGTTGATTATTTATCAGTGATGGGATTTTTTCTGTCAGGGTAACCACGCTAAATAATCATAGAAAAAATAAAAATCAAGTGCTCCACTACTTTTCCAGGAGTGTGTTCTACCTTCTGCCCCTAAATATGCATCTGCTGAGATCGGTGTAACTATTAGACGTAATTTGTAGTCTAATATCTTGGTGATGTTTGAAACACGTGTGGAGATGCTATGTGAAATAGAGATGTAACTTTGGATGTGACATGCTAGAAAGTTCTAATGACGACAAGCACTCAATTGGTACAGACTTGCATAGATGCGCAACTGTCGAGCCCGAGATCAGTAAAAGCTCTATAAATAGTATTTGCAATTATAAAAACGCCTAATCCCCTGAAATGACGTATACAACATGACCGGTGATGTACATCAAATGTTCTTCTCACTGTTGGTTTTCGAGTAGCAACTTTTATGTTTGTATGAGAGGTGTTAATAGAGCTGTGTGTCTATCAAATCTTACAGGAACCAGGCCTACGGCAGAGCCGGGCATTTGATTTGTTGTTTATCAACATCAGGATTCCGTGTTCTTATCGCTAGTTCGAAAGTCTTGTGATTGATCTGGTAGAAAAAGCGTCGTATGCTCTTTAAGACTTTTCGCAGGTGATGTGGTTGTCAATAAGAATGTAGTAACGCCAGAAGACTGTGTCTACTTGCAGAATGACCAGCAGACGACTGATGAATCGTGCAGGCTCTGGCAGTTGACCGTGAATGTTGATAAATGTAACATATAAAGCGGTGACAAAAATCATGCGATGCCCCCTAATATCGTGTCGGATGTCCTTTTGCCTGGCGTTGTGCAGTAACTGGACGTGGCATGGATTCAAAAAGTCGTTTCAAGTCACTTGCAGAAATATTGAACCATGCTGCCTTATATCTGTCCATAAGTGTCAAGATGTTGCCGGTGCAGGATTTGGAGCACGAACTGACCTCTCGATTGCGTCTCATAAATGTTCAATGGGATTCATATCGGCCGATCTGGATGGCCAAACCATTCGCTTGAATTGTCCATAACGCCCTTGAAACCAAACTCGAAAAATTGTGGCTCGCGTTGGAGCGATGAGCTGCAGATTTAATACCTCTATTTTACTAGGCGATATATTAAATAGCATTTTTGTTGTAATTTTCACCTGTTTTAAAGGAGACTGACAGATCTGGGACAGGGTCTAAAGTAGGGGTCGTAAAGCTTTCTTCTGGCGGAACAATTTCAGAACCCTAGTACTGAAACTGGGACTCATCTGATTAGGCCACGGTTTCCCAGTCCTCTATGGTCCAACCGATATCGTCACCAGCCCAGGAGAGGCGTTACAGGCGATGTCTTGCTGATAGTAAAGGAACTCGCGTCGGTCGTCTGCTGCCATAGAGCACTGACGCCAGATTTAGGAGCACTGTCCTCACGGATACCTTCGTCGTACCTTCAATATTCAATATTATTTCACGCAGCGCTGCTTGTCTGTTAGTACTTTGAACTCTACACAAATGCCGCTGCTGTCGGTCGCTAAGTGAAGGCCGTCGGCCACTGCGCTGTCCGAGGTGAGGTGTGATGCCCGAAATTTGGTACTCTCGGCACCCTCTTGACACTGTAGATCTCGGAATGTTGAATTACCTAAAGATTTTTTTTCAAAGAAAATTCCGCACTGGCTGTATGAATAATTTTTATTAAATCTGGGACCGGTTTCGCACCACTTATCGGTGCATCCTCAGGCAAATTGAGAGGAGCCGCGCGATTCCTCTCAACTTGTACAGTCATTGCCGCTACCATCATTTAAAAAATTTTTTAAAAAGATTTTTAAATTTTAGCTACCGCTTTCACCAGATAACGGTATACTGGAGTGGTGGGGAGTGGCTACAGTGCTATGTTCAACGTTACTACGTTATAAATAGCGTATATTGCATGAGGATGCACCGATAAGTGGTGCGAAAGCGGCCGCACATTCAATAAAAATCATTCATATAGCCAGTGCGGAATTTTCTTTGAAATAAATGTCGATTTCGGCTGTGGTTGCCCACCCTACAAAACATGGATAGCTTGTGCATTCCTGTCGGGCGCATTATCCTTCGCTGCTGACAATACACTGACCATTGTGTTGTGCGACAGACCAATTGTTTAGCCGGCCGCGGTGGTCTCGCGGTTCTAGGCGCGCAGTCCGGAACCGTGCGACTGCTACGGTCGCAGGTTCGAATCCTGCCTCGGGCATGGATGTGTGTGATGTCCTTAGGTTCGTTAGGTTTAAGTAGTTCTAAGTTCTAGGGGACTGATGACCACAGCAGTTGAGTCCCATAGTGCTCAGAGCCATTTGAACCATTTTTGAACCAACTGTTTATTTTTCTCAATAACAACTATTTTATTCGCGATCACACGTCAGTTTGGCAATCCCTAGGTGAGTAAACAGTATCTGGCATGTGCCTATCATTCCGCCTGAAGGAACGCTCGTCATTATTTTAATACTGCTCAGATCAAGAGAAGGAATAAAATCCTTTGGTAAATTTCCATTCCAGTCGCTCAGTGTTAAAAATACGATGGGTTACGGGGATTCCACCAAAATTCCAACAGAATTGCCAATCTGTTTTTGTGTGAGTTTCTAACCTTTTCTCATTCCAAGAAGCATCACCATTTATGAGTAAAGGCCACATTTCTCTTGGTGACTGATTTAATTGTACTTCCTTTGTCACAATGTAATTTGCTCAACTCATCTCACTGCAGCTATTGAGACAGAATTCCGAAACGGAGGGCCTCATTAAGCAAGTAACTGGCAATCACAGAGTTCAATAGCTTACGAAAAACCTCATAGTATCGGTTTGCAGTAACATAAAAGAAGAAATTTCATGTTTATTTTCGTACTAGGAAGCTCTTGTTTCGCTAGCTGTCGATAACTCTTAAAAAATTACAGTCACTGGAGTGAAATAAATAAAAAAAAGAAGTATAACTAGTGATATATCGCCATAGATAAGAAAGTTCCGTGTGTTTAATAATAATTGGCAAAACACTCTCCTCCTTCTGTGCTATCATTCGCCACACTTTCGTTCGATGTCTTGAGCGGTTTAGGAGATACGAGAGATGTTGCGAGTATTTCATTCTCGCGGGCGTGAGATCGGAAGTGAGCGCGCTACATGGGATCCATTTTCTCGAGATCGGAGGCAGATAGAGATCTCCTCCAAAGTCTAAACAAAAATTCAGCATGTTAGCTAAATTTCATACGCAGCAACATATGGTGTAATACGCACCAAACGCAAAATCATAGAGATCCCTAATTTTCGTTGAAAACTTTTTGAGTTTTGCGTAGTGTCTTACTAAAATGTGTACATCACAATAAGAATGGTCATTAGCGAAGTGATCAGCACTTTGTCACGAAGCTGACATATAACGCTACAAGTAAGGCAAAAATCATATATTTTCAGTGAACAGTTTCTGTAAAATCGTGTGAGAAAGATAAGAGGTTGCGCGCGCTTCGATTCTGTTAGCGCAGAGCGTCGCCAGTCGGCGCGTGCGAAGTATGGTGTACGCGTCACAATATGCGCTGGACCTGCGCGACCCGTGCGGCACGTGCGTGTCGCGCTGTAGTGTCTTGTCATGTAACACGTGCTATACGCTTCTCAATTTGCGCCTAGCCTTATACAGTGGTGTCGCGATTGCGTCCTCACAAGGACTCGTGCTGTTCAACGTGGCCAGCGGCAAGCAAGGCGTGCTTGCTGCGGTGGCAAACGTGCTGCCATCCAGGCGGAGCTCTCTGATCGGCGGCCAGCAGACAGCGCTGCCTCTGAGGTCCTCGGAGGCAGCCGGCCGTGCCGTGCTTGTGCGTGTCAAGGACGCGCCGTGCCGCGCCGCGCAGGCTCGAGGACGCATTCCTGCGGAGCTACGCGTGCTGCGTGCGCGAACCAGCAGTCCGCCGCTGCAGCGGCAGCGACAGCTAGCTACCAGCTCACTGCTCACCTCGTGGGCCCGCAGGGCCGCAGACCGTGTCGTGCAGCCAAAACAGTGTGTGGCGCCTGTATCGGCTTGCGCGTTCAGATTTCTGTAAATTTTGACTCGTGTATAGGTTAGCGACCCACATGTATAATTTGTATGGCATTTTCGGTGGTGAGTCCCCTTCCGGAGTGTACGGCAGCCTAGTGCAAATCTTTTTAGTTGGCGCCACAGCGGCGACTTTTGCGACACTGGGGAGTTTCTCCAGCCAGTGTAGCCAATAGTCCTATGTGGGGAAGATGGGTAATAATGATAGAACAGAAACTTATCACTAAGGTACAGGGGAGTTGCTGCCTGCCCATCTATAAGTGAATAGCTGCTGCTGGGAGGAACGTAATGATGAGTAATAATAAGACTAGAACAAAATATTTTTTCCCCTTTATTGTGGCTGGCAACGACACATTGACACCACTCAATCATTGCCATGAAAGTAGATCTGCCTTTGTCAGCAGCACATTTCAACAAATTAAATATATCTAATCATAACACTCTTTTAGGATATTCCTACTTTCGTAATAATACCGACCATTTTCTTCATTTGTGTAGCCTGTTGTTGTATAATTAGTTTATTAATGCTGATAATGTCCATGCAACAATTGAAATGCTTTTTCTCATCAAGATGAACCAATTAAAACATTGTTATTTGTGACTGCTTTTCGACTGTTTCTAGCTTGCAGTGGAAATATGTTGTTCACATGCATGTAGTACAGTGTGTCGTATTACATTATTACATCCATATCAGAGTAAACACAGTGAAACTTCTATACTTCAGATCTTGGACTCTTTTTTCCACAAGCACAAAGAGATCACGCCTGTGGAGATTATCCCTTTCTAAATTTTTGTAACAGATCGTACAGATACGCTAGTTTACTAGGCAGCGAGAATATAACCTTGCCTTACTTCCCTGCCTTGATTCTTAATCACATGATTTTATAATATTCTTTACTTCCTTATTCAACCCTCTGTCCCTTCTTGCGATCTGAAAACATCGCGGAGGCATATGGCGCAATTCCAGCGGCCAATGGCTCATCAGTTACTGAAATATACATTTTTCTTGACAGAAGAAAAACAAAACAAAACTGTGCAGATATAAATAACAGAAAAGTACAACGTGCTAACGAAGAAAGCTGGAGCGTTTAAATGGTGAAAAACGAAACACTACCAAAAGGCAATAAAATTCAGTACACAGTAAGGCAAAATTTATCGTATGGGCAATACTACCACTGCTCATATGCGCCATTCCGATGTAAGCATATGGCCGGGCTACTTTTCCGCTCCCCGCCTCAAATTTCCCACGGTGCTAGCGAGGCAAGCGTTACGCGCGGCGCGAGAAGCTGTGCCTCAACCACAACGCCGCGCGACCTGGCGCAGGCGCGTGTCGCGTCCCAGTCGCGTCGAGTCGCAATTTGCGCGGTCCCATTTGAACCTGTGATGTTACAAAAACACGTGCTGCGCTGCGTCGCGCCACACGCGCTATACGCGTCTCAATTTCCGCCTAGCCTAAAGCCGCCCTCACAAGGAACGAGGCAGCTCACGTGAATGTGGACGGGAAACCCAACCGCACGAGGCAAGCGCCCGCATGATTCGGGACGTGCTCCGTAACATCATTTGCTACCTCACCGCTCTCTAGAGACAGCTGTCGGCTATATCTTGCTCAGTAATCACGCAGCTTGTTTGTGAAAATTTACGCGTGTAGCGTTTCTTCATTAAATCTGTTGAAACTAATATTTCATCCCTTGTCCATAAGCTAATCGAGTCGTTCCGTCTGTAGAACACGTAAATAAAATTAAAAGTCCGCCCGGTTGGCCGTGCGGTCTAACGCACGGCTTTCCGGGCGGGAAGGAGCCCCTGGTCGCCGGCACGAATCCGCCTGGCGGATCTGTGTCGAGGTCCGATGAACCGGCCAGTCTGTGGATGGTTTTTAGGCGGGTTTCCATCTGCCTCGGCGAATGCGGGCTGGTTCCCCTTATTCCGCCTCAGTCGGCGATTGCTGTGCAAACAAGTTCTCCACGTACGCGTACACCACCATTACTCTACCACGCAGACATTGGGGCTACACTCGTCTGGTGTGAGACGTTCCCTGGGGACGGAGGCGGGGGGGGGGGGGGGGGGGGGGAGAGCACCGGGGGCCGATCCGCACAATAACCCTGGGTTTGGTGTGGGGCGGCGAAGGGGTGAAGTGGACTGCGGTAGTCGTTGTGGGGTTCTGGACCACTGAGTCTGCGGCGGGGACGGAGCCTCACCGTCGTTTCTTTCTAGTTCCCCGGTTAACATACAATACATACAAACAAAAATTTCACTATCCATCAACATGTTATGAGGCAAAAAGGAAAATCCCGTATCCAGTCAGCCAAAACTCACTTCTAGGAGAATATTACACGAAATATTTCTATCGGACTAAGAAGAAAATCCCACAATCTAACATCTTTTAGAAAACGCGAAGGTTCACATAAAATTTTTGGATGTAGCAAGGCAGGAACCCGCTCCACATTACTTCGCAATTTGATTGGTTGACTGAATGAGTGTGGGGAGGGGAGGTTATAGAACTAAATGGCGAAGTTAACAGTCACACGATTCAAAAGTGAGTTGCACAAGATAGGGGGCCTGCTAAAAGTGGGTGGATCCGGTCCGAGTGGTCAAACAATAAAGCTAAAAAACACACACAGTAGAAGTAATAAAAGGGTAGACGAAATACTGAAAAAACACAGGTGTAAAATGGTGGTGGTGGTGGTGGTGATAAGTCCCTATGGGACCAAACTGCTCAGGTCATCGGTCGCTAGGCTTAGATACTACTTGAACTTACTTACCCTAAGGACAACACACGAACACACACACCCATGCCCGAGGGAGGACTCGAACTTCCGACGTGCACCGTGGCAGGGAGCCGTGTGGTGAGGTGTAAAAGAGTCGTCTTTGCACGAGGGAGTGGTCATCACTCCCAGACCCAGAAAACATAATGAGATGCTCTAACCGCAACCACCCGCCTCTGCTCCAGGAGTAAAGCAAAACCTTATAACTGAAAATAAAAACCACTTTCACACGTACGAAACTGAGTACCAGTTCAACCGTCCATGAATGATCTGCTAATATCAAAGACAAGGAATCAAGTAGGCTATAAGAATGACTTATTTCAATATTGGTACAAGTCCATTACCTCCACTTTTCTCTGCCTATAATGCTTCCGAAATTAATGATCCAAACAAACAGGAAGAAACGTTCATCTCTAGCAAGAAGCCATATGCTTGAATATTTCTGGCATCTCAATTGCAGATTTTTCAGCACTCATTTAACTTTAGGACTCTGTATCTCAAAATGAACAAAAATGGACTTGTACCACTATTGAAATAAGCCCTTCATATTCAGTACAAAGGGCCAAAGAAAGGGGACATTCCATCAATATTTGGGATACCAACGGTCTAGCTCCACAGCCACGAGGGTGGCTCGCTACATAAGAGAAAACAATTGGTGAGCCTAGTGTGACCGATGCATAGACTGCGTAAGACAGTGGACTGCGTCATAGAGGAATGGAAAGGAAAGTGCCAAACTGCAATTGTTTCCATGATTGTGTGCATGTATTACTGAGAGCAGTAGCACACCAGATGTCATTCCACTTTTAGGCAACGAGAGATCTGATGTGTATCCGCATATCTGTTCCTGGAGTAGGTTAAGTATCTGCTTCTCTAGCCAAATAGTCAGCCAGTTCATTCCCCGGGATGCCTACATGGTTTCAGACCCAATGAAAGACAACGGAGCAGACGACACGGCCAAAGGCAGAGAGAATGTCGTGGATGGCAGTGACCAAAGGGTGACGAGAGTAGCATTGATCTATAGCTCGCAAGCTGTTCATTGAATCAGTGCATACTAAAACACTGTGGAGAACTGTGGAGGGAAACCTTAGACACAAAATAGAGGTCCCTGTTAATGGCGAGCAGCTCCGCTGTGAACACACTACATGATACGGCAGTTAATGGCGTTCCAGACCAGTAGGAGACGTAAAAGCATATCCCATCTTATCCATTGTTTCAGAACCGTCAGTGCAGAAGATAGCAGTACACTGGAACCCTTCAAGGATGGAACTTACACAACGCCACAATATCACAGGGGTAACAGAGGCCTCAGGACCCTGGAATAGGTCGGTCCTAAACCGTTTACAAAACATCAAACAAGGGGTGGGACCCGAGAGGAAACAATCAGGGCGCTTTCCAGTGAATGGGATGGAGATCCCAACATAGGAAAGTTAGATGCAATCCGACTGTCAATCCCACCCGAGGGCAGCTATCAGGAAGCAGACATCCCTCTTTTGCAAAGAGGGCAGAAAACACGTGATGGTCAAGGAATCGTTGAATGGCGATTGCGTAAGAAACCAGCAGTTGGCTCTGTCTTATTTGTAGAGGTAGAATCCCCGCTTCTGCGAGGAAACCGTTGACAGGTCTAGTGAAACAGGCACCAATAGCCAGATGCACCCAGTAATGATGAACAGGGTCAAGTAGTTTCAGAGTGAAAGGAGTTACGACGAAGTGAAATCCTCTGCCGCTGTTAAAACGATGTCTTTGCCATTCGACTTAATCTTATTATAAACATTCCGTGACATTCTATCCGTATGACACGTACAGTACCTGTTGTATCTAAAAGCAAAATAAGACTTGCAACTGATACACGATAGCACTTGGGGCGAGGTTTCAGTATCCCATAAAATATCCACGGAAGTGTTCCACTGAACAGTTCGACATTTGCATAACAATTGCCCAGTGCCCAGGTGTTCCATTTTCTCCTCTGTTCACTTCCGCCAAATATTATCAGTATTTTCAAAGGGACGAGAGCAATTTCCGTTTAGCATATCTTGTCAATATAACTACAAAAATGAAAAAAACTACAATAGCGAATGCGAAATCACACACCAAATATCAATTTAAAACTCAGAATTAATACATTCTCGAAAGCCTTTCAGTTCCCCGGACAGATATCATCCCAATGTCGACATGGCTAACAAGGAAAAATCGTAGAGAAATTCTCGGTGTGTGTTTGTACATAACCCTCTGAGCGCGGGTCCTATTCGGACATGTGTTTTTTTTTTTTTTCTCCTTTCTTTCAAGCCCTTTCTTCATCGTTTTCTCGCCAGTGGTTCGGTGCAGATGTCATATGACATATTTCATAATCAATTTGCTTTTTCATTGCACAGGGTGGTCAGACCCTGAACGAAACACGCGGAGTTACTGTGTCGGCACGTTGACGCAACACACCACATTTTACGTTACGTTACTATCACCTGAAGACTTAAATCACCGATATGTTATTAACTGACATTTAACTATAACATATTCCATCAATCAAAACGCATTTTTAATGAACCTTCAATGCGCTGTTGCTTTAAAACAACATACTTTCATAACATGCGAGTTTTAATACGAAAGTAGCTAAACGTGAAAATTATTTAAGCATCAATATGACATCTCCCGTCATGTCGTTATATGATATCGTACCAATAAGGACGAGTTTTCGAGAGGTTCTTAATGTGCAGGTGCTTTAAAACAGGATATATTCATTGGATGTGAATTAAAATACAAAACCCTTCAACTGAAAAGGACAAAATTCATTATGGCGTTTCTTAATTCACGCTTATGGCGTAGCGAACGTTTTTACCTCTTTCGTAGCATGTTGCCGAAATATTTCAGAATTTATATTGTGTAAAATATGGATTCTAGGATTAAATCTGCTTCACTCGAATCTCATCATATTGCACGTTGTTGTGCTGTTCTTGGATGGACCGAATTAGTTTCCACTAACGTGGAGACCTACGAGTTTTGTGACGTCACTTCCTATTATTTCACCTTCAGAGGGCATTAACTACTGCTAATAATGCTAAAAATAAATAAATTATTATCATTATTGTAATAATAAATGTTGGTGTATTATATAATTTTTCTAAAGATATTGTTACTTCTTGATAATTGATCGAATCATTAATACACTATTAATAGTTTCGGTATTTTTGAAGAAGTCCATAAATATTATTATGTCTAAAATAATTAATGTTGGTACAATGAAGATTCATATTGCTAAAATAACAATTATAGTAACTGATTTTGGTTGAAACTTAGGAAGCCGAGCATATACAAAATTCCGTCTCAAACTGTGGAGGCTTAGTTCGGCCAGTCGATTCAGGACAACTACGTGGGATATCAAGTCAGACGAGGCCACAACATCCTAAAAATAGACTGTGCGGAACATTGTTTAAACGAGGGGCATGATATGAAACTTGACGGGGCCCTGATAGTTGCCAGAACGTCTGGTTTTTGGAACTGTTATTATAAGGAGTCAGACAAGTTGATAAATAGGGACAAGTGTTTTCCTCTCATCAGAACGTGGAATCATGTGCTATGTCGCATCAAGGTACAACGTTCTTTGGGACGGCCTGACCCAGTGTTTGAAGATGGACTTTGATTGCAATACGTCGTCGGCCATGGTGATCTGCTACGGGCGGTGCCACAAGCCCGGTTTCGGGTTGGGCAGCACCAGTGGTGAGTGGTGCACTTGTCGTGTACGGTATAGTACGGAACGGATACTTAGTCGTTCACCTGCCCCTTCCTATCGATCTTACGCAACTTGCAACACGTTCAAAAAGCACACGCAAGACTTTCATATCCTCTCGCTCTCCTAGTCGCAAATTATTAGTCTTAAGAAGAAAATGAACAGGATCTCTCTGTAGGAAATTTATTGTAGTTATATATTGTACTGGAGTACATCTCTACGAGAGGCCATCGTTTCCGAATTATTCGAGAAAAAAATGTACAAAAGGGACCTTCAAAACGCGTTTTCCTTGAAAACGAGGGCCTCCAGCTAAAACATATCCCAGTACAAAATATAACTACATTTTCTGCTCAAAGGTCCTGTTCATTCTTTTGTGTGGGCTCTAATACCAAGCGACACATTATGAAAATCTCGCTTGTGATTCTCGAAGGTCTTGCAAGATGCGTGAAACCCGTAGATAGGGGCTGCTGAATCACCATGCACAGGAAGACAATTTGCAGCCTTGGCATCATCTCTTCACGGGACTTAACAGCAGCATTATCCGTCGTGAAGACGGTGGAAATGAACTTTAATGGTAATGAAATATACCAGCCTACCCGGGCGCACGGAATGCTCGTCTGCTCGGCAACTTGTTGCTATTAGGGGTAATGATACGATGTGCAATGCAAGACAGCATCTTGTCAGTTTTCATAAAATGCTTCTCAGTTCACAACTCGCGATGTGGAACGCGAGTGTGCAAACAGGGTCACGAAAGTAGAAAATGAAAATGGGGAACTAATCGTAACGACTACTAAATGAGAGGAAAGATTTAAACCATGTTTCATTAATCCATGACAACAATACACCTTTTCATAAAGTTCTCACATGTAGATAAGTTGGCAAAAATGTTTCGTAATAACTCCCCTGTGTACAATTGCTTCCTTGACTTGTTTCAACTATAATACAAAATCGTATCTTCAATTTAAAAATTTGTACAGGAAACTTCAACTATACGCAATGTTCTAACAATAAAAAACTACACAGTTACAAATATATATAAAAAAACAGATTATCTTAAAAGTTGCCTTTTGTCATTCTTCCATTAATATAACCTCATCTGCTCAATATCTTTCCTCAAAAAAATATTGTTACGAAATCCCTTTTTCAATAATGCTGCTTCCACTACACGGCAGCTCAGCTTCCATCCTTTTCAGACCAAGTACATTCCAGACTGAACAACACACACTGCTGCTACTCTCTGACTTACTCTGACCAACATCTCAGGTCTCAACCACTGTTTTACAAAGAAAATGGCAACATCGATATCACAGAGGTTGAGAACATTCATTAAACTCACAAATTCATTCACATTTATGATCAAAACTTCCTGAAAATCGTCATAGCGAATAGGACAGTCCCCTTTGACATCCCCGAATGAAGCGTTGGATGTGAGACTTGAGCTCTAATTTCTCTAATTTTCCCGTCCTAATTATTTCAGTCATTTAATGGTTATAGTTAGCACAACAACGCTCCACACTGACGAAGTAAAGCGTTGGAATTGGTGTCCTTCGACGTCTGTTTCAGAGGGTCTATGTAGTGTCTGATGCTGGCAGTCTTCAGGAGAACCTGGCACAACAGAGAAAATGGATGCTCGCAACATTAGATTAAGAAACTTTTGGAAGCGAGAGAGGCAGATCGTCCCAGATGAAGAGGGCAGATATGTTCTAAAAGTGCAGAATTTCTTTCTTTACCTAGGGAATCTTACAATTTTTGAAAAAAAATTATCTTCCGCTCATCGACGAAGACCGCAGCTCTTCACATGGCAGTGCATTGTGGTAAAGGGCAAACCAAACCAAATGCACTGTACATGAGCTGCCCGTCGAATGAACTTAAATGTCATGACCGCCTTCTACAGCCAAATTAATCTGCGGTGATTCGGCGTCGTGTTTCCACTGACTGTGCCGCGAATTTCAACAACATTCATCTGCTGATGTCAATTCGTTCTTTTGGTATCTGTGGCCAGGGAGGGAGTGCAAACACGACTAAGAGGCAGCCTGGTCAACCAGGACGACAGTCTCCACTCAGGACATTTGGCTGGGTCTCCTCACTTCACACCTTCTCTGAGTTCTGGCTGCCCAATATTCGGCCTGTTGGCACCAATTGAAACCGTGTGCCTCTGGAGTCGTAACAGGCGGATTCGTGGAATCTCGAACTGTTCTCTGTTTCTATATACTCGGCACTAGCAACGTTTTATCTTTGACAAACAAGTTTTATCTGTAGCTGGCGGAGTTGTGTAGTGCTGTTGTGCTAATGTGTTGAGCCAACAACGTTATCTGTGGCACGTACGTACTGAACCACGCAGTAGGTCTCTAGCTTTGAAGCACATGGTTTTGATGTCTTAGAGAATAAACAGAGACAAGCATTACTTCACGCGAGTAAACGACTGTAGCCACGAAAAATTCTATCTAAAGCTTGTTACTTGCAATACCGTCAAAAAAGTCATCATGCGCACCAGATAAGCATCTATTGGATACGATGGTATCACAGTCCAAATGTGGAAGCTTATTACTGGCCCACCACTGTCCATGGTAACAGCTATCGTCAACCACTCCTTAACCGCAGATGTTTTCCCTGAGGTCTGGAAACAGGAACTTGTTAAGCCACTACCAAAAATTACTTTGCCGCAGCACCATTTGATTAGCAACCTATTTTCATTCTTACTGCGCTGTCCAAGGTCTTAGAATACATATTCCACGACTAGCTAACAAAGTAACTAAGCACATACCAATCACATTTCTGTAAACATGGCAACACAACATCAACATTAATACTGGTAACAGACGACCCGAAACCTCGCATGGATGCACAAGAGACGACCGTCATGTGCTTCTTAGACTTCCGCAGAGTCTTTGACACTGTCGACTTCAACATTTTATCTGCCAAACTTTGCAGCATAAATTTCTCGTCAAGTGCAGTGCAATGGTTTCGGACATACCCAACGTCTACCCAAAAGTGTGTTATGTCTAGCATTGCAAAGTCCCAACGAAAGCGGGTATTAGGTCCTATATTCTTAATTGTATGTTCATGATGTGCTTTCAGTTTTGTCGTACAGAAAATACTAGATATTCGCTGATGAGCTCCAGCTGTACGTACGTGCAAAAGCAGCAAACCTGAAGACAGCTATCGTGAATCTCCGCGACCTGCGTGCGCTATCAAAATGGGTGCAGTGTATAGTGTAAAAACTCAACCCATTAAAAACCCAAGCGGTACTGGTTGATCATTCTACGCTCATTAAGCCAAAATATCGTGAATCCTACTATCTCTAACCCCAAATTGAAGAACATCAACTTCTGTCCCTCAGGAAAGAGTGTAGGAGTAATAACAGACGAAAATCTAAATTGGACAGAGTATATAACTTCAGTGTACAAGAAGGCATTAGGAGCTCACTATGCCCTACAAAAATATAAAAATCTCTTCCCACTTGACCTGAAAAAGAATCTTGTACAGCCACTTATACTTCCAGTTATTGATTGCAGCGAATTTATCTTTAAGAGGTTTTTCTGAGAAAACATCAGGGCGCCTGGAAATGGTTATGAATGCCTGTGATCGTTGTATCTGTGATATTCAGCTCTTTGATCATCTTTCACTATCTTATGCACAGCGTCATGGCTGAGTGGAGACAAGCGCCGAGACTTCCATACCCTTTTTCTTTTCTACTGTATTATCAATGTACACTGTACCCGTATCTCTCCTCGGCCTTAACGCACTTGCCTGAACAGCACGGCAGAAACACCTGTTCCTGTCGAAGCAAACTCCTTTCTTACCCACTCTATCGTTCAGCCACTTTCTCGAAGTCGTTCTCAGCAGCGGGAATCCGACTCTGGAATAACCTCCTGCAGTATAGTGGAGAATCGAATAACATCTCTGGCTTCAGAAGACAGTTAATGGTAGACCCACCAAAACAAGAATAAAGATTACCATTGTCCCTGTACGCACTCGTTTTCCATGTACATTTTTTTCCCAACCAGATCTTCCCCATTTCCAACCATTCTTGGCTTGAGCAGTCTCCTTACATTTGCTTTCCCCAGAAGTCTCTAAATCAGAAAACACCTATAACTTGTTTTTCATATCTGCCAATATCTTATCACCACCACCATTATTATTATTATTATTTCTTTACTTTCTCAGACGTTAAGTCTGGTTGAGAATGGAAAGTGACGCGGACCTTGATCAAGCGTCACTTCCTATTAACTGTACGGTATGTGTTATATTGCATTTAGGAACTTTCGGGTAATTGAACATGTATCAATAATTACGGATTTCTGTAGTTGTATATATGTGTTTGGATGTAGCTGTATTGCATTGATGTACTGGTGGATATTGTGTGGTATGACTCCTGTAGTTGATACTATAATTGGTATGATGTCAACTTTATCCTGATGCCACATGTCTGACTTCCTCAGCCAGTTGGATGTATTTTTCAATTTTTTCTCCTGTTTTCTTTTGTATATTTGTTGTATTGGGTATGGATATTTCGATTAGTTGTGTTAATTTCTTCTTTTTATTGGTGAGTATGATGTCAGGTTTGCTATGTGGCGTTGTTTTATCTGTTATAATGGTTCTGTTCCAGTATAATTATTATTATTATTTCTTTACTTTCTCAGACGTTAAGTCTGGTTGAGAATGGAAAGTGACGCGGACCTTGATCAAGCGTCACTTCCTATTAACTGTACGGTATGTGTTATATTGCATTTAGGAACTTTCAGGTAATTGAACATGTATCAATAATTACGGATTTCTGTAGTTGTATATATGTGTTTGGATGTAGCTGTATTGCATTGATGTACTGGTGGATATTGTGTGGTATGACTCCTGTAGTTGATACTATAATTGGTATGATGTCAACTTTATCCTGATGCCACATGTCTTTGACTTCCTCAGCCAGCTGGATGTATTTTTCAATTTTTTCTCCTGTTTTCTTTTGTATATTTGTTGTATTGGGTATGGATATTTCGATTAGTTGTGTTAATTTCTTCTTTTTATTGGTGAGTATGATGTCAGGTTTGTTATGTGGCGTTGTTTTATCTGTTATAATGGTTCTGTTCCAGTATAATTTGTATTCATCATTCTCCAGTACATTTTGTGGTGCATACTTGTATGTAGGAACTTGTTGTTTGAAAAGTTTATGTTGTAAGGCAAGCTGTTGATGTATTATTTTTGTGACATTGTCATGTCTTCTGGGGTATTCTGTATTTGCTAGTATTGTACATCCGCCTGTGATGTGATCTACTGTTTCTATTTGTTGTTTACAAAGTCTGCATTTATCTGTTGTGGTATTGGGATCTTTAATAATATGCTTGCTGTAATACCTGGTGTTTATTGTTTGATCCTGTATTGCAATCATGAATCCTTCTGTCTCACTGTATATATTGCCTTTTCTTAGCCATGTGTTGGATGCGTCTTGATCGATGTGTGGCTGTGTTAGATGATACGGGTGCTTGCCATGAAGTGTTTTCTTTTTCCAATTTACTTTCTTCGTATCTGTTGATGTTATGTGGTCTAAAGGGTTGTAGAGGTGGTTATGAAATTGTAGTGGTGTAGCCGATGTATTTATATGAGTGATTGCTTTGTGTATTTTGCTAGTTTCTGCTCGTTCTATAAAGAATTTTCTTAAATTGTCTACCTGTCCATAATGTAGGTTTTTAATATCGATAAATCCCCTTCCTCCTTCCTTTCTGCTTAATGTGAATCTTTCTGTTGCTGAATGTATGTGATGTATTCTATATTTATGGCATTGTGATCGTGTAAGTGTATTGAGTGCTTCTAGGTCTGTGTTACTCCATTTCACTACTCCAAATGAATAGGTCAATATTGGTATGGCATAAGTATTTATAGCTTTGGTCTTGTTTCTTGCCGTCAATTCTGTTTTCAGTATTTTTGTTAGTCTTTGTCTATATTTTTCTTTTAGTTCTTCTTTAATATTTGTATTATCTATTCCTATTTTTTGTCTGTATCCTAGATATTTATAGGCATCCGTTTTTTCCATCGCTTCTATGCAGTCGCTGTGGTTATCCAATATGTAATCTTCTTGTTTAGTGTGTTTTCCCTTGACTATGCTATTTTTCTTACATTTGTCTGTTCCAAAAGCCATACTTATATCATTGCTGAATACTTCTGTTATCTTTAGTAATTGGTTGAGTTGTTGATTTGTTGCTGCCAGTAGTTTTAGATCATCCATGTATAGCAAATGCGTGATTTTGTGTGGGTATGTTCCAGTAATATTGTATCCATAATTTGTATTATTTAGCATGTTGGATAGTGGGTTCAGAGCAAGGCAGAACCAGAAAGGACTTAATGAGTCTCCTTGGTATATTCCACGCTTAATCTGTATTGGCTGTGATGTGATATTATTTGAATTTGTTTGGATATTAAGTGTGGTTTTCCAATTTTTCATTACTATGTTTAGGAACTGTATCAATTTAGGACCTACTTTGTATATTTCCAATATTTGTAGTAACCATGAGTGGGGTACACTATCAAAAGCTTTTTGGTAATTAATATATGCGTAGTGTAGCGACCTTTGTTTAGTTTTAGCTTGATATGTCACCGCTGCATCTATTATCAGTTGCTCTTTACATCCTCGTGCTCCTTTGCAACAGCCTTTTTGTTCTTCATTTATAATTTTGTTCTGTGTTGTATGTGTCATTAATTTCTGTTTAATGATTGAAGTTAATATTTTGTATATTGTTGGTAGGCATGTTATGGGGCGATATTTAGCTGGGTTCGCTGTGTCTGCTTGATCTTTAGGTTTCAGATAAGTTATTCCATGTGTAAGTGTATCAGGGAATGTGTATGGGTCTGCAATGTAACTGTTAAATAATTTAGTTAGATGTGAATGTGTTGAGGTGAACTTCTTTAACCAGAAATTTGCTATTTTATCATTTCCAGCGGCTTTCCAATTGTGAGTAGAATTAATTGCTTGGGTGACTTCATGTTGCAAAATTATCACTTCAGGCATTTGTGGTATCATCTTGTATGTGTCTGTTTCTGCTTGTATCCACCGTGCATGCCTGTTATGTTGTACCGGGTTAGACCATATGCTGCTCCAGAAGTGTTCCATGTCTGTTATGTTTGGTGGATTGTTTATTTTAATGTGTGTGTTATCTATCGTCTGGTAAAATTTCTTTTGGTTTGTGTTGAATGTTTGGTTTTGTTTCCTTCTATTTTCACTTTTTTTGTATCTTCTGAGTCGTTTGGCTAATGCTTGTAATTTCTGCTTCTTTTCGTCTAATTGCTCTGTCGCTTCTTGTTGTGAGATTTTACCTAACCTTTTTCGTTTTTTTTCTGAGATTTCATTTCTTATAAATTGTGTTAGCTGTCCGATGTCTTTTCTCAGTTTTTCTATTCTGATCTGTAGCCTGTGTTGCCATGCTGGTTTTGTGGGTTTCTTCTGTGTGTTGGTTGGTTCTGATCTCTGTCTAGTGTGTATATTTAGTGTAGTGAGTGCTCCTATATAAACCAGTAGTTGTAACTCTTCCATAGTTGTGTTTTCACTTATTTTGTTGTGTATGATTGTGTTGATAGTTTTTATTGTTGTTTCGACTTGTGGGTTATTTGGTGGTCTATGCAAGAATGGTCTTATGTCTGTATTTGTGTCTTTGTATTCTATATATGTCAGCTGAAATTTTTCTTCTATATCTAACATGTGTGTCACTTCGTGCTCTATTTGTGCTTGTTCTGGTGGCTGTCTTAAGATTTCGTTTTCCTCTGATTGTTTAATTGGTGCGTGTTGTTCTTTGTTTGTTTGCTCTGGGATGTTTGAGTCCATTACTGTATTTTCTTCTTCTTCTAATTGCACATTATTTTGTTCCAGTATTTGTTGTACTTGTTGTTTGATGTTTTCTAATTCTGACTGGGGTATCCTGTTATTTTTGATTATTACACGGATCTGATCAGCTAGTCTTTGTTCTGTTAAAAATTTTAATTCTGGGTATCTGGTAATAAATGTTGTGTATACTTGTGATCTGTATCCAGTTGTGTTGGTTCCTAGGTTTGTTGCTTGGTAATAACAGAACATGAGGTGTCGATTAACTTCATCTGACCATCTCATCCTCTGTCTTTGTTTTCCTTCTAGGGTGGTTGCAGGAAGCATATCCTGCAAAACACCTCTATTTGGATTTAAATCATTTTCCAGTTGGCTAGCAGTGTCGTTACCATTGTGGGCGGGCATAGGGTTCAAGCGTCGTCCCCGACCATGACGGCGCTTGTCCGAGGCTTCTTTAGTTCTGTCCTGAACCAACTAATCACACTAAAGGGGGGTTAGCCCTATTAGTGGTTTGTTCTTTTCGTCGCCTTTTACGACTGGCAGAACATACCGGAGGCCTATTCTTTTCCCGGGCCTCCACGGGTATTATTATTATTATTATTATTAATATTGTCGTCGTCGTCGTCGTCGTCGTCGACAGCAGCAGCAGCAGCAACAGTAGTATTAGTAGTAGTAGTACACGTACTGCCAGTATTAACTCTATTAGTCGACATTATTATTTCCTCACTATACACTCTCCAACCGTTTTAACACTGTCATATTAAAAGCATTATTTCTTAGGTAACTATGATATGAAAAGGTACTCTATGTGTGAAACGCTGGTCCATTGTAAAAGAGAGCCTGATGACCCTAATCTGATCAGGTTAAATTAAATAGGCTCGCTTCCACGCCCAGAATCCTGCCCCAGACACACTTTGAAAATGGCTGGAAGATTCTCATTCGGAATACCGAAAGAGGAAATAATTGTGTCCAGGACGCACGTTCCACATAGGATAGAATACTGTAGTTTCTCAGTGATGTGAGCAGTGTCGGTTCACTTTTATTAACGAACGCTCGGTGCAACAGAACTTAGTTTTTGGAACCACGCACGTTATATTGATTTATTGAGTGTAGATGTGATCTGAAATGGAGTCTGGAACAGCGCGCCTCATTGATGCACGTAAATAAATGCCAATAGCTAAACTGACAAGGTGTTCACGATATATAAAAATGTTTAATTGACTTCGTGCATGCAACACTTATAAACGACCTCAAAGCGTAGGCCGATTTAGTCTACTGAGACGTGGCCACGTGTGTCTGTCTAGTAATATGTCGCCCCTAAGGGAATTAGCTCTTGTTCCACAAACTACGGGATTCCATTCGACGGGGAATAGTGTCCCATGGCGAGGTCGAGGTAATTTCCGAGCCAGTCATCTATCTCTCTCTCTCTCTCTCTCTCTCTCTCTCTCTCTCCCTCCCTCCCTCCCTCCCTCTCCGTGATGAAGAGATTAAAACTGTGGCGGAACGTGGCAGATGCGTTGTAAACTCAGAGCGTCGAAAGGCTTAGCGTCCTTGCACCGCAGGCAAACTTGGTACATTTGCCCGGATTATCTGTGCCCGACTGCAGCACTTGCCGCCGATAGCGACATTTCAGTGTCATCGGCATTTACCGCCGGTAGAAGCGCGGAGGGCCGTTGATGGGTGCGATGTGTTACTCTAGTCAGGCAGCAACATGATGTGGCCGAGAACCACATGGCTCAAAAGGGCCATGGATATTCGATACGTTCTGTGTTAAACTGAGTGATTAAGTATGCTCAAAACCAGGTTTGATATTCATGTTGATCGTTCCTTTCTCTGCGTGCAAAGTTCGAACTCGATTGAGAAGCTTTAAAAGTCTCAGTGCTTCGTCGTAAGAAACCGTCGGTCCCTAGTGATTCTTTACAAGCTGTTTGGATAGATTTATTAACACCAAATACAAGGGCTGTTAAAAAAGTAACGCCCCTTAAAACTCCGTTTCAGGTTTCTACTACTTTCCGTTTCTTCTGCACGTGTGAAAAGTGTCAAACAATTCCAACCGACAGCAGAGTCGTAGTGACGCATCAGAGTGGCAGCTATTCCAGACACTCGTTAGGAGCAACGTGTTACAATTGAATTTTTTGGTCTCGGATAAAGGAACCGTGGTAAAAATACCTAAATATTTGATGCAGTGTATGGTGATGAGACAGTCGATATGAGTATTGTTGGACTTTGGTTGAAGAGATTTAAAAGCGTCAGCAGGTGCACAAGGGGAGCTGCATGACTGGCTAAGTTCGGGACCTCCTGCCCAGAAAGTAACAGCCGGCCGCGGTGGTCTCGCGGTTCTAGGCGCGCAGTCCGGAACCGTGCGACTGCTACGGTCGCAGGTTCGAATCCTGCCTCGGGCATGGGTGTGTGTGATGTCCTTAGGTTAGTTAGGTTTAAGTAGTTCTAAGTTCTAGGGGACTTATGACCACAGCAGTTGAGTCCCATAGTGCTCAGAGCCATTTGAACCAGAAAGTAACACACTGCATTTTTTTCTTCAGCAATTCTTTATTGAACGTAATAAGAAATACACACACGAAATAATGGTGTTTTATCTACACACCCTATTTTTCCATGTAATTTCCATCCCGTTCTATGGCCTTCCTCCAGCGCGAAACAAGGGCGTGCGTGTCCTGTCGGTACCAATCCTTGTACTGCTGATGGAGCCAGTGCTTCACTGTGTGAATCGCCTCATCGTCCTCAAAATGTCTTCCACGAATGGCGTCCTTTAATGGCCCAGACAAGTGGAAGTCCGAGGGGGCTAGGGTCACGTGTGTCTATTGTGACAGCCGTGGATGGTTTCCCCGACCGCTGCAAATCGTGGAGCCCTGCCTTCTGACGATCTAACCCTTCGTGCCCAGCGCCTAAATGTACTTCTGTAAACAGCAGATGCTACAGAGACTTTGCACAAACGTTTGTGAGTATTCCTCACAGTTTCCTTCTCTGCAATGAAAAATTCAATGACGGCACCTTGCTTGTAACATACATCACCTACAGACGCCATTTTGTACCTGTCCTGCAGCTGCGCTATCTGTCGGAAGTGACGGAAACTTGGCGCGCTCACTCAGGAGACTTCAAATAATACATACGTAACGTTTCGCATTCGTAGCATCGTTTTCGGCTGAGTAAAAAATGCGGTGCTTTACTTTTTGGGCAACCGTCGTACGTACAGCCCACATCTGGTGCTGTTGGATTTCCATGCCTTGGGCCTGTTAAGGATTTTCTGCGTGGGAGAACTTTGAAGAAAACAGGGCTGCAAGCATATAACAAGAGCTCTTAGGAACAGGGAATACACACACTTACAAAAATGGTTCAAATGGCTCTGAGCATTATGGGACTTAATTTCTGATGTCATCAGTCCCCTAGAACTCAGAACTTCTTAAACCTAACTAATCTAAGGACATCACACACATCCATGCCCGAGGCAGGATTCGAGCCTGCGACCGTAGCGGTCGCTCGGTTCCAGACTGTAGCGCCTAGTACCGCTCGGCCACTCCGGCAGTCGGTGAGGATTTCATTTAGTTCGAGTACAGAAGAAAAATGGGCAGCGAATATGTGGTCTGTGCAATCTGTTTTAGAAGCTAAAACCGGGTTTTCTGTGTCGTATCCGTTAAGCGAAACTTGTGACTGGCTTCGACGTCGTTGTCGCTAGAGATGGAACATTAGTTGAAGGATGGGGAAATGATGTTACTGAAGCTTGTATAAGGAACCTGTGAAAGGCATTCGATCATTATTCTCTGTAATCGATAGAATTGTTCTTTTTGACCCAACCATGAGCTCTGGGCGTAGACACGCCACCCGATTTCGGCCTCTAACGGCAGAACCAGACGCGTTGTCGATCCCTCCCTCCAGCTCCCTGACCGCTCAGCCCCCAGAAAGGCACCCACATCCCCCTTTAAGCGACCTCGGTGTGGTCAGATGCCTGAGGTCACGTGACCTGTGGGGTAGCACTATTACAGTACCCTCGTGTCTGTGGAATGTTCGCCGTGTCATCCCTACACAGTCAGAAGGCGACGTGGTTAAACTGAACGTGCTTACGGCCACAACCAATGGCTTTCGAAATATTAGCGATCAGCCTCTAGCAAATATAACGAGAGCTGCAGTTCGTCAGCCCAGGCGACATTTGCCAGTGTTCCCAACATCCGTTGGTGGTGATCGTGCCCCTTGTGTTCTGTGCCCCAACGCAGCAGGTATCCGCATTTCATTTGTTTAAAAGTGCACATGCCTCGTGCACTGTCTGACTGCATAAAACGTACACTGCTGGACATTAAAATTGCTACACCACGAAGATAACGTCCTACAGACGCGAAATTTAACCGACACGAATAAGATGCTGTGATATTCAAATCATTAGCTTTTCAGAGCATTCACACCAGTTTGGCGCCGGTGGCGACAACTACAACGTGCTGACATGAGGAAAGTTTCCAACCGATTTCTCATACACAAACAGCAGTTGACCGGCGTTGCCTGGTGAAACGTTGTTGTGATGCCTCGTGTAAGCAGGAGAAATGCGTACCATCACGTTTCCGCCTTTGATAAAGGTCGGATTGTAGCCCATCGCGATTGCGGTTTGTCGTATCGCGACATTGCTGCTCGCGTTGGTCGAGATCCAATGACTGTTAGCAGAATATGGAATTGGTAGGTTCAGGAGGGTAATACGGAACGCCGTGCTGGATCCCAGCGGCCTCGTATCACTAGCAGTCGAGATGACAGGCATCTTATCCGCATGGCTGTAACGGATCGTGCAGCCACGTCTCGATCCCTAAGTCAACACATGGGGACGTTTGCAAGACGACAAGCATCTGCACGAACAGTTCGACGACGTTTGCAGCAGCATGGACTATCAGCTCGGAGACCATGGCTGCGGTTACGCTTGACGCAGCATCACAGACAGGAGCACATGTGATGGTGTACTCAAGGACGAACCTGGGTACACGAATGGAAAAACGTCATTTTTTCGGATGAATCCAGGTTCTGTTTACAGCATCATGATGGTCGCAATTTTGTTTGGCGACACCGGGGTGAACGCACATTGGAAGCGTGTATTCATCATCGCCATACTGGCGTATCACCCGGCGTGACAGTATTGGTGCCATTGGTTACACGTCTCTGTCACTTGTTGTTCTCATTGACGGCACTTTGAACAGTGGTCGTTACATTGCAGATGTGTTACGACCCGTCACTGTACCCTTCATTCGATCCCTGCGAAACCCTACATTTCAGCAGGATAATGCACGGCCGCATGTTGCAGGTCGTGTACGGGCCTTTCTGGATACAGAAAATGTTCGACTGCTACCCTGGCCAGCACATTCTCCAGATCTCTCACCAATTGAAAACGTCTGGTCAATGGTGGCCGAGCAACTGGCTCGTCACAATACGCCAGTGATGAACTGCATGGGCAGCTGTACCTGTACACGCCGTCCAAGCTCTGTTTGACTCAATTCCCAGGCCTATCAAGGCCGTTATTACGGGCAGAGGTGGTTGTTCTGGGTACTGATTTCTCAGGATCTATGCACCCAAATTGCGTGAAAATGTAATCACATGTTCTAGTATAATATATTTGTCCAATGAATACCCGTTTATCATCTGCATTTCTTCTTGGTGTAGCAATTTTAATGGCCAGTAGTGTATGTAACGGTATTGACCGGCAAACACGCAATTAATGCCGGATAAATTATCTTTCTAAATACACGAAATAACTGATCTCATCCATATTCTGACTTTCGAGAGAAACAGCTTTTGTACTTCTTAAAAGCGGCAAGCCATTTGACCTGTCTCTTCTCATAATTACTGAACATTCATAATTACTCAGTTTAGATACATTTGCGTTACAGTGGTGCACCAAACCGATTTTCATTTTTTGATTAACACTCCTAAGAACTTGGTACAGGTAACGTTTCCTTCTGAGGACGGGCTAACATTGCGGCTCAGACTCTGAGCACTATGGGACTTAACATCTGTGGTCATCAGTCCCCTAGAACTTAGAACTACTTAAACCTAACTAACCTAAGGACATCACACACATCCATGCCCGAGGCAGGATTCGAACCTGCGACCGTAGCAGTCGCGCGGTTCCGGACTGAGCGCCTAGAACCGCTAGACCACCGCGGCCGGCTATTGCGGCTCAGGGCAGACTGGCAGAAACGACTGCCTGGTTAGTGTCCCCCTGGGAACTGCGGCCCGGAGAGCAGGCTAGTGACCGCAGCCGGGCCAGCGCCGTGTCTTGTGAATCGGAGCCACGAAACAGCCTTCACTTCGAGAAACGTAACAGCGGTTCACCTGGAGTTTGACGTCTGTTGAGTCGAATGCGAGGGGAGGGTGAGGAACTGACCTTTCGCCCAGCGTTTCTGCTTTCTCGCGCAGTCTGTAGCGCGGCTAGCTGTTTAACAGGAGGCACAAACTGGTCAACAGCTCAATGATGTCAAATGAACGATGGACAACTGTTTAACAGATGACTTGTTTCTCGCAGCGTTTCAGAGGTAAACTAACAGCAAGGCAGCTTTGAACAAGGGACAATATTGGAGTCTATTCAGGGGCGCCAGAGAGTGAATTACATCGCGAGAAGCACAATTAGGCAGATCGTACACGACTTTGTGATGTGCAGCCGTGTGTGCTCTTCCGTCGACAGTTCTGAGTAGCAGGCCATCGCGAGTGGTGTACTGGTTCACAGCCTGTCTACTCAACACCACTCACATGTGGCAACGCAAACTATGGTGAGCATGAATGCGGCATCGGTGAGTTAGCACGTCGAATATTAGAACTGCAAAAGTAGTTAAGCATTTGCAGTCATTCAGCGGACGCTCAGATCCATGGTTCATTTATCACTTCATCTAACAGACGATCAGCCACTGTAGGTAATGGGCGAGACAACCAAACAGCCCACGAAGGCCCAACGTTACCGACCGGCCGCCGTGTCATCCTCAGATCACACGCGTCACTTGATGTGGATATGGAGGGACATGGGGGCAGCACACCAATCTCCCAGCCGTTGTCAGTTTCCGTGACCGGAGCCGCTACTTTTCATCCAAGTAGCTCCTCGGTTGGCCTCATAAGGGCTGAGTGCATCCAGCTTGTCAAAGCTCTCGGCAGACCCGGACGGTCACCCATCCAAATGCTAGCCCGGCCCGATAGTGCTTAACTTTGTTGATCTGTTGGGAACCGCTGTTACCACTGTGGCAAGAGCGTTGATATTTCATAACACACGAGTGGCTCACATCCTCCTCCTGGAACTTCGCCACATAGTAGCTTAAAAAAAAAAAAAAAAAAAAAAAAAAAAAAAAAAAAAAAAAAAAAAAAAACACAGTTTACATTTTCTGATTAATTAGGATACCACACATTTGTTCTTATGGTATAACCCAGCTAGTTAAAATTTGCAGCTGACTCTTACTCCGTTAGTGAATAATTACCGTATCATTTGTAATAAACTCGAAAGTAAAGTTATGATTCCCCACCTAAGCATCAATGCTAGCGCTTTTACCACGTACTACGCTTAAGATGGGGAATCACAAGTTCTGGTATCGATAGCTACGCTGCTACGGCGTAGGTGGGCACTACGAGAACGGCACCGACGACAGAGCCCTACAGCCGGTGCTGTGCTTTACGAGCTCCGCTCCAGATTCTGCCCGTTTGATCAAGAGCAGACGGCCGGGACACTTCGCTTCAGCTTTGCTCTACATACGACGGGTCTCAGCATCGTACCTCATTGCAAGTTATGTAACCATGTATTACTCTTGTCGCTGAAGTAAAGGTGATTTTAATTCACACTGCGGTTGTTGTTGTTGTTGTGGTCTTCAGTCCCGAGAATGGTTTGATGCAGCTCTCCATGCTACTCTATCCTGTGCAAGCTTCTTCATCTCCCAGTACCTACTGCAACCTACATCCTTCTGAATCTGCTTAGTGTATTCATCTCTTGGTCTCCCTCTACGGTTTTTACCCTCCACGCTGCCCTCCAATGCTAAATTTGTGATCCCTTGATGCCTTAAAACATGTCCTACCAACCGATCCCTTCTTCTAGTCAAGTTGTGCCACAAACTTCTCTTCTCCCCAATCCTATTCAATACCTCCCCATTAGTTACGTGATCTACCCACCTTATCTTCAGCATTCTTCTGTAGCACCACATTTCGAATGCTTCTATTCTCTTCTTGTCCAAACTAGTTATCGTCCGTGTTTCACTTCTATACATGGCTACACTCCATACAAATACTTTCAGAAATGACTTCCTGACACTTAAATCTATACTCGATGTTAACAAATTTCTCTTCTTCAGAAACGATTTCCTTGCCATTGCCAGTCTACATTTTATATCCTCTCTACTTCGACCATCATCAGTTATTTTGACCCCAAATAGCAAAACTCCTTTACTACTTTAAGTGTCTCATTTCCTAATCTATTCCCCTCAGCATCACCCGATTTAATTTGACTACATTCCATTATCCTCGTTTTGCTTTTGTTGATGTTCATCTTATATCCTCCTATCAAGACACTGTCCATTCCGTTCAACTGCTCTTCCAAGTCCTTTGCGGTCTCTGACAGAATTACAATGTCATCGGCGAACCTCAAAGTTTTTACTTCTTCTCCATGAATTTTAATACCTACACCGAATTTTTCTTTTGTTGCCTTTACTGCTTGCTCAATATACAGATTGAATAACATCGGGGAGAGGCTACAACCCTGTCTCACTCCTTTCCCAACCACTGCTTCCCTTTCATGCCCCTGGACTCTTATAACTGCCATCTGGTTTCTGTACAAATTGTAAATAGCCTTTCGCTCCCTGTATTTTACCCCTGAGAGTATTCCAGTTAACGTTGTCAAAAGCTTTCTCTAAGTCTACAAATGCTAGAAACGTAGGTTTGCCTTTTCTTAATATTTCTTCTAAGATAAGTCGTAAGGTTAGTATTGCCTCACGTGTTCCAACATTTCTACGGAATCCAAACTGATCTTCCCCAAGGTCCGCTTCTACCAGTTTTTCCATTCGTCTGTAAAGAATTCGCGTTAGTATTTTGTAGCTGTGACTTATTAAACTGATAGTTCGGTAATTTTCACATCTCTCAACACCTGCTTTCTTTGGGATTGGAATTATTATATTCTTCTTGAAGTCTGTCGGTATTTCGCCTGTCTCATACATCTTGCTCACCAGATGGTAGAGTTTTGTCATGACTAGCTCTCCCAAGGCCATCAGTAGTTCTAATGGAATGTTGTCTACTCCCGGGGCCTTGTTTCGACTCAGGTCTTTCAGTGCTCTGTCAAACTCTTCACGCAGTATCTTATCTCCCATTTCATCTTCATCTACATCCTCTTCCATTTCCATAATATTGTCCTCAAGTACATCGCCCTTGTATAAACCCTCTATATACTCCTTCCACCTTTCTGCCTTCCCTTCTTTGCTTAGAACTGGGTTGCCATCTGAGCTCTTGATATTCATATAAGTGGTTCTCTTCTCTCCAAAGGTCTCTTTAATTTTCCTGTAGGCAGTATCTATCTTACCCCTAGTGAGACAAGCCTCTACATCCTTACATTTGTCCTCTAGCCATCCCTGCTTAGCCATTTTGCACTTCCTGTCGATCTCATTTTTGAGACGTTTGTATTCCTTTTTTGCCTGCTTCATTTACTGCATTTTTATATTTTCTCCTTTCATCAATTAAATTCAATATTTCTTCTGTTACCCAAGGATTTCTATTAGCCCTCGTCTTTTTACCTACTTGATCCTCTGCTGCCTTCACTACTTCATCCCTCAGAGCTACCCATTCTTCTTTTACTGTATTTCTTTCCCCCATTCCTGTCAATTGTTCCCTTATGCTCTCCCTGAAACTCTCTACAACCTCTGGTTCTTTCAGTTCCCATCTCCTTAAATTCCCACCTTTTTGCAGTTTCTTCAATCTGCAGTTCATAACCAATAGATTGTGGTCAGAATCCACATCTGCCACTGGAAATGTCTTACAATTTAAAATTTGGTTCCTAAATCTCTGTCTTACCATTATATAATCTATCTGATACGTTTTGGTATCTCCAGGATTCTTCCAGGTATACAACCTTCTTTTATGATTCTTGAACCAAGTGTTAGCTATGATTAAGTTATGCTCTGTGCAAAATTCTACAAGGCGGCTTCCTCTTTCATTTCTTCCCCCCAATCCATATTCACCTACTATGTTTCCTTCTCTCCCTTTTCCTACTGACGAATTCCAGTCACCCATGACTATTAAATTTTCGTCTCCCTTCACTACCTGAATAATTTCCTTTATCTCGTCATACATTTCATCAATTTCTTCATCATCTGCAGAGCTAGTTGGCATATAAACTTGTACTACTGTAGTAGGCATGGGCTTTGTGTCTATCTTGGCCACAATAATGCGTTCACTATGCTGTTTCCTCCTCACATCGCAGTACCGAGAAATTTTCACCTTTTCCTGCTCCTTCCCACGCGCCACCTTCCAGGCGGGATACAAAACAAGTTACTTTCGAGATTGAACGTGATGAGTCTATCTTAGTCAAGAATGCCTTTAAGATGGCAAAGACGCCATTATAAACACCTCACTGAGTTTGAATGGGGTCTTGTAGTAGGGCTACGAGAAGCTGGAAGTTCTTCCACCGACATTGCAGGAAGAATTAGCAAGAATATAGCCACTGCATACGATTTCTAGGAGCAGTGGTCACGAGAACTTACGGTCGCAAGAGGAGGCGGCTCCAGATGGCCACGTGGTACCACCGAGACAGAAGTGAGTCGTGATCGGCGTATGGGTCTGGTGCATCGTATTGCATCTGCAGCAGCAATTTGAGCAGCAGTTGCCACCACAATGACATAACGAAATGTCACAAACCGGTTACTTCAAGGACAGCTCCGAGACAGACGTCTTGTAGCGTGCATTCCACTATCACAAACCACCACCGTTTATGACTTCAGTGGTGTCTAGCGAGAGCTCATTGGAGGGCAGGATGGAGGGCTTCCATGTTTTCTAATGAAAGCTGGTTCTGTCTCGATGCTAGTGATGGCCGTGTGTTGGTTAGGAGAAGGCCAGTTGAGAGTTTGTAACCATCAACATCTACATCTACATACATACTCCGCAATCCACCATACGGTGCGTGGGGGAGGGTACCTCGTACCACAACTAGCATCTATTCTCCCTGTTCCACTCCCAAAACCAAGCGAGGTGGCGCAGTGGTTAGACACTGGACTCGCATTTGGGAGGACATCGGTTCAATCCCGCGTCCGACCATCCTGATTTAGGTTTTCCGTGATTTCCCTAAATCGCTCCAGGCAAATGCCCGGATGGTTCCTTTGAAGGGGCACGGCCGACATCCTTCCCCATCCTTCCCTAATCCGATGAGACCGATGACTTCGCTGTCTGGTCTCCTTCCCCAAACAACCTAACCCACTCCCAAACAGAACGAGGGAAAAATGACTGCCTATATGCCTCAACCTGTTTGCGTGCTAGACACACTGGATCTGTATCAACAGCTACGGTGAGAGCTGCGTTTTCGTTTGACATCAGGAGTACTCTCGTGGTTACTCAACAACCCTGCCTGCAAAATTGTACGTCAGTTTGGTGATTCTACCTGTTGTGCTGCCATTCGTGAACGACATTCCAGGGGGTGTTTTCCAACAGGATAATGCTCGCCCACATACCGCTGTTGTAACCCAACATCGTCTACTTGTTGCCTTGGCCTGCTGGATCACCACTGTCTCCAATCGAGCAGATATGGGACATCATCGGAAGACGTCTCCATCGTTATCTACAAACAGCAGTAGGCATTTCTGTACTGACCGACCAAGTGTGTAACAGGCATGGTACCCATTCCCACAAATTGACATCGGGCACCTGTACAACACAATGCATGCACGTTTGTAAGCTTGCTTTCAACATTCTGGCAGTTAAACCGGTTATTAATTTACCAGCATTTCACAAGTGCAATGGTTTATCACACGCTTACATTAATAAGTGATCTTGCAATGTTAATCAATTATGTTACCTAGACAAATGTATTCCAAAAGTTTCATTATTTTAAATTAATTATATTTCTGGAGTTTTGTTTCTTTCAGTGTATTTACCTTCGATCTCTGTGCGAGAGGTGTGTGGACATTTGTCACGGCGGACATTTGCCACTATTTTACCTGCTCCGAAGGGTTGGATCCCTTGCCTCCCCCTCCCCCTCCTCCTCACTCGCCTCCCGACCCGCAGTAAACGTACTTAATGAGCCTTTCCGCTGGTTTTCTTAACATAGGACCAGAATCTCTATGGATTTTTCGCCACATTTCTAGAGATAGTTTCGTTGTGGAAACTATTAAATGCATCTCGCATTGAAATCCGCACCAAATTTCGAGCCACCGTAAAACTTCGCCAATCTTGGAGATTTTGCGCTCGTCTAAATTATACATGCCTCTTTCGGTGCTTCTGCAGCAGCTTTCTGTCGTGTTTTGTGTACCATGGGGGATCAGTTCCGTCTGACATTAATTTATTTGGTATGATTCTCTCGAGTGCTGTTGATACTATTTCTTTGAACGTAAGTCACATATGGTCTTCACTTACATAGTCTGGAAGAATTGGTCTCTTAGAAAGACGTCAACCGAATTTTTAGTTGCTTTTATAAATATATATATTTCGCATTTAGTTTTGGTGAATCTCTTTGTTACGGAAGTGAGCCTCGCTACGACTGTGTGTTCACTAATTCCTGTACCCGTCGTGATGCTCAGGATTATTTGTGGCTAAGAGGTCAGGTATGTTTTCGTAACCATTTACAATTTGAATGGCCTCGTGAACTAATTGTTGAAAATAATTTTATAAAAAGAATTTAGAACAATTATGGAAGTTGTTTTCTATCTACAGTAGGGTCTTAAAATGTATTTTTGTCAACACACGGAAGGTAGATTGAAGTCACTGCTGACTATAATTGTATGAGTAGGGTACCTCTTTGCGATGAGACTCGAGTTTTCTTAGAAATGTTCAGCAACTGTTTCATCTGAGACCGGGGGTTGGTAAAAGGAGCCAGTTATTAATTTATTCCGGTTGTCGAAAATAACCTCTGTCCATACTAAGTCACAGGAACTACCTTTTCAGCTGGAACACACATTACATTATTTTTCCTTAAGTTGTGCTTCTTGTTTCTGTTGTAGTGGAGATCATTACAATTACCGCTTTTCGCTCCAAAACCTAGGCTGCTTTCTCTGTGACCCTGTAAACACCAGAGCTAAACAATGTAGAACAACAACGTACGATACACGCATGGCATTCTGTATTACTTCATTTCCTTATTTCTAACATTTTAAAATTGTGCATCAACTTTAGATGACATGTCAATCGTAAATGTTCTTATCTCTGTTTATGAACGTACTTTCAGTCATGTTTTGAACATTGTCCCGCTACACTTTATTAACTAATGTTTCGCCGCAAGGGATATCGGATTTTAAAGAGTAAATTAATATGGAGTATGTCGTTCTTCTTTTCAAACATTCGCATACCCATTTCTTCTTGCCTTATTGTCTTTTGGGCACGCAGTAGTAGTAATTAAAGTAGGCACAAATGCAGCAATCAAAAAGAAATGATTAGCGTACATTCGCATTCTGTTTACAGCGTTCCTTTCTTGTTGCTCCCATGGCGATGGACTGTTTCTATCGCAATCAGTAAGCGTCAAAGGAAGCTACCGTACAGACAGAGGGATCTATATTTATACTTGGCAGAACTAATTACATACTGACTAACGCGAATTCTTTACAGACGAATGGAAAAACTGGTAGAAGCGGACCTCGGGGAAGATCAGTTTGGATCCCGTAGAAATGTTGGAACACGAGAGGCAATACTAACCTTACGACTTATCTTAGCAGAAAGATTAAGAAAAGGCAAACCTACATTTCTAGCATTTGTAGACTTAGAGAAAGCTTTTGACAACGTTAACTGGAATACTCTCTTTCAAATTCTGAAGGTGGCAGGGGTAAAATACAGGGAGCGAAAGGCTATTTACAATTTGTACAGAAATCAGATGGCAGTTATAAGAGTCGAGGGGCATGAAAGGGAAGCAGTGGTTGGGAAAGGAGTGAGACAGGGTTGTAGCCTCTCCCCGATGTTATTCAATCTGTATATTGAGCAAGCAGTAAAGGAAACAAAAGAAAAATTCGGAGTAGGTATTAAAATTCATGGAGAAGAAGTAAAAACTTTGAGGTTCGCCGATGACATTGTAATTCTGTCAGAGACAGCAAAGGACTTGCAAGAGCAGTTGAACGGAATGGACAGTGTCTTGAAAGGAGGATATAAGATGAATATCAACAAAAGCAAAACGAGGATAATGGAATGTAGTCAAATTAAATCGGGTGATGCTGAGGGGATTAGATTAGGAAATGAGACACTTAAAGTAGTAAAGGAGTTTTGCTATTTAGGGAGTAAAATAACTGATGATGGTCGAAGTAGAGAGGATATAAAATGTAGACTGGCAATGGCAAGGAAATCGTTTCTGAAGAAGAGAAATTTGTTAACATCGAGTATAGATTTAAGTGTCAGGAAGTCGTTTCTAAAAATATTTGTATGGAGTGTAGCCATGTATGGAAGTGAAACATGGACGATAACCAGTTTGGACAAGAAGAGAATAGAAGCTTTCGAAATGTGGTGCTACAGAAGAATGCTGAAGATAAGGTGGGTAGATCACGTAACTAATGAGGAGGTATTGAATAGGATTGGGGAGAAGAGAAGTCTGTGGCACAACTTGACTAGAAGAAGGGATCGGTTGGTAGGACATGTTTTAAGGCATCAAGGGATCACAAATTTAGCATTGGAGGGCAGCGTGGAGGGTAAAAATCGTAGAGGGAGACCAAGAGATCAATACACTAAGCAGATTCAGAAGGATGTAGGTTGCAGTAGGTATTGGGAGATGAAGAAGCTTGCACAGGATAGAGTAACATGGACAGCTGCATCAAACCAGTCTCAGGACTGAAGACCACAACAACAACAACATAATCGTCGGAATTGGTTTCGTTTCCCAAAAGATATAAATATTTCTGTAGTGTTGGCAGGAGAGCCAACACCGTGTTGCTAGAGGAGGCCGAAATGCACGCGTTCAAAGCTCACGCAGACTGGCGTGAGGGCTGGAACAATTAAAGGAGTTGAGTCTAATAAGAAAAGAACGTAGTTCTTGAAATACTTAACTTTAATCCATAATTGGTGTACATCGCTCTTGTTGATTCGTTAATAACAATCTCAATATAAACTGGCAATGGCGCCTTGCTAGGTCGTAGCAAATGACGTAGCTGAAGGCTATGCTAACTATCGTCTCGGCAAATGAGAGCGTATGTGTCAGTGTAGCATCGCTAGCAAAGTCGGCTGTACAACTGCGGCGAGTGCTAGGACGCCTCTTTAGACCTGCCGTGTGGTGGCGCTCGGTCTGCAATCACTGACAGTGGCGACACGCCGGTCCGACGTATACTAACGGACCGCGGCCGATTTAAAGGCTACCACCTAGCAAGTGTGGTGTCTGGCGGTGACACCACATTTCCATTTCGGAAAAGAAGCTCTGTATTTCGCCAAGATGTCGAAGAAGAAGGTCCCTTGCGTACTGGTTGTATCGAGTAAGATGTGGAGACGGCGGTTTGAAAGCGGACAGAAGAAGTACGAGGAAGAGCGTCTCTTACCTGAGGGATCGCTACCTGGCGAAGGGGCAAGTGTGGCAAATGTCCGGCGTGGCAAATGTCCGGCGTGGCAAATGTCCGGCGTGGCAAATGTCCGGCGTGGCAAATGTCCGGCATTCGTGCGAGAGTAGGTTTACAGGCCCACAGACAGGCGTCAATTGGAAGACTTTGTACTCGTTTTGCAGCATTAGTAGCAAATCAGGACAGCCGTACGAAGCTCTTTATCCTGTGAGAAGTCTTAAGCTGCGAGGAGTAGGGGGGAGTGGCTCTCTTCCGGCAGAGATTGAGGCGCGGAGCCACGGCGAGGTACTCACCGCGCGCGCCTCATTAAGCTAAGCGCGGCTCGGCGCGGCGTCTGCTCCCGGCACATCAAAGCGGCTAGAGGCGGCCGCCAGCCGGCCGGAGCATTCATTGCCGGCCGCCTGCGTACAAAGAAGGCGCCTCCCACCACCTCTGTGAGTCGAGCTGCTGGTGCTGCGGTAATTGGCGCCGCCAGAAACGGTGACGTTTATTCGTCTCAGATCTGCAAAGCTCTCGCCGTCAGTCACAGTCAGGGATTTGTGAAACGAGAGAAGCAAGCACGGTGGTAAAGTCGAAACTGACAGACGTCAAAATGCGGAGAATCATTGTGGAAACTGGTATAGCTGTTCCCACTACAGACTTCGACGCTGCGTCGCGTCGTGTTCGGGGAACAGCGCTGTCCGTCGCTGAGCTGGATAGTTAAGAGCTGGCAGAGACAGCTGGAGAGACAGCGACCGAGGTTCGGCGCTGACCGGTTCGAGGACGAGGCAACAGCATGCTGCCTGAACGGTGATGGCATTGCGGAACAGCACGGAGCACGGCCCGAGCCTGGCAGTCTCTGTCTGCTGCTTTCCGGGTGTCGTGGACCAACAGAGCGAACTGTTTCTCACGCAATCGTTGTTTCCGGAATCCATGCTGGTTCTTTCATGGGAGTCAGCACACGCGAGCATAAATCGTGTCCCAAAATTCTACAACAGACCGGCGTGAGAGAGATAAGGCCTACTATTTTGTACGTATGATCGACGACCAATGTTGAAAACGGGAATCCGCTGAACGAAGACAGCCGAATTATTTTGCATGATATGATGCTGCCATGTTACTAGAATGATTGTACACTAGGTGTATCCGAGTATGTTAATACACGGACCTCAGATTCGAAAGAATGCAGAGTCATACTCAGCCGAGCCATCGTGTTTCACTGATTTCCTAAATTACTTAAGGCAAATGCCAGGATGTTTCCCTCAACAAGGCCACAGGTGGTAGCTTACCACAGAAAGTATGTAGAGAAGAGATGGTGTACCATAGCAAGGGGGTAGAGCAAAGGCGACTTAGCGCAGAAAGTGGGAAGAGCACAGTGGCTTAATGCAAAAAGTGGCTGGAGCAGAGGTGCTTAAATCCAGAATGTGAGTAAACCAGAGATGGGTTCAAAATGGTTCAAATGGCTCTGAGCACTATGGGACTCAACATCTGTGGTCATCAGTCCCCTAGAACTTATCATCATCATCATCATTTAAGACTGATTATGCCTTTCAGCGTTCAGTCTGGAGCACAGCCCCCTTATAAAATTCCTCCATGATCCCCTATTCAGTGCTAACATTGGTGCCTCCTCTGATGTTAAACCTATTACTTCAAAATCATTCTTAACCGAATCCAGGTACCTTCTCCTTGGTCTGCCCCGACTCCTCCTACCCTCTACTGCTGAACCCATGAGTCTCTTGGGTAACCTTGCTTCTCCCATGCGTGTAACATGACCCCACCATCTAAGCCTGTTCGCCCTGACTGCTGCATCTATAGAGTTCATTCCCAGTTTTTCTTCGATTTCCCCGTTGTGGACACCCTCCTGCCATTGTTCCCATCTACGAGGGCAGTTCAATAAGTAATGCAACACATTTTTTTTCTCGGCCAATTTTGGTTGAAAAAACCGGAAATTTCTTGTGGAATATTTTCAAACATTCCCGCATCGTCTCGCGTAGTTTCATTGACTTCCGACAGGTGGCAGCGCTGTACGGAGCTGTTAAAATGGCGTCTGTAACGGATGTGAGTTGCAAACAACGGGCAGTGATCGAGTTTCTTTTGGCGGAAAACCAGGGCATCTCAGATATTCATAGGCGCTTGCAGAATGTCTACGGTGATCTGGCAGTGGACAAAAGCACGGTGAGTCGTTGGGCAAAGCGTGTGTCATCATCGCCGCAAGGTCAAGCAAGACTGTCTGATCTCCCGCGTGCGGGCCGGCCGTGCACAGCTGTGACTCCTGCAATGGCGGAGCGTGCGAACACACTCGTTCGAGATGATCGACGGATCACCATCAAACAACTCAGTGCTCAACTTGACATCTCTGTTGGTAGTGCTGTCACAATTGTTCACCAGTTGGGATATTCAAAGGTTTGTTCCCGCTGGGTCCCTCGTTGTCTAACCGAACACCATAAAGAGCAAAGGGAGAACCATCTGTGCGGAATTGCTTGCTCGTCATGTGGCTGAGGGTGACAATTTCTTGTCAAAGATTGTTACAGGCGATGAAACATGGGTTCATCACTTCGAACCTGAAACAAAACGGCAATCAATGGAGTGGCGCCACACCCACTCCCCTACCAAGAAAAAGTTTAAAGCCATACCCTCAGCCGGTAAAGTCATGGTTACAGTCTTCTGGGACGCTGAAGGGGTTATTCTGTTCGATGTCCTTCCCCATGGTCAAACGATCAACTCTGAAGTGTATTGTGCTACTCTTCAGAAATTGAAGAAACGACTTCAGCATGTTCGTAGGCACAAAAATCTGAACGAACTTCTCCTCCTTCATGACAACGCAAGACCTCACACAAGTCTTCGCACCCGAGAGGAGCTCACAAAACTTCAGGGGACTGTTCTTCCTCATGCACCCTACAGCCCCGATCTCGCACCGTCGGATTTCCATATGTTTGGCCCAATGAAGGACGCAATCCGTGGGAGGCACTACGCGGATGATGAAGAAGTTATTGATGCAGTACGACGTTGGCTCCGACATCGACCAGTGGAATGGTACCGTGCAGGCATACAGGCCCTCATTTCAAGGTGGCGTAAGGCCGTAGCATTGAATGGAGATTACGTTGAAAAATAGTGTTGTGTAGCTAAAAGATTGGGGAATAACCTGGTGTATTTCAATGCTGAATAAAACAACCCCTGTTTCAGAAAAAAAATGTGTTGCATTACTTATTGAACTACCCTCGTACTAGTACCTGCAATCATCCTAGCTACTTTCATATCCGTAACCTCAACCTTATTGATAAGGTAACCTGAATCCATCCTGCTTTCGCTCCCATACAACAAAGTTGGTCGAAAGAGTGAACGGTGTACAGATAACTTAGTCTTGGTACTGACTTCCTTCTAGCAGAAGAGAGTAGATCGTAGCTGAGCGCTCACTGCATTAGCTTTGCTACACCTCGCTTCCAGTTCTTTCACTATGTTGCCATCCTGTGAGAATATGCATCCTAAGTACTTGAAACTTTTCACCTGTTGTAACTTTGTTCCTCCTATTTGGCACTCAATCCATTTATATTTCTTTCCCACTGACATTACTTTCGTTTTGGAGATGCTAATCTTCATACCATAGTCCTTACATTTCTGATCTATCTCTGAAATATTACTTTGCAAACTTTCAATCGAATCTGCCATCACAACTAAGTCATCCGCATATGCAAGACTGCTTATTTTGTGTTCCCATATCTTAATCTCACCCAGCCAGTCTATTGTTTTCAACATATGATCCATAAATAATATGAACAACAGTGGAGACAGGTTGCAGCCTTGTCTTACCCCTGAAACTACTCTGAACCACGAACTCAATTTACCGTCAACTCTAACTGCTGCCTGACTATCCATGTAAAGACCTTTAATTGCTTGCAAAAGTTTGCCTCCTATTCCATAATCTCGTAGAACAGACAATAACTTCCTCCTAGGAACTCGGTCATATGCCTTTTCTAGATCTATAAAGCATAGATACAATTCCCTGTTCCACTCATAATAATTCTCCATTATTTGCCGTAAGCTAAAGATCTGGTCCTGACAATCTCTAAGAGGCCTAAACCCACACTGATTTTCATCCAGTTTTTCCTCAACTAATACTCGCACTTTCCTTTCAACAATACCCGAGAAGATTTTACCCACAACGCTGATTAAAGAGATACCTCTGTAGTTGTTACAATCTTTTCTGTTTCCATGTTTAAAGATTGGTGTGATTACTGCTTTTGTCCAGTCTGATGGAACCTGTCCCGACTCCCAGGCCATTTCAATTATCCTGTGTAGCCATTTAAGACCTGGCATTCCACTGCATTTGATGAGTTCCGACTTAATTTCATCCACCCCAGCTGCTTTATTGCACTGCTCTCTATTGACCATTTTCTCCACTTCCTCAAATGTGATCCTATTTCCATCATCATTCCTATCCCATTCTACCTCGGAATCTGAAACATTACTGATCGTATTTTCACCTACATTGAGCAACTCTTCAAAATATTCCCTCCATCTGCCCAAGGCATCCACAGGATTCACCAGCAGTTTTCCTGACATGTCCAAAATACTTGTCATTTCCTTCTTACCTCCCTTTCGAAGACTGCTAATTACACTCCAGAATGGTTTTCCAGCAGCTTGACCCATAGTCTCCAACCTGTTTCCAAAGTCTTCCCAAGATTTCTTCTTGGATGCTGCAATAATCTGTTTGGCTTTGTTTCTTTCTTCAACATAACTTTCTCTGTCTACTTGAGTTCTAGTATGTAGCCAGTTTTGATACGCCTTCTTTTTCCTTTTACAGGTTGCCTTGACTGTGTCATTCCACCAAGCTGTTTGCTTCATCCTACTTTTACACACTACTGTTCCAAGACATTCTTTAGCCACTTCTAGTGCTGTGTCCCTGTACCTTGTCCATTCCTTTTCCAATGACTGTAATTGACTACATTCAACTAACTGGTACCTTTCTGAGATCGCTGTTATGTACTTGTGCCTGATTTCCTTATCCTGAAGTTTCTCCACTCTTATCCTCCTACATATGGACCTGACCTCCTGCACTTTCGGCCTCACAATCCCAATTTCACTGCAGATTAAATAATGATCAGTGTCATCAAAGAATCCCCTGAATACACGTGTGTCCCTCACAGCCTTCCTGAATTCCTGATCTGTTATTATATAGTCAATGACAGATCAGGTTCCCCTGCCTTCCCAAGTATACCGGTGAATGTTCTTATGTTTAAAAAAGGAGTTTATGATTACTAACCCCATACCGGCACAGAAATCGAAGAGTTGTTTCCCGTTCCTGTTGGCCTCCATATCCTCTCCAAATTTACCCATAACCTTTTCATACCCTTCTGTTCGATTTCCAATCCTGGCGTTAAAATCACCCATGAGCAGAACACTGTCCTTGTCCTTTACTCTAACAACTACATCACTGAGTGCCGCATAAAAACTATCCATCTTATCTTGATCTGTCCCTTCACAATGCGAATATACTGACACAATCCTAATTTTCTTGCTAGACACTGTCAAATCTATCCACATCAGTCGTTCGTTTACATACCTTATTGCAACTACGCTGGGTTCCATTTCTTTCCTGATGTAAAGCCCTACACCCCATTGTGCTATTCCTGCTTTAACTCCTGACAGGTAGACCTTGCATTCTCCCACTTCCTCTTCTTTCTCACCCCTAACCGAATGTCTCTAAAAGCTAAGACGTCCAGCCCCATCTTACTTGCAGCATCTGCCAGCGCTACCTTCTTTCCAGAGTAGCCCCCATTGATATTAATAGCTCCCCATCTCATTACCATTTGTTTGCAAGTCCCTGCCTCTTAGGAGTCCCTGGTTTGTCAGTTGGAGGTGGGACTCCGTCACCTCCAAAGATCCGAGGCATTTTGCTCTGATTGTTGCCAGCATCATATATAAAGTACCAGGGAAGCAGGTTGCTAGGCTTACTTGCCCCGAGTCCCATTAGGTTTTACCCCTAACGGTTGAGGGACTAACCGGTGGATTTGGTAGTCTTTGCCGTATGAGCACAAAGGTGACCACGACTCAGAATATGTCCGAGATGCCCAGCCTTATTCCAAAGTGACTGGTATCCCGACTGTCGGGACCACTTACTTGGCCACTCATACGTTGCCCGTGGTTCATGAACTAAGAACTCCTTAAACCTAACTAACCTAAGGACATCACACACATCCATGCCCGAGGCAGGATTCGAACCTGCGACCGTAGCGGTCACGCGGTTCCAGACTGAAGCGCCTAGAACCGCACGGCCACACCGGCCGGCTAAACCAGAGTTGGGTTCTTGCAGAAAGTGAGTAGGCCGGAGGTGGCTTAGTGCAGGAAGGGTTGGGGTTGGGTTGTTTGGGAGGAAGAGACCAAACAGCGAGGTCATCGGTCTCATCGGATTAGGGAAGGAATTCGGCCGTGCCCTTTCAAAGGAACCATCCCGGCATTTTCCTGGAGCGATTTAGGGAAATCACGCAAGACCTAAATCAGGATGGCCAGACGCGGGATTGTACCGTCGTCCTCCCGAATGCGAGTCCAGTGTGCTAGCCACTGCGCCACCTCGCTCGGTTGTGCAGGAAGTGGGAAGTCAAGAGGTGCCTTAGCGCAGGAAGTGGGAAGACCATAGGTGGCTTAGTGCAGAAAGTAGGTAGACCAGAGGTGGCTTAGTGCAGAAAGTAGGTAGACCAGAGGTGGCTTAGTGCAGAAAGTAGGTAGACCAGAGGTGGCTTAGTGCAGAAAGTAGGCAGACCAGAGGTGGCTTAGTGCAGAAATTAGGCAGACCAGAGGTGGCTTAGTGCAGAAAGTAGGTAGACCAGAGGTGGCTTAGTGCAGAAAGTAGGTAGACCAGAGGTGGCTTAGTGCAGAAAGTAGGTAGACCAGAGGTGGCTTAGTGCAGAAAGTAGGCAGACCAGAGGTGGCTTAGTGCAGAAAGTAGGCAGACCAGAGGTGGCTTAGTGCAGAAAGTAGGTAGACCAGAGGTGGCTTAGTGCAGAAAGTAGGTAGACCAGAGGTGGCTTAGTGCAGAAAGTAGGTAGACCAGAGGTGGCTTAGTGCAGAAAGTAGGCAGACCAGAGGTGGCTTAGTGCAGAAAGTAGGCAGACCAGAGGTGGCTTAGTGCAGAAAGTAGGTAGACTAGAGGTGGCTTAGTGCAGAAAGTAGGTAGACCAGAAGTGAGTTAGTGCAGAAAGTAGGTAGACCAGAGGTGGCTTAGTGCAGAAAGTAGGTAGACCAGAAGTGGCTTAGTGCAGAAAGTAGGTAGACCAGAGGTGGCTTAGTGCAGAAAGTAGGTAGACCAGAAGTGACTTAGTGCACAAAGTAGGGAGACCAGAGGTGGCTTAGTGCAGAAATCAGACGTAGGAAATGTGATTTATCACAAAAAGTGGGTACGGTAGAGGTAACTTAGTGTAGAAAGCACAAAGAGGAGAGGTGGCTCCCTGAAGAAAGTCGGTAGCCCAGAGGTGGTTTACTACAGAGAACAGGTAGAAGAGAGGCAGCTTACTAGAACGTGTGTGATGCAGAGGGTAACACAGAAAATGACCAGAGCAAAGGCGGCTTACCATTGAAATCCGCCACATCTGAACTTGAGATGGTTGCAGCCATTGTACCGTCTACGCACCTGAAATCAAAAGGACATCTGTCATTACATTTCGAATAGAGCAATTGACTTGCTTAATTACAAAAGATATTTCAGCCAAGCTACGTGTAAATGCATCCCATAATGCAAAGTGGAAGATTCGTTAAAGGTAAAACCTGTGATTTCAATGATACAATATGTGATATGGAGTTTACTATACAGTATCATACAGCATGGTACCAGTTGCTGTTTTCCCAAACGTTCGAGAAGTCAAAGAATACATGCATCAGTTTGTATTACTAGGTTGCTCTGACGTTCACACACAGTCCATTCACTTCAAACCACGTAGTGAAGGCAGTATTTCGTTAATATAACAATAATCGGAACTCTTCAATAAGATGTTCAACATTTCGCGGTCCTGTCTGCAACTGTAGAAATATTAATTTTAATTTTGATAATCAACAGCCTCAGTTGCACCGTTTACCTATAATTTACCTAGGTTTCAGTTGAGATAACCCAACCTTCTTCAGAATAACAGTGGACATCGTCCACTATGGACGAACGATAGTTACTGTTATTCTGAAGAAGGTTGGGCTATCCCGACTGAAACCTAGGTAAATTGTAGGTAAACGGTGCAACTGAGGCTGTTGATTATTAAAATTAAAATTAATACTTCAATAAGAAGTGTAGAAGCAGTACATCTATGAGGATTTTTGTGTACTTTATTTACATTTGTGGCATCACATGAGAAGGTCAGTGACCTACCTATGACGTGACGAGCTACACTTCCTGTTTGTGATGTCACAAACCATGTCCTTTTTCAGTGATGTCATAAAAATGACAGATGACTATAAATTTCAAAATTAAAGATGATGTTCAATATATAAATCAATATGATAGTATATTTAAAAAATTAAAGATGGTGGATGGCGGAGAAATTTTTTCAGTCAATCATAGCGCAAGCTGGTGCTAGCTGAAAGATTTTTTACAGCCAGTCACGGTGCGGTACATACAGGATGTTACTCCTAAGAGTAATAAAGCCCATTTTCTCTGGTGTTTCAGCAGGTATTTGCAGTGCTATTTTTGAAATGTGTAGCTGGAGTCAGCCCAAACAAATGCCGGTCATCACGTTTTGATGCGACGCCCGGCATCGATGGAAAGCGTCGGTTTGTTTCCTGTTACAAGAGAAATGATCTTTAAAGTGGAATTTTACATGCCAGTTCGACAGAGAGATGGCCAAATCGTTCTGAGCACTATGGGACTTAACATCTGAGGTCGTCAGTCCCCTAGACTTAGAACTACTTAAACCGAACTAACCTAAGGACAACACACACATCCATGCCCGAGGCAGGATTCGAACCTGCGACCGTAGCAGCAGCGCGGTTGCGGACTGAAGCGCCTAGAACCGTTCGGCCACAACGGCTGGCAGAGAGGTGCCAGATTAGTTAGGTGCGATATTCTTTTTACCGATACGTATTAACAAGGACAACAAAAGACGGGGAATAACAAGTACTACAGCAGCGACGGCACCGCCCTGATCCACGTTGACTGCTGCCGCCACGCAGAAGCGAGCTGCCCAATCACTGCTAGAGTACTGGTTGGTCCATGTCTTCCACCGTTCCTGCTAAACCGAACATCGCACTTGACTATTCTGGTAGCGCTCTGTCGGATGGGCACGTAAAATTCCAGTTTAACAATCGGTTTGTTTGAAACGGGAAACAAACCTAATCATCCCGTCGACACTGCGCGTCGCATGAAACAAGTGATGAGCAGCATTTGTTTGGGCTGACATAGCAAAAACAAAACTGCAAATATGTGCCGAAACACCAAAGAAAATTCGCCTGACGACTCTTATGAGAGTGTCCCGGTGTATATTTTTTTTCCCAAAGCCTCCCATGTTCGAAGCATCCATAGCGGCCGGCCGAAGTGGCCGTGCGGTTCTAGGCGCTTCAGTCTGGAACCGGGAGACCGCTACGGTCGCAGGTTCGAATCCTTCCTCGGGCATGGATGTGTGTGATGTCCTTAGGTTAGTTAGGTTTAAGTAGTTCTAAGTTCTAGGGGACTAATGACCTGAGAATTTGAGTCCCATAGTGCTCAGAGCCATCCATAGCGCTATTTATAAAAAGAAGTTTTAAGCGCGCTCGCGTGCGCACGCACAAACAAACACACACATACACACTATATTTATATATATTCATTGTACTTTTTCGCCTCCCGGGGTACCCGTGCAGTCTCGGGCGCCTTGTCACGGTTCGCGCGTCTCCCCCCGTCGGAGGTTCGAGTCCTCCCTCGGGCGTGCGTGTGTGTGTGTGTGTGTGTGTGTGTGTGTGTGTGTGTGTGTGTCTGTGTGTGTGTGTGTTGTCCTTAGCGTAAACTAGTTTCAAGTTAGATTAATTAGTAAGCCTAGGGAGCCCGCCCTGTTGGGCGTGCGGTCTAACGCACAGCTTTCCAGAGTGGGAAAGAGCGCCTGGTCCCCGGCACGAATCCGCCCAGCGGATTTGTGTCGAGGTCCGGTTAACCGGCCAGTCAGTGGATTGTTTTTAGGTGGTTTTCCATCTGCCTCGGCGAATGCGGGCTGGTTCCCCTTATTCCGCCTCAGTTACACTATGTCGGCGATTGCTGCGCAAACAAGTTCTCCAGGTACGCGTACACCGCCATTACTCTACCACGCAAACATAGGGGAAACACTCATATGGTGTGAGACGTTCCCTGGGAGGTCCACCGGGGGCCGAACCGCACAATAACCATGGGTTCGATGTGGGGCGGTGGAGGGGTGAAGTGGACTGCGGCAGACGTCGTGGATCACTGCGGCTGCGGCGGGGACGGAGCCCCTATGTCGTTTCTAGGTCCCAGGTTAACATACAATACAAGTCTAGGGACTGATAACCTCAGCAGTTTGCTCCCATAGAACCTTGCCACAAATTTCCAAAAATTTAACTTTTTCCTCACAAATGTAATTTGCACCGAAAATGTATCGCCTTACCCTAAAAATGCATCATATTACGTCGAGTGGACGTCAGCACAAGACTTGTCGGTACAAGCAAAACGCTCACTCAGTAATATCAGTGTTGCCTGTACCTACCCTGCCTCGTGACACTTGTCAAGTATCATAGAACAATTCATATACGGAAAATAGTTCATCTGGGGCTCAGTTGTGCCTACAGTAGGGAAACTGAACATTGGAAGCACATAGGTACCACTTTACGTAAGTTTTGAATATGGCGCATAAAATTGGGAGTGTTCGAATACTTTTGAGCACTCTGTAAAGTACTTTAAAATACAGCAATTTACAATTTTCACATACTTCTTTATTGGCATATGGCGCAATAAGAAAATTAGGATTTTTGACCAGCGCACAAAACATTCAGAGCTTTCAGATACTTCTGAGTGCAGTCAAGATGGCTGCTTTGTGGTTGACTGTTTTATTTTAATGGCTTTTAAAGTGCTATGCTGTGACTGGCTGTTTTATTTTAATATTACGTTGTGACTGGCTGGAGAAGGGAGGCAGGAGGGGTGGAGCAAGGATATGGGAGAGGAAGGGGCTCCGTTTGCCAAGTGTAAATCTGAGGGCTGGTTGGTTGGTTGGTTGCTTGCTTGGGGAAGGAGACCAGACAGCGTGGTCATCGGTCTCATCGGATTAGGGAAGGATGGGGAAGGAAGTCGACCGTGCCCTTTCAGAGGAACCATCCCGGCATTTGCCTGGGGTGATTTAGGGAAATCACGGAAAACCTAAATGAGGATGGCCGGACGCGGGATTGAACCGTCGTCCTCCCGAATGCGAGTCCATTGTCTAACCACTGGGCCACCTCGCTCGGTCCAAAAACAATGTTACGAATGAGGGGTGACAAAAAGGTTCAGAACGAATGAAAAGATACTGGTCAATTAAGAAAGAAAATGTATTGAATAAGATGACCAGAAAATGATTGAGCTATGTGGTCTAATAAGGATGTAAAAGTAGAAGTTTATATGGGTAGATCGAATATCCAATGAGGACATATTGAACTGAATTAGGGAAAAATAAATTTATGGCACGATTTGACTAAAAGTAGGGATTAGTTGACATGAGGCATTAGGGAATCGCCAGTATGGTAATGGAAGGAAGTGTGTTTATATGTGAAAAGGGGTGTGTGGGTAAAGTGATAAGAGTGAGAGCAAGGGATGAATAAAACAAATGTGTTCGAATGATTGTGGGTTGCAGTAGTTCTGCGGTGAAGGTAGAGAAGCGTGGAGAGCTTCATCAAACCAGTCTTCGGACTGAAGAGTACAACAAGAGACTCGTCGCCGTCCTGCAATTCGGAGAGTGAAGCCAAATAATTTTGTCAAGAAGGAAGTGTTTAGACGGGCTGTGTACTGGGGCGCTACTAATCAGGACGGGCCTAAAGGTTCTTGTGTGGGTGGCAGTGATTGGCCCTTCACAGCGGCCGATAGCGGCGGTGTTTATGGGAGGGCATTGTGCTGGTGCAGAGGACGGCCGCCCCATCAGATAAGGCGGCTGGTGGTGCTCCTGCTAGCTAGCCAGCCAGCCAGGTGGCGTCCTTGGCCAAGCCGGCAGGCCGCGCGCTACCTGCAGCCCCTCGCCGCATTCCTCGGCCACTCACACAAACAATGGCCGCTCCACGTGAGGACCCCTCACCGCGAGCCTCGCAGCCGCAGAAATGTCCTCCGTGGGTGGCCTGCCGCCAGATAGCCAATAACTGAAAAAAAACTCCCTCCTACACGTCCGCAACAAAAGCGGAACGAACGACCACTTCTTACCCCGACGCTTTTATTAATAATTTTAGAAGATTTAGGACTATCACATGCTTTGCCATACACGGACGCTGCTGTATGCCACTTCTTTATAGCTGGAGAAAAGTTATTTATTTTCTTGACGACGGGGCTGCGTTGTCGGAGGAGCAATTTGTATTTCAGTCTGACGTTTTTGACTTGTGAGTTGCGCGTCGGCAAACCACTGTAGGAGCGGCGGCTGCGTGCCTAGGCGAGAAGTTGTTAAGGCGATCCGTGCAGAGTGAAGTTGAGGTACACCATCCACTAACTGCATCGTGAGACTGGTGCGGGAAGGAAGAGACGCGGGGGAGGGGGTTACATTTTTTCCCGACGTCAAGAACAGTGCGGTTCTCGGGAATGCTTCCAGCGCACAGTGTCGAATGTGTTCTGCATGACGTCACGAAACGTTTTCTGATCGTTCTTCTTCTTCTTTTAGTGTTCAACCCTGAGGTTGGTTTGCAGCAGAGCGCCATTCCTCTCTTCTGTCTGCCTTCCTCTTCATTTCCACGTATGTGTTACATCCAACGTTATTCATGATCTGTTGCATGTATGATATCCTTGGTCGCCCCAGCCGATACCTTTCCTCAATAGCTCCTTCTGCTATTGTTCTAATGATGTTGTTGTGTCGTAGGATGCGCCCTAAAAGTTTGTCTCTTCTTGTTTGGATGTGCCACCACAGAGATCTGGTTTCCTGTACCCTTCTAAGCACTTCTTCATTTGTTACTTTGTCTCTCCAGCTGATCTTCATCATCCTTCTATAGCACCACATCTCCAGGGCCCCTAGCCGCCTTCTCTCTTCTCTTCCAATTGTCCAAGTTTCACATCCATATAGGGCCACACTCCAAACGAAAACCGAGCGAGGTAGCGCAGTGGTTAGCACACTGGACTCGCATTCGAGACGACGACGGTTCAATCCCGTCTCCGGCCATCCTGATTTAGGTTTTCCGTGATTTCCCTAAATCGCTTCAGGCAAATGCCGGGATGGTTCCTTTGAAAGGGCACGGCCGCTTTTCCTTCCCCATCCTTCCCTCACCCGAGCTTGCGCTCCGTCTCTAATGACCTCGTTGTCGACGGGACATTAAACACTAATCTCCTCCTCCTCCTCCTCCAAACTAAACTTTTCATGATACGTTTCCTTATTTTCAGACTGATGTTGTTGCTGATGAGTAAGTCTCTTCTACGATTAAATGCAATTTTGACCTTTTGTATTCTGGTCGCAATTTCTTTCCGGCTTCTACCATCTCTTGTGATTTTGCTTCCCTGGTAAGTAATTTCCTTTATCACTTCCAGCTCCTCTTTTCAAATTCTCATTCTCAGATGTTTATATTCTGCTCATGTACTGCATACCATCACTTTAGTCTTTTTCTTGTATTCTCATTTTATACTGATTGCATAGAATTTTTTCCATTGCTCTGAGGACTTCATCTAGATCTTCTTTTGTCTCCGTGACTATAGCAATATCATCTGGGTAACGTAGCATGTCTATCTTCTGCCCATTAATTTTGATCCCCACCTCAATAGTTTCTCGAACTTGGTCTATAGCTTCCCGGATGTAAGCATTGAATATAAGAGAAGAGAGAGCACATCCTTGCCTTACCCCTTTTCTAATATTTGCTTCTTGTTCATGGTGACAGTTCTTAATCTCTGCCACCTCATTCGTATAGAAACTAAGTATCACACGGATGTCTTTATACTTTATTCCACTTTCCCTCAGCGCTCTGAACATCTCTTGTCAGATAACGTTATCAAATGCCTTTTCTATGTCTACAGAATTTCTAAAATCATTGGGGGAAGTGGCGACAAAACGACTATTCACGTTGGTGTGTAGAATATATGAGTCTGGCGATATACCATCTGACTTTCGGAAAAGCATCATCCACACAATTCCGAAGACGGCAAGAGCTGACAAGTGCGAGAATTATCGCACAATCAGCTTAACAGGGTTATAAACACAAAGTCAAATAGGGGTAATGCAGGAGTAGGTTTAATAATGAATAGGAAAATAGGAACGCGGGTAAGCTACTACAAACAGCTTAGTGAACGCATTATTGTGGCCAAGATAGATACGAAGCCCACACCTACTACAGTAGTACAAGTTTATATGCCAACTAGCTCTGCAGATGACGAAGAAATTGAAGAAATGTATGATGAAATAAAAGAAATTATTCAGATTGTGAAGGGAGACGAAAATTTAATAGTTATGGGTGACTGGAATTCCAGTGTAGGAAAAGGGAGAGAAGGAAACGTAGTAGGTGAATATGGATTGGGGCTAAGAAATGAAAGAGGAAGCCGCCTGGTAGAATTTTACACAGAGCACAATTTAATCATAGCTAACACTTGGTTTAAGAATCATGATAGAAGGTTGTATACATGGAAGAACCCTGGAGATACTAAAAGGTATCAGATTGATTATATAATGGTAAGACAGAGATTTAGGAACCAGGTTTTAAATTGTAAGACATTTCCAGGGGCAGATGTGGACTCTGACCACAATCTATTGGTTATGACCTGTAGATTAAAACTGAAGAAACTGCAAAAAGGTGGGAATTTAAGGAGATGGGACCTGGATAAACTGAAAGAACCAGAGGTTGTACAGAGTTTAAGGGAGAGCATAAGGGAACAATTGACAGGAATGGGGGAAAGAAATACAGTAGAAGAAGAATGGGTAGCTTTGAGGGATGAAGTAGTGAAGGCAGCAGAGGATCAAGTAGGTAAAAAGACGAGGGCTAGTAGAAATCCTTGGGTAACAGAAGAAATATTGAATTTAATTGATGAAAGGAGAAAATACAAAAATGCAGTAAATGAAGCAGGCAAAAAGGAATACAAACGTCTCAAAAATGAGATCGACAGGAAGTGCAAAATGGCTAAGCAGGGATGGCTAGAGGACAAATGTAAGGATGTAGAGGCTTATCTTACTAGGGGTAAGATAGATACTGCCTACAGGAAAATTAAAGAGACCTTTGGAGACAAGAGAACCACTTGTATGAACATCAAGAGCTCAGATGGAAACCCAGTTCTAAGCAAAGAAGGGAAAGCAGAAAGGTGGAAGGAGTATATAGAGGGTTTATACAAGGGCGATGTACTTGAGGATAATATTATGGAAATGGAAGAGGATGTAGATGAAGATGAAATGGGAGATACGATACTGCGTGAAGAGTTTGACAGAGCACTGAAAGACCTGAGTCGAAACAAGGCCCCCGGAGTAGACAAAATTCCATTGGAACTACTGACGGCCTTGGGAGAGCCAGTCCTGACAAAACTCTACCATCTGGTGAGCAAGATGTATGAAACAGGCGAAATACCCTCAGACTTCAAGAAGAATATAATAACTCCAATCCCAAAGAAAGCAGGTGTTGACAGATGTGAGAATTACCGAACAATCAGTTTAATAAGCCACAGCTGCAAAATACTAACACGAATTCTTTACAGACGAATGGAAAAACTAGTAGAAGCCGACCTCGGGGAAGATCAGTTTGGATTCCGTAGAAATACTGGGACACGTGAGGCAATACTGACCTTACGACTTGTCTTAGAAGAAAGATTAAGGAAAGGCAAACCTACGTTTCTAGCATTTGTAGACTTAGAGAAAGCTTTTGACAATGTTGACTGGAATACTCTCTTTCAAATTCTAAAGGTGGCAGGGGTAAAATACAGGGAGCGAAAGGCTATTTACAATTTGTACAGAAACCAGATGGCAGTTATAAGAGTCGAGGGACATGAAAGGGAAGCAGTGGTTGGGAAGGGAGTAAGACAGGGTTGTAGCCTCTCCCCGATGTTATTCAATCTGTATACTGAGCAAGCAGTAAAGGAAACAAAAGAAAAATTCGGAGTAGGTATTAAAATCCATGGAGAAGAAATCAAAACTTTGAGGTTCGCCGATGACATTGTAATTCTGTCAGAGACAGCAAAGGACTTGGAAGAGCAGTTGAATGGAATGGACGGTGTCTTGAAGGGAGAATATAAGATGAACATCAACAAAAGCAAAACGAGGATAATGGAATGTAGTCGAATTAAGTCGGGTGATGTTGAGGGTATTAGATTAGGAAATGAGACACTTAAAGTAGTAAAGGAGTTTTGCTATTTGGGGAGCAAAATAACTGATTATGGTCGAAGTAGAGAGGATATAAAATGTAGACTGGCAATGGCAAGGAAAGCGTTTCTGAAGAAGAGAAATTTGTTAACATCGAGTATAGATTTAAGTGTCAGGAAGTCTTTTCTGAAAGTATTTGTATGGAGTGTAGCCATGTATGGAAGTGAAACATGGACGATAAATAGTTTGGACAAGAAGAGAATAGAAGCTTTCGAAATGTGGTGCTACAGAAGAATGCTGAAGATTAGATGGGTAGATCACATAACTAATGAGGAGGTACTGAACAGGATTGGGGAGAAGAGGAGTTTGTGGCACAACTTGACCAGAAGAAGGGATCGGTTGGTAGGACATGTTCTGAGGCATCAAGGGATTACCAATTTAGTATTGGAGGGCAGCGTGGAGGGTAAAAATCGTAGGGGGAGACCAAGAGATGCATACACTAAGCAGATTCAGAAGGATGTAGGTTGCAGTAGGTACTGGGAGATGAAGAAGCATGCGCAGGATAGAGTAGCATGGAGAGCTGCATCAAACCAGTCTCAGGACTGAAGACCACAACAACAACAACAACAGCTTAACAGCTCATGCATCGAAGCTGCTTACAAGAATAATATACAGAAGAATGGAAAAGAAAATTGAGAATGCGCTAGGTGACGATCAGTTTGGCTTTAGCAAAAGTAAAGGGACGATAGAGGCAATTCTGACGTTACGGCTAATAATGGAAGCAAGGCTAAAGAAAAACCAAGACACTTTCATAGGATTTGTCGACCTGGAAAAAGCGTTCGACAATATAAAATGGTGCAAGCTGTTCGAGATTCTGAAAAAAGTAGGGGTAAGCTACAGGGAGAGACGGGTCATATACAATATGTACAACAACCAAGAGGGAATAATAAGAGTGGACGATCAAGAACGAAGTGCTCGTATTAAGAAGGGTGTAAGACAAGGCTGTAGCTTCTCGCCCCTACTCTTCAATCTGTACATCGAGGAAGCAATGATGGAAATAAAAGAAAGGTTCAGGAGTGGAATTAAAATACAAGGTGAAAGGATATCAATGATACGATTCGCTGATGACATTGCTATCCTGAATGAAAGTGAAGAAGAATTAAATGATCTGCTGAACGGAATGAACAGTCTAATGAGTACACAGTATGGTTTGAGAGTAAATCGGAGAAAGACGAAGGTAATGAGAAATAGTAGAAATGAGAACAGCGAGAAACTTAACATCAGGATTGATGGTCACGAAGTCAATGAAGTTAAGGAATTCTGCTACCTAGGCTGTAAAATAACCAATGACGGACGGAGCAAGGAGGACATCAAAAGCAGACTCGCTATGGCAAAAAAGGCATTTCTGGCCAAGAGAAGTCTACTAATATCAAATACCGGCCTTAATTTGAGAAAGAAATTTCTGAGGATGTACATCTGGAGTACAGCATTGTATGGTAGTGAAACATGGACTGTGGGAAAACCGGAACAGAAGAGAATCGAAGCATTTGAGATGTGGTGCTATAGACGAATGTTGAAAATTAGGTGGGCCGATAAGGTAAGGAATGAGGAGGTTCTACGCAGAATCGGAGAGGAAAGAAATATGTGGAAAACACTGATAAGGAGAAGGGACAGGATGATAGGACTGGTCTGTATCCTCCAAGTTTGTCTCAAAGTTTCGTCAAGAGAAAATGGATGCCTTTTGGAGCTCAGCAGCTGCGGGGAAGTGGGGTGTGCAGAGGTTTTGCTGACGCTGGTGGCATTGTTCCCTGGTTGTTTTATGAAAGAGCAGGGAGCTAATACTTGACAGGTGGACCAGCTGGTCGAGGAAATGCACTTGGTGACGTTCTTTAACGTATTAATGAACGATATCGTTTCCGAGAACTCTGCAGTGTCTCATTTTCATGTGAACTTCAAAACTTTTAACTCTTACTCCAACACCTATTCCTTTTTTCCTGAGATTGCCGAGAGTCTTGCAACGAGGTAATTTGAGGTTGGATGGGCTGCTACCATGTCATTGGCCACATTGGGCGATTTGCGCGTCGACAATGGGGATGAAATGATGATGAGGACAGCACAACACCCAGTCCCTGAGGGGAGAAACCCCCCCCCCCCAGTCGGGAATCGAACCCGGATCCCCGGACGTGGCATTCCAGCGCGCTGACCATTCAGTTATCGGGGCGGGCTACACGACAATAACATCCCTGTAATGGACTGGCCTGCTGAGTCCTGACCTGAATCCTAAGAAACACCTTTGGGATGTTTTGGAAAGACCGTGCCGGGCCTCACCAACCGACATCGATATCTTTCCGCAGTGAAGAATGGTCTACCATTCCCCAACAAACCTTCCAGCACCTGACTGAACGTATGCCTTCGAGAGTGGAGCTAAGGGTGGGCCAACACCATATTGGATTCCAGCATTACCGATAGAAGGCGCCACGAACTTGTAAGTTATTTTCAGTCAGGTGTCCGGATACTTTTGATCATACAGTGCCGCTGGAGCTACAGAGATGGGATGTCTGTTGTAGAAGATGTGGCGGTATGACCGGCGGCGCGCGTGTATTAAAGGGCGGCCGATACCATACAACGTACTCTTCTTTTTATCAGTTACTGTTGAGGATGGACTGGGAAGATAGAACAGGCTGCTTGCTGCTCCTGGAGGACAGCGCAGGGTTGCCATGCGAGCGTAGTGTTCCCACTCACCGTCAACAGCAGAATGTACTTCATAATACACCCCGGGGACGGTTTGGCATTTTATCACAGGTTTTCAGAAATGTACAGTAATACGTCTGTTCTCATTCAACCCTAATTCTGGTGACGAAACTTTGCACTGTCTGGTTTCTAACCTGTCGTATACGTGGTCTGCGTCACTACGGCTGATTTCGAAACACATGCGCCAGCGGCAAAGATAAGCCTCCACTCTTTATGGGACATCCATTAAGCTGAGAACATGAGAGAACAATGTGAACCGACGTCGCATCCGACATCGTTAGCTGTTATTGCTCGTCAGCCTCAAGCAGAGCTGCTAGTATAGAGGGACAACTGCACGCATATTCTCCCACCCCCACTCGCTCCCAGTGCGGCTGGCGACCTCTAATGAATATCTCTCATTCTCGCTCTTTCGCTCTACATTTCAAAAGACATTAATCCCCAGCGTAAATATTTCAGCGGAGAATTCTTTATAACAATAAGCAAATCCACTGAACCATTCTTTCCTCGAATAAATTAGTCATTCGCTCTGGCCGTGCGGCCGCGTTTGAATAAGCCGGCGACTTCTTTATTAGCGTTTCTCGAGCGCGATGCCTTTCAAAAGAGTGGGATTAGTCCTTTGAATTCGGGCAACGCTTTTCACTCCCTTATTAAAGCGTCAATTCTTTTTTCTCGCCACCATTGTCCGCTCGCAGTTTATGTAAACGTCTCGCATAACGAGAATTTCCCGGCCGAAATGTAGCCGTCCGCAGAACAATGTCGTGTCGTTTCTGCCACTGTCCCGAGCCATCATTCCAAACGTTACAAGCAAATTAAACTGCATGTGGTCGATAACTGCTGAAACTTCCTTACTGTGTCTAATTAATGGGAGTAATGTATTTGAAAAAGAGTAATGTGTTTGAACAAGAGTATTTCCAGCGACGGAGGAGATCAATTTTAGCGTTCGATGTTTCCATTGTAAAAGTGCAACAAGCGAGCCATAATGGCCGCTGCAGCACAAGTAGAATATAACGCAATTTCTGCCATTATTTTCTTGGCGTTTTGTTGTTTTATTCATTTTCCAACTACCACCTATATCACTAACGTCGATTTGCAGTAGGGTTTTAGAACATATACTGTATTCGAACATTATGAAGTACCTCGAAGAAAACAATTTATTGACATATAGTCAGCACGGTTTCAGAAAATATCGTTCTTGTGAAACACAACTAGCTCTTTATACTCATGAAGTAATAAGTGCTATCCACAGGGGATGTCAAACTGATTCCATATTTTTAGATTTCCAGAAGGCTTTCGACACCGTTCCTCACAAGCATCTCCTAATCAAACTGCGTGGCCACGGGGTATCGCCTCAGTTGTGCTACTGGATTCGTGATTTCCTGTCAGAAATGTCATAGTTCGTCGTAATAGACGGAAAGTCATCGAGTAAAACAGAAGTAAAATCCGGCGTTCACCAAGGAAGTGTTATAGTCCCTCTATTGTTTCTGATCTATGTTAACGACGTAGGAGACAATCTGAGTAGCCGTCTTAGATTGTTTGCAGATGATGCTGTCATTTACCGTCTTGTAAAGTTATCAGATGATCAAAACGACTTGCAAAATGATTTAGATAAGATATCTGTATGTTGCGAAAAGTGGCAATTGACCCTGAATAAAGAAAAGTGCGAAATTATTCACATGAGTACTTAAAGAAATCAGCTAAATTTCGATTACGCGATAAGTCACACAAATCTGAGGGCCGTAAATTCAACTAAATACTTAGGGATTACAATTACAAATAACCTAAATTGGAACGATCACATAGATAATATGGTGGGTAGAGCAAATCAAAGACTGCGATTCATTGGCAGAACACTTAGAAGGTGCAACAGGTCTACCAAAGAGACTGCTTACACTACGCTTGTCCGCCCTATTCTGGAGTACCGCTGTGCGGTGTGGGATCCGCATCAGGTGGAACTGATGGATGACATCGAAAAAGTACAAAGAAGAGCAGCTCGTTATTTATTATCGCAAAATAGGTGAAATAGTGTCACAGACATGATGCGTGAATTGGAGTGGCAATCATGAAAACAAAGGCGTTTTTCGTTGCGACGGGATCTTCTCATGAAATTTCAATCACCAGTTCTCTCCTCCGATTGCGAAAACATTCTGTTGGCACCCACCTACATAGGGAGAAATGATCATCACGGTAAAATAAGAGAAATCAGGGCTCGCACGGAAAAATTTAAGTGCTCATTTTTCCCGCGTGCCATTCGAGAGTGGAACGGTAGAGAGGCAGCATGAAGGTGGTTCATTCAACCCTCTGCCAGGCACTTTATTGTGAATAGCAGAGTAATCACGTAGATGTAGACTTGACAGATGTTTGAATGTACTGCGAAAGTTGTCTTTTCTTTTCTCTACAAATGAAAGTAATGCAAGTTATAACTGACGAATCTAAAAGTCTCTAGAGCGACCTAGGTTCAGGTGTATCCATAATATTTGCAACTTAACATATTTGTCATGCCTAACTTCTAAACAATTCTTGACTGTAATAAAATAATGCTTCCTGTATCCATTTTGATCACTGCATCGTCTCAGTCGCGTCTAATGCATGCACTAAACTTCGTGGGGTTGGGATGCAATTCCCCATGAGCTGAGACCAATTCGTCTTGAGGTACCATAGTGGACCGGATTTCGAGCAGCCCGCTCTACTACGCGCAGCAGACAATTTTCCGCGTATTCGTGTAGAAATTGTTCGATTTATTGTAACCATGTGTAGAAGTGAAATATGGGCGACAAACAGTTTAGATAACGAAGAATAAAATGATCGTATGGCATTGTTGGCCGGGTGGTCCCATTCGGCTTCGGCCGCCACGTGCAAGTCGTATTTGATCCGGCACCACCTTGGGCGACTAGCGACCGATGATGAGAATGAAATGTTGATCAGGACAACACAACACTCAGTCCACGAGCGGAGAAAATCTACAACCCGGCCGCGAATCGAACCCCGGTCCAGAGCATGGGAGGCAAGTACGTTACCACACAGCTAAGCAGGCGGACACAGTTTAGATAAAAAGAAAATAGGAGCTTTGCAAACGTGGTGTTACAGCAGAATGCTGAATATTAGATGGGTCGATAACGTAAGTAATCAGAAAGTACTGAATAGAATTGCGGAGACAAGAAATTTGTGGCACAACTTGACCAAAAGAAGGGATCGGTTGATAGGACACATTCTGAGACATCGAGGGATCACCTGTTTAGTGTTGGAGGCAAGCGTGGGGGGTAAAAATCGTAGGGAGAGACCAAGAGATGAATACAGGATGCAGATACAGAAAGATGTACGTTGCAATAGTTATTTGGAAATGAAGAAGCTCGCACAGGATAGAGTAGCATCGAGAGCTGCATCAGACCAGTCCATGGACTGAAGACCACCACCACCACCACCACCACCACCACCACCAACAACAACAACAACACTGCTGTAGTTTGAACTCCATCGATAAGCTTTCAACGGTTATTCAGGGAAATCTTCTGAGTACTCTGGTTGAAGGGACCATTGTCCCCGGCGGTTTTTTTTACAGAATAATAGTGCAATCATTTGGTTTATTGACGCAATCGTTCTGGTTTCCGTGAAAATATCTGTAATATGCAATAACTAGAACGTACAACACAAAACGCAGAATAGTTCAGCACGTACCGTGAGCGAATGGAACAAGTTTGTTTCCAATCAAGACACAGCGCATACCGTCGACATTTGCACCGATGTGTACTATTTTCAAAGGAATACAGATACAAAAGTAATTCGGATAAGCAAGCTACTAAACGAAGTGCAATAACTCTCCAACGAACCGCTGAAGGCCGTCAGTCCCTCATACCAAATTATTCAGACGATATCCATTAACAACCTCTGAAAGGTTAATAGGTGAAGTTTTGGTTCACCCCCACTTGTGTCCCGAACCCAACTGCTGTTTTGAACACCATGGCAGTCAGTTTAACACAGACTCCAGTGTAAGTCAGCACGGCATTTCTCGGATTAATCAAATACGAGAATATTACAACCTGCAATCAAGATGGACAGTTCGCATACGGATGACATATCAGCATACACCTCATTTGCCCAGATAATTCCAACATCTAACAATTAGAGAGTGCCAATATGTTTGGCCTGTTGGCGGCGTGGATGTGTGAGCAGCCTGTCCGAATTAATATACTATTAAGCTGTCTATCTACACTCCTGGAAATGGAAAAAAGAACACATTGACACCGGTGTGTCAGACCCACCATACTTGCTCCGGACACTGCGAGAGGGCTGTACAAGCAATGATCACACGCACGGCACAGCGGACACACCAGTAACCGCGGTGTTGGCCGTCGAATGGCGCTAGCTGCACAGCATTTGTGCACCGCCGCCGTCCGTGTCAGCCAGTTTGCCGTGGCATACGGAGCTCCATCGCAGTCTTTAACACTGGTAGCATGCCGCGACAGCGTGGACGTGAACCGTATGTGCAGTTGACGGACTTTGAGCGAGGGAGTATAGTGGGCATGCGGGAGGCCGGGTGGACGTACCGCCGAATTGCTCAACACGTGGGGCGTGAGGTCTCCACAGTACATCGATGTTGTCGCCAGTGGTCGGCGGAAGGTGCACGTGCCCGTCGACCTGGGACCGGATCGCAGTGACGCACGGATGCACGCCAAGACCGTAGGATCCTACGCAGTGCCGTAGGGGACCGCACCGCCACTTCCCAGCAAATTAGGGACACTGTTGCTCCTGGGGTATCGGCGAGGACCATTCGCAACCGTCTCCATGAAGCTGGGCTACGGTCCCGCACACCGTTAGGCCGTCTTCCGCTCACGCCCCAACATCGTTCAGCCCGCCTCCAGTGGTGTCGCGACAGGCGTGAATGGAGGGACGAATGGAGACGTGTCGTCTTCAGCGATGAGAGTCGCTTCTGCCTTGGTGCCAATGATGGTCGTACGCGTGTGTGGCGCCGTGCAGGTGAGCGCCACAATCAGGACTGCATACGACCGAGGCACACAGGGCCAACACCCGGCATCATGGTGTGGGGAGCGATCTCCTACACTGGCCGTACACCACTGGTGATCGTCGAGGGTACACTGAATAGTGCACGGTACATCCAAACCGTCATCGAACCCATCGTTCTACCATTCCTAGACCGGCAAGGGAACTTGCTGTTCCAACAGGACAATGCACGTCCGCATGTATCCCGTGCCACCCAACGTGCTCTAGAAGGTGTAAGTCAACTACCCTGGCCAGCAAGATCTCCGGATCTGTCCCCCATTGTGCATGTTTGGGACTGGATGAAGCGTCGTCTCACGCGGTCTGCACGTCCAGCACGAACGCTGGTCCAACTGAGGCGCCAGGTGGAAATGGCATGGCAAGCCGTTCCACAGGACTACATCCAGCATCTCTACGATCGTCTCCATGGGAGAATAGCAGCCTGCATTGCTGCGAAAGGTGGATATACACTGTACTAGTGCCGACATTGTGCATGCTCTGTTGCCTATGTCTATGTGCCTGTGGTTCTGTCAGTGTGATCATGTGATGTATCTGACCCCAGGAATGTGTCAATAAAGTTTCCCCTTCCTGGGACAATGAATTCACGGTGTTCTTATTTCAATTTCCAGGAGTGTATATTTTACCATACTGTTACTAAAGCTGCACCACTGGCAAGTCTTGGACTGGATACTGGAGTACACCTTGTTTGGTTCCCTCAGTCCTCATTAACAGGTAATTTAGGGCCCTCAACTGACAGAACCACCTTGTGGAGCAGCAAACAGGAAGAGGGGCAGAACAGCGCTGCTGGCTGTTTTCCTCTCGCTGGATACAGCTGGTGACGCTTCACCAACCTGCGTCTGGTGCTGATTTTTCGCACAATTACAGACAATTAATTTCTTTATGAAATGAAACAGTCAGAGACAGTGTTTCATTCATTAATACGCAGACAAATGAAAAGGATAATACGCAGTAATTAAAAAAATTACTTGCTAATTCGATGCAGAGTGCTGATTTCAATATCCTACCAAAAAGCTGCAACAAAGGGATTAGTACATGAAACAGGAAAAACTGGAAATAAACTTTGTTATGAATATTGGATCTTGTGTGACGTCAAATATGCATAATATTTACGGATATTTAATGACCGGTCGGAGTGGCCGTGCGGTTCTAGGCGCTACAGTCTGGAGCCGAGCGACCGCTACAGTCGCAGGTTCGAATCCTGCCTCTGGCATGGATGTGTGTGATGTCCTTAGGTTAGTTAGGTTTAATTAGTTCTAAGTTCTAGGCGACTGATGACCTCGGAAGTTAAGTCGCATAGTGCTGAGAGCCATTTGAACCATTTTTGATATTTAATGGTATTTATTTGAGAGAGTTGTTAAAAATTTAAATTCAGAATTCGATCTTGAAAGTTGACAATGCTCCTTTGTTATTTTCTGTCAGCGTTAGCTGAAACTTCTTCCCTTAAATATGACAATCTTTCGCAGTTTGAATCTTAGTCTTAACGCATTCGTAACGCCTACAAATTGATTTTGAAAGTCGCTGAACATTCTCAGTCAAGATGGTTATCGATGACTTGTGTAATCTGAATTTTTCTTATACAATGTGGAGAGTGTAGCAACCATGACCAGACATAATCTCAACGAAAAGTTCACTATATATATAGACTCGCTGAGTACCAGGCATCGCCCCGGTATGTATTTATTCCAAACTTCTCTTAGTCCATCTCTGCCTTCTCCCTCACTGTCTGTCCATCTCTCTCTCTCCCCCCCCCCCCCCCCCCGCTCTCTCTCTCTCTCTCTCTCTCTCTCTCTCTCTCTCTTTCTCTACGCTGTTTCGCTTATCCCAGCAAGTTGGTGGTTCTTAACCCCCAAACACAAATACAAACACACACACACACACACAAACATTATTTTCTTCCAGATCTTAATTAATGTGTGTTCCAAATTTGGTTGAAATCGTCCCAAGGTTTTAGGATGAGCTTTTCACTCATGGCTTCGCCTCCGTAAGCACATGTCAAATCTATTTCACGTATTTTTAACACATTTCACATGTATGTGTACATATATTTCACCCATATCTCTAGCGAATTTCACCCGACTGTTTTTAGTAATCTCAGTGTTTATGATGTCATATATCCCAAAATATGGGTCGTACAATGACACGGTTTTGCTGGTACATTCATTGGCATATGTGAATACTGTCTGAAAACTGTGCCGCCAATACAGTTTGTAATAAGGAAGTAATAAATTAAAACCTCATGATTCATAAGGCCGTTTTACTGTATAAACAGCGAAACTGTAGTAAGCGATAAACTTCATTCCTTCCATCATTTTCTGGAGGTTGACAGGGAGAAAAACTTTCGTAAGGATTTGAAAGTGTGTGTAAAGTTTGTTGGAAGTCACTAAGCGCTCTCGTTCTCATATACTGGACGAATAAAATCTATGTATAAACGTGTCGTGACCTATACTTCTTTTTTACCCCCACTCTTGCCCCTTTGGCCTGTACGTGCTTCTTATCCGCACATCGATTCTATCCAGACAGTAAGTAATATGTGCACCAAGTTTGGTTGAAACCGGTCCAGTGGTTTCGGAGGAAATGTGGAATATACGTACGTACGTACATACATACATACATACATACGTTTTTGTAATTTATTAATTCTTATTTTTCGTCATCCGATTTCGAGACGATATAGTCTATATGGTGTCTCTAGCAATGCTCCAGTTACCTGCGAAAACCTGATGAAAATTCGTCTAGTACATCTGCATATTACTGTGTTCAACGACAGACAGACAGACAGAAACGAGGGTTTTACAGATTTAGATACGAGGAAAGTTCTTAAGAGGAACGTCGCAAACTCCGTAGAACTTCCAGTCGACAAAATGCTTTTGTTTCATCGCCATGTCGTGGAGAAATTTAAAATTTTGAGGAAAGTGCTTCAGTTACTGATGGCTAAACGCGATAGCGACGTGTCACCGGCCTGTCTGCTGAAGATATTACCTCACTAAACGAGAGCGTAGCCTGAAGTTCTGAAAGGTCGATTCGCCGCGCATCACGAGAACTGAGCGTTTTGAGGACGACCAGACAACTGTGACAAAGGATCTTCGTCCGCACCCTAACCAGAATGTGGATGAGAATTTTGCGAGGAATTTTACCTTTACTGATGAGGAGCATCTCCAGTTGGACGGCTACATCAAGAAGCCTAATTGTCGGAATGAGGGCACCGTGTATTCTCGCAGAACATTCGAGCTGCCGATGCATGCTCCACGGGCGGGTTTTGGGCGGGCGTAGATACTGAGATTTGCTTTTTCGGAAACATGGCAGGTAATGCATTGATAGCGAATGGCGTACGTTATGAAACATAACTAAGTTTCCTTGGCCCGTAACTGAAGGGGATGGACCCCAGAAACGAGTGGTTCCAGAGAGATGGGGCCACCTCCAAACCAAGCGCGAATCACACGCATTGTTGCATGAGAAACTTTAAGATCCTGTACTCATGCCTTGGAGATCAGAAATGGTCACCAAGATCTTACGACATCGCGCTTTGGCGCTCTTCCCTGAATCGTTACGTTTCTTAAGTTAAATAACAAGTGTGTGCACGTCATTGCGGTAACTAACCTGGAAATATACGAAAAAGTCAAATGGCTCTGAGCACTATGGGACTCAACTGCTGAGGTCATTAGTCCCCTAGAACTTAGAACTAGTTAAACCTAACTAACCTAAGGACATCACAAACATCCATGCCCGAGGCAGGATTCGAACCTGCGACCGTAGCGGTCTTGCGGTTCCAGACTGCAGCGCCTTTAACCGCACGGCCACTTCGGCCGGCCACGAAAAAGTCATCAAAAAATTGTAACGAGAGTGTTTATCAACAAAGTACTGGTGGAAATATGTCCTATATTTTTGTAAACATGAAACTGGATTATATACTGATGAGTTTAAAATAAAGAAATTTCAATGTTTGAAGTATCTAACTAACGCGTTTTATTTAAACTGTGCATTCTTCGTGGAGGTATGTTCCGTCTATGCAACTAATTGCCGGCCGCGGTGGCTGTACGGTTCTAGGCGCTCCAGTCCGGAGCCGCGCTGCTGCTACGGTCGCAGGTTCGAATCCTGCTTCCGGCATGGGTGTGTGTGATGTCCTTAAGTTAGTTAGGTTTAAGTAGTTCTAAGTTCTAGGGGACTCATGACCACAGCCGTTGAGTCCCATAGTGCTCAGAGCCATTTGAACCATTTTGCAACTAATTCTTATTGGAACATCCTTTACTAAACAAGAAAAATAAGTATTTCAAAGATGACGCAGTCCTATTGGAATAAGAAAGTCGGTGCAATTGTGATCTACAGAAACTGCCAAAATTGTGAAATTTTGTTACTGGCGTTGAATTTAGTAGTCCTTTCCAGAATTTTCTGGCATGATGTCGCGAAGAACAGCAGAATGAGAGGCGCTTCAGTAACAAAATTTCTCTTTCAGTATATTCAGCGGGTTCAGAAGAATAATACTTTCTCAGTAATCTACTTACGTTCTGCAGATGTCACACATGTTAACAGTACAGTAGGCCCAGATACATTAGCCTTCCAGTCAAACTGAAGTTGCCAACTGCGCTTCGCACCGCTTCACTGTCGCCCCACGGCTGATAAGCCGCACCTCAACAGCTTTAGTAATCAGGAGGACTGACAAACGAAGGGTATAACAGGACACCTGTTCCCGACTGATAATTGGAGAAACTATCAGGTAGCAAAGAAAGCTAGGAGACCAGGTGTAAAAAAGCATTTATTGTGATTTTCCTTTTTACGTAAGGGAAGTCCTCGAGGTCAAACTGAAAGTCTGTCAAATTTTATCCATAAGCATTTCGTTTCATTTGTTTTCGAACCACTCCCAGTGGCGATTTCTAGTATGAAAACTATAGTCGTAACAATAGTGGGCTGCACATAAATGCGAATAAAGAATTGATTTGGAGAATTTAGGAACCTCCTCAGAAACGCAAAATGAAGGTATCTTCGCCTCAAAGATAGATGCAACAGAAAAATGTACATTCCTTATTTTGAGTGTGCCTCGTGCCGTATGGTTCTGACTTCACCAGAAGATGATGGGTACGAAACTCATTGAAACGTTGCGACAAGACGACGCCACCACTCGGCTCATAACCCGAGAAGAATTCATCAGTGGAATACGCCGAGAAAGACTGAAATCGCAGATATACGGCTTTGGTTCTTTCAATTACTTTAACAAACGTTACAAATCGCTTTCCAGTGACATGATTTCAGGTTTATTATATTCTATAATATCTTAGTTCATCAATTCATTTTCAATCCATGTGAAACTAGTAGTAATTAAATTACTTCCGTTACCCTTAGTGATTCTTTGCTTTTATTTGTTTTGAAGCTTTTTCCGTGTAAGCGGCTTACCTTCCTGAGACCCGAACTTTTTCCATGGGTTTGTGAAACACACAGCACTCTTGTTTCGCTGGAATACCATTCCTTTAGTATTCCGGTCCCCTCGTGAGATGCAAGGCATATTTGCACAAGAGGAGTTTTTCATGATTGTGCTGCAACACTACCCACGCTGGAGATCTTATGGTGGAGCAAAGTGGATTATGGATACAGAATGCATTATCATAAGGAAATTGCAGCAGGATAAAGAAATCCTACCGAAATGGGGCGACGAGATTTAAAAGACAGAACGCAAATTGCCCCGATAAACTGAGACGACGGGGGGCTCACGCGAGGTCTTAAGTGCTGCGACCGCGAAAATGACGCGCTCTTGGCGGTAGAGAATTCATCCAGCCTTAACCAAGATAGAAGTGTCACTATGCTTCACCTTATCACACACACTCTCTCTCTCTCTTTCTCTCTCTCTCTCTCTCTCTCTCTCTCTCTCTCTCTCTCTCTCGTGATCGAGTTTCTGGTCGTGGAGGTGCCTGTGTAATATCATGAAACGTAAATTAAGGCTTACCGAGGTCATGTACTTCAAAAAATTTATGTATATATATCGGTTACACGTGCGAATTGCTAACCGCATCCGCATGTCCCTGATCCGCGATTTAAAATCTTTATTCAGCATATATATCCGCGGATACTAGAATAATTTCAAGTCCCTATAACTCCTTCGTTATGTCGGAGCTGCGACGGAATGATTTGCGGATGGCCTGAATTATTTTCATCTGCTGACGTCCGTAGCTTTGCTGTGGATTCGCTGTTGAACTTACTTGAAAGTCAGACGCAAGAGGAAACGAATTTGAAACTGGCGTGACTGAGATTGGTTGTTTGTTTACTTTGAAGGGATTTCGATGCTAAAAAAACCCAGTAAGATACTTTGTACTTTCTACGGACGCAAATCGCGATTTGAATGTATAAGATTGTGAGAACTTATCACGACAAAATTTTAGCAAAACGTCTACAATGCCCTTCGTGTAGTTTTGTACACCGTTGGCACATAACGAAAGTGAACGAACATTCTATTTCTATACTGTCGCTATTCTTTAAATTTTAAGCAAAAAGCTATTATTATTCAGCTCCTTTCAGATACGGCGGCGTGATGTATAATTATCAGTACACAATGAGAGACAGGGAAACGGGGAGGGATGAGAGAGAGAGAGAGAGAGAGAGAGAGAGAGAGAGAGAGAGAGACTGAACAAACATAGTTACATAAAATTTACTTGGGGTAAACAAGAATGTAAATGGTCAGAATGTTGTCATATATATCACTGAGAAATTTGAAACTGTCTCATTCCCCATCAGAGTGAGGTAGGTCAGCTTCGATCAAAGCAAATAACTATCAAATTAAATAACTAAATTAAGCTAATGGATGATGTGCGTTCCGATTGTAAACAAAACGTTTGCACTAACTCGCGGTGGCCGATGTTGACAAACGGTTAAAGTCTCTCGCTTAATCGCCCACAGGCTTAACCCTTTCGGTCATAAATTATTTTTTTCCTTAAAAAAATCATGGATTTGCTATCCAGTTCTTCGAATTAAATTATGACTTTCCAGATGTATGTAATATTCCGAGATGCCCCTGAAGGGAGGATACAACACGTCCCCAGACGAGGACATTGTGTTCAAGTGGGTGCAGTATAAATTGAAAATTCAAAGATTTTATTTGATTTTATTTCATCAAAATACATAAATTACACAAAGCTTACTTAATGATTATATGAATAAACTATGGTTTTACACATGTGAAGAATGATAAACAAACAATTTTTTCTTCTATGCAGACATAAGTGAATGTTACATTTTACACAATAAAATTTGGTTTATCCTTTGCAACCAGGTTTCTTGCAGCTGTCAAATGATTTTTTGTCAGTGACTACTGGAAGATGCCCAACGTGGTCCAAGTGAACATCAGCTTGTGGACGAACTTCCGCAATTACTCGGTTTGAAGTTCTTGGAGATAGCATTGGACTCTCAGTAGTGGGACACCCCCTTTTCTGGCAGCTGGCTTATCTATTTTTGTCATTACTTTGACCACAGTTGCCCTAAAGTGAAGCAAATCAAAGTGTCTTATTTTTAGGAACACCTAATTCTGATGCGTTTTTCTTGTTATCAGTCCATGCATTTACACATGCAATATCAATTGCATGAACAAACATGGCTGTCGAAAATCGTGTTCGGTTTCAAAAGCAGCTAACTGCATGTTGTCTTCGGGTGCAAAGCCCGCCAAATGCCCAATAGGCGTGGCTGTCGCCCTTCCATTACCGGACGCAAAGCACGTGAACAGACATCAGACCTACCAATCTAGACGTTCAAAGATATCTTTCAGTCTTTTACGATTAGAGTCTGTGTCGCCTGGCCACCAAGAGGTGTTGCAGGACGATTGATTCACGGCTCCAGTTATATGGCTCCTTCCATGTATAGCGATTTTACGACTATGACGAGTGGGGCCTGAAGATGGCATCAACGTAATGCCGAAACTGGTAGCACATAGAAGTTCATAAAACAAAATAAACTTCCACAAATCATACGGCTGTTGGTAAATTATTGCATCAAGAAGTTCATGGCAGCCGTCGTCCCACGATCCATAATGGATCAACGAAGACTGGTCTTTATGGTGGGCGGAGTCGCGTGAGCGGAAATACTGACATATTCGGCGCTCGGCGCTACCAACACAAAATGCAACTTTTAACTTCACCATGCAATTTCGACACTACAGCTGCTAGGTGGCTGCCATTGCAGAAATGGAAAAACCGTGAAGTGGACATGAAGTGTTCCGGACAAATCCGAATATGACGGTCCGGAACGACGGAGCCAGCAGACACCTTTTGTTCTGCCACTTACATGCAGTTATCGTTGTTAGCAAAGCGGTTATCGTCAAGCATGAACGTGCATCGTTTTCCTTTCAATTCTTACTCGAAGGGGGATAAGCAGGCTGCTAGCTTATCTATGTACAGGTTACTAATAATAAATCAATACTTAAATATACACTTCTAAAACCGGCAGCTTATTTACAATGTGCAGCCGACATTTTTACATCGATATTCTTTACGTCGATACTTTTCTATATATCGACGGCAGTTTATGACTTTTTAAATATCGATGTATCAGAATTTGACGGCGCTGCAGAGCCAGTCACGCACTGCGATTACCAGCGCCATATTTGAAGAGCATATCGGCCAACTCCCCATGCATAGAGCAGCCTGTGTTGGTTCACTTCCTCACTTACAACTGCCAGTGCCGGAAACAATTCACGATACAGGACTCAGCAACCACATGTGAACTCTGATGGCGAAGAGGAGGCAGGATCGGGTAGGTGTGAATGTGTTGTCAACGCAGAGACCACGGGGACGTCTTCCCTACAACTGCGATACACGCTACATACTTGCGGTAACAAACAGCTGTCTCTCTCTAGCTAAAGGTAACGCAGACAACAGGAACTGATCTCTGGTAATGTGCCGGAGAGATGCCATTCAGCCCTGTGGACCATGAGCCCACTGCGCACCTCCCTTTTGACTCCTGTCTTGGCCTACACACATTAGTCCCTCGTATCCCAGCGTGTTGTACATGGTGATATGTTGCCGTTCCGCGAACACTTTCACAGTAGCTGGCTGGACAGATAGTTAACGGGACCAAACTACTATAGCATCAAACCGTTTGTCCTTTAACATAAAGGTCTACATGACTGTAGATCAGAGACAGCCTACTGTCCAAAGCCCAGGGGAAGGAAACCCTCACGTCTACCAATGTCAGCCGGCCGGAGTGGCCGAGCGGTTCTAGGCGCTTCAGTCTGGAACTGCGCGACCGCTACGCTCGCAGGTTCGAATCCTGCCTCGGGCTTGGGTGCGTGTGATGTCCTTAGGTTTGTTAGGTTTAAGTAGTTCTAAGTCTAAGGGACTGATGACCTCAGACGTTAAGACCCATAGTGCTTAGAGCCATTTGAACCATCTGAAGACTAAATGTGTTCCGAGAAAAGAAATTGCAGGGCATTATTTATTGAGAGATCCTCGTAATTACGTCTCTCATACAAAGTAGCGTCCTAGCAGCATCCTTGTTTAACATCTATACTAACAACCTCTTAACACAAAAATCTTCGTCTATGCTGACGATCCGGCGCTAATATCTCAAGCCAAAGATTTCGAAACAGTAGAGACACATCTAATAAATGGACTGCACACTCTTGCCGCATACTACCAAAGTAACTACCTGAAACCGAATCCGGCTAAAACTCAAGTTCCCGCTTTTCATCTACGAAAGAAAGACGCCAGAAGAAAATTAAAAGTCGTATGGGATGGCATGGAGCTGGAGCGCTGTCACAATCCAAAATATCTGGAGACCATGCTGGACCGTGGACACTTAGGAAGCACAGCCAAAATACAAAACAAAAAATAGTATCCACCCGTAATATCATCAGAAATCTCACAAGTAGTGAGTACTCAGAACACAGGCACTTGCATGTTACTCAGCCGCTGAATACGCTTGCCTCGTTTGGCACAATTCTGTTCAGGCCAGGTATGTGGATGTTGGCCTCAACGAGACATATAGAATAACATCAGAATGCTACTGGGCAACGCCTACCTACAAACTCTAGAGCCTGGCGGGGATAGCCCCACTATACATAAGGCGGGAAGTTGCCGCAAACACAGAGAGAAGCAAAGCGGAAGTAAACGCTGTTCGCCCGCTGCATGGACACCAACCTGCTCCACGAAGGCTGAAACCTACGGAGAGCTTTCTACAGATTTCCATCAAAGACGGTACATCACCGTCAATGGCAAGACTAAACCTGTAGACAATCAGAAATGCAGATATCGCATCATGGATCCCACCTTCGAAGGCGCTGCTCCTCCCAGGCGAAAACCTGCAATGGAAAACGTGGAAGTCCCTCAACAGACTAGGACGTGGTTGGGTAGAACAAAGGATAATATCGCCAAACGGAACTACCTTGGGGAGACCTCAACTGTACGTGAATGTGAAGCCGAACAAACCGCCAAGCACACATCCAAGTCCTCAGTGCCCAGTTGCCTGCACGCTGGAGGACCTGTTGTGGGCCAGGGATAATGCCGACGACATCACTAATCTTTACTACACTGAAGCGCCAATGAAACTGGTATAGGCATGCGTATTCAAATACAGAGATATGTAACAGGAAGAATACGGCGCTGCCGTTGGCAACGCCTATATGAGATAAAAACTGTCTCGCGCAGTTATTGGATCGGTTAATGCAGCTACAATGGCAGGATATCAAGGTTTATGTGAGCGATGGGACATAGCATCCTGCGGTAGCGATGAAGCGGGGATTTTTCCGTACGACCATTTCACGAGTGAGCCGTAAATATCAGGAATCCGACGTCGCTGCGGCCGGAAAAAGATACTGCAAGAACGAGACCAACGACTACTGAAGGGAAGTTTTCAGCGTGACAGAACTGCAACCCTTCCGCAAATTGGTGCAGATTTCAATGCTGGGCCATCAACAGGTGTCAGCGTGCGATGGACTTGGGCAATTCCAGCAGGACAACGCGACACCCCTCACGTCCAGAATTGCTACAGAGTGGCACACCCATCTGAGTTAAAACACTTCCACTGGCCACGAAGCTCCCTATTAATGAACATTATTGAGCATATATGAGGTGCATTGCAACGTGCTGCTCAGAAGAGATACCCACCCCCTCGTACTCCTACGAATTTATGGACAGCCCTGCAGGAGGCATGGTGTCAGTTCCCTCCAGCACTACTTCAGACATTAGTCGAGTCCATGCCACGTCGTGTTGCGGCACTTCTGCGTGCTCGCGGTTGCCCTACACGATATGAGGCAGGTATACTGGTTTCTTTGGCTCTTCAGTGTATATATCCTTTATATGCATTACTTTTATATATTTAGCCTATGGCTCAAATGGCTCTGAGCACTATGGGACTTAACATCTGAGGTCATCAGTCCCCTAGAACTTAGAACTACTTAAACCTAACTAACCTAAGGACATCACACAAATCCATTCCCGAGGCAGGATTCGAACCTGCGACCGTAGCGGTCGCGCGGTTCCAGACTGAAGCGCGTAGAACCACTCGGCCACACCGGCCGATTTAGCCTATTTTTCTCCTTTTGACACGAATAAGTAATTAATCAATAAAATCTAACAGTTGCAGTGCATGAAATGAAAAATTACCTTTGTTAAGTCTCAAGCTTTATTTCGCCGCCAGAGTGCAGTGGTTTAAGTTCATGTGGAAAAGTATGGTGCATCTCAATTGGATCAGCAACTGAACATATACCAGCCTCCCTGAGCGATAAGTGGAATTCGCTTCTCGCCGATCTCGAGTCGGCCGATTCTCGCACGCGACGAGAAAGCGGACGGCGAAACAGGGTGGGCCCAAGTGCGCAGCGCGGTCTCTACGTGTCTGTCGCACACATTAAAAATTGATCCGCCAATTCACAGGCTGGCGGCGAACGGTCGGTCGCCCGAGGCGGCAGGCGCCTGGGAGCCGCAATTTCTGCGCCAATCTCGGCACCCAGCCCAATGACGGCCAAACATGGCAGGGGGAAAAAAAGAGGAGGGCCGACGAGTCGAAAGGGGAGGGGGGTGGGTGCGAATAGGGCGTGGAACGGCACTCCCTCTCTCTCTCTCTCTCTCTCTCTCTCTCTTTCGCAGGGCGCGTCATTAGCCCCTATATGACGGCGCCCTGCTAAACAAGGACGGAGTGCTTTTGGCCGATACGAGCGACAGCTCCGTCCATATGCCAGCGTGGCTTTCAGCACCCTGACACTGAATTGCGGCATTCCAGAATCTCCTGAGACATTCTTCGCGTAAAAGCACAAGTAAAAGAGATGTACGTACGCAACTCAGCTGTTCACGGGTTTTGGGAAAATATAGTGAAAACCAATCCCAACAAAAGAAATGCCATAAACTGTGAAAACTACGGTTTTCAGTCTAGTTGTTCATACATGAAAGGCCCACGGAAAAAAAAACTGGGTAAGTCGACTCAATTAGGAAATGAGTTCATGGCATATTCTGATGGCCTGCCGTCGGTACTACAAGGCCGTCAAGATGAATAACAAAGTAGCAACACACCGAGATATAAAGGATCTTACTTTTAGTGGTTACGGAAGGAACTTTCAATGTCCATCAGCTCATGGAAAGTATGGGGCAAGTCCGAGCTTTGTTCAGCTCTTTGCAATACACCAGTTAGAACAGTTGCGTTGTAACTGTAAACGTAATCGGCTGCCGCGCGGGATTAGCTGAGCGGTCTAGGGCGCTGCAGTCATGGACTGTGCGGCTGGTCCCAGCGGAGGTTCGAGTCCTCCTTCGGCCATGGGTGTGTGTGTTTGTCCTTAGTATAATTTAGGTTAAGTAGTGCGTAAGCTTAGGGACTGATGACCTTAGCAGGTAAGTCGCATAAGATTTCACACACATTTGACTATTTTTTCGTGATAGGCTGAGTTACTTACTCTGTGTTGTTTCCTTACAGTAAAAGTGTTTAGGTTGAAATATGCTTGTAATGTGGTCCTCTTAGGATCTTTACAATGTATGGATCATCAGAAGATCAAAATGAGAAGCAATCTATCAATCAATCAGCTATAAAGAGAAATGTTGCGACAGAATGAGTTACGTTTTTAGGAACCTTAGAGTACTATCTTATAGGTTAGGCAATCGCTACATATCATCATTGTTTGAATGTTTCAAATAACTCAAATCCCCACGAAAGAGAACAGCTTACCGAGAATTTTGCCCGCATCTCGTGGTCGTGCGGTAGCGTTCTCGCTTCCCACGCCCGGGTTCCCGGGTTCGATTCCCGGCGGGGTCAGGGATTTTCTCTGCCTCGTGATGGCTGGGTGTTGTGTACTGTCCTTAGGTTAGTTAGGTTTAAGTAGTTCTAAGTTCTAGGGGACTTATGACCACAGCAGTTGAGTCCCATAGTGCTCAGAGCCATTTGAACCGAGAATTTTAATTAGTTAGGTGACTGGAACGACAAGTCTTGCAAGCCCCACCGAGCAATTTCAACATCAGCTCAGCAGAAAGGAAGGCTCTGAGAGCGGACAAGAGGAACGCCACCGTCTCTCTCTCACGCTCGACGATCGCGCTTATCGCAATCTAAGAGAGGAACCGACTGGCAACATCAAGAGAAAAACATTAGATCTTCTCAAGAAGAGTTCTATTCCTTCTAAAGTGACCAAAAGCCTACGCCAACAGGCTACAGTTCCCCCAAGACTGTACGGTCTACCCAAGATACATAACGATGGAACACCTCTTCGCTCAATAGTTAGCACAATTGGAGCTCCTACTTACACTGTTCTACAAAAAAAAACCTTTTTTTCTATTTCTGATAAAAAATTTTGTGATCCTAGTTGTATTTTGAGTGCTGAATTGAAAACTGTTTTTGGTTTTTTTCTGTCGGGGATAGTTTATGAGTAATCGCAATTTTATTTCTCTTTTCAGTTTCTGATATAGTGCAGCAAACGTGTGGTGAAATTCGACAAACAAATGCACATCTTTATGATGTTATAAGTTCATCACACTAATGGAGGGTGGGATCTAACATATAACACAGTAACCTTTGTGTATACACTTTGAAGCATTTATTTGACATGAGAAATTACAGAAAATTGACAAACAATGAGCCACTGCCTTGTAATGCACATCACTTTTTTCTCTTGTATTGTGAATCTTTCTTGTCTCGAATGATATTCCAGCAATAAACTGCTAACATAGAAGGTACCCACTTCCCTTCATAGCGCCTTTCTATGGTAGAAATGTCTTTATGGAGTCTTTCCCCATGTTCATCCGATACGTCACTACAACTCTCTGTGAAGTAGTCCAGATGAGAGTCCATCATATGTACCTTCAAAGACATATTGCACCCCAGATCCTGATATGCTTTGATCATATCCTTCACCATTGCTTTGTAGTTAGTAGCTCTTCTTCTTCCGAGGAAGTTTTCCGACACCATCTTGAAACAGTCCCATGCGGTTTTTTCTTTATCAGTTAAACATACTTCAAAATTTGCATCTTTCTGCAGCTCCCTGATTTGTGGGCCCACAAATACACCTTCCTTTATTTTTGCAGCTGAAAGACAGGGGAATTTGGTAGCTAGATATGCAAATCCACAGCCTGTTGGATCCATGGCCTTCACGAATTGTTTCATCAGGCCAAATTTGATGTGAGGCGGTGGAAGTAGTATATATTCAGGGGCTACCAGACTTTCACGTTGTACATTGTTTTCGCCAACTTTCCATCTTCGCCTAGGTCATTTATTTTTCACGTAGTGAGAATTTCGGTCTCGACTATCCCACTCGCAAAGAAAACAGGCATACTTTGTGTAGCCTTGTTGCATTCCCAGTACCATAGCAATTACCTTGAAATCTGCGCATATTTTCCATTTGTGTTCATTGTATTTTAATGAATTTAGCATCCTTTGTACGAATTCATAAATCTCTTTTGTCAAACTAGCGTAAGCTACTGGAACATAGGGTATTTTATTTCCGTTATGGAGCAAAACGCCCTTCAGACTTGTTTTCGATGCATCTATGAAAAGTCTCCACTCCTGTGAAATATAAGTGAAGTTCATCACTTTCATCAGGCCAGAAACGTCATTGCAATATGTCAGTGCTTCGTCAGTTGAAAAATAAGAAATAAAGGCATGTTCTCTGTGCCTGAACACTGATTTTAGTACTTTGGTGCAGTAGATTATACTCTTGTAATCTTGAACCAAGCAGCTAAGCTTTTGTTTACTTAGCCCTAGATCACGTACTAAATCATTTAAATCTGTCTGTGTTAACAAATGTGGCGATGACTCACTTGTGTAGTGATATAAAGAATCATCATCTGTGATTTCTTCAGTACTACTTATTTCACCGTCACTCGGAATTTGACCTCAAGCTCTTGAAGGTACTAAAAGGTTGTCGGAATGCTGCACTGGCATTCTCGCTGAAGGCAGATCTGGGTAAACAATGTGCCTCTTCGACTTTTTGTTTGTAAAACCCTGAATTTTTGTTAGAGAGTAATAACTATCAGTAACATGGTCCTTAGGCTCCCTCCACACCTTGGGAACAGCAAACAACGCCACATTCTCTTTACCTTTCCACCACTGAATTAGTTTGCAGTAACATGTAGCACAACAGAAATGTGGTGCCCATTCTTTATCTTGGTCTCCTACCTCCAAAGCAATGTTTGTATGCTTTCTTTATGACTGAAGAAATTTTCTTCCTATTTCTGGCAAAAGTGAACTTCCCACAGATGTAGCAGAAGTTGTCCGGCTTATATCGACATCCACGACGACGTGGCATTTCTGCACATTTAAAAATACCACTTTTGTAAAACACCTGTATTAAATTAATAGTAGGGAACTAGAGGAACGCTGCTGTGTAAAAACAAGCAGTCGTTTTAACTTCAGCACCAGGCTCAATCCGTTTACACATAGGAACTAAAAAATTCATCCGTGCTCGGAAATACGACAGACAGTTACTTGTCAGCCAAAAAAAACCCACTCGTTAAGACTGACACAAGTTGCGGCTAACACCACTGTTGTAAACTCGATGCACCTGCCCCTAGGAGGCTTGAAGCTTTACTGCCGAGGCAGCGACCGGCTGTCGCCGTTCGAGTTAATGAGATGTTTCAGGTGGTCTTAATGACATAGGTGTGGCGGGGGATAACCTAATGATGTCTGTTTCTTCCCACCTGCTGTTGCACAAGAAATTATCACGTTCTATCACTACTGGATGCGGCAACATACCCGTATCTCTCTATAACGTCTCTGTGTTTGCCATGAATTGTGAATATATATATATATATATATATATATATATATATATATATATATATACAGATTACATAAAAAGTATCCCTGACAACGATATTTTGTTTACATATTTGAATTTACCACGGTAAAATGGTCTAGAAGCACATACTTTAATATCAGAAATAGAACCCATGTCGAACTGTGTTATTTTCTGGCCAATGTTGGGACCTCTCATAGGCAAGTGTGATCACCATATCCGGACTTCAGAGGTCTTCATAGGACGCCTGAAGACACTTAAGCTGCAAGCGTCGGATGTTTTGGTTAGTTTTGACGTTATATCTTTGCTTACGAAAGTACGTCTGCAGGACTCGTTAGAGCTTATCAGCAGCCATTTTGAGAGAGACATTTAAATATGTGCTTGCCTCAACTTATTTCTTATTCAATGACCAGTATTCTGAACAAGTGGACAGTGTCGCCATGAGAAGTCCTCTATCTCCTATGGTGGCCAACTATTTTACGGAAGACTTTGAGGAAAAAGCACTGCAGTCGGCAAATCTCAAACCTTCTTGTGGCGGTATGTAGACGAGACTTTCGTGGATTGGCCCCACGGAATAGAGACATTATGTGTTTCTCCGGCATCAAAACTCGCTCCAACCCAACATACAGTTCACGATGGAAGTAGAAAAGGATTGCATCTTACCATTTCTGGACGTCATAGTCAGGAGAAAAGCTAATGGTGCACTGGGACACAGCGTCTATCGCAAATCAACTCATACAGAGCTATATTTGCAGGCCACAAGTTGCCATCATCCAGCGCAACGCGGTAGTGTCCTATGCTCTTTGTGCATAGAGCACATGCAGTATCAGATGCCGACAGTCTACCTCGTGAGCTACAAGACCTGCGAACGGTATTCCAACAGAATGGCTATTCTGTTAGGCAGATACGCCTTGCATTCCGTTCAAAGCAAACTTGAAGCAGGGATGTAAATGAAGATGCAGAGGCACCCACTGCAACAGCGCTCTTTCCCTATTTTGGCTGCATGTCTTCGAGAATAGAAATAATCCTCAAAAAGCACGACGTCAAGTGTGTTTTTCGGCCACCAGCAAAACTGAGGAATTTATTGTGCTCAGTCAAAGAGGACCTTGGCCTTAGGAAACGTGGTGTGTATAAAATCCCATGCCAATGTGGAAAATCTTATATTGGACAGATATTCCGAACCGTGCAAGAACGTTGGGTCGAACTGCGTCGTCTGGGGCAACCTGATAAATCAGCGGTAGCGGAACATTGCCTGGACACGGGACATCGTATGCTTTACGAACAGACGGAAATTTTATACCCAGCGTCATCTTCCTGGGACTGTGTTGTTAAGGAGGCCATACATATCCGTAAGGCGGACAATCTTATCAACAGGGATGCAGGTTTTCAACTAAGCGCCGCTTGGAATCCAGCCCTGGCTGACATTAAATCAAAACAGGGAAAACAAGAACCTCCGATTCATCAAGTGACGCAACGCGCAACTGAGAGGTGGCATGAGCCCCCTCTCATATTTCTATCTTACGATTCTCCTCTCTAGTTGCATGCGGTGGAGGGTTGCTTTTCCTTAACACGCGTACTTCCCACGCAGCGTCTCTCGTCACCCGGGTGGGCCGGTGACTGGCGGGCTCTGTGGAACTGGAGAGAGTTAAGCCGACGTGTGTGAGGCAGTCGAGTGAATGCTTTTCAGACGCCGACATTGTCAAGAGACACGCCCGCTGGGGTGTGAAGTAGCGGCTGGGCTAGAGGTTCCGTTACTTCAGAGAAACTTTGCGAAAACACTTTCTGGCGGGCTACCAGCGAGGCGTGGGAATGACTTGTGTACCCACGCAGTTGTGGCGGGAAAATTCCCGCACTTTCTGCAAAATCAGCACAGAAATTGGCGCCAAGAATCTCCATTGGTGGAATGGTAGTGCTCCGGCAATGGAGTGGAATTTCCGCCGGTTTTCGAGTTGCTGATTGGAACGTAACCACGGCCACTGTCGTGGGGGCGGGAATGTTCGGTGTTCGGCCTGTGCGGGTGCTCTGGGTAGTCGGCAGTCGCCTTTCGGTCGAGGACGTCGGAGCAACCAGCCCTCGCCTGCGGTACGCCAGATCGTGTTCTGGGAGATAAGAAGACTGTTGGTAATGTACGTCCGCAGCACCGGCAGATAGGGATTTTCCTAGGTGATAATCAGAGCTCAGCAGAGCGCGCCTGTTCATCCTTTTCTAACTTTGTTCAGTTTCGAGTAGCAGCAATTACTATTGGGTTAGCTGTGTGTCTCTCTTGAGATTTGAGTGGAAAGGAATTGGCTCCACATACCACTTCGTCTTAAACCTCACGATCTAAGTTAGGGACAACTTCACCTTTACTGTGTTTGTATGAATCTCCAATTTTAGCCAATTTGATGTTTTATATTTCCTGTGTCTCTTTTACTATTCTGCGTTTAATCTTAATAAATCATATTGTTATTTTGGACAGAACTTTCTTTCTGTTAATCAATAGAGCAACCCTATCATTCCTCACTATGCTAATGAAACCTTTGTTTATTTAACTTATTTATCAAATTAAATTATTGCAGGTGCCAAACTCTCTTCTACTCCACTAGCAGGGTTGATTAGAGTCAGTTCGCGTATTTGTTTTATCCTTGTGCAACAGCAAAAGTCGGAGTTAGAATAGGGGGGGCTTAGAGCATGATTTACACATGTGGATTCTAGTAGAATTTAGTGATAAATACACTACTAGCCCCGGCACCTCGCACAACTGAGATTTATTTCAGACTTTAACCGCAGGAGCGTCCGACAGCCCAGTTATTGCCCATAGCGCACGCGTGGATGGCCTTTCTGCGGCTCTCAGCAGTGGGTGTCTTCCCGCGCACGCGTATTGCCTGCTCCCGGCACCATAAATTTCGACGCCGCCGCGCGATTATCATCAGTCGCGCCTTGCAGCAATGGTAGCAGCAGCTACCACCACCTGATGATGTCGAGCCGTTGCATCGATGAAATATTGTGCGACTTACACAATACCATCCGGCGGCAAACCCGAGAAGCGTATTTGCAAAATAATTTATATTCTTTTTGGTTAGATAGATATGAATTAATGAAAATGGAATGTTAATAGATTTTATCTTTGGTAGTAAATACGACTTTTAAGAAAGTATTGAATAATTGCTAAGTACTTGTTGGGAGCACTAAATGAATGTCTCTTGCTTTGCTGGAGCCAGTGCTATTGAAATGATAAAATATGGCACAGAAGAATTTTACTCCCTTTTCTCATTAAGCTGGACTCTGCCTTCCGGCATCGTCAGTACATCAGACCGGCGAGTGCGTTGTTAGACAACACTGTTTGGAGGCCAACGACCGACCGGAATATTGCGCGGTTCGCGTAATAACGTTGCCCGGATTTCGAGAGAAAAAGCTCGCTAAAAATTGTCTCTGGGACGTATGAATTATAATCTGATGGATGGAACGGTGAATGAACACTAACAGTGTTCGACTGTGGCCACCAACAATGCGCCAGAAACTTCTCTTCGATGCAGCCTAAAACTGGAATAAAGAAAATTCATAATAAAATCACAACCGAGGTGCTACATTAAAGTAATGAGACTGCTGTGAAAAAAAATTTGCTTACCGTTTTAGTCAAGTTTAGTGTTGTCTCCTTCAGAGTAGTTCCCTTCTGATGGCACACACTTTTTCCAGCGCTTCTGCCATTTATGATAACATTTCTGGAACTCATCTTCTGTAGTATCCTCCAAGACCCCCCTCACAGCTTTTTGGACATCTTGTGTTGTTTGAAAATGGTGTCCCTTGACCGCCGTTTTGACTCTTTGAAATAGAAAAAAGTCGCACGGAGCGATATCTGGTGAATAAGTTGGCTGTGGTACTACTGAAATTTGTTTTGAGGTTAAAAATTGCTGTACTGACAGGGGATGGCGCATTATCGTGATGCAGAATCCAATTATCAGCAATGTTGGCATGGACACCAAGAACTTTTTTACGAAGTCTTTCTAAAATTTCTTTGTACTAATATTGGTTAACTGTTTGTCCAGAAGACACCCACTCTTTATTAACAATTGCCTTGTAATCAAAGAAGCACACAAGCATGCATTTCACTTTTGACTTTGACATGCGAGCTTTCTTGGTGTGGGTGATCCCTTTGACCACCATTGCGAACTTTGGCGTTTTGTATCTGGATCGTACTGAGAAAACCAACTTTCATCACCAGTAATAACACGGTTCAACAATTCTGGTTTGATTTCCGTTCGATCTAACAGATCGGCTGCCACATTTTTTCGTATTTCTCGCTGTTGTGGTGTGAGATTTTTCGGGACCATTTTTGCACAAATCTTTCTCATACCAAGATCTTCAGTTATTATTAGATGAACCGCCGTGTCTCGATTCATGTTCAGTTCTTCTGCAATCATTTTCACCGATAATCTTCGATCAGATAGTACAGTTCACGCACCCTGGCCAAGTTGACATCCGTCCGTGAGGTTGATGGTTTTCCACTGCGGTCTTCATCTTCAACATTCGTTCTGTCTTCACTAAACATTTTATGGCAACGATAAACTTGAGCTCTTGACATAACCTCCTGTCCAAAAGCCTTCTGAAGCTTACCGTTAGTTGCTGTTTCACCCACTTTAACGCAAAAAGAAATGGCATACCGTTGCGCAATATTATGCGGTTCCATTTCCGTGACGAGAGACACAAAAACGTGTTAACTTATTACAGCACAACTCACGACTGAGCAGTTGCATGGATGTGCCGCTTGGACTAGAAGCAGCTTATACACCAAGGTCAAAGATATTGTGCCTACGCAAGCCTGCAGGGTTGCCACATCTTGCAAAGAAAATCAGTCTCATTACTTTATTGTCGCACCTCGTATAACATGAATTGCAAGGAAAGTAATCTTCAAACGAAACACAGCTACTTAATATTAAATTAATGTAATTATCCAAAAAAGAGCACAAGTGACATCTACACAGCTTATCTCGGTAGTGGAGGACAAAAGAAAGAAAGAAAAAGAAAAGAAAAGAGAGAGAGAGAGAGAGAGAGAGAGGGAGAGAGGAACAAATCGCGTTCCACTTTCTTATATCTTTAGACAAACGAAGGTACCTACTACGCTTTGTTTCACAGAGTTTTCTTTACGCATGTTAGCTCATAGATACATTATTACAAAATAATTCATGAATAATTAGGAATATATCATATCATTAGTAAATCGTTTCATTCAATTAATATAGAAATTCGCGTATATATGTAAAATTATTTATAATATTTTCTCATCTTAATTAAAACTGGGGCTACTTTTTTATACACTTATAAAGTAACATTTCAACACCAGCCAGCCATTTGCAGTACAGCTGTTCACGTTCAAGGCTGATATATGGGCTTTGCAGTGACGTGCAGGCTGTGCTGACATCCGGCATACGAAACACAAACTCTATGGTCTGGGATCTTTCTCTTCCTACAGGTCTAACGGGCAGTTGAGTTACATAATTCAGCACAGAATCTGCCGGGACTCCAAAGTTTTATATATGTCTTTCTCTCTCTCTCATATATATATATATATATATATATATATATATATATATATATATATATGTGTGTGTGTGTGTGTGTGTGTGTGTGTGACCAACGTTTCTGACCACCATGTAGAGGACGCGGGTCCAATTCCTGGTAATGGCTCTGAGCACTATGGGACTCAACTGCTATGGTCATAAGTCCCCTAGAACTTAGAACTACGTAAACCTAACTAACCTAAGGACAGCACACAACACCCAGCCATCACGAGGCAGAGAAAATCCCTGACCCCGCCGGGAATCGAACCCGGGAACCCGGGCGTGGGAAGCGAATTCCTGGTAATGCCAGGGATTTTTCGTTGGTGGAAGAATTGGAACGGGGTGCGCTCCGCCTCATGAAGCCACCTGTGCAGCTGCAAGAATGAGAAGTAGTGGCCCCGAGGTCTGGGAAGACGGTCGGGAAGGCGGAATGCAGACCTCATGGCCCTCCGTGGCGCATCCGGAAGACAGAACGGCGGTCGATTGGCATCACGTTGTCCTCAGGACTGAGCCGCGGGCTTCGTGTGTAATGTATCTACACCGACTGAAAGAATGTTACTTTTACAAAAAAAAAAAAAACTTATATCCAGAAAGATTCTTTCACTCGGCAGATGCGAGATACCTGCTACAAGCGAGGAAAAGAAGGCTGTGATTGCGGAAGCCCATCCTTTATACATATGGCCGTCAGCCAGAACGACCTCGGCTGAAATCAAGAAAGAGCTTCCTGGCAACTGCTGGCGCTATTGCAGGAACATCACAGCAATCGAGGATCTCAAAGTTGCGGGGAAAATGTTAAGATTTGGCGAAATGGATGGTTCCGAAGAATGAGCTCCTTCCTTGTAATTTAGATACGTGGAGAACACGGAAAGCTCTCAACAGACTACGCTGTGCTGTCAAGAGACGCAAGACCAGCCTGCACAAGTGGGGCCTCCCTGTGGAGTCAGTTTTCAAGTGTGGTGCTGTGCAGACTAACAACCAACAGCTACAGTGTTCTTCCCCTCCAGCCATATGCACCCTGAGGGCGACACTGAATCCAGTCAGTGTGGTCAGTTTCTGGTCAGCCAGTGTATAAACTGATGTCAACGATCGATTTTCTTTCGTTGATTATACACTTTGTGCTTCTGACTCGATAATAAAATAAACTCAGCAATGTTTACTGTTACTAAACTTCCTGATACATTAAAACTGTTCCATAGAAATCAAAGTACTTGTAGTGACTCTCACGCTTCTAAGTGTGATTCCTGGACTTGTCTCGTTAGATACCTGAGGACGTTGATTGGAGCCATACACTTTTAGGTGGAGACAGCCATCAGGTATTCAGCACCTGAACAGTGCTTTGGGACTTGCAAACAGGCAGCAACTGGGCTCATTTTAGTACACGATAAAACCGAGGCCTGCAACCCAGACGGAAATCAAATTTATGGATTTAATCGTGAGCACAGTTGACCCGAGAGCGGCAGTAACATGTTTCCAGTGACGATACTGCAATTGCACCGATGTCGTTCCATGTTGACAATGCCACGTGCACCCTAAAGGGAGGGAGGAAGGAAGGAACGGGCAGTGAGTCTGTCCGATGAGCGCAAAGCGGCTGTAGGCGCACACGACGAACCATTGACGGCCGGCGCTGATCTAGAGGCCCTTTGATTTCTGAACGTCTGACACACAGACGGCGCCGTGACCGATAGCTAACGCTACAGGCCTCGAGCCACTCGCGATTAGTACACCTCTACTGAGGACGATGTGCACGTACGAGAGACTAGCTCTCTTAAGTATTCGCGCATGCCTCAAAAGCACGTCTCGCTACGCAAACAGTTACATTCCCTCTCGCCACCACCGTCGTCTTCCTCCTATGCTCTTTCATTCTCTAACAGCAGCCTCGTTTAAGATAGAACAAAAACTTCCTGGCAGATTAAAACTGTGTGACAGACCGAGACTCGAACTCGGGACCTTTGCCTTTCGCGGGCAAGTGCTCTACGAACTGAGCTACCCAAGCACGACTCACGCCCCGTCCTCACAGCTTTACTTCTGCCAGTACCTCGTCTCCTACCATCCAAACTTCGCTTAGAGTGAAAATTTCATTCTAGAAACATCCCCCAGGCTGTGGCTAAGCCATGTCTCCGCAATATCCTTTCTTTCAGGAGTGCTAGTTCTGCAAGGTTCGCAGTAGAGCTTCTGTAAAGTTTGGAATGTAGGAGACGAGGTACTGCCAGAAGTAAAGCTGTGAGGACGGGGCGTGAGTCATGCTTGGGTAGCTCAGTTGGTAGAGCAATTGCCCGCGAAAGGCAAAGGTCCCGAGTTCGAGTCTCGGACTCGCATTCGGGAGGACGACGGTTCAATCCCGCGTCCGGCCATCCTGATTTAGGTTTTCCGTGATTTCCCTAAATCACTCCAGGCGAATGCCGGGATGGTTCCTCTGAAAGGGCGCAGCCGACTTCCTTCCCTAATCAGATGAGACCGATGACCTCGCTGTCTGGTCTCCTTCCCCAAACAACCCAACTCGAGTCTCGGTCCGGCACAAAGTTTTGATCTAAAAAATGGCTCTGAGCACTATGGGACTCAACTGCTGAGGTCATTAGTCCCCTAGAACTTAGAACTAGTTAAACCTAACTAACCTAAGGACATCACAAACATCCATGCCCGAGGCAGGATTCGAACCTGCGACCGTAGCGGTCTTGCGGTTCCAGACTGCAGCGCCTTTAACCGCACGGCCACTTCGGCCGGCTAAGTTTTGATCTGCCAGGAAGTTTCATATCAGCGCATACTCCGCTGTAGAGTGAAAATTTCATTCAAGATAGAACAAGATGGGTTCCCCCTCTACACGCAACTGTACTAAAATCCAAACAAATTATAAAAATGGATGTACGTATGTGTATGTATTTTCCTATCTCCTCCTACACCACTGGCAACTAAACTTGGTAAACGTATCAGATACTGTCTGGAAACAATCAATATGTGCGTAAGAATCACCACTCTATCGAAGGGGTGGGAATGGGAAAGCAGTGTGGCCCACGACGCGAGACTTTGGTCATTCCGTATTTGAGAATGAGAGTTATTACGCAATTGCAATAAACTTCAAACTTTTACAAACTACTTCTCGCTGACGACCCTCACAAAATGATGAAAGGAAAAAATAGGGTATCGCGTAGTACATCTTCGCTGTTCATGCAGTAAAACTGCCACATGAAGCATGGCGTTTTAATTTATTACTTCTTCACTACTAACTGTAATCATATCACATTTGGTAGACACTATCCACATACGTCGCTGCATACACCAGAAACATCATATCGCTATACGACCGAGAGTTCAGGAGGTACGATGTCATAAACACTGAAATTCATTACGTCGCTGCTACCAATAATATTCGCAACACATTTCACAGACAGTATGCACATATGTCGCTGATGTCCTCAGTAAAATATATTACTGTACGACACGTATTTCAGGAGAGATGACGTCGTAAACGCTGAGATGCGCGAGATACTGCCGTTTCATCCACTACGTTTCAATTTATTAGTCTTATACTACTAACGCTATTCACAACACATTCCGCAGACAATAGGCTCATATACCACAGGATGTACAGCGAAATTGTATCCTTATCAGGGGATACGACGTCATAAACGTGGAGGTCCGTGAAAATGAAACTGCAGTGCTCAGTTCGCTATACATACACCAAAATATGTTAAATATGTGTGATATATATTCGACATGTGGGTATGCGGGCAAAGCCACGGGTAAGAAGCTCATCCTAAATCCATGGAGAGATGACAGTCAAATTTGGTAACGCGAAGGGAGAAGGGGGGGGGGGGCAGGAGGAGGAGGAGGGGGAGAAGGAGGAGGAGGAGGGAGAAAGTAATGGAAAGAGAGAAGGTGGGAGGAGACGATAGACAGAGATATGGTGGAGGAGGTGATGGACTAATATATGACTGGAATAAATACATACCCAAGGAACGCCTGGTACTCAGACAGTATTCTTATATCGCATTCCGTGTCCAAACAACATATACGAAGTGCGTTTGAAAAGTCCTTGCAAAGTCCGAGAGATGACACCACCGGCGCGTATGGAGGTCATGTTTAGTTAGTAACATCTTTGGAAAGAACGCACACAAAGTTTCAGCCAAATTGGTCTATTGCTTTGTGTTTGGCATTCGTGTGAATCAATGAAGTCGAGTGATTGTCAAAATATTGACGAAAAAGAATGATTAAACATTACTTTATGAAAGGCAAAACGCTCTGGATACTAAAGGGAAGCTTAATAAACATTACGGTGACTCTGCACCTTCGATTAGAACAATTTATAAGTGGTTTCACAATTTTCGGAGCGGCCATATGGGCACAAGTGATGCTCAACATTCTGGACGCCCTGTGGAGGTTACGACTCCAGCAATAATTGATAAAATCCATGATATGGTGATGGATAACAGAAGAGTTAAGGTGCTTGAGATTGCTAGTGCTGTGGGCATCTCGAATGAACAGGTACATAATATTTTGCATAAACATTTGGACATGAGAAAGCTATCCGTAAGATGGGTTCCGCGATTTCTCACGCTTGACCAAAAACGGAATCGTGTGAAGTGTTGCAAGTATGGTTCGCAGCTGTTCAAGAAGAATCCGCAAGATTTTAAGCGTCGTTTCGTCACTGTGGATGAAACATGGATACATTACTATACTCCTGAGACCAAACAACAATCTAAACAATGGAGTACCAAGGGAGAATCTGCACCAAAAAAGGCGAAGACCATTCCTTCGGCTGGAAAGCTTGTAGCGACTGTCTTTTGGGATTTACAAGGGATAATCCTCATCGACTATCTGGAAAAGCGTAAAACAATTACAGATGCATATTATTCATCGTTCTTGGACCATTTGAAAACCGAACTGCAAGAAAAACGCCGGCGACTGGATCGCAAAAAAATCCTTTTCCATCATGACAGTGCACCAGCACACACCTCAGCAGTTGTGGTCACAAAATGAATGTAAATTCTCTAAAAAAGGTTCAAATGGCTCTGAGCACTATGGGATTTAACTTCTGAGGTCATCAGTCCCCTAGAACTTAGAACTACTTAGACCTAACTAACCTAAGGACATCACACACATCCATGCCCGAGGCAGGATTCGAACCTGCGACCGCAGCGGTCGCGCGGTTCCAGACTGTAGCACCTAGAACCGCTCGGCCACCCCGGCCGGCTGTAAATTCTCCAGACTTGGCTCCCTCGGACTACTATTTGTTCCCCAATTTGAAGAAATGGCTGGCGGGGCAAAGATTTTATTCAAATCAGGAGGTGATTGCAGCAACTAATAGCTATTTTACAGACCTGGACAATTCCTATTATTCGGAAGGGATCAACAAATTAGAACAGCGTTGGACGAAGTGTATAAGTCTAAAAGGAGACCATGTCGAAAAATAAAAAAAAAGGTTTACCTCAAACACGTAAGTAGTTTTTATTTTTGCACGGACTTTTCAAACGCCCCTCGTAACTTGTCATAGTCTTGTCATTTCTCTTGTCATCATGCCCATGTTTGTTTGTTTACAGGTGCAGGCACACAAACACAACTCTCTTGAATTTATCATTACTGTGCACTAATGCTGTAGGTACAAAAACAATCTAACAAGCACAGAAAATTTATTTTATGTAGAAGCTACAATTGTGTAAAAATTCCAAGTGTAAAATATAGCATCTACGAAAAACATTTCGGTCTCGTAGGAGTCCTCCCTAAATGACTGCGAATGTGGGATGATTTGTCTCGTGAAATCATTCTGCACACAATCGTGTAGCATCTTTGCCGTTGGCATCACCTCTCCCGTAAGCAAGCAGAGTTACTTGGGCACCGGTACATGTAATGCTGTCAGTAATGTTAGTCCTTATGTGCTCAACACACCTTACGAATTTGAGGATTACAGGAAGAATCAGTGCACCCACTCAAAGATAAATATGTGCGCTCTGTCTCTGATGGCTTGTAGCAGGAGTAAAAAGGATTGGCTAAAAAGGAGTGGCGTGGACTTAATTTGAGGTCGCGTTATCAGCATTATTGCACCACTAAGCACACCAGTGGAAGGGCTGGTGCAAAACAAATATTCAAACATCCTGAGACTCGAACTGGAGATCTTTACTTTTCGTGAGCCAGTGCTCCAGCATCTGAACTACCCATGCACGACTCACGACCCATCCTCAAAGCTTCAATTCCGCCAATCCCGCTTTTGTTGAAATAGTTCCTGGGGTTTTACGATGAGCTTTTTACCTATGGATTTGCCCGCGTAATCGTATGTCAAATATATTTCACACACATTAGTACACACATTTCACCCGTATCTCCAGCGAATATATTCTGGCAGTTTCATTATCACGTAGCGCAATTTTATGGCGTCATATCTCCCTAACAACGCGCTGTAGAATGATATAATTTTGTAGGTATATCCACCGGTATATGTGGCTACTGCCTCCAAATTAGGTGCGAACAGATTTAGTAGCAAAGAAGTAATGTATTAAAACCTCGTGCTCTATGCGGCAATTTCTCTGCATGCACAGCGAAAATGTAGTAAGCAATAAACCTTTCTTCCATTCATTATTTTGTGGGGGTCATCAGCGAGAAAAAGATTCGTAAAGGCTTGAAATTACGTGTAAAGCTTCTTGTAAGTCTCTAAGTGCTCTCATTCCAAATACTGGATGACTAAAGTATGGGTATAAGCGCGTCGTGGGCTACACTGCTTTTTCATCCCACCCCCACCGCTTTGATAGGGAGGTGGTTTTTACTTCCTCAGCGATGATTTGCGGGCCTTAAGTGATATGTGTACCATGTTTGGTTGAAATTGATCCAGTCGTGTAGGACGAGATATTCGACATACATACACACATTTTTATAATTTTTATTTTTTTATTTGTAAATTTGGCGCCCTATGGACCGCATACAACTTAAGACTTATGGTGTTTCTTTTTCTTCCTTTCTTCCCAGTACTTCTTCATTTTCTCGCCAACTGCTCGTCTCTGCTCATGTATCCACTCTGTCTTGGGTCGAGTATTTGGCTCATCTTCTTCATAGTTTGTGTTTTCTATCAGTAGCCTGAAGTGATTCCTGTCACGTATTATTTCTTCTGTAACACCTATTTTGTTGGTGTCTTTCTTTACCGCTTCTATCCATGCTAGAGTTTTTTTCAGCTTACGAACGTAATTAAAAATTTTCTTTGTAATCCGTGTTTCTTCCATTCTTTTTAAATATCCATAAAATTTTACTCATCTCTTCCTCATTGTATCTGTGATCTTTTCTGTATTTTTGTGTAAGTCTTCATTTCTCCTTTTAATCCACCTTTCCTTGTTTTTCTCAGGACCTAGAATTTTTCTTAGTATTATTCTCTCTCTTTTTTCTAGTTCTCTTAATTCGCCGTACTTATTCAATGTTAGGCACTCTCATCCATAGGTTGCTTGTGTCCTAATAACTGAATTATAACGTCTAATCTTCGCTTGTATGGATATTGATTTCTTATTGTAGTAGTTTTGTGTTAATTTATGTGAAATTGTAACTTTTCTATTCTTTCTTTATTCGTTGTATTATCCAGTCCATTGACTTGGATCCACTCCCCAAGGTATTTGAATCTGTCAACTCTTTTAATTTTTCCATATTTTTCTTTTCAAAAACTTTTCTGTGTTATGTTTGTGTTCTATATACTCGGTTTTTTCATAGGATATTTTTAGCCCAGTCTTTTGAGCAATCTCGTGTAACAGATCAAGCATAATTGTTGCGTCTGTTCGTTTTTCAGTTATCAATGCCATATCATCCACAAAGGCTAAACATTTCACTTCAAATTTGTTCTTTCCTTGGCCCATGCTTATACCCTTTGTGCCTCTGTTTTTTAATGTGCTTTCCCATGGTTTTACTATTTTAGCTAAAACCAAGTTAAGCAGACGGAATGGACAGTGTCTTGAAAGGAGGATATAAGATGAACATCAAGAAAAGCAAAACAAGGATAATGGAATGTAGTCGAATTAAGTCGGGTGATGCTGAGGGAATTAGATTAGGAAATGAGACACTTAAAGTAGTAAAGGAGTTTTGCTATTTGGGGAGCAAAATAACTGATGATGGTCGAAGTAGAGAGAATATAAAACGTAGACTGGCAATGGAAAGGAAAGCGTTTCTGAAGAAGAGAAATTTGTTAACATCGAGTATTGATTTAAGTGTCAGGAAGTCGTTTCTGAAAGTATTTGCATGGAGTGTAGCCATGTATGGAAGTGAAACATGGGCGATAAATAGTTTGGACAAGAAGAGAATAAAAGCTTTCGAAATGTGGTGGTACAGAAAAATGCTGAAGATTAGATGGGTAGATCACATGACTAATGAGGAGGTATTGAATAGAATTGGGGAGAAGAGGAGCTTGTGGCACAACTTGACTAGAAGAAGGGATCGGTTGGTAGGATATGTTCTGAGGCATCAAGGGATCACAAATTTAGTATTGGAGGGCAGCGTGGAGGGTAAAAATCGTAGAGGGAGACCAAGAGATGAATACACTAAGTAGATTCAGAAGGATGTAGGCTGCAGTAGGTACTGGGAGATGAAGAAGCTTGCACGGGATAGAGTAGGATGGAGAGCTGCATCAAACCAGTCTCAGGACTGAAGGCCACCAGTAGAACAACAACAACAGCAGCAACAACAACAAGCAGAATTTGGGACAGTCCATTTCCTTGTCGAACTCCTGTTTTGATTTTGAATGGTTCAGAAATTTCGCCTTGAAACTTACTTCTTGATGTTGCATCTGTGAGTGTTTGTTCAACGAGTATTCTGGTGTTTTCATCTATCCCCGATTCATGAAGTATATGGAATAGTGTTTGTCTGTCAACTAATTCGTAGGCCTTTTACTTTTGTGCATGGCAGTTGAAACAAAATTGAGCGTTGGGTTAATTCGTGCGTTACTGTATAAGTTGGCCGCAAGACGCGGCTGTTGGTTTGCGGAAATGGAAGGCAGCTCTCGCCTGCACACTGCCGAGGCGGTACACTGTCGGCGGTGTCAACGTCGCCGTCGTAATGAAGTTAGCAGCGACACCCGGGCAGGCGGCTGCTGATCCTGCGCACTGCAGGAGCATCCAGCGTTGGAGGGAGGGAGGGAGGGAGGGAGTGGTGGGGGAGGGATATTAACACCCGGCCGCCCGGCCCGTCCACTTGTCAGCAGAATTAATGAAGCCGGCACAATGAGGCTGCGGTGGTCCCAGGCCTTGCTGGATGGCGAGCCGAGACAACGGCAGCCGCGCGCCTCTGCTCAGCACTGCCTGGCCACGCCACACTATGGCGGCAAAATACTCTCTGAAGCCCGAGCAGCCTGCGTCAGCGAGGCCCGTGAGGGGCAGGTGGAGCCATCCACATCAGCCAACTGCCTCAGGTGCTGCCATGAAGGAATCGAGGAGGAATGGTGGAAACGAATTAAAGCTCTAGGAAGATGAAAAGCCGATGACACCGTAATTCTCACGCGTGGCAAATGAAGCATCCCCAAATCTCTATTGGTTCCCTTTTTAGGTACTCCACGTCGACGTCTGTTCGTAGATACGTATCGTCGGTAGGTTTTCCGGCTTTACTTCCCGACGTGACAGCGACGACTCTCCGATGAGGTGCGTGTCTTGTGTTTTGCTATTACTGTGAGTCTTGTAAACATCGCTTTTATTTAGTAATTTGCCCAGCTAAAACTCTCCCCTTTTATGATTAAGACAGCCTGCGCCACCTTTCGGAGGGAGTGGGGACGTCAAAGAGTCACAAAAAAGCAGTCCGTAAAACACGTAAACGTTCACATCAGTTAGCGTGTTAGTTAATGCCTACGCTTTGCGCTAGATGGTGCTGACTTACTGCTGAATAGCTTTGGTTCCGTAAAACCTTCACTGATTAGTGCTAGGTAAATGAAATAAGTACAACACTCTTGTATTTCACTTTCACTCTATATTCAAGGATTAAGATGGTGATAGATGATGGTTTATTTAAAAGGTTCCTAGCCTGGAGGAATCTAAATAGTCCGCAAATGCCGATATGCACGCGCACTACGCCCAGATTCGCAACTAACCGCACACGACACTTTCCAAAGTCCACACGTTAATATCTGAATACCGGTGCCTCTGAATTCACTCGTATCAGCAGATAATTTGAGTTTCTGTCGTCTGTATATCTATTAAGTTCCAATCTAGCACGAAAGTCCTAAAATCCCCTTGATACTCCGTTGCTAGAAACAGTCAGAGATCGTACACTACATTACTTTTAATCTCTGTAATATTCTAACAGTTTATCGTGAATCCTAATACGATAAGGTCCAATCTAATTATTGTCTCGCTGACTGACACGGGTTCCCCGCCCTTTAACGAAACAATCAAGGAAAAAAGGCGGCAATAATGGCGATCAGGTCTTTTTATAGGTTTTTCATCACAAGAGTTTAACGTCACTGCCTTGTCCATGACGGAGCTTCCGTGGCTTTGCTGTACTTAGACGTTAAACTACTTGCTGATATACTATAATTTTGATCTGCAATTACCGAACTCTGATTCAACACTATTTTCCCCTCTAGAAATTCTATTCTTAATTTTAAATTATTATTTCTATAGCTTTTTTCACTGTAAACTGAACCGAGGTGTTACTCAAACGACCCCGAAGAGCAATTAGAACGGAATAGGTAATGCGCTGAAAAGAGGTGAAGAGCAAGGAAAGTGTAACAGTGGTAATGGAATGCAATTGAATTTAATCAGGCGCTTCTGAGGCGGAGAGATTGGGAAGCGGGGCACAAACAGTAGCCCAAGAGTTTTGCGTTTTTAATAGCAAAATAACTCGTGATTCCCCAAGTGGAGAGGCTATAAAATCCAGACTGTCAGTGCCAAGAAAAACATTTCTGAAAAGGCAAAGCGTGCGAATACAAATTTAAATGTTAGGAAGTATTTTTCTGAAGGTATGTCTGGAATGTAGTCATGTAACCAAGTGAAACGTGTGCGCGACACTATTCTGTATATCTTCTCTGCCTCCACAATTAAATCAATCTTTTAAGGATCCTAAAGTAACGTCCAAAACTCAATGATCAATAGAGGGTTTTGTAACCTACTTCATTCCCATATAAGTAACATTTCCGAAAAATTCTCACATCTAATCTCAGGCTGGCAGCTTTCTTACTCTCTTTTATGTTTTCGTTCCACACTTAATCCTTCGTACAGGGAGTTTCAGTGATCCACTTACCTCTAGCACTGGGTTTTATGCAACCCGCAACATCTTCAAATTCCAAGTGTAATATTTTGATGTTCTCTCCCTCTGTTAGTACTACACAAAAAATGAACAGGACTTTTATGTAGTAACTTTAATGTTGTTGAATTTGTGTTGAGATGCGTTTTCGCTAGAGGCCGTCGCTTTCGAATCATTGACGAAAAACGCACCAAGGTGACCTTCAGACCCGTTTTTCTTGAATAACTCGAATATGGCCACCAGCGAAAACGCATCTCGGTATAAAATTTAACTACGTTAAATTTCCTGCAAAATAGTCCTGTTAATTTTTCTGTACGTCACATAGCGAGAACATGAAAATCTTGCACTTGGTATTTGAAGATGTTGCGGGCTGCATAAAACCCAGTGGTAGAGGTAACTGGATCACTCTGTATGTGTTATGTACCAAGCAGAAGGTGCACAACTAACGCTGCGAGACACCGTCACCACACAGACGCAACCACTCCCTGGCGCCTCTCGAGGTTTGCGCAATATCCAGAGTTCATTGTATCGGGATTAGGACACCAATTGCCACGCATCAAAATATATCAAAGCTCCTTTTACTTTATTGGGTTTCAGATCATGCCCATACAGCCATATGGGCGCTGGAAATGTTATACTACAGTCTGATTTGAGAATTCGGAGTATACGTTAGTTTAAGTCCTTCCCTGGTAAAAAGGTACACGTGCTTAACATACCAAAGTTAAGTACCACTGCGGACGATACTCTTAATAAGGGTTATTTGTTATTTCTTACTGTTATGCCACATTTCTATTATAGTGCCGTCCTGACACACAAGTGCTATGTAGCAAGCGTACGATGGCTACCCTACTGAACTGTAACAGCTACCTGCTACTGTCTATGTTTGGGCTGAATTGATAGCAGCATTAAGTTACTACAGTCACAACTATATATATAGGTTATAACTGTTTCTGGTCATTCATTGTGCACTGAATAATAAAGCTATGCACAATAAGGTACATTTGTGCATCTTTTCCGTAATTTCTCTCGTTTTCTGCGTTGCAACTTCCTTGAATACAACAATATCATATGCGAGCAGAGATGTACAGGTCCTGTTATTATATATCGTATCATTTACACATATCGTTACCAGACACTCGTCTACGTCGCTCCGTTAGTGAATACTGAAACTGAACTCCACCCAGACAAGCCATGAAGGCCCAACTTTACCGACCGGCCGCCGTGTCATCCTCATCTCACAGGCGTCACTCGACGCGGATATGGAGGGGCCTGTGGAGCCCAGGGTTTATCCTGATCGCCTATTTTGCACCAAAAATAACTAAGCTTTTTTAATCAATGGAGTTGTTCGCTGTTTTTGTGAAGCAAATGTCACATCACCACACACATAGCAAAATGTGTCCGCACTGTTAACACAAACATTTCTGTTCACTTCAATAGCAGTCAACTTGAACAACTGCTAGTTAATCTCAAAAAAAAAAAAAAAAATGTGCAAAAATTATTGCATGCATTAATAAAGTCACTGAAGTTGAAGAGGAGGGAGACAAAAAGATCACTAAAATGGTACCAAAATGTCTATATACAAAATATTGCACACAAGACCAGTTACTAGTTATTATGACTTTGACAAACCATTATAATATTTGATTTGAAACTTAACATAAAAATCCGTATATAATTATCTCACCATAATAAACAGTGTAAAATGAAAACTAGAGCTAATTTTGAATTGTCTTTGTGATATTGGCGATCAGCACATTAGAACTGATAGGAATTGGCTATTTTCATTCGATTTACACTTTCATTGTTGCACAGTGTAACTCCCCTCTACAACCGCTATAAGCCGAAAACAGGAACTGTGAAACACGCTGTATATGTAAGTTGTCCACATGGCATAAAAACAGACGCTAATTTCATAAATATCTTCTTTGTACGGAAACAACTGCAGCCTTCCGAGGATGGTCAAGTTTGGCGCTTACTGATCAAGCCTCCTTCAACAATTATTAACTGACAAATTACTTTCCCGAAAATAAAAAGAAAGGACATGCGTTTACAGATGATACAGTACTGCGAAAATATGTAAGAAGGAATGAAAAATACAGATAATTCATTACAGAGGTAGATTCTACACTAATGTGACGAAGTCAAAACAGAGTCGAGGAGTAATGTTTGCCTACGTGGTGTTCTGTGAGGATCAGTCAGCAGACGGCTGACTGGGTACGTGTCAGGTGTAACACGTCACCCTCAGCTCGGTAAGCAGCTCAACTCAGCAAAAAGGTAGCTGGTCTGCGGTGTTGCGTCAGCAGCCAGCTGTCACCCACGAGCCTCCTCTGTTCGCAACTGCTGTCCTTCTGCACGCTTGAGCCGTCAAAGCGATCGTGGACGAGGGCCTGGTCGGGTTTTGTGACGTCACAGCGGGGAATGTAACGTTCCACAGCATTTCGAAGCATCAAAAACTGGATACGACAAGTACGATTTTTGCTTGATGGAGAGGAACGTGGGCAGTGAGATCCCGTTCTATGTCACAAGCAGCACTGGCGAGACGCCGCAATGGACTATGTCGTTTTCAGCGGTGTACCATATTTGGTGGCTTTTGTACGACGTGTGAATATCTGGGGTTACAGAGCACCGGTAAACTGAGGATCTCTTGAAGACGCGACGTTTCCGGGGAGATTTGCTGAAATAAAAGGACTAGAAACGTCATGCTCCTGGTTAAGGGACTTTCGTTTTTGGTTGTCTTCATTTTGTAACTTGCTTGTTATGAATGTATGCCATTTGAAAGCAATAGCGCATTATAATTAACGTCAGTAAATAACATATCGACCGCATTCTGGAAATTATAACAACAAAAACACAGACATATCTAACAGCAGTTCGCAGTAGTGGACAGAAGCGTGCAGTTGTGAAGTCAAATACAACTGAACAATTTAAAGCCAGCCGGCCGTGGTGGTCGAGCGGTTCTAGGCGCTACAGTCTACAACCACGTGACCGCTACGGACGCAGGTTCGAATCCTGCCTCGGGCATGGGTGTGCGTGATGTCCTTAGGTTAGTTAGGTTTAAGTAGTTCTAAGTTCTAGGGGGACTGATGACCTCAGATGTTAAGTCCCGTAGTGCTCAGAGCCATTTGAACCAAACAATTATCTGAATAACAAACCAACAAACGAAATTAGTATTTTGAATATTCCCTCAATGAAGTTATCCCCCCCCCCTCTCTCTCTCTCTCTCTCTCTCTCTCTCTCTCTCTCTCTCTCTCTCTCTCTGCAGAATGGCCACAGCACATGCCAAGACTGAAAAAAGTTCTATGATACGCTCTCTTACATACGAATATTTCAATGGTATTGGTTGTTTTAACGCTTAAATCTTAATTTTCTCTCTTGAATTATGCATATTCTGTCCGGATATAAAAATTGTACTATTTGAAGAGCCAGTCATAAGAAAAAATTTTGGGATCGCGTCAGACAGAAACCGAATTATGATCTTTTTCGAACGGAGAAGTTTTGACATAATAATTTTTGTTCGAGTATATCCAGTCCAATCCTCCCGGCTAGCCGTGCGGTCTAACGCACTGCTTTCCGAACGGGAAGGCGTGCCGGTCCCCGGCACATATCCGCCCGGCGGATTAGCGTCGAGGTCCGGTGTGCCAGCCATCCTGTGGTTGGTTTTTAAGGGGGTTTTCTATCAGCCTCGGCCAATGCGGGCTGGTTCCCCTTATTCCGCCTCAGTTACACTATGTCGGAGATTGCTGCGCACTGTCTCCACGTACGCGCACACCATAATTGCTCTACCACGCAAACATCGGGGTTACACTCGTCTGGGATGAGACGTTCCCCGGGGGGAGGGGGGGGGCGTCCAATGGGGGCCGTACCGCACAATAACCCTAGATTCGGTGTGGGGCGGCGGTGGGGTGAGTGGACTGCTGTAGTCTGTTGTGGGGTTGTGAACCACTGAGAGCTACGGCGGGGACGAAGCCTCTCCGTCGTTTCTAGGTCCCCAGTTCAATACATACATACATACATACATACATACATACTAGCGTGCAGCTAGCCATGATTGACCAGCCTCTGCGTGCACCTACTGACAAAGTTCCAGGGCCCTGCGGAATCCCTGTCATATTCTACTCGTATACAGAATTTGCGGCTGAGTTACCTCCTCTTTCAACCATAACATATCGTAAACCCCTACAAAAAAAGAAACCGTGCCCAGAAAATTGGAAGAAAACACGGATGAAATCCATCTACAAGCAGGGTAGTAGAAGTGATTCACAAAATTATCGATCCAGTGCCCTTGACATCGATTTGTTGCGCTTGCGGCACGGATATGTATGCCAGACCCTAGATCGAATCCGCCCAGCGGTTTAACGGCGATGGGTCTGTGCGCCTGCCAGCCTAGCTGTGGTTTTTAGGCTGTTTCCCACGTCCCATTCCCTGAGTACAGGAATGATCCCCGGGAGCCACTTCAGATACAGGCTACGCCGACATTTAGAACAATTTCCCACACTTGCTCACAGAATTTATTATACACACGGACAGACTGGGATCAAAAGTACGATCCTATGGCGGTATAAAGAGAAATTTGTCACTGGATTGCACACTTATTGGAACGGAGCCTGCCGCATGTTATCTTGGATGGAGAGTCATCGTCAGGTGTGGAAGTAACTTCACGTGTACCCCAGGAAAGTGTGATGGAGCCCTTGCTGTTCATGTTGTATATGAATGACACTGTAGGCAATATTAACAGTAATCGCAGATTTTTGCAAATGATGCTGTTATCTATAAAAAAGTACTGTCAGAAAGAAAATGCATGAATAATAAGTCATTGTCGTGCAAAGACTGGCAACTTGCTCTAGACGTTCAGAAACGTAAAATTTGCACTTCACAAAACGAGAAAACGTAGTATTCTATGACTATAATATCAATGAGCCACTGTTCAAATCGGCCAACTCATACAAATACCTGCGTTTAACGCTTTGTAGGGATACGGAATGGAATAATCACATAGGTTCCGTTCAGTCGTGGATGGAGCAGGTGGTAGGTTTCGGTTTATTGGTGCAGTACTGGAGAAGTGCAATCAGTCTACATAGGAGATTGCTTACATCTCATTTGCGCGACCCATCCTGGAATACTGCTCACGTGTATTGTAGCTATACAGAGTAGGACAAACGGGGGGGATATTGAATTTACTCAGAGAAGGGCAGCATGAATAATCGCATGTCTCTTGGATCCGCGGGAGAGTGTCTCAGACACGATGCAAAAACTGAAGTGGTAGGCTCTTAAAAATCGACATAAATTATCCCCATAAAGCACTCTTAGAAAATTTCGAGAGCCGGCTTTAAATAATGAGTCTACGTACGGCTCCCGTGCGGTTCCTGAGGACAAGATTAGATTAACAATATCACACAGAGGATTTCAACAATGATTCATCCCGCACTCCATACGTGAATGGAATAGAAAAGACCCCAATAACTGGTTCAAATACCCTCTGTCATGCACTTCACAGTGATTTGCCGAGTACAGATGTAGATGAAACAAAACAGACAAGACAGCGCAGAGCACGTGGTGCTCAAGAAGCGGTTAATAAAGTGTTGGCAGAAGAGCCAACACCGTGTTGCTAGAGGAGGCCGAAATGCACGCTTTTAATTACACGCAGACTGGCGTGAGGTCTGGAACAGGACAATGTCTTGAGAATTGCAAATAAAGTACGTAGATGATGTAATACTTAACTTTAATCAATAATTGGTGTACATCGCTCTTGACAGTACAGGTTTTATAATAAGCTCAATATAACTGGTAATGGCGCCTTGCTAGGTCGTAGCAAATGACGTAGTTGAAGGCTATGCTAACTATCGTCTCGGCAAATGACAGCGTATTTGTCAGTGTAGCATTGCTATGAACGTCGGCTGTACAACTGGGGCGAGTGCTAGTAAGTCTCTCTAGACCTGCCGTGTGGCGGCGCTCAGTCTGCGATCACTGACAGTGGCGACACGCGGGTCCGACGTATACTAATGGACCGCGGCCGATTTAAAGGCTACCACCTAGCAAGTGTGGTGTCTGGCGGTGATACCACAGTTAAGACTGATTGGTGGCTGGCCACTGCCATGTGACCCGTTGAAACGTCAGTCACCATGTTGCTTTAATCGTCAAACACACTGGCTGACATTCTCGCACCTCCCGCTAAGAAGGCGGCGCTCCTTTGTTCGTACCGCTGAGTGGGCACTCTTTCGCAGTACTACCGGCCATTGGCAGTGTGCGCCAAACGACTGTATCGCATCTCGCAAGTAAGTGGCTCATTGAGTTTGGGGAAGGTACACTCCACACGTCGATCCACTCTTTGACTTTGCTCTATTAGGAACAGTGTGCCGTAGAATACCATTGTCAAAGACCTTTCCAAAAAGATGTTTCATAAAATACTTGCCAGTGTGGTGGAGTACTTTCAAGAGTTCCGTAAAACTTAATTTCTTGTCGTACTTTTACAACAGATTTGTTAGTCCTCTACAGACCTTGCACATGAAAAACATATACACAAACCCGCACTAGACCTGTATGCTTTCTCCTAGAGATAAACTGTAAAATATTATGTTGGCAAATAAAAGTTCGTAGCGTTTTTGGTTTTTGTAATGGTTGTAAGTTAACGAGCATTTCGCTCTCATTTAAGTATACGGCCAAAAGAGTCAGCCTTCAGAAATAGTGAAACGAACCCTGTTGTCCAGGACCGGATAGCACAAAAGGCGCAGATTCACCACGACATGGGGGAAACTCACAGGCGTCTATTGTCTATTGAAACCTAAGCGCTGTATTGTGCGAGTGAGACAGACGAGAACCTACGTCATAGGGAAACCCAGAAGAATTCTTTTGAGGTCAAGAAGACGTAGAAGTGTTTAATATGGTGGACCTGAGATCAACCATAAAGGGAAAAACTTATGAAAGCAATTTAATTCTGTAGTAGTGCAGGGAATCAAGCCACAGTAATTTTAATCTGCCATCCTCCATAAATTTTCATGGTGATCCCAATAAAACTTTGTAAGTAGGCTGTTTGTTTTCTTATTGGCAACGTTACGTAGCGCTCTGTATGAAATTCACTGGCTGCGCTGTGTGCAGTCTGTGGCTAGTTTGCATTGTTGTCTGCCATTGTAGTGTTGGGCAGCGGCAGCTAGATGTGAACAGCGCTTAGCGTTGCGCAGTTGGAGGTGAGCCGCCAGCAGTGGTGGATGTGGGGAGAGAGATGGCGGAGTTTTGAAATTTGTAAGACTGGATGTCATGACCTGCTATGTATATTATGAGTTTTCAACACTATTAAGGTAAATACATTGTTTGTTCTCTATTAAAATCTTTCATTTGCTAACTATTCCTGTCAGTAGTTAGTGCCTTCCGTAGTTTGAATCTTTTATTTAGCTGGCAGTAGTGGCGCTCGCTGTATTGCAGTAGTTCGAGTAACGAAGATTTTTGTGAGGTAAGTGATTTGTGAAAGGTATAGGTTAATGTTAGTCAGGGCCATTCTTTTGTAGGGATTATTGAAAGTCAGATTGCGTTGCGCTAAAAATATTGTGTGTCAGTTTAAGCACAGTCATATATAATTGTTCAAAAGGGGACGTTTCAATATGAAATGCTACGAACATATTCACCAAGCCAAGAGCTCCAGTGTCCCAGTATCGACCTAGGTTTCATGGGAGTTTCCTTTGGTTGTAAGACAAACGCTGGGACTAAAACTCCGATCCCAGATATTCCCTGTCGGGAACACGTGCGCCCACTGCCAGTTTGTTGGGCGAGGGCCACAGTGGGTCGCAGGCCAACACGCCCGGTCCGCCTTCTACCAGAAAATGCAAGAAGGCTCGTCTATCTTACGCGGTGGTTATTCGTCATACACAGGGAAAATGGTTCCAATGGCTCTAAGCACTATGGGACTTAACTTCTGAGGTCATCAGTCCCCTAGAACTTAGAACTACTTAAACCCAACTAACCTAAGGACATCACACACATCCATACCCGAAGCAGGATTCGAACCTGCGACTGTAGCGGTCGCGCGGTTCCAGACTGTAGCGCCTAGAACAGCTCGGCCACTTCGGCCGGCATACGCAGGGAAAGTAAGCTGCTTATCGGCTACAGCAGAAAGTACCTACAAACCAGAAAATATGTCGTCTTAGGACAACCGAAGCAACCGCTTGAGATAACCATGCAAAAGCTGGTATTTGCTTAGTGTTCAGAGGTTTTTTTTTTTTACTAATGGTGAACTTGCAGGTCTCTGAAGATTCCGCCCGGAAGAGACAACGTTTTCCTGGAACTAATACAAAGGTGCTGCCGGACCTTTCAGTACCTTGGCATCCATTGAAGCTGTCAGCGAAGTATTAGTCATTGAGTACTATCGGTTACTTATAGTTAACGATTAGCATCTTTCTTTCTCTAGTTCTACTAAAAGTAATAACTTTACACAAGTCTTTCCATTGCTCAATGAGCAATCTACTGTTATTCAATAATAAATGTCCAAGTTGGAAATGGATGCAGACACTGGTCGTAAGATTTCTTTTCCGTACACGTCGGATGGTCAATTACGAGAACGGTATTTAGTTGACCCAAATCACTTCCTTTTCTTTTCAGTGTGCTTTTTATTTCTTTTCAAATGCAGCCAGGAAGCACATTCAGCGGCTCTGACTATAGCCTGTTAAGCGATTCGACGATTTAGGTGTTAATTAGTATTATTTTCCTTTTTGTAAAGTTGATAGTACATTATTACATGATTAATGTACCTTATTTTTCACTTTCAGATTCACGTTATTGCGGATTCCCATTCGTTGTCTGTGTTTACCTGCTCTGAAGGTGATAGGATGTCATCAGGACGCAGTGATGCGAGGACCGTACGTTCATTTCACACATTCTTCGTCTTCGCAGTTCAGACAACTTGCCCAGGACTGCTGATGAATCTCGATGCCTGACTCCTCCTTCAAATATGATTCGCTTGCTATCCTGAGGAAGGATAATGGGAGCTAGTGCCGGGGTGGGGAGATTTATAAACGAAAGCGGAAAGCGCCTGCCTGTGTGAAGTGTGACGACAGAGGGAAGAACTGCAAGCCCGTCGGTGCGGGGCAGACGGCTGTGCAGCTAACGCAATGCATCGTCCTCTGCAGGAAGGGCGTTTATGCCGCAGCGGTTTCTTGCCCGCGACTGCTTCTATTTTGTGTTTTTGCCTTTCTAAAATAAAAGCAGGCCCGGAGGTAGCGGCGGCGACTCACAGAGGCAGATGAGTATCTCTGGATGAAAGGCGCGCCAGCCGGCTAAGTAACCCGATAGCGGGCACGCCTTTACAAGAAGCAGACGGCGGTTTCGCCAGCGGCTTATGACGCGGCCGGCCCGACTCGGAGCTTTTAAACTAATCGGAAGCCGGCAAATGGAACAGAGCGCCGCGCTGCGCCTCGCTGCCGCCCCCTCGCAGCCACTGTGCGTTGGTTGTGACCGCGAGACAAAAGCCGTTGTGTCGCTCCTTACCCACCCCTATAGGCGCCGCCCGCTGCTCCTGCACTCGGCGTCTGCTTGTAAGATACAGCGTCTTCCAGCATCGTAGCTGCAGATTTATCTGAAGCCTGTCGTACCTACGGGATAGAATATTCTAGAATAGAATGTGCTAATTCAGGTCAGACAGGCTCTAAGTGTTTACCGAAGCCCTCCCACTTGAAACAGCTAGATAAAGGGACCAGTCTTGCTATCTGAATTTTTCCTTTCACATATTTTCGTCTTAAGAATATAGTAATTTTATACCAATTGTACTTTGTGTATCCTGTGTATCCTGTGTATTTTTTTGTTTTGCATTTCTTCTTTAACTAACAATTTAATCATATAACAACGAAGAAAGTACTAAATTCTGAAAATTGTCTAGTTTGTAGTAGCAAACGATCCACTATAGTTATCAAGGTGGTGAGTCACTCGGTACTGTTAATAAATAAGTAAGCAAATAAATAAATAGATGTACATATGGGTGTCTGATGACCTCCAGTCTGGAACCGCGCGACCGCTACGGTCGCAGGTTCGAATCCTGCCTCGGGCATGGATGTGTGTGATGTCCTTAGGTTAGTTAGGTTTAAATAGTTCTAAGTTCTAGGCGACTGATGACCTCACAAGTTAAGTCCCATAGTGCTCAGAGCCTTTTTTTCCGAACCAATCTGAAAATTAGATGTTTTAATATCGACAATGAACGTCTTAAAAACGTAGTAAAGTGGGAGTTACAGATTAAAAACCGTCCTTCGATGCTGACAAGAAAACCAGGCTCATTGTTACCGCTGTCAGCGATTTCTAGGTTTCAGTATCACAGTCGGTAGAAACGGAAACCATTTAGGTCCGCCTGTGTGTGTGTGTGTGTGTGTGTGTGTGTGTGTGTGTCCGACAGTATGAAATCCTTTTTTTTCAAAATGTCAAATACTGTCTGTAGTTCCTTAATGGTGTAGTAAATGTAAGCGTCTAAATTAGTGCAGTTCAAAGATACGACCACGTATGTCATATTTGGTACTTGCAAAATCTCACATGAAAACGTATGGGGTATTATATTCTATTGTGTTGTATGTTAACTGGGGATCTAGAAACGACGGAGAGGCTCCGTCCCCGCCGCAGCCTCAGTGGTCCACAACCCCACGACGACTACGGCAGTCCACTTTACCCCTCCACCGCTCCACATCGAACCCAGGGTTATTGTGCGGTTCGGCCCCCGGTGGACCCCCCAGGAAAAGTCTCACACCAGACGAGTGTAGCCCCTATGTTTGCGTGGTAGAATAATGGTGGTGTACGCGTACATCGAGAACGCAACATAGCGTAACTGAGGCGGAATAAGGGGAACCAGCTCGCATTCGCCGAGGCAGATGGAAAACCGCCTAAAACCATCCACAGACTGGCCGGTTCACCCACCACCACCTCTAGGTTGTGGTGGTTCACCGGACCTCGACACAAATCCGCCGGGTGGATTCGTGCCGGAGACCAGGCGTTCCTTCCCGCCCGGAAAGCCGTGCGTTAGACCGCACGGCCAACCGGGCGGGCTAACGTATAGGGTACTTCCTGTTAATGTGTAATCATGAAATTTGGCAAGAGGTAAGGTCTCAGAGTACAAGTAAAGGAAAAAAATCGCGAAATCGTCAATCTGTAATTATATCACACGAAAAAATATCGTCAATTATTTGCCAACTGTCTGTCTGTCCGTCCGTCTGTTAGGACGCCCTTTTTTTCGGAAGCGGTCTACGTATGAAGTTGAAATTTGTATCACCCTCTAAGAGCTATAGTCCCTTGGTGGCGTAGAAATATTAAGTTTCTATGTCAATGCAATCAAAAGATGCGGCCATTTGTGTCACGTAATTTGATACTCGCAAACTCACTCATAAAAATCTGTAGTGTACTTGCCGTCGACCTACAATCGTTAAAAATTTGGTAAGCAGTAAGGTTTCACCATAAAAGTAAAGGAAAAAAATCCGAAAATTGTTAATTTCTAATTATAGCGACTTAAAATTAAAACACTCTCGAAAATCTTAAAATTTCCGGGACCGAAATCTTGCCAGTATCATCGTCGACAACAGGCAAAAATCGTCGAGGTTCCCAATTCCCGGAATGGATAAACTGTCTATATACCCGTACACAACTATGTTTGTATGGAATCCTCAAAGCCGGTCGGTGTGGCCGAGCGGTTCTATGCGCTTCAGCCTGGAACCGCGCGACAGCTACGGTCGCAGGTTCTAATCCTGCCTCGGGCGTCGATGTGTGTGATGTCCTTAGGTTAGTTAGGTTTAAATAGTTCTAAGTTCTAGGGGACTGATGACCTCAGATGTTAAGTCCCATAGTGCTCAGACCCATTTGAATCCTCAAAGCGTGAGTCCTGCCAACGCCACCTAGAGAGGTGGCGTTGGTCCTGCTCGCACCTGGCCAATTTTCTCGTCATTTAAAGGGAACCTTTCCTGGACATTTGCCATAGCAACACCACTTCAACACACGTGCAACTTGAAACTTGTCGAAGGTGGCCGTGGGAGGAGTCTAGGGAAAGGATAGCAATATTTTTTCAACGAACTAAGGCAGAAATATTGGCTACGGTCGTACATAAGGGTGGGCTAATGCCAGTCATCGTTCATTCAGTTCATTCTCTCGTAGTGTCAAGTAGTGTGTACCCTTACTGCTTCGAATTACTTTCTAATTACTGAAAGGATACTTCGAATTAGGTAAGTACACTTTAAACAAAGTGTAGTAACAAGTAACTGATTCTAGGCGTATCCACTAGATGGAATTCAACTTTCCAAGCAAAAAAGATTTTTCCAGGCACATCAAGTGACTAAAATATCATTAAATGGTAAGCTGGTTCACCACCCATGCTAACAGCCGCAGATAATGAAGATGTGGCAGATATTATATGGCCTATTGAAATGGGTACTCGTGAAATTTGGGTAGAAAAGTGTGTTACAAGCCATAAAGTGATTCCAGGAACTAGTACGTTGAATGTTCAAGTATCTGGTGTGGAAAGAATACACACTACCGGAGAAAATCTGAAGAATATCATCATAACACAAATCAAAAATCGTTTATTACCAACTAATCATGGTAACACATGTTACCCATAACAACGTAGCTCGATCTAGATTCAAGAAACATACCTCCAGGATGCTTTAGAATATTCGAAGGCAATGAAATCTTCTCGGGGATTTGCTTGCAGCTGTCGACGAGATACTCAGTCTTACAACAAACGCGCGTTGATACAGTACAGGAGAATAAAGAAATCGAATTTGATTTAGGGAATGTACATTTTTTAGCTTGTGAAAACAATAATTTGCTCCTGAAATCATCAGTACTTGCTACACAAAGCTACAGAAAACTGCACTTCAGCAGTTGCGCTGAGTCGCCACATCCTCAGTTTCTGAAAGATGTATCTCCAAAGCAGGATATGCTCTCCGTAAACAATGCAACAGGCTGAAGGGGAATCTCTTTCCAAAAACGTTATTTTTACAGTCTGTCCAGAAAAAATTGCGGGATATGAAATGTCGGTTACTCCTGTATTTATGGATTAATAAATATTAGATGTGTTTGTAACTTTCTCTTTACACTATTCTATAGTTTCATCGTTGTTAAAGACGTCTATGATCAAATCTAAATAAACACTCGATGTTTATTAAGATTGCACATTCTTAGTTAAATACTAGCCGCGTGTTCAAAACTCCGAACAAACGTCTGTCAAATTTCCAGTGCCTGTAAAACCTTATCCAATTGAAAGTGCTGCGGAAAAGCAACGATAAAAATCGCACACGACATTGGTGTAATATTCTACAATGAAATAATAATAATGCTCTACAATAAAAGAACAAACATTATAGACTATTACCTGTCTCGCACCTGTTTCCTATCACAAAATTTAAATAGAAAAAAGGCAGTCATAGGAGAACTGTGACCAAGTTTCATCCTTACAAATTACTGAAATTACATTGGTTATTTAATTACGTACTGAATTTACTTAATGTGAATGACCAATGCCAGTCGTCACAATTTACTTAAATTATCGTGGTATATGCACAATATGTACTACAAAATACTTACGTTTACTATGAAACAATCTGGCAATGCAATACATATGCTGCATACTGAGAATACCAAAACCTAGCTCCTGCACTGCATTTAACGCAATTTCACATTAAGCAGCACATACCTAGCCGGTTAAAATTCTAAAATAAATATTCTGTGCACAGTAAATAATAATGAGAGCATGACAGTCCGAGTTGTGGCGTACGTCAAACAAAGATGCTGAAATATAAATTAAATTGTAAGTAAAACTAAAATAAAAACGTCGACATTGATGAAATGGCGAATTCAGATTTTAAGTGAGTGACTGACAAGTTTAAGACTCCAAAACTCATAGGGCCGCGAGAAATATCAAGCAATTTCCATACTTTTTCTTAAACTTTGCGTCAAAACTGGTAAAAGTGTCTACTTTTTCCTTAAATAACCGTTATTACGATAAACAAATATACTGTATTGGGATCTAAATAACAAAGAGTTTAGGAGCCTAATCAAATTATTGATTACTTGGATTAGTAACAAGCTTCAACTCCACATAAATTATGTATCGCAGTTACTACCACAAACGGTGACCGAGAGCGGATCTCGATCTTGGCTTTACACGGATATTTGGCTTACCAGGATATCCTAAGGAGAACCTACTCTGCCAATTTACATGGTATTTTAAGTATCAAATCCGGCGTGATCAGCTGTTAAGGATATAATTGAGATCAAGATAAACACAAAATAATAAGTTACTTATACAGAACAAAAATGATTAAATCCTTCTTACAGTCTGGATAAAACATAGAGATCACAAGAGGACAGGTTTGACTGAAAAATTTCTCTCTCTTCTGGGGCCACTGTAAACACCAAGTCTGAATACGTATCCGTCCAGATGACACACTCCTCGAGTCAATCCGTGTCACACCAAAGCCTGATACAAAGGAAACAAAAACAGCAGCCTTACTTCGGACTATCTTTGCGACTGGATTTACAGCTGTTTGCAGCGGGGTAGCCTGGATTTTGAGCCATTGTTAGGCGAAGAACTAATATTTGTTATGCTAAAGGGATGAGTAATACCAGTACTACTATTCAGGTAACATATTAATTATTTGACAGATATTTGTAATCTCTGACTTCTCACATGATACAGTTATCACTGAGAAATAGCATGTAAGGCATGCACAAAGTACTGAGTACTGTCTATCAATATGGTATCATTAGGAGGTGGGACGGATAGAAGAGATAGAGAAGATACAACGAAGAGCAGCGCGTTTCGTCACGGGATCGTTAAGTCGGTGCGAGAGCGTTACCGAATTGTTCAACGAACTCCATTGACAGACATTGCGAGGGAAGCATTGTGCTTCACGGAGAGGTTACTTTCGAAATTCTGTGAGAGCACTGTCCGGGACAGTTGGACAACACATTGCTTCCCCCCACAGACATCTCGCGTTATGACCAAGACGAGAAATTCGAGAAATTAGAGCCTATGCAGAGGCTTACCGGGAATCTTCCCACGCACCATTCGGAACAGGGAAGAAGGACCAATTAGTAGGTCCAGAAGTGCTCTCCGCCACACGGCATTAGGTGGCTTGCGAAGCATGATGTATATATAGATGTAGATGAAAGTGCTCTCTGGTAAAAACTGTATTACTATCCAATTAGATCTGGTGCAAGAACTGCCAGCTTTTTCTGACATAAAGACGCTCTATTCACTGAATGTTTAAAAGTCTAGTAGCCTTTGACCGCAAGATTACTGTGTGACAACTGAATTTGGTCAACCACACGAACACCTGTAAGTGCCAGTGTGTGGGAACACGAAGGAATGAAGGGGCGGGAGAATACTGTTCAAGTTACTGTCGACGATGACGTTACTACTGACGTGGCACAAGCTCGGACTAGGGAAGAGAATCAAACGTGTCCTTTCGAAAGGAACTATCCTAGCGTTGATCGACAGAGAAACAACGGAAACGTTAGCGTGGGTTGAGCGGAACCGCCGCCGTCTTGGTTGAGCGTTGTGTCCTCCATGTTCTCAACACTTGATCGACCTTGTACAAAAAAAAGAGTTGCACGGAAGGTCACAGATTTTGGATCCCACCTGGAAGGCGGCGCGTGGGTAGGAGCAGGAAATGGTGAATACTCTCGGTACTGCTCTTAGAAATGAAATGGTTTTACTATATCAATATTAACTGAATACATAACTTGCACTGAGGTGCGAAGCGTTAGACCCGTCGTAGTAGTACATAGTCTCAATAGCAAGGGAAGTGTCCCGGCCGTCTGCTCTTGATCAAATGGGCTGAGTCTACGGTGGTGCTCGCAGAGCTGAACAGCACCTGCTAGAGAGCGCTGTCGTCGTTGTCTGGCAACTAAGCCGTGGCATCGTTGCTATCGATACCACAAAGACGTTACTGATTTGCGACAGAATTTAAAAGAAATCCTGAAAACCCTTAGCTGAGAAGAAAGACGTCGCACAGCTGACGATAATCCGTCTTGAAAGCACCGGATTTCTAGGTGCAAACTGCTAATATTCCAAACGTTGATCCCATGGAGTATGCGAAGATAAAATTAGGCTAATGACGACTCACACAGAATAATGCAACCAATCATTCCTGTGTAAGGAACTTCACCTTAAGTTATAATAAAATGTGTCCTCCACGTATCTACATGTAATTTGTGCGTGCCTCTCCATGACGAGTAGTCGAAAGTAATAAGAGCAGAGGAAATCGTCCACTGAAGACGACGTGTTATCACCCTATTATTCCACGTAATTTCCATCCCGTTCTATGGCCTTCCTACAGCGAGAAACAAGGGCGGGTATGCCCTGTCGGTACCAATATTTGTCCTGGTGGCGAAGGCAGTGCTTCACTGTGTGAATCACATCCTCATCGTCTTCAAAATGTCTTCCACGGATGGCATCGTTTAATGATCCAAACAAGTTCGCTGCTACACGTCAGGTATGACAGCCATGGATGGTCTCCAAAATGGTTCAAATGGCTCTGAGTACTATGGGACTTAACATCCGAGGTCATCAGTCCCCTAGAACTTAGAACTACGTAAACCCAACTAACCTAAGGACATCACACACATCCATGCCCGAGGCAGGGTTCGAACCTGCGACCGTAGCGGTCGAGCGGTTCCAGACTGAAGCGCCTAGAACCGCTCGGCTATAACGGCCGGCCATCGATGGTCTCCCCGACCACTGAAAATAGTGGAGCTCTGCCGAACTGCTTTTGATGACCTCACCCTCCGCGTCCAGCGATTAAATGTACTTCCGTCGACAGAAAATGCTTCACAGACTTTGGTCAAGCGTTTGAGAATATTCCCCACAATTTGTTTCTCTGCAGTGAGAAATTCAATGACGGCACGTTGCTTGTAACGTACATCGCCTACAGACACAATTTTGAAACTGTCCTGTAGCTACGCTATCTGTCGGAAGTGACGGAAACTTGGTCATCTCACGCAAGAGACTTCGAATAATACATACGTAACGTTTAGCATTCGTGACATTGTTTTCGGCTCATCATCATCATCATCATCATCATCATTTAAGACTGGTTATGCCTTTCAGCGTTCAGTCTGGAGCATAGCCCCCTTATAAAATACCTCCATGATCCCCTATTCAGTGCTAACATTGGTGCCTATTCTGATGTTAAACCTATTACTTCAAAATCATTCTTAACCGAATCCAGGTACCTTCTCCTTGGTCTGCCCCGACTCCTCCTACCCTCTACTGCTGAGCCCATCTCTTGGGTAACCTTGCTTCTCCCATGCCTGTAACAGTTCGCCCTGACTGCTACATCTATAGAGTTCATTCCCAGTTTTTCTTTGATTTCCTCATTGTGGACACCCACCTGCCATTGTTCCCATCTACTAGTACCTGCAATCATCCTAGCTACTTTCATATCCGTAACCCCAACCTTGTTGATAAGGTAACCTGAATCCACCCAGCTTTCGCTCCCATACAACAAAGTTGGTCGAAAGATTGAACGGTGCACAGATAACTTAGTCTTGGTACTGACTTCCTTCTTGCAGAAGAGAGTAGAACGTAGCTGAGCGCTCACTGCATTAGCTTTGCTACACCTCGCTTCCAGTTCTTTCACTATGTTGCCATCCTGTGAGAATATGCATCCTAAGTACTTGAAACCGTCCACCTGTTCTAACTTTGTTCCTCCTATTTGGCACTCAATCCGTTTATATTTCTTTCCCACTGACATTACTTTCGTTTTGGAGATGCTAATCTTCATACCATAGTCCTTACATTTCTGATCTAGCTTTGAAATATTACTTTGCAATCTTTCAATCGAATCTGCCATCACAACTAAGTCATCCGCATATGCAAGACTGCTTATTTTGTGTTCACATATCTTAATCTCACCCAGTGAGATGTTTTCAACATATGATCCATAAATAATATGAACAACAGTGGAGACAGGTTGCAGCGATGTACACTCCTGGAAATGGAAAAAAGAACACATTGACACCGGTGTGTCAGACCCACCATACTTGCTCCGGACACTGCGAGAGGGCTGTACAAGCAATGATCACACGCACGGCACAGCGGACACACCAGGAACTGCGGTGTTGGCCGTCGAATGGCGCTAGCTGCGCAGCATTTGTGCACCGCCGCCGTCAGTGTCAGCCAGTTTGCCGTGGCATACGGAGCTCCATCGCAGTCTTTAACACTGGTAGCATGCCGCGACAGCGTGGACGTGAACCGTATGTGCAGTTGACGGACTTTGAGCGAGGGCGTATAGTGGGCATGCGGGAGGCCGGGTGGACGTACCGCCGAATTGCTCAACACGTGGGGCGTGAGGTCTCCACAGTACATCGATGTTGTCGCCAGTGGTCGGCGGAAGGTGCACGTGCCCGTCGACCTGGGACCGGACCGCAGCGACGCACGGATGCACGCCAAGACCGTAGGATCCTACGCAGTGCCGTAGGGGACCGCACCGCCACTTCCCAGCAAATTAGGGACACTGTTGCTCCTGGGGTATCGGCGAGGACCATTCGCAACCGTCTCCATGAAGCTGGGCTACGGTCCCGCACACCGTTAGGCCGTCTTCCGCTCACGCCCCAACATCGTGCAGCCCGCCTCCAGTGGTGTTGCGACAGGCGTGAATGGAGGGACGAATGGAGACGTGTCGTCTTCAGCGATGAGAGTCGCTTCTGCCTTGGTGCCAATGATGGTCGTATGCGTGTTTGGCGCCGTGCAGGTGATCGCCACAATCAGGACTGCATACGACCGAGGCACACAGGGCCAACACCCGGCATCATGGTGTGGGGAGCGATCTCCTACACTGGCCGTACACCACTGGTGATCGTCGAGGGGACACTGAATAGTGCACGGTACATCCAAACCGTCATCGAACCCATCGTTCTACCATTCCTAGACCGGCAAGGGAACTTGCTGTTCCAACAGGACAATGCACGTCCGCATGTATCCCGTGCCACCCAACGTGCTCTAGAAGGTGTAAGTCAACTACCCTGGCCAGCAAGATCTCCGGATCTGTCCCCCATTGAGCATGTTTGGGACTGGATGAAGCGTCGTCTCACGCGGTCTGCACGTCCGGCACGAACGCTGGTCCAACTGAGGCGCCAGGTGGAAATGGCATGGCAAGCCGTTCCACAGGACTACATCCAGCATCTCTACGATCGTCTCCATGGGAGAATAGCAGCCTGCATTGCTGCGAAAGGTGGATATACACTGTACTAGTGCCGACATTGTGCATGCTCTGTTGCCTGTGTCTATGTGCCTGTGGTTCTGTCAGTGTGATCATGTGATGTATCTGACCCCAGGAATGTGTCAATAAAGTTTCCCCTTCCTGGGACAATGAATTCACGGTGTTCTTATTTCAATTTCCAGGAGTGTATTACCCCTGAAACTACTCTGAACCACGAACTCAATTTACCGTCAACTCTTAACTGCTGCCTGACTGTCCATGTAAAGACCTTTAATTGCTTGCAAAAGTTTGCCTCCTATTCCATAATCTCGTAGAACAGACAATAACTTCCTCCTAGGAACGCGGTCATATGCCTTTTCTAGATCTATAAAGCATAGATACAATTCCCTGTTCCACTCATAATACTTCTCCATTATTTGCCGTAAGCTAAAGATCTGGTCCTGACAATCTCTAAGAGGCCTAAACCCACACTGATTTTCATCCAATTTGTCCTCAACTAATACTCGCACCTTCCTTTCAACAATACCTGAGAAGATTTTATCCACAACGCTGATTAAAGAGATACCTCTGTAGTTGTTACAATCTTTTCTGTTTCCATGTTTAAAGATTGGTGTGATTACTGCTTTTGTCCAGTCTGATGGAACCTGTCCCGACTCCCAGGCCATTTCAATTATCCTGTGCAGCCATTTAAGAAAAATGCGGTGCATTACTTTCTGGGCAGTCCTCGTAAGAGCGTTATCCAACAATTGAAGGCAGAAGTCTGAAAAGAAAAGCTGCGAAAAACTACTGCAGGAGTAGCTAATCTTTGCCCGGACGTCGGATATTGAAATATTCAAAAATGGCCACAGGCCTGTTGCCTTTGGGTGCTGCCGATTGCGGAATTTCCCGACTGCGTCCAAGCAAGGAGATTATGTTCTAGACTACATTGGGATTCGCGAGGAAATGTTACAGCTACGAGCCGAGAAACTTACATTACGCACTGACTCTTTTTACGACTGTGATACGTATCGAAACAAGGGAACAGACTACTTAAAACTGCCCGTGTGTGAGAACTGAGTATGGTGTCTTGCCGGCACGTGAAAATTGTCGGTACGGCCTGGGTACACAGCTGGACCGCAAAAGCGACAGGCGGCTGGGGATGAACGTCGGCCCCAATCCGCAGAGCCGACAGCTGTTGGCCGCGACGGCAAACCGACATCCTGGAGCTGCGGGTAACCACTCACCAGCACTTAGGCGAGGGCAACGTGTGGCGTCAACAACGGCTGCAACCACGTGACTCCAGGGTAAAAAACGCACAGCAAGCGAATTATTGTTGATGTTCCAAAGGAGTACTGTGCGACAGTCACACGATGATGCTACAAGCACTTACGTCAAATGGAAATCAGGAATAATTAGCTGACAAACATGGCGTTTCCCAGCTAATTATTTATAGCTGTGCCCGAGACTCCGTACGCGTCGAATTTATATTTTACTTATAAAGCATATCGGCATACAAGTTTCAGGTAGTAGGATTGGAGACACGAGAAAAGAACTTGTTTGTTTCACTAACACGGGAGAGCACCATGTATACGTGCGAAAAGCACCTAAAACTATGACCCACGCCCATAACACACAGCGTTCGACCTAGTGCTTTGTTTAAGGTCATGGCACAATAAAAGCTGAATGGAAACTGTACATCTTTAAAGCGAAATAGGACATTGTTACGAATAGGCAGGTTTCGGAGCATAAAAACTCGTTCGCCAGTGTTAAAGTCTGATGTTCTATAGTCATCTCGCCTCACGATCTTTATCGGACTCTTGAGACTGCGCATTACTCAATATTTTAGCCGTTCTGGCGTATTCAGAAGGCCTCGGCCGTTCCCTATGCATTTTTGTTAGTAAACAAAACATCAAAATGTAGTGAGTAGGCCGGCCGGTGTGGCCGTGCGGTTAAAGGCGCTTCAGTCTGGAACCGCGTGACCGCTACGGTCGCAGGTTCGAATCCTGCCTCGGGCATGGATGTGTGTGATGTCCTTAGGTTAGTTAGGTTTAAGTAGTTCTAAGTTCTAGGGGACTGATGACCACAGATGTTAAATGCCATAGTGCTCAGATCCATTTTTTTGTAGTGAGTAGACACCTAAATCGCACAGCAAACTTGATAAAATAGTTCTTCCTAGCAAAAAATACAAATAAAACCTGTCGAAAGAAGCAAAGTAATGTCTTTAAGTTTATAATATACAAAGCAAATCAGTAAATCTTCACATCGTAGCCAAGTAAATTCATTGTTAATTTGTATTCGTACGGATAAGACTGCGACGCATAATTCGGTCATTGACGTAAACTTTCGAAAGTACATCTGTCAATGAATTTTTAAAAAAAATACTAAAAATCTAACATAGCCATCTGTTGGTTTTTTGGTGCAAACCACTAAGCTGAGTAGACGTATTTAGATACAACTTTATTTGGCCCAAGCTACGCTCAAATTACCTATAAAAACGCCATGAATATTCTTATATTAGTTTTCGAGATTATCGTGTTCAAGCAGACAAGCACAAAGACACGACAGTATAGGCAGGATACATAATAATAATAATAATAATAATAATAATGTGACGGGACGGATGTAAACAACTATAAGGGGATATCTCTCCTTCAGGTCATGTACCAGACACTCTCGTCAAGAAGCTACACAAACATAACTCGAAATTAAGATCGACAAATACCAAGTGACTTCACATCAGCTTTCTCATGCGCAGAACAAATCTTCAACTTCAAGAAAGCATATGATACAGTTAACCGACAATCTCTTTTTGACGATCTTTAGGGGCAGGGGCGTCATGGGGCACATACTCACGGATACAAAAATGTAAAGAAAATTTATGGGAGGGTCATCAAAGCAACTTGCAGTTAAAACTGGGTCTTCTTCAAGTAGATGGACTGTCACCGTAACTGTTGGTTCTCACACCATATAAATTTATCAGAGAATGGGAAAAATAATTTGAAAATGAAAATCTCTGAAAGCCCACTCAGAGAGACGAAAGATGTCATTAAGATCCGCTTTGTTTAGCTTGCGGGCGGTGAAATCACAGCAATCAAACAGACGGAAGTACTCAAAGAATGACCTAAAAAACTGACCTACAAGTCTCGCTTTGAAAAAAGAAAAAAAGCAACTGTGTTCATTGACACTAAATTTAACTTTCAGAAATCAAGCACGATGTATGGACACATAAGTGGGCTACACATTTTAAGTATCTAGGAGAGATCAGAGAACTAACGGTGTTAGAAAATGAAGCATAAGGAGTTCAACTGAAGAAACTGAAGACGGCGTGCAGGAGAACACATCACATCTATCACAAAAAGCCATACACAGTCTAGACCCAACAAGAACGTGATCAAACCTATAACTCTGCACGCAATCGAAACTTCCATTCTTAACAGGAAAGGCGATCTGGAAAAATCCTGAAGGAAGAACAAAGGTATGTGATGAAAATTTTTGGTCAAGAAAAAGCAGGATGAATACATACTGCAATCAGGTAAACAGAGAAATGATCAAATCTGGCAGCAAATATTATAAAACCAAGACTGAAATTTTATGGATACGTTGTAAGACTCCCACCAATGAAGATTACACGCTAAATTGTGGCACAGTATAGCATGTGTCTAACAAGTTAAGAACGATATCGAGAGCGTCCAGACGGAAACGGTTGACAGCAAATTGTACAAAAAGGAAAGGAACCAAGTAAACTGAAGACAGAAAAGTAGCCCATGAAGACAGAATGAGAGCCATGTCGAATACCAGGAACTTCCATATAGAATTACTATATGAACTTACACGGACCATATGCAAATAATAACAATAATAAAAATATATCGTCGGTCATCACTCGCATCCAAATAGACTATGCACGTTTTTCATCTTATTACGGTCATTTCAGTTTGCATTCTTAAGTGACTATAGATTTTTACATGAAATTAACGTTCACATCACCTAGTGCATTCTATGTTTGGACACGAAGCTTCTATTTTTGTTGCTTAATGCCTTGAAGTTTGTAACGTTCCTCTTCAAATGCAGCGAAAGCTGTAGAGGCAGTCTGAAGCCACCATTTGAGATTTAAGGCAAGTTCCTTCCAAATCTATGACTGAAATGGGTCTCCTCAAATCTCCGGCCACTCAAAGAATTTTCCTGCAGACTTTTTTCACCTCTGGAAAGAGTTTCTTAATATGAAATGTGACAAACTGGAAATTGCACGGCCCCCTATAACTAAATGAGGAAAATTTGGAAATTTGTTGTAAGGTCCTATGGGACCAAACTGCTGAGCTCATCAGTCCCTAAGCTTACAAACTACTTAATCTAACTTAAACTAGCTTACGCCAAGGACAACACACACACACCCATGCCCGAGGGAGGACTCGAACTTCGAACCTCCGACAACTAAATGAGGAAGTCAGTTCAAAAGGCGGACGACGTAAGGGCATACAACATCTAATACGGCCGTACACAGTAACTCAATGTGCAGTTCAAAGCCTGTTTCTAGTTGGTAACAGCTTTGTGAATCTCTGTACGATGAATTTTATTTGATCTTCGTAACGCAGCATTGAGTTTTCACGAGATGCCGAACGAAAGTGCAGTTGGGTGTAAAGAGTCTTAATAACATCAATAATAATAATAATATTAATAATAATAACAACAATAGTAAGTACCTCGGGAGATTATACTGTCATTAAAGTTGAAAATTAGAACATGAATGCAGCACCGTCACTTTGTTTACACCTATTGTTTCTAAAACTTCGTCGTGTGTCTGCGATTTGTTACGAAGCTTGCATACAGTCCGTCATAATGCACTTACGACCTCAAAAAAATGGTTCAAATGGCTCTGAGCACTATGGGACTCAACTGCTGTGGTTATCAGTCCCCTAGAACTTAGAACTACTTAAACCTAAATAACCTAAGGACATCACACACATCCATGCCCGAGGCAGGATTCGAACCTGCGACCGTAGCAGTCGCACGGCTCCGGACTGCGCGCCTAGAACCGCGAGACCACCGCGGCCGGCCTTACGACCTCGACATGGTTCATACATCTTTGCCAGCACCTGAAATGTATCCTCCACAACAGAAGAACAAAAGACATTAAAGAGTTTTATGCTTAAAAAATTATAGGACACAGGGATGCACAACAGAATATTATGAAGGCTTACCTTGAATCGTCACTTTGCCCTTACCGCTTCTGATGGGATTAGCGTTGTCCCTGTCAGTCAGACATCTCGAGACGTCAGAGAGTTATGGCGGATGTATCTGCGTGCGCCTGCTGAAGGACGTAGTAAAGTGGCGACGTTTCGGAGAGCAGTCGACCTTGCCAAGCGGCGAGACGTTTTAGCGGGCGCCGTTAACGAAACGAGTAAACAAGTCCACTGACGCAAAGTTGCTACGGCACTTTATGACCTGTAAGCCTCGGAGAGTGTCGGAGAAACACCACCTATTTTCCGTTTAGGACTGAAAGAAGCGAATTGCAATTTCATCTTCAGGTGTGGCTCTTTTGCTGTCTTTATTGCAATTGAAATGTACTCTTAATTATTTACAGCACAGACTCCCCCCTCCATGTGTAACTACATTGGAACGTAAAGAACCGTTCAGAGTGACAGCTGCTAGATCATTACAAAACATTTTAATAGGTACGGGCGTATTTGCCACAGTTCTCTTGCCCTCCTCCAACTTGAGAGATTCAACACAAGCAACGGTAGAAGCCTCGCAGGTTAAAGTGGAATTTAAATCACCGCATTTTCGTTCTTCCACTCATCCTCGCAGCTAAAACATTACACATATTAGAAGTCAAGAAAATAACGTAGCGGACTTGTATGCAAGTTAAAAACTATCTTGCAGATTTCAGGCGGGCGCAAAGTCATCGGAAAAAGCATCGCAATTGTAAACTGCCACATATGTCATTAACAAAGGTAGAAGGAAGGAAGGAAGAAGCTTGGGAGGAAACAAAAGCAGCGTCTAACGTTCCCTCTTCGACACAGTGACTAGAGATTGAAACCATCCCAGCATTTTAGGAAACAACGGAAAATAAATCTGGACGGATGGTCGGGCGTCCCTAAAGTGGTTTGTATGTTTCGCCGTTACGTTAGCCACCTAGCTCTATTTCTACTCTTAATGCTGGTCACTTCCGCTTGCATGGCTTGGTGTTAAACTAAAAAGGTAGTAAATCTAATATCTGCCAATCCAGCCATGGTTTTACTACATCTTGCTGATACTTTTAATGATTTTCAACTCCATCCTCGGTAGGTGAGGAGCATCGTAACTAAAATCAGGATATAACTGGCTGAGTGAGCTGCACCTCTGGCCAAAGAAGATAATTTTTCTAAACTGTGTATTTCTTATGAAGTTCAGTGCCTTGAGGCTCTCTCTTGTGAGTAATCTTGCCATCACACAGAAATTCTCTTTACAGGCATTAGTCCCAGCGTACAAAATACTGTTGTAGTAATGTTAGCATACGATGAGTAATGTGTGATACAAACTGATGGAACATTTAAGATCCACTACGAACAAAATATAGCACTTGAAAGTTCGGGACAAATCGCTCCACATTTACAGAGCATCTCAGAGAATATAACGAGAAGCCAATCTTTGGAGAAGAACACAGAAAATCATCAAAATAAACGACGAAGAACATGGAAATTAACAAGGAAGTCATATATTTCTACACGATTAACAAGTGACTCTGATATGACTCATGCCACAGCGGAGGTGATTCCTACATTTTGTTTGCGATCAGTTGCAGGTACAGATGTTAAGAACGGAAGAGATGGATGTGTGAATGGAAGACGTGAAATGAAGAGCAGCAACGAGGGTTAGGATATAGTAAAGGGAGGATGGGGAGCGTGTTAGGTTCTTAATGAGCAAAACGACTATGAGGCAGCTGGTAGGGTAGGATAGGTGTGTGTTAAGAAAGCGCGTCGGGGTGAGTTATGGACCGTTTGAAGGTGGAAGGACATGCGAGGATATGTTGATACAGGTGCTAAAGCTAATCTGGGCTGGAATAGATTGAGGAGAGAATTTTTTTTTTTTTTCCTTCAGGTTTACATGATTTGAGGACGTGATGGAGTAATTTGAGAAGAAAAATCTGAGTGGCTGATAGAGAGCGCGTGCTGGAGAGGGAGACGAATACAGGAAACGATTTCGAATGCATGAAGCCTGGTTTACACGGAGACATTCGGTTGCGAATGTGAACTGCAGATGATTTTGCGTTTATTTTGGCAAGTGAAGATTATTATTCGTCTCTACAGTAGTCATATCGCTTTTCAAACTACGGAACTGGCGAATTTCTTTGAGACGTTTGTGATTCTACTTATCTGGGATATTTCTTTTCTCCGATTTTCCGACATTTTTTTCGCTTAAGTTTTTCGATAGAATTTTGTACATTCGCCGGTAACATCCGTATTTGCACGGCTGTGTCATTTAAGCAGGCTGTATCATCAATACCATAAGGATGGCTTCGTACTGATTTCAGACCATTACCCATCTGGCGATTATTGACCTTTGATGTCATATTATTTATTCCGGAACGTATTTTGGTAAGTAACTTCGACAGCGTCAGTCCTCCGATGTTATAAAGAACGAAGAAGTACCCCAACTGGTGTAGCACGCCGCACTTCATTCCAGTAAAGATCACCGTTCTCGTCCCACTAGCATCTCTAAAGAGCAGAACTTCGCATAAGGCAGCAATTTTTTTAAATTTCGCACTTTGTGTCGTCTTCATTGGAATGCAAACAGACCTAAAAACACCAACAACTAGCAGTTTCGTGTCGTGATAGTTGGAAGGTCCTGAACGACTTTCGCCCCTACTCGCCGAGCAAGGTAGTGTTTCTGCGTGAAGTAGGTCTTACGTTGGGAAACTTTTAAGAAATAGGGTACACAATTACAGGCTACCCCAGTGGAGATAAGGACTAACCCAAGAAGACTTTTGTAGGTGTGTAAGACAGCCGAAGGGTGTGTGCTGGCATAAGCTGGCGCCAGCACACTACGCAGCATAGAGATTGCGAGAAGATCGACAGAGGCCAAAATCAGACTCGCAGGAAACGCGCCGCCAACGCTCTCTCGGTCACCAGTATTTGGATGGTCGCCGTGGACCGGAGGGCGGGTCTGTCGCAGTCTGCCGCACCGAGTAAGTTCCAGTGTCATCAATCGCAGCCCTGTGGCAACTGCAGTAGCAGTTTGCTCCGCTGCTAACTCATAGCAACCATGTGAACATAGCGGACTCTGTACTTCACCAGCAGTGAGGCTAAGGTGGACTAGTTGTTTCACAGAGGAAGACTGCTCTGTAGTTCCTTCTGTAGATTGTCGCGCAGATGACAAAATGGTAGATATCGAAATAGATGACAGAGGGATAGAAAAACAATTAAAATCGCTCAACAGAGGAAAGGCCGCTGGACCTGATGGGATACCAGTTCGATTTTACACAGAGTACGGGAAGCAAATTTCCGCCCCCCCCCCCCCCCCCGCCCCACCCTTCCTTGTGCTCTAGAAGAGCGTAGCGTTCCAAAAGATTGGAAAGGGGCACAGGTTATTCCCGTTTTCAAGAAGGGACGTCGAACAGATGTGCAGAACAACAGACCTAAATCTCTAACGTCGATCAGTTGTAGAATTTTGGAACACGTATTATGTTCGAGTATAATGACTTTTCAGGAGAGTAGAAATCTACTCTGTAGGAATCAGCATGGGTTTCGAAAAATACGGTCGTGTGAAACCAAGCTCGCGCTATTCGTCCACGAGACTCAGAGGGCCATAGACACGGGTTCCCAGGTAGATGCCGTGCTTCTTGACTTCCGCAACGCGTTCGATACAGTTCCCCCCGGTAGTTTAATGAACAAACTAAGAGCATATGGACTATTAGACCAATTGTGTGATTGGATTGAAGAGTTTCTAGATAACAGAACGCAGCATGTCATTCTCAATGGAGAGAAGTCTTCCGAAGTAAGAGTGATTTCAGGTGTGCCGCAGGGGAGTGTCGTAGGACGGTAGCTATTCACAATATTTATTAATGACCTTGTGGATAACAACGGAAGTTCACTGAGGCTTTTTGCGGATGATGCTGTAGTATATCGAGAGATTGTAACAATGAAAAATTGTACTGAAATGCACGAGGATCTGCAACGAATTGACGCATGGTGCAGGGAATGGCAATTGAATCTCAATGTAGACAAGTGTAATGTACTGCGAATACACAGAAAGTAAGATCCTTTATCATTTAGCTACAATACAGCAGATCAGCAATTGGAAGCAGATAATTCCATGAATTATCTGGGAGTAGGCATTAGGAGTGATTTAAAATGAAATGACCATATAAAATTAATCACCGGTAAAGCAGATGCCAGTCTGAGATTCATAGGTAGAATCCTAAGGAAGTGCAGTCCGAAAACAAAGAAAGTAGGTTACAGTACACTTGTTCTCCCACTGCTTAAATACTGCTCACCGGTGTGGGATCCGTAACAGATAGGATTGATAGAAGAGATAGAGAAGATCCAACGGAAAACAGTGCGCTTCGTTACAGTATCATTTAGTAGTCGCGACCAAGCGAGGTGACGCAGGGCTAGGACACTGGACTCGTATTCGGGAGGACGACGGTTCATCCCGCGTCCGGCCATTCTGATTTAGGTTTCCACGATTTTCCTAAATCACTCCAGGCAAATGCCGGGATGGTTCCTTTGAGAGGGCATGGCCGTCTTCCTTCCCCGTCCTTCTCTAATCCGATGAGACCGATGACCTCGCTGTCTGTCCGGAGCTCGTGGTCGTGTGGTAGCGTTCTCGCTTCCCACGCCAGGGTTCCCGGGCTCGATTCCCGGCGGGGTCAGGGATTTTCTCTGCCTCGTGATGACTGGGTGTTGTGTGATGTCCTTAGGTTAGTTAGGTTTAAGTAGTTCTAAGCTCTAGGCGACTGATGACCATAGATGTTAAGTCCCATAGTGCTCAGAGCCATTTGAACCATTTGACCCTCGCTGTCTGGGCTCCTTCCCCCCCCCCCCTCCGCAAAAAAAAAAAAGTAGTCAGGAAAGCGTTACGGAGATGATAGATAAACTGGAGTGGAAAACTCTGAGTCAAGCAGCCTATTGAACCCCCCTACCTATACCTATATCTCGCGAAGAGACCATGAGGATAAAATCAGAGAGATTAGAGCCCACACAGAGGCATACCGACAATCTTTCCTTCCACGAAAAATATGGGACTGGAATAGAAGGGAGAACCGATAAAGGTACTCAAGGTACCCTTCGCCACACACCGTGAGGTGGCTTGCGGAGTATGGATGTAGATGTACACAGAGAGCTTGTACCATAGCGAGTATCTTGAGATAAGTAACTTTAGATTCTTATGAATAGAAATTCTAGTTAACATATGCGTGTAGTTTGTGTTACAGAAAGAGGATACTGGGCACTAAACAGCATCCTCTCATTGCTTTCGATGGTACAGCTCTACAGAGACAATGAGACAACATAAGAGGATGTGAGACTAATGTGTGATACGTTGACAATTTTGTGATATAGTTGGTGGGAAGTTATTAAACGTTGGCACTTAGATACACCTGAAATTGCAACCGCTGCTGGGGAAACGAGAGCGAAAGATCTCCCACACGAAAGGAAGCTAATTTTGTAGGTAATGTTGCGAAGCGCGGCGTCACGATCTGGTGGCGGTGGGCAGTGCGGTCTGCGCCATGTCGGGCGGAGGGTGCGTCCTGCATGCGGCGGCCTGCCTGCGGCTGCAGGTGATGGCCGAGGGCCGGCAGTCCACGCGGCGGCGCTGGCGGTGCAAAGTGCCGGTGAAGGCCGCGCGGCGTGCCGTGCCGTGTCGCGGGCGCCCAGCTGCACTAAAGTTAGCGCCACGCCGCGCCGGAACTAAACATAGCTGCCGCTGCCGCAGCCGTGGGCGCGGGACGCCACAGCACACCACACAGCGGCGTGCGAGGCGCCACTCGGTGGCCTCAAAACTGCGCGCCACTGCGTTTGGTTATGCTGTTATGGCTGGGACACGGCCATCAAAATTCAGAATTAACATTGGTACTCCTAACTGTTTTATTTAGAAAATACGAGGGGCGTTTGACAAGTAATGCAACACTTTTTGTTTCTCCGTTGGTTTCGGTTGAAAAAATGCGTAATTTGTCGTGTGACAACGTAGAATATTCCCAGCCTCTAGAGCGTCAAGTACACTACAACCCATTACAATTGCTACACCGAGAAGAAATGCACATGATAAACGGGTATTCATTGGACAAGTATATTATACTACAACTGACATGTGATTACACTTTCACGCAATTTGGGTGCATAGATCCTGAGAAATCAGTACCCAGAACAACCACCTGTGGCCGTAATAACGGAATTGATACGTCTGGGCAATGACTCAAACAGAGCTTGGATAGCGTGTATAGGTACAGCTGCCCATGCAGCTTCCACACGATACCACAGTTCATCATGAGTAGTGACTGACGTATTTTGAAGAGCCAGTTGCTCGGCCACCGTTGACCAGACGTTTTCAATTGGTGAGAGATCTGGAGATTGTGCTGGCCAGGGCAGCAGTCAAACATTTTCTATATCCAGAAAGGCCCGTACAGGACCTGCAGCGGTTCTAGGCGCTACAGTCTGGAGCCGCGTGACCGCTGCGGTCGCAGGTTCGAATCCTGCCTCGGGCATGGTTGTGTGTGATGCCATTACGTTAGTTAGGATTAAATAGTTCTAAGTTTTAGGGGACTGATCACCTCGCATGTTAAGTCCCATAGTGCTCAGAGCCATTTGAAACATTTTTGAAGGGTAGATCCACGGGTCTTAACACATCTGAAATGTAACGTCCACTGTTCAAAGTGCCGTCAATGCGAACAAGAGGTGATCGAGACGTATAACGAATGACACACAATACCATCACGCCGGGTGATACACCAGTATGGCGATGACGAATACACGCTTCCAATGTGCGTTCACCGCGATGTCGCCAAACACGGATGCGACCATAGTGATGCTGTAAACAGAACCTGGATTCATCCGAAAAAATGACGTTTTGTCATTCGTGGACTCAGGTTCGTCGATGAGTACACCATCGCAGGCGCTCCTGTCTGTGATGCAGCGTCAAGGGTAACCGCAGCCACGGTCTCCGAGCTGATAGTCCATGCTGCTGCAAACGTCGTCGAACTGTTCGTGCAGATGGTTGTTATCTCGCAAACGTCCCCATCTGTTCACTCAGGGATCGAGACGTGGCTGCACGATCCGTTACAGCCATGCGGATAAGATGCCTGTCATCTCGACTGCTAGTGATATGAGGCCGTTGGGATCCAGTACGGCGTTCCGTATTACCCTCCTGAACCCACGGATTCCATATTCTGCTAACAGTCATTGGATCCCGACCAACGCGACCAGCAATGTCGCGATACGATAAACCGCAATCGCGACAGGCCACAATCCGACCTTTATCAAAGTCAGAAACGTGATGGTACGCATTTCCCCTCCTTACACGAGGCATTAGAACAACGATTCACCAGGCAACGCCGGTCAACTGCTGTATGTGTATGAAAAATCGGTTGGAAACTTTCCTCATGTCAGCACGTTGTACGTGTCGCCACCGGCGCCAACCTAGTGTGAATGCTCTGAAAAGTTAATCATTTGCATACCACAGCATGTTATTCCTGTCAGTTAAATTTCGCGTTTGTAGCAAGTCATCTTCGTGGTGTAGCAATTTTAATGGCCATTAGTGTAGTTCCGATAGGTGGCGGCGTTGTAAGTAGCCTTCAAAATGGCGTCTGCAAAGGCCATGCGTTCCAGGCAGACAGCTGTCACTGCGTTCCTTTTGGCGGGAAACAATACTGTCAGGTGGCAGAATAAATGGTCAGATTCACATCTTACATGAGACCTTTACAAATCGCAATGAGATGGTGAAGATGATACCTAACGTAAATCGACAGTTATGAGAACATTTGCCTATCAATATGTAATGCAAAAAGGGATGACAGTCAATCGACGGTAATTAACACATCATTCCTATACAATGCATGTCTTTGAGCGGAAGGTAGAACAGGGAACGTGAGTCGGGTCGCTTTTAGTTTTGAAAAACCAGCTCCACACGGCGTAGCGAAGCCGCGCAGTGGGAGTTACGCCGGCGACCCCTTTTAAGGGGTGGCAGAAAGGACAGCGACCCCGGGGCAGGTGATTCAAGCTGGAGGGCCGCCCGTAGCGAGGACATCGGTACAAGAGCAGAGAAGAGGCTTTAGAAAAATGCGTTTCGAAATTCCAACGGGATACGAACAAAAGCAAGTGACGCATTTTTGTCCAGCGAGTGCGACACACGGTAAGGTCAATGTACTTTAGGCGTCTGGAACGGGCACAAAACGCCCGATTGGTGGAAACTCACTAGGAAGGAGAAATTACTGAAGTTTCGGCGCAGTTTGATAGAGGGACATTGCGATTGGTAGAGAGTGTTTCTACAAAATGACAGGAACGCTCCTATTGGTCGAAAAAAGCCGTGACGTGAGAAAGGAACCCAAGTGAGAGAGGCAGTTCTGCCATGAGAGGACAGGTGAGAAATTTTGCTGTGGACTCTTCTCTGAACTGGCGTCAAGTGCAGAGAAGAAATTGGTGTGGACACTGCGTTCACGGTGGCTGCACTCTGTAAGTAGGCTGTTTAGGTTTCTATATTGGCAACGCCATGTAGCGCTCTGTATGAAAATCACTGGCTGTGCTGTGTGCAGTCTGTGGCTGGTTGGCATTGTTGAAAAACTCTCTATTGTAGAGGGCAGTGGATGTGAACAGCGCGTAGCGTTGCGCAGTTGGAGGTGAGCCGCCAGCAGTGGTGGATGTGGGGAGAGAAATGGCGGAGTTTTGAGAGCGGATGATCTGGACGTGTGTCCATCAGAGACAGTAAACTTGTAAGACTGGATGTCATGAACTGCTACATATATTATGACTTTTGAACACTATTAAGGTAAATACGTTGTTTGTTCTCTACCAAAATCTTTCATTTGCTGTCTAAGCCTATCAGTAGTTAGTGCCTTCAGTAGTTAGAATCTTTTATTTAGCTGGCAGTATTGGCGCTCGCTGTATTGCAGTAGTTCGAGTAACGAAGATTTTTGTGAGGTAAGTGATTCATGGAAGGTATAGTTTATTATTAGTCAGGGCCATTCTTTTGTAGGGATTATTGAAAGTCAGATTGCGTTGCGCTATATTGTGTGTCAGTTTAGTGTTGATCAGAATAAGTAAAGAGAGAAATGTCTGAGTACGTTCGGTTTTGCTCAGCTGTTTGAAAATCAAATAACGTAAGAGGTTTATCAGCACAGTAATTCATAAATTTTTTTAAGGGGACGTTTCAACTCCAGCTGAAATTAGCTGTAGCAACGTTTAGGTCCAACTGTGAAGAAACGAACCAGCCAGATTAGTTAATTGTTCTTGCGAGAACTGAGAGGGCACTATAATATGCACGCTGCTCCAACCATGCGCGTGTATATCGCCACATAATAAGACTAGGCCTGAGTACACGTTTTCTCGCATAATGAGAAACATAGGGAAAGTTTCTGCTGGAAAATTTAGCAAAGGCCAGATTAGTTTTGTAGAAATTTAATTGGGAGACAGCGGCCTTGCAGACAGCAGCACGTCACAGCTTAAGGTAAATACCGCGTACAGAGGCGTAAACTTTGTTGGCTCACCAGCTTGCGTCCACTGTAAACTCGAGCCGGCCGCGGTGGTCATGCGGTTCTAGGCGCTCAGTCCGGAACCGCGCGACTGCTACGGTCGCAGGTTCGAATCCTGCCTCGGGCATGGATGTGTGTGATGTCCTTAGGTTAGTTAGGTTCAAGTAGTTCTAAGCTCTAGGGGACTGATGACCACAGATGTTAAGTCCCATAGTGCTCAAAGCCATTTGAACCATTTGTAAACTCGAGCGGCCTTGGGTAATCTTGCGCTCAGATTTGTCACTTGGCTAATCATCCACCGTAGACTTGATTGTCATCCTAAACAATACCGAACTTTGAACCAGAATCTGACGATTTTCGTAGTACTGACCAACATCGTAACGTATGTGTAGGAGCAATTTTGTAAAGAAACGTCCAATTAAACTTTCATAATATTGTCCTTAAGATTAATGTTCTTTCAGAGAGTTAATATTTAACATTGTCGTGTATAAACTTATTTCACTTTTTGATGTTGGCAAGATGCGTTATCCATTGCGCTGTTTTTATGTAGGCGAGTTGAAAACTGTGTGAAAAGCTGTAATGTGGTGAGAAATATTGCGACATTAAACTTGTCATTTCACCTCACACAGTTGTTCTCCATTCTAGAATAAGCAAGGAAAACAACAAAACCCCAGCAACCATACAATACCATTGCAGATATTCATAGGCGTTTGCAGAATGTCTACGAAATCCTAGCAGTGAACAAATGCATAGTGAGTTGTCGGGTGAGGCGTCTGTCATCATCGCAAGAAGGTCACTTAAACACGTCCGATCTCCCGCGTGCCAGCTGGCCGCACACAGCTTTGACTCCTGCAAAGTTGGAACGTGCGGACACTCTCACTCGAGGTGATCGACGGATCACAATAAAGCACATCGCTGCTCAACTGGACGTCTCGATTGGTAATGCTGACACACTCGTCCATCAGTTGGGGTACTCAAAGGTGGTGCCCGCTGGGTTCCTCGCTGCTTAACAGCAGCTCATAAAGAGCAACAAAATTGCTTGCGCGTTACGGCGCCGATGGTGACAACTTTTTGTCGAACATCGTCTCACGAGATGAAACATGGGTTCACCTCTACGAACTGGAAACAAAACCGCAATCCATGGAGTGCTCCCACACCACCTCTCCTCGGAAGAAAAAGTTCAACACCCTCGGCCAGTAAAGCCATTAGGATTCTGGGAATATGAATGGGTTTATCTGTTTGGCGTCCACTCTCATGGTGTAACAATCAACTTTTAAGTGTATACCGTTACCCTCAGGAAAAGGAAGAAACGATTTCAACGTGTTCGTCGCCACAAAGTGGAAAGGGAACTCCTCCTTCTCCATAACAACATAAGGCCTCACAAAAGTCTGCACACCCCTAGTACAGCTCACGAGACTTCAATGGACTGTTCTTCCTCATCCTCCCTACAGCTTGTATCTCTCACCTTCCGACTTCCTTCTGTTTGTCTCTATGAAAGATGCGCTTCACGGGAAGCAGTACGCGGATGATGGGGAGATAATCGATGCACCAAGACGTTGGATCCGACGTCGACTTGTGGAATGGTACCATTCGTGCGTACGGACCCTCCCAGTTGGGTGCCGTATGGTCGTCGCGTTGAACCGAGATTAGGTTGAAAAACAAGGTTTTGTGGTTAAAAAAGTGGAGAATAATATGGTTCATTGGAAATTTGAATAAAACCAACCTGCAACCTGCTTTCAGAAATAAGCGTTTTGCAATATTTATTGACAATCTCTCGCATATATATATATATATGTTGTTGTGGTCTTCAGTCCTGAGACTGGTTTGATGCAGCTCTCCATGCTACTCTATCCTGTGCAAGCTTCTTCATCTCCCAGTACCTACTGCAACCTACATCCTTCTGAATCTGCTTAGTGTATTCATCTCTTGGTCTCCCCCTACGATTTTTACCCTCCACGCTGCTCTCCCAATACTAAATTGGTGATCCCTTGATGCCTCAGAACATGTCCTACCAACCGATCCCTTCTTCTAGTCAAGTTGTGCCACAAACTCCTCTTCTCCCCAATCCTATTCAGTACCTCCTCATTAGTTATGTGATCTACCCATCTAATCTTCAGCATTCTTCTGTAGCACCACATTTTGAAAGCTTCTATTCTCTTCTTGTCCAAACTATTTACCGTCCATGTTTCACTTCCATACATGGCTACACTCCATACAAATACTTTCAGAAATGACTTCCTGACACTTAAATCTATATTCGATGTTAACAAATTTCCCTTCTTCAGAAACGCTTTCCTTGCCATTGCCAGTCTACATTTTATATCCTCTCTACTTCTACCATCATCAGTTATTTTGCTCCCCAAATAGCAAAACTCCTTTACTACTTTAAGTGTCTCATTTCCTAATCTAATACCCTCAACATCACCCGACTTAATTTGACTACATTCCATTGTCCTCGTTTTGCTTTTGTTGATGTTCATGATGTCCTATCAAGACACTGTCCATTCCGTTCAACTGCTCTTCCAAGTCCTTTGCTGTCTCTGACAGAATTACAATGTCATCGGCGAACCTCAAGGTTTTTATTTCTTCTCCATGGATTTTAATACCTATTCCGAATTTTTCTTTTGTTTCCTTTACTGCTTGCTCAATATACAGATTGAATAACATCGGGGAGAGGCTACAACCCTGTCTTACTCCCTTCCCAATCACTGATTCCCTCTCATGTCCCTCGACTCTTATAACTGCCATCTGGTTTCTGTACAAATTGTAAATAGCCTTTCGCTCCATGTATTTTACCCGAGCCACCTTTAGAATTTGAAAGAGAGTATTCCAGTCAACATTGTCAAAAGCTTTCTCTAAATCTACAAATGCTAGAAACGTAGGTTTGCCTTTTCTTAATCTTTCTTCTAAGATAAGTCGTAAGGTCAGTATTGCCTCACGTGTTCCAGTATTTCTACGGAATCCAAACTGATCTTCCCCGAGGTCGGCTTCTGCTAGTTTTTCCATTCGTCTGTAAAGAATTCGTGTTAGTATTTTGCAGCTGTGGCTTATTAAACTGATTGTTCGGTAACTCTCACATCTGTCAACACCTGCTTTCTTTGGGATTGGAATTATTATATTCTTCTTGAAGTCTGAGGGTATTTCGCCTGTTTCATACATCTTGCTCACCAGATGGTAGAGTTTTGCCAGGACTGGCTCTCCCAAGGCCGTCAGTAGTTCCAATGGAATGTTGTCTACTCCCGGGGCCGTGTTTCGACTCAGGTCTTTCAGTGCTCTGTCAAACTCTTCACGCAGTATCGTATCTCCCATTTCATCTTCATCTACATCCTCTTCCATTTCCACAATATTGTCCTCAAGTACATCGCCCTTGTATAGACCCTCTGTATACTCCTTCCACCTTTCTGCTTTCCCTTCTTTGCTTAGAACTGGGTTGCCATCTGAGCTCTTGATATTCATACAAGTGGTTCTCTTCTCTCCAAAGGTCTCTTTAATTTTCCTGTAGGCAGTATCTATCTTACCCCTAGTGAGACAAGCCTCTACATCCTTACATTTGTCCTCTAGCCATCCCTGCTTATCCATTTTGCACTTCCTGTCGATCTCATTTTTGAGACGTTTGTATTCCTTTTTGCCTGCTTCATTTACTGCATTTTTATATTTTCTCCTTTCATCAATTAAATTCAATATTTTTCTGTTACCCAAGGATTTCTACTAGCCCTCGTCTTTTTACCTACTTGATCCTCTGCTGCCTTCACTACTTCATCCCTCAAAGCTACCCATTCCTCTTATACTGTATTTCTTTCCCCCATTCCTGTCAATTTTTCTCTTATGCTCTCCTTGAAACTCTCTACAACATCTGGTTTAGTCAGTTTATCCAGGTCCCATCTCCTTATATTACCACCTTTTTGCAGTTTCTTCAGTTTTAATCTACAGTTCATAACCAATAGATTGTGGTCAGAGTCGACCTCTGCTCCTGCAAATGTCTTACAGTTTAAAACCTGATTCCTAAATCTCTGTCTTACCATTATATAATCTATCTGATACCTTTTAGTATCTCCAGGGTTCTTCCATGTACACAACCTTCTATCATGATTCTTAAACCAAGTGTTAGCTATGATTAAGTTGTGCTCTGTGCAAAATTCTACCAGGCGGCTTCCTCTTTCATTTCTTAGCCCCAATCCATATTCACCTACTACGTTTCCTTCTATCCCTTTTCCTACACTCGAATTCCAGTCACCCATGACTATTAAATTTTCGTCTCCCTTCACTATCTGAATAATTTCTTTTATTTCATCATACATTTCTTCAATTTCTTCGTCATCTGCAGAGCTAGTTGGCATATAAACTTGTACTACTGTAGTTTTTTTAGTCCTATCTACGAAAGGTTATATAAGCTGGTCGTAGATTGTGTTCCAACAGCATAGAGAAAGAAGTGATGACACTTTCTGCAGGACCTGAGCATAATTTTGCAGGACAATGCTGAAGCACGTACAGTGTAAGCTGTTACCGATTTCTTTGACTGATGGGGCTGCTAAGTGCTATAACACGTACTGCACTGCCCTGACGTAAGTCCTCGTAAGTTCAACTCGATTTCTAAACTGAAGGAAACACTTCACGGCATTCGCTTCAGAACTGCAACAAATGCTTCGGGCAATAGACAGGCCTGTCAATACAACTGGTGCTGATAAGCGTATCCTACGACTTCCACATCGTTGGAAATGGGTTACACAAACTGCTGGTGACTACTTTGAAAGCCAGTAAAACTTTGAAACACCTTTCTGTTTTGTACGAGCTATAAATAAATAGTTGCCACTACTAAAGTTCCAACACATATATATATTTCATAGATGGGACTAAAACACGCAAAACTGTTGTTAACAGTTGATTAAATAAAATACATTGCTTAAACAGTGGTTGCAATAAACCCTTCCACTTTAATGCACATCACTTACACGATATTCCTCGGCGCGTGATGGAGGAGATTAGGGTTAGTGATCAACTGCTTGATTCCAGAAAATATCAGATAGTTGTTTAACGGTCGGCCAACCCATACTAATTCACGAATGAGTACCTTTTCCACGGCACCACTTTCCCTCTTGTTCTACCGTCTTCTGGCAAGTGCATTCCAGTAGTCACCATCACCTTGCGGCAGTACCTCGCCTTCCCATGTTCTGCACCGTACAGTTCTGAAAAGTCTCCAATGATACGACAGAAGTCCCTAAGAGATCGAAGTCCTGGAGTTACTGAAATGTAAATAATAGGAAAAATTCGCTGTTATGCTATATGTATACCAAAGAAGGCTGTGCCTCGCACGTAGGTTAGAAGGTGCACCTTGCCCGAAACCGAACGTTTCCATGACAGGAGAATCCTGCGACCGTTGCACCATTTGCTCGTTCCCTCAAATTAAAATACGGATTGGACAACTCGCTTCGAACAAACAAATAAACAAACGAACACACACACACACACACACACACACACACACACACACTGCGCGCGAGATTTGAGGAACCCTTCTGTGGAAATAAGAGGCATTCCTTCACAGTATCTCAGTTCGTCTGACTAATGTCAACAACAGTAAGTCCAACAGGGTCGATGCACTGGCAGTGTACACCTGTTAAGTGGTGAACTGACAGCTTTTCTGGAAGCTCCTATGTGATGCCGAGTGTGGCCTTCCTCAACGCATCGATTCCACATTAGGATGACAGTCGTAAACTCCCGACCAACACGAGAATTTTGTGAAACGATAGAACGCAGTCTCTTACGCCATGACCCTACCCCTGTCGAATTCCGATAGGCGATGACAGACATTACTATTCCTTCTCCTCATACGAGGTGTAATACCGTCTTCCAACAAACAACGAACTGTCACACGTAGTGTATTCTTCCATTACCAAGGGCGTAACGGGCAGATAGTTTCATGTGTGGCACCTTAATAGTTACACACAGCGTTTCGGTTGTTTTTCTCTCTCCCACAACCGCGTTACAAACTTTACGACCTGATGCTTTCTGCATGGCCGTGACGGCATCGCAACTGGACTACACTTGTCAGTATAGACTAACCGTTTCTAGTCCACGTGTTCACGGATCAACACCTGACTTCCAGTCCAGGGGAAAATATGCGGTGGCCGAGCGGTTCTAAGCGCTTCAGTCCGGAACCGCGCGACTGCTACGGTCGCAGGTTAGAATCCTGCCTCGGGCATGGATGTGTGTGATGTCCTTAGGTTAGTTAGGCTTAAGTAGTTCTAAAATCTAGGGGACTGATGACCTTAGAAGTTAAGTCCCATAGTGCTCAGACCCATTTGAACCATTTGATACTATCACTCTGCATGACACTGCTGCAGACAATTAAAATACGTACCATCTGATGTTGAATCGCTAGATGGTTCGAAAGTGGTAATGGATTAATAAAAAAGTTGAAGTTCGAATCAGAAGGCGACTGGTTGCAGTAATTTCAAGAAATATAATTATAAGTGACTTCGGCATTGGAATGTTTTTGAACGCCAGCTCAGGGACTGCGAGACATTTGGTTGTCGGTCTGGGTGTGTCGTGTCGCTGCGGCGGCAGCATGAATACGCGCTGCGCGCCTCACTGCGGTTCGTCCCCGCGGGATACGCCGTTCGTTCCCGGCGGAGCTGCGGTCCCGTTAGCCCGACTCAGTCACGGCCCAAGGTCGCCGACCGGCCGTCCGCGCCTGACGTAAAACCGAGGAGGGTCCGCCGCCCGTAACTGGCTGCACCCAGCACGCCAGCGTCAGCGTAGGCTGCGGCTCGTATCGGCAGCGGAACTACAGCTGCCGTTTGTACCTCTACCAGCAGTCGCTGTACAGTTCCGAACAGCTGATATCTGACAGAACGCAACTGCAGTCTTCGGCGCCTGTGGCAGAAACGTGCAGGGCTAAATGCCACAGTGAGAACCAACGAGATATCGAACACCTTCTTAATAATAGCCCAGTATCATTAGGAACTGAGCCGCCCGGCAAACTAAATCAGCAAATTGCGCTGGAATGCCTTCGTTTCTGGCGGTACGCGCTATCAACTGAGACGACCAAACAAGCTTATTAACGTCGTCATAATTTTCCCAACCAACTTTTCAGTAAGGCGTTCTTGCCTACGTAACCGCGTCGTCATATTGCTGAAACATAGCAACATTTTGTCCACTGAAATACATTCAACTTAACTGTACTACGTTATTGCAGAACCTGTGTTTTTCAGAAATAAGTGCATGTCCGAAGGAGCATTGCATCGTGCTTGTTTACAACACAGGCACTTCAAATCTCGTATTTATCTGCCCATACCAGGCAATGATTTTCGAGTAAAATGTCTCTTCCTCCCCCACCCCCGTACGGGAATTCCATAATGTGTACGAGTGCAGGTTGTGACGCATGAAAGACCACATACAGAAGACTGGTTGTGGCCATAAGTCGTCAACGGGTAGCCAAAGCTGTTATGGCGACCCTTTGCGTAAAACGGGGAATCTCGGTTCGGCTCCCAGTCCGGCACAAATTTTCCAATGTCGTTTTAGCTTGCACACCTATATCTAATACAATTAAGTTGAATTTTAGGAATAAATTTCAATATTTGAAACTGTAGTTACTCATAAAATTTGCACTGTTGCAAGTACCGAAACACTGGTCACAGTGTGACGACTCGTGCACCTATAGACAATATTTTTCACGGCCCCAATTTTTATTTGTTTGACGGCTCGGCATCAGCAATCATTTTTCTCGAAACTCGAGTTTCGAGTCTGAAATACCTTCTTTGGGACAGATACAAGGCTTTGGGCTCCGTTTACATGGCCATGGTCGTTGAAGCGCCCTAGCTCTCGATTACAATGGGGTTAGTTCTTACCTTAACTGTCCGAAGCGATTTTCACTGCCAGGCTGTATAACAGTGTCCTTCTGAGAGCTGCAGATATTTCAGCTCTTGGCATGGAATGAGTAGTGGAGTATAAATCTGGATATGAAAAAAAGCATGTAGCATTCATTGTTGGTGCTAACGATCGGACCATCGGATTAAAACGTTTAACCTCGCCATAATTCCACTTACACTGCTAGTCTTTGAAATTGCAGTACTAAGAAAGCAGTACGCAACTTACTCCAAACTGACAAGCTTCCTTATGTAAAATATTAACAAATCCCAGCAGTCACACATAGTTAAATACGAGTAACGTCACCTGCATTCTGTATACAGGGTGTTACGGGTACAAGCACAGATATTTCTATTTGTGATTGAGAACAACGTACTTATCATGACATCAGTGTCTACGTCATTTGCAGACTAACAACTATAGCTATTAGAAGTAGTCTGTTTTTAGATTGGTTACTAGCTCCAAGTACATATGGCAAGAACAAGACAAAATGGTTCAAATGGCTCTGAGCACTATGGGGCTTAGCTTCTGAGGTCATCAGTCCCCTAGAACTTAGAACTTCTTAAACCGAACCAACCTAAGGACATCACACACATCCATGCCCGAGGCAGGATTCGAACCTGCGACCGTAGCAGTCGCGCGGTTCCAGACTGTAGCGCCTACAGCCGCTCGGTCACTCCGGCCGGCTAGTGATAGTATCCGTTGGTTGGATGTTGGTGTACACAGTATTCTGGGAAACAGTCAGTATGTTTTCCAGAATACTGTGTACACCAACATCCAACCAACGGATACTAATCATTCTATATGACTCCCACGCTACTGCAGACAATTAATACACAGAAATTGGTACAGCTGTCCAGTATCGTGTAGGGCCACCGCGAGCACGCACAAGTGCCGCAACGCGACGTGGCATGGTCTCGACTAACGCCTGAAGTACTGCTGGAGGGAACTGAAGTCATGAATCCTGCAGGGCCGTCCATAAATCCGTAAGAGTACGAGGAGGTGGAAATCTCTTCTGTACAGCATCCCACATAGGCTCAATAATGTCTGGGGAGTCTGGTGGCCAGCGGAAGTATTTAAACTCAGAACTGTGTCCCTGGAGCTGTGTCTCCGTAGCAATTCTGGACGTGTGGGGTGTCACATTGTCCGTTCGAATGCACAATGGCCATGAATGGATGCAGGTGATGAGACAGGATGCTTACGTACGTGTCACCCGTCACAGTCGTATCTAGACGTATCAGGGGTACCATATCACACCAACTGCATTCGCCCCACACCATTAGAGCGCCCCCACCAGCTTGAACAATGCCCTGCTGACATGCAGGACCCATGGGTTCATGAGGTTGGCTCCATACTCGTACACGTCTATCCGCTCGATACAATTTGAAACGACACTCGTCCAATGGTTCAAGTGGCTCTGAGCACTATGGGACTCAACTGCTGTGGTCATAAGTCCCCTAGAACTTAGAACTACTTAAACCTAACTAACCTAAGGACAGCACACAACATCCAGCCATCACGAGGCAGAGAAAATCCCCGACCCCGCCGGGAATCGAACCCGGGAACCCGGGCGTGGGAAGCGAGAACGCTACCGCACGACCACGAGATGCGGGCGACACTCGTCCGATCAGCAACATGTTTCCGGTCATCAACAGTCCAATGTCGGTGTTGGCGGGCTCAGGGTTTGCGTAAAGCTTTGTATCGTGCAGCCATCAAGGGTACAGGAGTGGGCCTTCTGCTCCGGAAGCCCATATCGATGATATTTCTTTGAGTGGTTCGCACGGAGACACTTGCTGATGGCCCAGCATTGAAATTTCCAGCAATTTGCGGAAGGGTCGCACTTCTGTCACGTTGAACGATTCCTTCAGTCGTCTTAGGTGCCGTTCTTATTGGATCATTTTCCGGCCGCAGCGATATCGGAGATTTGATGTTTTACCGGATTCCTGATATTCAGGGTACACTCGTGAAATGGTCGTACGGGGAAATCTCCACTTCGTCGCTACCTCGGAAATGCTGTGTTCCATGGCTCGTGCGCCGACTGTTACACCACGTTCAAATTCACTTAAATCTTAATAACCTGACATTCTAGCAGCAGTAACCGATCTAACAACCGCGCCAAACACTGGTTGTCTTATGTAGGCGTTACCGACCGCAGCCCCGTATTCTGACTGTTTACAGATCTCTGTATTAGATTACGCGTGCGACCGCTACGGTCACAGGTTCGAATCCTGCCTCGGGCATGGATGTGTGTGATGTCCTTAGGTTGGTTAGGTTTAAGTTGTTCTAAGTTCTAGGAGATTGATGACCTCAGAAGTTGAGCCCCATAGTGCTCAGAGCCATTTGAACCATTTGATTACGCGTGCCTATAACAGTTTCTTTGTCACTTCAGTGTATATGTACCATCTGATGATGAATCACTAGACGATTCGAAACCGGTAATGGAAAAATCAAAAAGTTGAAGAACGAAACAAAAGGCGATTGGTTGAAGTAATTTCCAGAAACCGTTATTCATCATAGTCACAGTGTTCTTCATTCAAAATGGATAAAATATTTACTTCCTAATTATTTATGGTTATATTTCGTTTACGATGCGGTTGTTCTTATCGAAATTGACGGGTTATATAGTCAATATCTTCATGCTTCGGACTGTTTGGAAATGAACTACGGAGCCTAGTTCAATTGTGCAGGAGGGACCCAATACCAAATGTATGTGAAGTCTCTTTATTTATCACCCCAAACGTGGAAGAGAGTAAATACGAAATAAATGAAGCTACTAGCGGTGAGTAAATATTAGCTGTGATTTTGTACACCACTGCTCATAATATTAATAATAAAAATGTAATAATAATAATAATAATTCACCTATGAATTCCTTTATGTATTCTTCTTTCCGAAGACACAAACAATGAAGCGAGACGGTAGTGCTGGTACGCCACTGAAACAAGTCTGACACATACGCCTATGCGTCCGCCATTAACAGTAACTGACTGGAAACTACCGGGTGGCTATAATTAATGTGCAGTCACTCATAAAGGTCCAGTGTTGGCTGTAATTATCGTATAACAGCGAAACTTGGTAGATACTCTAATTCGTTAATGCGACACCGATCTACGCTGCAAAAACATTAGTTCAATCTTTGGCCACCTGGCGCTGCGAGAACAAGAGACGTACAGAATTTTTTACGTGTGTAATGGATTAGTAATGGGACGTAGTCAGGAAGGAGCAAACAGATGAAAATGCTGATTTTATTATTAAGTGCCGTTTACACAACTTGTTCAGTACAAGCGCCGGAGACGCCCGAGATGCTGCATCTATGGAACAACGTGAGTTCCGGTGGAAACTCAGCCATGTGTTACTGTATATTGGTCCCATATCAGGTAGAGACCGAACGTGTCCCTGGTAAACACGTTCTTTTATACATCCCCAGAGCCAAAAGTGGCTTGGATTCAGATCGGTTGATCTTCCAGGCTATGCACCTGAAAAACCTCTGGAGATAACAAGCTCGTTTAAGTTTGCAATAAGTAGATCTCTCATTGGGCATGCGACATATTCCACGAAAACAGTGGTTTCCACAAAGTTGCGCTCTTCCAAAGCAGGAATCACATGCTGCACAAGGATTTCTCGATGACGTGCAGAGTGGCAAAAATAGCTCTCAGCACTATGAGACTTAACTGCTGAGGTCATCAGTCCCCTAGAACTTAGAACTACTTAACCCTAACTAGCCTAAGGATTCGAACCTGCGACCGTAGCGGTCGCGCGGTTCCAGACTGTAGCGCCTAGAACCGCTCGTTTATTCCGGCCGGCCACACGGCGAGTGCAATGGTTCTTAGTGCACAACGCGCAGTGTAACAGTACCCAAAATTTGGCAGTTCTGTGTATTCATTGCACCTTGCAGTGTATTCCATAGAATACTGCCCGGCCACACGTCATGATTTTCTACCCGTGCCATACGACCGAGAGCAAATTCAGAACGTTGCTGCGGATCAAGAGATTTCAGTTGCTGCACCGTCTGGATCTTGCATTGGTACAAGTGTAAGAGAGACCACAAAATATTCTGTACTGTTGACCATGGTGTTGACAATTCTCGCGAGACTGCACCAGCATCACCGCTATCCAGGGAACGTGTTGCATGGCCAGTTACAGCAACAGCAACCTTGTCAATAACTTCCACCGGGGTAGGACACCTTTCTCATCCAGGTGCTATATTAAATTTTTCTTTATATCGTTTAATGCCATGGGCCTCTCCTCAGACCTTTCACTGGGCGATACTCTCTCAACGCAGCACTGTAATTGCTGCCGTTCACATAAAACAGTTTCACTAACAGCGTACGGTCTCTCTTGTCGATAGTCATGCTATTAACTCACGTTATGGCTTGTCAGACGACAGTGTGGATGTCATACCCTCATACAAACAGTGTACATCGCCCGATGTGCACCAGGTGGCCAGAATTACAGCGTAAATCGATATCGCATTTACACATTAGCATCTCTGCCATGCTTCGCTGGGATACTACAATTACAGTCCACATTGGACCTCCGTAAATAGCTGCAATTTAGTAGTAATTGTAACCATCCGGTATAATCCCCATTACGTGCAATATTATGGATACGGCGGCATACGTAAGTTTAATTTACGGATGAAATTGTTACTGTCCAGTCGCATACCTGCGAGGAATGATTTGTAGTAAACAAATTGTAATCCACTGAAATCTATTCTGTGTCTTCTGTACGTTATCAGTCCGTTCGCAGTTTTTTTCCCCCCAGACTTCTATCCTCAGCAAAGTAATTTTTTTTTATAATGTTCGTCGTCCCAAACGACAGAAATGGTGAGTACATTGTCATAAAGATATTTTAAGGGATAGAATTAAAGGGAGAATATAAAAATCAAAAAGACAAGGATCAAATATCACAGGTAGCAGAGGTACGGGAATGGCAACGATCTGAGTTATCCGCCGCGCGGAAGGGCTGCACGGTTAGACGTGCCATGTTACGGATGGCGCTGCCCCTCCTGCCGGAGGTTCGAGTCCTCCCTCGGGCATGCGTGTGTCTTCTCCTCAGCTAAAGTTAGGATAATTTAGTTTAAGTAGTGTGTAAGTCTAGGAACCGAAGACTTCAGCAGTTAGGAATTCACACACATCTGAACATTCTGAGTTATCCTGCTACTCATTCAACAACACACACGTGACCAATCAAAATATTCCTTGCAACGGTTTGTGTTGTAAATGTTCGTACACTGACGAAACGGTCAACCTGAAGGTTAACAACGGCGCTTTTAAGAAAGGTTTTCTGGGTGCAGGGCCGCTTTGTGTTATAGAATAACTACTGCTAAATACAGTCTCTCTACAACTACGCCAGTGTTTAAGGTCAACATTTTGAGCATTTGATATGATAGTGATAAGAATAAAGACACCGGCCGTATGTAGAAGTTACCTGTTTGCCTACATCTGGTACGGCAGGACGGACGCTTACCCACGTGACGCCTCGACAATCGTGTGCGGCGCTGTTAGGTCGTTACTGTTCCATCAAGTTCGACACGTGTTTTGCTGCTGAAGTACTGTCCGAATATGAAAAACTATGTAGCTGCCTTTAAGAAAATTAGTTGGTGTCGTCATTCGGCAACTATCAGGTTGGTGCGACGTTTGTAATATTTTTCATAAGTTTAATGAACACAACAGATACACATAACAGAGACTTCAGTCATCAGTAAAATATTCTCCGTTACTATTTACAAGAGTCTGCCATCGCTGGGACAAGTTTTCCATTCCGCAGCTGTAGAAATCACGTGGCTTTGAAGGAAGAACTCGTCGTGCCATGTTCGGATCGCATTTACATCCGGAAAGGAAGTTTCTCGGAAGTTGTTCGATAGAGAGCAGAAAAGGTCAAAATAGAAGGGCGCTGGACCAGGCGAATAAGATAGTTGTGGAATAATTTCCCAACCCAACTCCGGTATAGAATTTTTTCAAACTAGCATAATGTGGGCGGGTGCTATCGTGGTGCAGCATCACTTCGTGCAGTTTTCATCGTCGTTGTTCTTGGATTGCGTATGCAAGACGTCTCAGCTGGCGGCAATAAATGTCACCAGTGAGGGTTGAACCTCGGGGAAGTAGTTCGTAGTACACCACACCGTCGTTATTCCACCAGATGCATAACAGTATCTTTTGTGGATGCGCGCAGGTCTTTGAGCCCAGACAAAACAGCTACTCCCCGTACAATCATTCCATCCTTTTCCTTATGTTAGCATAAAGACGCCACTTCACGTGACTAGTAACGATACAGGATAAGAATGGTGTTGTTCTCGAGTCAATTGATGACAAGCAAGCAGAAATGCAGCTATAGCCACCAGCTGATTTTCGTGATTTTGACTTAGAGAATGACTTATTTTTGAACCTTCCACGTTGCATGCAAATGCCGCACGATGGTGGAATGATCACAGTTCATCATGTTTGCCAATTCTTGGGTTCACTGAGTGTATCATTGTGAATTAATTCGTTGAAACGATCTTCATCAAACCCCGAAAGTCTTCATGAACGTGGAGACTCCTTAAAACGACAAAACCACTTTCTTGCCGTGCTCTGTCCAGTGGTATTATCCCCAAACACGGCGAAAAATTTTTCTGGCTGTCTCCGCTGCTGTGACCAGTCTACTAAACTCTAACAGAAAAATATGTCGGAAAAGTTCCGATTTCTCCAGTTGGCACTCCATTTTCCAGGGTCCACAGCTCCACTGACTATCTCCAAATGACAAAATGACAATATATGAACTCAAATACCAATAGTGAACTAGAAATAAAAAACCCGTAGTAACCGGAAAATCAACATGTAAAGCAGCAAAGGCTACGAACTTACGCATCAACCTAATATAAATGCAACACCTTACACAACTTGTTTCGCATATTATACTCCTGGCCTACCCTCACATTTTCCACTCCATTGCTCCTTCCACCACCATTCTGAACTACTACTGGATGCGTCAGCAGACGTCCCACTAACATGTGCCTTTTTCTGAAAAAAAGATCTTCCGCAGGCTTCTGTCCTGAGCTGTTCTTTGTATTACTCCCCCATTTCCTACTTCGTATCTCCACAAAAATTTCAACATTTTTCGACAGTACCACATTTCCAAATTCTAATGGCTCTGATCACTGTGGGACTTAACATCTGAGGTCATCAGTCCCCTACACTCAGAACTACTCAAACCTAACCAAACTAAGGACCTCACACACATCCATGCCTGAGGCAAGATTCGAACCTGCGACCGTAGCAGCAGTACGGTTCCGGACTGAAGTGCCTAGAACCGCTCGACCACATTTCATACGCTTCCATTTCCTTCTCCAGATTTAAGGTTACCAGCGTTTCAGCCCCGTACAATGCTGTGTTCCAGATGTACAATTCAGTAAATTTCTCCTCAGTTTTATATCAACGTCCGTGAATAACGCTTCCTCCGCCTGTGCCAGTCTGCTGCTGAGATCTCCATTGCATCGGTTATTCGGCGAAACCTTGCTTCCTAGGTAAGAGAAATGTTTTGCGTCTGTCAACACTAGGTCGTAACCAATTGCGTAATTTGATGTAGAGTATTTATTTCGCCATCTGTCCACAGCTAGGTGCAATTTGATTTTTGCTCCTGAGCGCGCTGAGGTCTTAGTGAGTTGCCTGCCTGGTACCATAGGTTGAAATGCTAAACTGCGAAACTTGCGAATTGGATAAAACGTACGACACAGAGACTGCAGTTCGCCACGGGCAAAGCTAGAGAGGATCGCTAAAGACCTCGGCTGCAAGGTAGCGTTGCTGCCTCTGGATCACGGGGTCCCGGGTTCGATTCCCTGCCGGGTTGGGGATTTTCTCTGCCCGGGGACTGGGTGTTTGTGTTGTCCTCATCATTTCATCATCACAATCATCATCATTCATGACAGTGGAGATTGGACTATCCAAACATCGTCGTCGTCGTCGTCACCACCACCACCACCGGTTGCAATGTGGTTACAATAACTCGGAAATGTTCGTGACGGTTGATGTTTGTGACATTCGGAATTCTCGGCTGCGGGCGAGTACTACGCTCGTGAGAGAGTGGATGCCAAAGAGGAGCAGCAGTAAGGGCTGCAAAGAGGCATGGGGGGGGGGGGGGAGGGGGGGAGGGAGAGGCATGCCGAGTGCAGAGCAGGGGCCGGACGTGTGTCACATCACAGGTAGGCAGGTAGGCAGCGAGAGGCAGAGAGAGTGCCCCGCTTTGTCTCCTCCCCCCCCCCCCCCCCGACGGCCGCACTTCAAAGCAGGCCGCGCAGCCCGCCCTCGCTACATATGTGTGCGTTCCCCAGCCCTGCGTGGCGCTGGCGCACACTTTGTGCGGGTCATGAATCTTTCGCGTGCACACACACACACACACACACACACACACACACACACACACACACAAAGACACTGGTTACGTACGCAGTTAAGGGTCTTTCAAAAAGCGCTTTGGTTTTGAATCGAGTAGTATATTTTCAATATGACTTTCTTTCGTTTAGATCGCGAGTTCATAAACTGGCATTACCGGTTCCGAGTGCGCTAGTACTCTTCTACAGATCTAAAACAGACAGAAATAAACTTCGTTCATGGAAAGTTCCATCTACTTACAAAAAGTGCAATGTGAAAAGAAAGTGACAAAGAAAGTACCGTAAAATATCGTTACAGAATGTAGCGCAGCACATATTTTACATCTAAGTACTGAGTCATAAAACTACTGTGTGTGTTCAAAAAATGGTTCAAATGGCTCTGAGCACTATGGGACTCAACTGCTGTGGTCATCAGTCCCCTAGAACTTAGAACTACTCAAACCTAACTAACCTAAGGACATCACACACATCCATGCCCGAGGCAGGATTCGAACCTGCGACCGTAGCAGTCGCACGGTTCCTGACTGCGCGCCTAGAACCGCGAGACCACCGCGGCCGGCCTGTGTGTGTTCGTGATGCTGCTATTTGATACAATAGCTAGAGGGCACTCTTTTATGCACAATTACATAACAAAATGTATCATTTTTATTAAATAATATATACAGCAACAATTACTTGCTAGTAATATTTTATTTGCACGAGATGTTTCGGCAGCATGCTGCCATCATCAGGTGCATTTACAGTCACTTTTAGATTGTAATTAAAAAGATGTGAGGTTTCTGTTGTTTTGTGTGCCCGTTAGGTTCCTAAACAGGCGTCTTTGTCGACACACAAACGCACATCCACACACAACAAAGGTAACTAACTTCACTTCATTTTAATTAGAATATAGAAGTAACTGTGCTGCCCAAACGCGTCATGCTAATAAAATATTACTAGCAAGCGACTGTTGCAGTACATATTATTTAATAAAAATCTTACAACACAGTCAGAGCCCTCTAACAACGTCCATATAGTCTGAATAAACGTTAAGTTTTTTTTTTAAATTATCATATTAAAAAACGTTAAACAATATGCAAAGCATCAACAAAAGCAAAACGAGAAAAATGGAATGTAATCGAATTAAATCAGGTGATGCTGACGGAATTAGATTAGGAAATGAAACACTTAAAGTAGTAAATGAGTTTTGCTATTTGGGGAGCAAAACAACTGATGATGTTCGAAGTAGAGAGGATATAAAATGAAGACTGGCGATAGCAAGGAAAGCGTCTCTGACGAAGAGAAATTTGTTAACATCGAGTATAGATTTAAGTGTCAGGAAGTCTTTTCTGAAAGTATTTGTATGGAATATAACCATGTATGGATGTGAAACGTGAACTATAAACGGTTTAGACAAGAAGAGTATAGAAGCTTTTGAAACGTGGTGCTACAGGAAAACGATCATGTAACTAACGAGGAGATACTGAATAGAACTGGGGAGAAGAGGAATTTGTGGCACAATTACACTAGAACTTGGGATCAATTGATAGGACACGTTCTGAGGCATCAAGGGATCACCAATTTAGTACTGGAGGGAAGCGTGGAGGGTAAAAATAGTACAGGGAGACCAAGAGTTGAATACACTAAGCAGATTCCGAAGGATGTAGGTTGCAGTTGTTACTCGGAGATGAAGATGCTTGCACAGGATAGAGTAGCATGGAGAGCTGCATCAAATCAGTCTTTGGACTGAAGACCACAACAAAAAGAGTCCTATAATGTTGCATAGGAAGTATGGCAGTCCAATGTTTTCGTGCAGCACAACAAAGTGCGATAAATTTGCTTAATTTTAGAAAGTACGTAACTCCATGACTATTGCTGTTTCTATAATTAATTCTGGTACCACCATTCACCGTTTTTCGTTTTTTATGAACATTTGATTTGTTTGTGTTGCAGATAAAGGCTGTATATAGCTATTATTCTTTGCGATATTAAGTGTTTGATATATTATGGTTGATGAAACAAAAGGAAACGGAGTAAAGGTGTCATGTTGATTATTATGGAATTGAAATAATTAACAATGTTGTGTGGAGGGAAAAGTATGTGAAGGACAAAAGTGGTAATACCGTTCCAGCATGACAAACTGGTCCCAATTGCAGCTGTAAAATTTTTGGAAATTTGTGGTAAGTTCCTATGGGACCAAAACTGCTGAGGTCATCGATCCCTAGGCTTACACACTACCTGATCTAACTTTAACTGACGCTAAGGACAACACACACCCTCGTGCCCAAGGGAGGACTCGAGCCTCCGATGGGGGTGGGAGGGGGGGTGGGGGAGAGCCGCCCGAACCGTGGCAAAGCGCGTAAGACCGCTCGGGGCTACCCCGCGCGGCCAATTGCAGCTGTAACATAGGTATTCCGTGATGCAGAAGACGAACAATAAAACAAATTTCTGACTGATTTAACAGTTTGGAAAGCAGGGATGAGCAACATCTGTGTTTGCAAAGGTTAATAGAGTGTCAGTCTGTACAGAGAAAACGTCCTATGAAAGAAAACAGTTTGGTAACGTCAGGCTTTAGCTTCACTTACCACATCATCAATGAACCAGGAAAGGAAATGTGTCACAAGGCTGCTATTAGTCTACGTGGTTTAAACTGTGATGGAAGAATTAACCATATAAGGACATTACTGCTTTCGTGTAAATCTCCAAGAGATCAACGTGGGAAAAATGTTACCGTAAATGTGAAGTCTCCTAACATTAAAATGCCACATCCACAGTCATGTTGAATCACTCCTTACAAAACAGTGTCTTTACTCCGGAAACAGACATAGTACTAGGACTAAATGTTACAGAAAATAATCATTAATTTTGCCATCTAAATGAATGTGTTGTCTTACACCTAATGAAGCAGGAAATTTTCTTAGTGTCCTTATCATCAATAGCCTTAAAAATGATTAAGGACGCAAAAAAAGGACGTAATACATATTCTTCAAATTATGTTAGTATGAATTTAACTAGGGTGCTAGTACAACTTACTGATCTACCATGTTTTGTTGAGATACGTGCATTTTATGCTTCAGATGCTTCTGTTTGTTGTAGCATTAAAAATTATAATAGCATACTCTTTGAATCCGTACAATGTAATGCAAACTTTAGAAACAATTTGAGTCCTACAACTTAACAATTTGTTATCCTGCACACAGAAAAACATTTGTTTTCGTATTATCTGACCTGCAGTCAGTTATTTTCTGCTCCTGAACATTTTGCTGTTCTTGACTGAACGCAGTTTCTAAATTAACTGATTCAAATATACTGTACCTAACCATTACTTGTACTGTTCCTCCAGCTGGTAACAGCTCGTGTGATACGTTGATTAGTAAGAAACCAATAAAGCATAAGGAAAAAGCCGAACAAACAGAAAAGGCGTGCAATAATTATCTTGTGTCTCATAGTCTAAACTAACGGTCTAGGGAATAATAGCAGTCCCTCGTGTTACAGCTAAGTCCCTCAGGAAGTGACGTAATGCAGGATAACAATAAGCAACGAACAATAAGGCATCGAGAGAAACACCAGTCGACGGCAAGAAAGGACTCGTGCGCAGACGTCGCGTAAGCCAGTCGGCGGTCACGCAATCGGCGATTACAACAGGGGCTTCTATGACGCCCGTAGATTGCGCAGACGGCACATGGCGAAAACGCGGCAACTGCTGGGCTGGTACCTCTGCAGAGATTTGCACATAAGCGGTTCGTGAGCCCGGCGCGCAGCTGGCAGGGGAAACAATCGACGCCTGTTTGTGAAGGCCAGCGCTTTGTGACGGCGCGTCAGCTGTGCCCGAGGAAGAGGAAGAGAGAGTCAGCCGGCACAGTGGTGCTTCTCCTCCTCTGCTGCAGCCAGATGGCGCTACTGTGACCTTCCCACACATCTCAGGGTAAGCTGGCTGACCTGCCCGTCCCAGATTCTGACCAGCCATAACATTAGGACCATCGACCTACTATCGGTGTAAACCCATCCCGGCAATCCGAGCGTCATCTGGCGAGGAATGACAGCTAGTCAGGTTTATCGGATCGCGAGATTGCTGCTCGCGTTGGTCGAAATCCAATGACTGTTAGCAGAATATCGAATCGGTGGGTTCAAGAGGGTAATACGGAACGCCTTGCTGGATCCCAACGGCCTCGTATCACTAGCAGTCGAGATCACAGACATCTTATCCGCATGGCTGTAACGGATCGTGCAGCCATGTCTCGATCCCTGAGCAAACAGATGGAGACGTTTGTAAGACAACAACCATCTGCACGAACAGTTCGACGACGTTTACAGCAGCATGGACTATTAGCTCCGGAGACCATGGCTGCGGTTACCCTTGACGCTGTATCACAGACAGGAGCGCCTGTGATGGTGTACTCAACGACGAACCTGGGTACACGAATGTCAAAACGTCATTTTTTCTTATGAATCCCCGTTCTGTTTACAGCATCATGATGGTCGCATCCGTGTTTGGCAACATCGCGGTGAACACACATTGGAAGCGTGTATTCGTCATCGTCATATTGGTGTTGGTATAGGGTGCCATCGGTTACACGTCTCGGTCACCTCTTGTTCGCATTGACGGCACTTTGAACAGTGGACGTTACATTTCAGATGTGTTACGACACGTGGCTCTACCCATCATTCGATTTCTGCGAAACCCGACATTTCAGCAGGATAATACACGACCGTATGTTGCAGGTCCTGTACGGGCCTTTCTGGATACAGAAAATGTTTGACTGCTGCCCTGGCCAGCACCCTCTCCAGATCTCTCACCAATTGAAAACGTCTGGTCAATGGTGGTCGAGCAACTGGCTCGTCACAATACGCCAGTCACTACCTTTGATGAACTGTGGTATCGTGTCGAAGCTGCATGGGCAGCTGTACCTGTACACGCCATCCAAGCTCTGTTTGACTCAAAGCTCAGGCGTATCAAGGCCGTTATTACGGCCAGAGGTGGTTGTTCTGGTTACTGATTTCTCAGAATCTATGCAGCCAAATTGCGTGATAATGTAATCACATGTCAGTTCTAGTATAATATATTTGTCCAATGAATACCCGCTTATCATCTGCTTTCTTATTGGTGTAGCAATTATAATGACCAGTAGAGTAGTGTCTGTGAGGGTGCTGCCTTGGGTAGAATGGAGAAGGCACGCGATCTGAGTTTGACCGAGGGCGGACTGTGATGACCCGGAGGCTCGGCACTAGTATTTCGGAAACTGCACGACCTGTCGGGTGTTCGAAGAGTGCTGTGCTGAGTGTCTTCAACACGCGACGAAAGCAAGTGGAACGACGTCCGGAAGTTGTAGGGTTGGGCGGCCGCTCCTCATTACAGTTGTCTGACGTTGTACGCTGGGCAGACTGGTGAAACAGGACAGGCGTCGAACTGCGGCCTAACTATTATCGGACTTTAATGCTGGACAGAGTAGCAGTGCGTCTGAACACACTGTGCACCGAGCACTCCTAACGACGGGCCTCCTCAGCCGACGACTTATGCATCACTACGACATCGACATCTACGACTGAAATGGGCAAGTGACCAAACGGACTCGACGTTGATGCAGTGACAGAGCGTTGCGTTGTATGATGAATTCCGATAGCTTCTTCATCATGCCGATGGGAGGACACGAGCCGGCCGAAGTGGCCGTGCGGTTAAAGGCGCTGCAGTCTGGAACCGCAAGACCGCTACGGTCGCAGGTTCGAATCCTGCCTCGGGCATGGATGTTTGTGATGTCCTTAGGTTAGTTAGGTTTAACTAGTTCTAAGTTCTAGGGGACTAATAACCTCAGCAGTTGAGTCCCATAGTGCTCAGACCATTTGAACCATTTTTTTGGAGGACACGAATCCTAAGTCTTCCAGGGGAACAGCTCCTTGACACCTGTACTGCGGAACGGGAACAAGCTGGCGGCGACTTCATGATGCTGTGGGGAACATTCACGTGAGCATCCATCGGTCCAACGGAGCTCTCGCAAGGCATCATGATGGCCAAAGTGTATCGTACACTGGTTAAAGACAGCGTACATCCTTCCACGACGATTATGTTTCCCGATGGCAGTGGGATTTTTCAAGTGCCAGATCACAAGGTCAGGAGCGTGATGGAGCGATTCGACGAACAGAGTGGCGAGTTGTAATTGATGTGGTCGCCGCCATCTGTGATGTGCTTGAACGTGGTGTCAGAGCTCATCGATCCCTTCCACGAAATTTACTGGAATTAGGTGACGTACGTGTGCAGATGTGGTGCTAGCCCTCTCCAGCGACCTACGAAGGCCTCACTGCTTCCGTGCCACGACACGCCGCCGCTGTTACCCCTGCCAAAGGTGGACAAACCGGCTATGAGGTAGCTGGTCATAATGGTCCGGCTGATCAGTGCAGGCAGTGCGAGGGTTGATGGGGGCCCCACTACAGGAACGTATTCGTCACGTACAGCGGAACAGCCTCAACGGTTTGTTGACTGATCACCCGGCAGCGATCACTAAAGGTGTCCTCTCTCGTGGCGTGAAAACGCACGTGGACGAGAAGCTGGTCACGTTACAGCGTGGGATTGCACGTTGCACTAAATCCGCGGAGCGTGAAATAAAGAATATGGTATGTTACATTTTTCCGTCGTGGACAAGAACGTAGCCAATCAGACGCGACAGCGTTTTATGTCATAAGCAGAAAAGAGGTCTCGCCGTATTTTATGCCTTTAAACACATCGTATTTGTTGGGTTTCCTTTCTCATAGAGTACTTGGTACAGATGTAATCTGTTTCGAAGCACCAGCAACTATCTCTCAAAAACGGGTCGTTTTAGCTACGATTTTTCCTATAATAAAGTGACAGGAAGCAATGTGCAAGTAGGTTGTGGCTTCCTATAGGCAACGTTTCTAGTGTTATAAATTGTGTGCTACGAAAGTATACCGTTTCAATGCACAATGATGACCTATTAAAAGCCAGCCGCAGTGGCCGAGCGATTCTAGGCGCTTCAGTCTGGAACCGCTCGACCGCTACGGTCGCAGGTTCGAATCCTGCCTCGGGCATGGATGTATGTGATGTCCTTAGGTTGGTTAGGTTTAAGTAGTTCTAAGTTCTAGGGGACTGATGACCTCAAATGTTAAGTCCCATAGTGCTCAGAGCCATTTGAACCAACCTATCAAAAGCGTGTATTTTTGGTACAAATTCCGTATTAAATATGTAATAATGATACTTGTAGATCCAGTCTTCAGACAGGGAATATCATATACGGAGGTATGGCAGCTGTGACGAAACTGTCGCGCAGGTGATGGCGTCCTGAGCCGTGAGCTCTGAAGATAAAGGTTGCAGGCACGCGTCCAAAGAAGTTCTTTTGTCCCCATGTGTTTTCTAGAAGATTCAAGGTCTCTCTTACTCATTTAGTGGAAGTATTGTTTCAAAAGTCGATGTTATTTATTATGAATAACTTATTTTCTGCAATTCTTGTTGCAAAGGCCAACGACTGGAATGTTTCTCCAGTAGCCAGAAATCATGATGTAACTGGCAGTCTGCGTCAGAGAGTAAACGCAAGTTACACACGAAGTTTTTGCTATTATGAAACTGTCCGTAAAGTATATATTTCTCCAGATTTATGAACTGGCTCATGGTTGTATCTTGCTGGTAAACATCTTTTGCAATGATGGTGAGTAGCTCCGAAAAAATCTCTTAATCCATTCGAATGAAATTACGAAACGAAAAACCTATGTGATGAAGTACGTTTTTTATCAGTGTTGGTAGTCAATACAGCATTGAGAACACTGATATTACGCATGCGCAAACTGACATTAGACACTGTACCTTAACTGTATTCAGTTTAAAACAGACAGTAAGATGAAAGTGCGACTGAGTAAACGAATAACTTCTTCTACTTCTTCTAGTATGTATATCAGACCGTTTCACAGCATTATGTGGTGTTCCTCTTCCAGGAATTCGCTGTTCAAGCCATCGAAGTGTCCAGAACCTACTTCGGGATTTTCTCTGTTCTTCCTCGACAGTCGCTAACAGGGCTAACGCAGCTGTTTTACGCGCTTGCATTTTTGTAAACGAATTGTGTGGTTTGCCGGCAGAGGTGGCCGAGCGGTTCTAGGCGCTACAGTCTGGAACCGCGAGACCGCTACGGTCGCAGGTTCGAATCCTGCCTCGGGCATGGATGTGTGTGATGTCCATAGGTTAGTTAGGTTTAAGTAGTTCTAAGTTCTAGGTGACTGATGACCTCAGATGTTAAGTCTAATAGTGCTCAGAGCCATTTGAACCATTTGTGTCGGTAGATTAGCGAGGTCTTCACTTCAGGATTTTAACCGCCACCAGCCGTAACTTAAGCATTCATTAAACCTCACGAAGATATGCGACTGCATCGTAAAGTTTTGGTCGAGCATGAGGTACAGATTGTATTTTAAAGCCACCTGGAAAATAAAAGAATGCCTGAGAACCAAAGGACCTTAGACCTCAATGGCGATATGAATTTGAACTTCATACATCTACCAGATTTTGAGAAAATGGGGTCTTTACAGACGGAGGTATAGACAGTCTGATAAGAAATGACCAAAAAATTGTCATTCGTGTATTATATTTGCAAATTAACAGATACTGGATTTTTCGTTTGCTTGTACTGCGAAATCTGACTTCCTGGCTAGTAAGATTATTGGAGGTCAGCAGGAAGTGAAGCACTCTACAGGTTGTATCAAAATATGTGAAAAAAATGGCCGTATCTTTTGACTGCATTGATCTAGAAGTTTCAATTTTTTTCATTGCAGTGGCACCCTACATCTTAGTAAGTTTCATGAATTTCAACTTGATACGTACACCGATTCCTGGGAAAAATAGTTGCAACAGTCGTACTGACACAAATACTGACAGAAGGGCGGACGAGAAAAAGATCCTGTAAAGGTTCCGTTTTTACAGCAACATATCTCTTGGTGTAACATCCTTGCCTGGAAAAGAAAAGATAGTAATAAATACTTGTCAGTCATATCCTCCACAGTTCAACAAACTTGATTTGGTGGGTAATAAATTTATAAGCAGAGTAATATCAATTTAGTTCACCACCACTAAAAATTATAACCAGTACCTGTGTGGCAGCATTAGTGTGCGTCAGACTTGGTTTGTCCTTCCTGCCATGCACACTGTCAGTTGAACTGACACACAGAAGTAGAAGGAGAGAAAGAGAAAGAGAGAGAAAGAGAGAGCGAGGGAGGGAGACTCGAGTCGTCTAACACCAGTGAACACAAACATGCCTACATCGCTGCGATAAGAGGCACCTCGGGTGCTGATAAAACTGTTTCAGCTTTGCTCGAATATTTCACGTCTTGAAAGAGGCTATTATGAAATTCGTGTGTACACGAAACATCAGATAAGCTTCTCGCAAAATTATGTGTATCATTTAGGGCACGTATATTTATGATTACACACGATATCATAGCGCAATGGCGGTTAGCATCGACGCTGCACCGCGTTCAGCAGCGCAGCTAATTGTATTGTGCCTCTCAAGGTGGCTGGCTAGTTCGATGGCAAATCAATTTACCCGCCGAGGGAGCAATTACAGAGAAACGTGCGCCCCATACTCAGGTTAAGTGCCCTGAGGAGGACATTTCCGGCACGTTACAGCATACAGAAGCTCAGGGAGCAGAGCTATCGCAGTCACCAGATGAGAAATCACACAGAACTGCACGCACGCTCGACGAATAAGACCGGAAGACGCAGACTGCGGTCTGACCTGTTCGTTTAGCCGCTGTACACCGAAGCTAACAGAAGCGAACGTGCAACAGCGAACAACCCCTTTGCCTAGTGTAAACGCTAAGCGTGCGCCAGCAAACGGCAATCGATTCTGCTTGATTCGTACACACTTAATGTTCCGCCGTGTTCCGCTGTCTGTCTGTCTTTTAGCGAACCATCAAAGGAGGTTAACGTCTTCTCCGCTTTGGAGCCAGCAATAGAAAAAAAACTTTCATCTGTTAGATTAAATTACACTATTGGCCATTAAAATTGCTACACCACGAAGATGACGTGCTACAAACGCGAAATTTAACCGACAGGAAGAAGATGCTGTGAAATGCTAATGATTAGCTTTTCAGAGCATTCACACAAGGTTGGCGCCGGTGGCGTCACCTACAACGTGCTGACATGAGGAAAGTTTCCGACCGATTTCTCATACACAAACAGCAGTGGACCGGCGCTGCCAGGTGAAACGATGTTGTGATGCCTCGTGTAACGAGGAGAAATGCGTACCATCACGTTTCCGACTTTGATAAAGGTCGGATTGTAACCTATCGCGACTGCGGTTTATCGTATCGTGACATTGCTGCTCGCGTTGGTCGAGATCCAATGACTGTTAGCAGAATATAGAATCGGTAGGTTCAGGAGGGTAATGCGGAACGCCGTGCTGGATCCCAACGGCCTCGTATCACTAGCAGTCAAGATGACAGGCATCTTATCCGCATGGCTGTAACGGATCGTGTAGCCACGTCTCCATCCCTGAGTCAACAGATGTGGACGTTTGCAAGACAACAACAATCTGCACGAACAGCTCAACGACGTTTGCAGCAGCATGGACTATCATCTCGGAGACCATGGCTGCGGCCACCCTTGACGCTGCATCACAGACAGGAGCGCCTGCGATGGTGTACTCAACGACGAACCTGGGTGCACGAATGGCAAAACGTCATTTTTTCGGATGAATCCAGCATCATGATGGTCGCATCTGTGTTTGGCGACATCGCGGTGAACGCACATTGGAAGTGTGTATTCGTCATCGCCATACTGGCGTTTCTCCCTGCGTGATGGTGTGGGGTGCCATTGGTTACACGTCTCCGGCACCTCTTGTTCGCATTGACGGCACTTTGAACAGTGGACGTTAAATTTCACATGTGTTACGACCCGTGGCTCTACCCTTTATTCGATCCCTGCGAAACCCTACATTTCAGCAGGATAATGCACGACTGCATGTTGCAGGTCCTGTACGGGCCTTTCTGGATACAGAAAATGTTCGACTGCTGCCCTGGCCAGCACATTCTCCAGATCTCTCACCGATTGAAAACGTCTGTTCAATGGTGGCCGAGCAACTGGCTCGTCACAATACGCCAGTCACTACTCTTGAACTGTGGTATCGTACTGAAGCTGCATGGACAGCTGTACCTGTACACGCCATCCAAGATCTGTTGGACTCAATGCCCGGGCGTATCAAGGCCGTTATTATGGCCAGAGGTGGTTGTTCTGGATACGATTTCTCAGGATCTACGCACCCAAATTGCGTGAAAATCTAATCACATGTCAGCTCTAGTATAATATATTTGTTTTAACGAATAAGTGTATTGAGAAGGAGTAGTTCGTATCCCCAGTTCCTTAAACAGACTTCTGCAGGATGTTCTAAGTTCACACCACAAATAATAGTAATCGTACATTTTTGGAACTGGAAACTTCTGCATGGCTTTGCGAGTTACACAAAAAAAAAAATAATATTATCGATTGTAAGTGGGCACAGTGTGTCAGCCTTTTTTTATGTCTTTGCAAATACAGGTTTGTTTACGTGCTTCAGAAGTACTGTGGTATGCTCCGCCCATTTGAATTTCTTATCAAGCCGTAGTCCAGAAATTAAAACACTGCAGCTTCATGTATCTGTTTGTCGTCATATTTTAGGCATATACAGACTGCCACATAGCAAAGGTCTAAACTGCATGTCGTGCACATTTTTAAAGTCTAATGGAAAAGAATGATCTAGCAACCATCGGCGCATGAAAATTTCATTACTAAGCTTTCTATGTCTATACCTGCTTTGCTGCTTATTTCAGTGTTTGTATTACTAGCAAACAAAATAGGCGTCTGTTACACATGGAGGCCGGCCGCGGTGGTCTTGCGGTTCTAGGCGCTCAGCCCGGAACCGCGCGACTGCTACGGTCGCAGGTTCGAATCCTGCCTCGGGCGTGGATGTGTGTGATGTCCTTAGGTTAGTTAGGTTTAAGTAGTTCTCTAAGTTCTAGGGGACTGATGACCACAGATGTTGAGTCCCATAGTGCGCAGAGCCATTTGAACCATTTTTTTTTTTTTGTTAAGTCCCATAGTGCTCAGAGCCATTTGTTACACATGAAAGGCTATTAATATACACAAGAAAAAGTACGCGCCCTAAGATGGAATCTTGTGCGACACCACACGTAACCAATTCCTAGTTGGATACTGCCCGCAACCTTAATACATGTCTCTTTCCTAATGATACATTTTGTTTCCTGTCGGATATTTAGGATTGGAAGTATTTTACAGCCTTTCCTATTACAATATAATATTATAATTAACTTGAAGTGCTACTGTGATCTACGTATTCAAATGCCTTTGATAAATCACGAAATGTACCAGTGAACGTGGTGGGAGTTCGGATATGATTTCGGAAGCCATATCGTGGTATTCCATGAATTCCATGGTTACTTGCTGCCAAGTATTATGTGACCATTTTGTCAAAACGTATGTTCAAATGTGAGTGAATTCGTAAGGGATGAAACTGCTGAGGTCATCGGTCCCTAGACTTACACACCACTTAGACTAACTTACGCTAAGAACAGCACACACACACACACACACACACACACACACACACACACACACACACATACCCGAGGGAGGACTCGAACCTCCGACGGGAGGTGCCGCGCAATCCGTGACATTGGGCCTCAAACTGCGCGGCCACTCCGCGCGACTTGATCATTTTGGCTGATCAGGTCCAGACCATGGTAAAACTTTGTTCCCCAATAGTTATGCTGTATCCCAAGACACAAGGCCGCTGTTCACACAGCTCGCATCGTCCAGACCTGGTTGCGTGAGCACAAGGATGTATTGTCGAATCTCTATTGGCCATCACAGTCATCAGATCTCAACGTTATTTAGCATTCGTGACCTACTATAGAGAGCAGCATACATGATCGCTATTACCTCTATCATCTTTACCTGAACTTGTCCACATTGGTGGAAAATTGCTTTGAGATGCCCTTGAAAACCATACAGGATTCGTATTTATCCATTTCGAGAGAAATGGAAGCTGTTTTGAATACCAAGTTTTCCTATATCGTATTAGGAATAGTAATGTGTTGTATGTTTGGTGTTTCCATATTTTTACCAGCCTGTGTATATTCATCCTGTATTTGGGAATGAGGGCGCTAAGCGACTTTCAACAAACTTTAAACATAACTTCAAACCTTTTCCAAACTTTTCCTCGGACACAAGCTTCACATAAAATATTTTACACATTGGCACATATTTTGAAGTATGGTAGTTCGATTCTGTATAGAATTGTGTGTGTGTGTGTGTGTGTGTGTGTGTGTGTGTGTGTGTGTGTCTGTGTGTGTGTGTGTCGGAGGGAGGCGGGGGGGGGGGGGGGGGGGAGTTACTGGAATTATTCAAATCGATGTTTTCCATTTACTTACATTTCTCACACAGACACATAATGCGTCAGTAATTTGAGGCCTTTGACGTGGTCTAAATGCCAGTCACCGAGCCAGAAGCAGCCATTTCAGTCATAGGATTGGAAGAAATTTTAATAATCTTACATTGGGCAGTAAGCAGAGAAAAGCGGCAGAACACTATTTATTTTCTGTAGATTGTAATGTAAAGCGAGGAAAAGATACACAATGACATACTGTGCTTATTCATGTGCACCTCTACTCTCAATACATGTTGCATACGATATTAAGACTACACCGTCATCAGCCATTTGTCATCCATTGGTTGTTAAAGCAGTTATTTTGTGTGTGTTCCAAAGGACGTCATGTTCTACTTTTAAAAAATCGGAGAGAAATAATATGATATATGCAACGTCTCTTTTCAAAAAAGCAGGTTACGCAGCTTCTTTAGAAAGTTTTAAATGCACGCCCGCAGCTTCTTTAGAAAGTTTTAAATGCACGATTCGAAATATCATAATCAGAGGTATAAGTCTGCAGAAACAGTAATATCTTAGTTAAAAACAATAAAGCGGAAGATAGTTGACGATCGTGTTGTAACAACTCGGCACGTATGAAGTCAAGATGAAAATCGAGCCATTGGTGAAACGTGTCAGAAAGGTGAAAAAATTGACAGCTGCTTTACGGAAAACAGACATTGGCAAATTCACTTAAGTGGCAGGTTCTGTTTGCGAATGCACTAGAAAGAAATCTTTTGCATCCTGTGCGGCAATATTTCAAGAATGTGAACTCGTATTTGCTTAAAAGAAACACGGTAAGTTGTTTTGATTTCATTTTAGTGGATTTCGTTATAATAATTTCAACATTTCTTAATTATTTAATTAACTGTTTTGGACATGCAAGCCGCTGTCCGGAGAACATTCGAGTATGTAGTAAATTTTGATTGCTTATTGAAGACATACTTAAATCCTTCATCGTCACATTTTTACACTTGCAGAATTTGACCAGACGATGTTTTGAGAAATTAGTAGTAGGTCTATAAAATGATGTGAAGTATGACACCCATATTAAAAATGGAGTAATGGCGTGGATTGCAGTACTACTTACGAAGTCAAAGATCTCCATCTAGCGTCAGTCAACCGACCCCAGGCAAAGGTAGGAACATCTGTGAACTTTTAACATTGTCTTGCTTTTAATGTTTTACATCAAACACCGATCTGGAAATGTGACTGACATACTGGCCGTAGCAAGGAAAAGTTATATGTGTTAATGCATCTGATATCGCGCGATTAACTGTTGCCATAACAAGCCGCGACTATAATTGCTAGTTTCAAAAGTCTTGCTCGCAGTTAAGTTGCTGTAAGCAACATATATTCTCATATTACGAAGTTAATGTGGCATAGCTCATTCGCCGAGCGAAGGCCCAGAGGTCGGTCACGCGACATTGCAGATCAGCATCCCTAACACGGGCCTGCTGCGGAATTCTTGAAAAATTGTATGTAACGCAAATCTCTCGCCCAGCGCAAAATTGTAAGAGATGTGGCATAGCTCATTCGCCGAGCGAAGGCCCAGAGGTCGGTCACGCGACATTGCAGATCAGCATCCCTAACACGGGCCTGCTGCGGAATTCTTGAAAAATTGTATGTAACGCAAATCTCTCGCCCAGCGCAAAATTGTAAGAGATTGGGTAAAAAATGAAGGTGACCCCTGTGTTTAAGGTGGGATAAAGAACGGACGCAGAATTACAGACCGGTATCCCTAACATCGGTTTGCTGCAGAGTCCCTGAACATATTCTCAGTTCAAATATAATAAACTTTCTTGAGACAGGGAATCTTATGTCCTCGAATTTCTGACATGACATACTGCGAACTGTGGATGAAGGGCAGACAGATTCCTTATTTCTAGATTTCTGGAAAGCTTCTGACACGTTACCGCATTGCAGGCTGTTACAAAAGGTACTAAAGTATGAAATAGGTTCACAGATATGTGAGTGGCCCGAAGAGTTCTTGAGTTATAGAGCCCAGTATGCTGCTCTCGACGACGGGTGTTCATCAGACACAAGGGTATCGTCAGGACCGCCACATGGACCTGTGATAGGACCGCTATTACCCTCTATGTACATAAATGATTTGGCGGACAAGGTGGGTAGTAATCTGCGGTTGTTTGCTATGATGTACGGTAAGGTGTCGAGCTTGAGCGACTGTAGGATACAAGATGAGTTAGACAAAATTTCTAGTTGGTCTGATGAATGGCAGCTAGCTCTAAATGTGGAAAAATGTAAATTAATGCGGATGAATGCGGAAAAAACCGTAATGTTCGCATACGGCATTTGTATTGGCCTGATTGACAGAGGCACGTCTTTTAAATATCTGGGCGTAACGTTGCAAAGCGATTAGAGGTGGAACGCCCATGTGAGGGTTATGGTAGGAAAGGCGAATGGTCGACTTCGGTTTATTGGGAGAATTCTAGGAAATTGTGGTTCATCTGTAAAGAAAACAGCATATAGGATATTAGTGCGGCGTTTTCTTGAGCATTGCTGGAGCGTTTAGGATCCGTACCTGGTTGGGTTAAAGAAAGAAATCGAAGAAATTCTGAGTCGAGCTGCTAGATTTGTTCCTGGTAGGTTGGAACAACACGAAAGTGTTACGAAGATGCTTCGGAAATTCACATGGGAATCCCTCGAGGGAAGGCGACGTTCTTTTCGAGGAACACTACTGAGAAAATTTAGAGAACCAGCATTTGAAGCTAACTGCAGAACGATTCTGTTGCCTTCATTATACATTGCGCGTAAGAACCACACTGGTAAGAGAAATTATGGCTCATACGGTGGCATATAGACAGTCATTTTTCCCTCGTTTTACCTGCGAGTGGAACAGGAAAGTAAATGACTAGTGGTGGTACGGCGTACGCTCAGCCACGCACAGCAAGGTGTATTACAGAGTACCGAGTAGACGTATTTATAAAGTTTTCAATTGTTATTGTTGAAACGAAACAATAAGACGTGTTAAAAGCGTTTCTACTTACACCGATATAGAACTTATCCTTAGTCTATCCAACACTAATTCCTCTCCAGTTTGAATTGTTTTGTTCTAATTTATGCATATGCTCTGTTAGTTTTGTTTGGCCTTCTGGAGTGGTAGGCGGATGTGTTATTGTAGTTCAATTTGTTTGTGTATGTTAAGACATCTCAAAGTTTGATTTAACACACTTTCAACTAATAATGCAGTGTATTGCGGCGAGAATAGCGTCAATGTATTACGTGTAGTACATGACGGTCAGCAGTTACTTCTATAAAGAGAGAGTGCAGAGCAAAACTAGAATTGAATTGATTGACCAACGACAATTTATAACTGCCGATAGCTGTTCATCAGTTCGACCGTATCGGATCTCGTTTACTTTTATGAATGCAACAGCGACAGGTGTCTATCATTCATTTGCCAGGGCCCACTGTCACTTTTCTCACAAGACAGAACTCACTCAATAATTATGTTAGTTACTTTCGTTGTTATTATCAATGACAAGCAGTTGAACTTTATCTATTAAGGAGTACCACATGGTTTTATTTGAATCGTAACTGTGAGTTAAAGGGCAGCACACGGAAGCGTTCAAGGTGACAGTGTAACAAGTGCGTTACAAATTACAAAATAACAGCTTATTTTTTGCAGTGGGTAACGCTGCCAGAACTTTGAACAATTGTCCAGTATGGGGCGCTACCACCAAACCACAGAAAGTTTAAAAATTTTTAACTTCAATTTATATCAGTATATAAAGTGTTTCCATTGTTGTTATTGATTTAATTAACAAGGCTCTTTCTGTAAATACCATCTAGGACTAACTACCGATGCAATAACCATGACGCACATAATCTGGCTGGGAGAAACTTGGACGGTGGTGTAGCTGCTCTCACCTGTCGCTTCCCGAAGCCTACACCTCACCGCTTGTCCCTCATTTTCTGAAAGGAGCCCCGCAATCCTTTAATACCCCATTTTCTCAGATTATTCTAACCGCCGGAACTGACTTCGTTAATGCGGCCCACTTGTCTGATGAAAAACCGATCGTAAAACTTTTCGCCATCTTCTAGTAACTGCCTCGTCTTCTTGCGTAAACTGCTTTAAAAATTTAATACGACTAAGTAAAGAAGAACGTTAAAACTAGAATGGAATTAGGCGTCTATCTGGCTGCGTCTACGCTTCTTTGGCCGTATACTCAAAACAACTATTCTGTAAGCGCAAAAAAGAATTCATCCTCTTCAGACAAGGAGAAAAAGTTCAAGCGTACGCTACGAAATATATTCCTGGTTGTCTGTTTTCTTTTAGATAATGTGAACACAACTTAAAGACATCAAGTACAGACGTAAGATGAATGATAAAAATTTTTGAAAACTAAAGAGAACTACTTCCTCTTTCCATCTCGCTGGTAGAGTCGCTACGAGATAAGCCCCTAGGTCTTTTTTGTGGAGGAGAGATGTTCCATAAGCCGAAGAAAATCTCTTCATCTCTAAATTTTTCGAGGATGCACGGCCTGGCGGATTCCTAGAGCCTGTTTATTTGGGACATACTAATGACAGTGTTTTCAAAAACGAACGGCCAGTGGTAGTAGCTATAATTACTATACCTACTTTTATATTTTGTTATGGTCTGTACTTGGCCAACCGGCCGGAGTGGCCGAGCGGTTCTAGGCATGGATGTGTGTGATGTCCTTAGGTTGGTTAGGTTTAAGTAGTTCTAAGTTCTAGGGGACTGATGACCTTAGAAGTTAAGTCCCATAGTGCTCAGAGCCATTTGAACCATTTTTTTGTACTTGGCCGAAGTCGTCTCCAGTGAATACAGAACGCTGCGTTAGTTTCGTGAAGGATGCAGGCCTGTATGATAATAGGCTTTTAGAGGTAACTAGCTACGTGTTTCTCGAAATTACTGCAACCAAGACGACTGGTTGCGGTAATTTCAAGGACCCTTTATTCATCACAGTCGAAGTGTTTTTCATCTGTAATGTATAAAAGTCTTATCTGACTAAGAATTTTTCTGAAGTGACTAACGAGAAGTGTATGAAGCTTAAACTGAAGTGAGACTAACTTTGCCTCTTTTATAATAAGATCGATGTTAAATAGTACTTAAGCGTCTTAGAGGACAGCTAAATGTTTATATTTGTGTAAACTCAAAAGAAGAGAGACAGCAGTGATGGAACTGTAAATTAGACTCAGTTATTCATCACCTGCGTAGACACAGATAGACAATGTATACAAAATAAGCATCTCGATGTATTGAAGGAGGGTCATTTCAGCGTTTCACCTCTTTTAAAAATTCGTTATTAACTTACAAAGTAGTGGTCTGAAAAAGTGAAAAAGTATTAATCTCTCCTTACGCACTATTAAAACAAAAAAAGAGCTGGAAAGTGTGGATATTTTTTTGTACTTCAAAAGGAGGATTCAAACGTCGTATAGATTCTATGGGAGATCTTACATTAAATATTTAGATATCTCTACAAGGTCGTTAGAAACAGTCTGAGAAGCTTGTAAGCGCGTTGCAGGGTAGGTTGACATGAGAAATAATAGTTAAGAAGAAAAGTCCATACGCTGCGCCGTTTCCCACTTAATTGAGGTAGCCTATTAGGCAGCTGCGCAAGCAAATTCAAGCGGCCCGCCAGAGACGTCGCCGCCAAATATGTCCTACATTTGGTGTCCTAAAACCGAACAAGAGAGCGATGTAAAAATTGAACATAGGACAGTAGTAAGAATCGAACTCGAGCCAAAGGCTGAACTGTCTCGTGTGCTATCATCTACATTATGAGAACAACTGACACTAGTTATATCTGGGGGGCCACTTGAGTTTGAGCGAGCAACGGCCTGCTTGGCTTCAATGCTAATTAACTCGGAAACGGTGCAACGCATCGATTTTTTTTTCTTAAGTTATGTCTTCCCAAAACATATCCGGCAACACCCTTACAAACTTTCCAGGCCGTTTCTGACCTTCCTGTTTCAGACTTCTAGACAGACATGGGCTACATATATTTTTTAAGCAATAATCTTCAGTTCTGCGTTAAAGCTATGAGAAAGAAAATGCTGTGCTGTGAAAATATGCTGCTCCTTTCCCGCAATTAGTTTTAACTACGATAGCAGGTAATCTGAAGCATTAAACAAACTGTTTCCTGATGTATAATTTTAAACAAAAATTGTATACACCGGAATGTGCTGTTTTGTGTTATTCCTCGAAGCGTCTTCACTGCCCCACCAACGATCTATTTGCAACAATAATAAACTAGGTTCAAAGTCAGAGGGTGGAAGGGGGTTGGGGGGTGGGTGGGGGGAGGAAGAGGAGATGGACAGAGAAGGGGGAAGGATGTGCTGGTCAAAGAAAGGGGAAGGAGGAAGAGGAGGAGGACAGAAGGAGGGGGAATAACGTGATCAGGACGTATATCCACTTACCATACTCATTTAGCAATTGCGAAGCATTGCCAGGTTCGCTCGTCTTCAGTAAAGTTCTTCATAAAATGAACTATTGGTATTTATCGTACCGTAAATATTTTGATACAGTTCTCTTATGTGTTAAAGAAATAAAGAAAAAAAAATAAAACGTGACACATACAAAGAAAGGAAGATAATTAGTTCTTCAGCAGTCCACAATAATAATAAGGATAGATCGTTATTGTTTTCGTGTGGCTTAATTTTGATGGAGATTAACAAACATGATGCACTCTTGGTTCATACCCCGAAATGCTTCAATAGATATTGATCTGTTGCATGTGGTTTTCCTTTACTTTCCTTTGCTCTGAGAACTATCACTGCCTGCGTTCGTGGTAGAACGGAGAGGGGCGGAGGGACATGTCAGTATGGGTGCACAGCTCTTTTAATAAATGCCACTTAGCGGTTTTCGCTGGGGCAGGATACTGTTTTTCATTGCTGACATTTCGCTCAGGAAACTGAGATACATATTCACACTCCAAAAAGTTTTCCACCAACAAAAAACTGTAGTTTGACGATGACTTTAAGGCGTTCGGAAAATCTGATCCAGAAACCGTTCCTGACGTAAGAATTTTAGTGGACCAACTGACTACAGCCACACGTTCCCAAAGCGGCAACGTTTTCTTTGTATCCGCTTCATTATATAATATTCATACCACTGGAAATATGTACGCATCCAAAGTTTAATTGGCTGTCTTAACTTAAATGCGCCAGTGTAACTTATCCGCTGTGATATTTCTGACTCCTTTAACTCCCGTCGCAACTGTGAGCGAGAGAGAGGGAGGGAGAGAGAAAGAGATGTTGGCTGAGAGAGTGGGGCGGGGAGGCGTTGGGAGAAAGCAACGTAAGCTCTGCGTCAGAGATTTATGAGATGCGATATTGCTGCTCATCCTAGCGAGGTCTGCCAAAGCGTTCCGGATTTTACAACCTCTATAAAAAGTCCCCAACTTTTCTGAAAGACAGGAAGGAAGGAAGTGGCTTTAATTGCAGAGCGCCTGTCGTTCGGAGACTCGCGATGTCGCCCCCGTTTCTCTCTGCGCAGGAGCAATAGCAGCAAGGAGAGCGGGAACAGCAGAGGCGGGGGCTGACTTCATTAAGACGGCTGCGATCGGAAAACGAGTCGCCGGCCAGAAATTCATTTCTCGCCGGCCCGTCGGCGGCTCCCGATAATTGTGAAGGATCGCTGCCGGCGCTGGGACTCCCTAATGAAGGCGCCGCCTCAGCCCCCTCTCCCGCGGGAGGACCGGATTTCTTCCCGCGCTGCTCTGTCTCCGCCGAGATACGGGCCCACTAACGGCCACCTCGCCCAAGTGGCGCCCGCTGGACCGATGAGGAGCGGTCATCCGCAGGCGACGTGAACGAGGCACAGGGAAGGAGCAGACTGCGGTACTCCACGCACGAGACGCGCGGCCTTCCAGCGCGAAACTCGCTCAAGTGAGTGGCGATCGCTCAGAAACGACCCAGCAGATCATGCGGCGCAAGATCTGCGGCAGCAGCGTCTAATAATAAATACGGCGCGTAATCTAGGGACAGCGGTGATCGCTGATACAGCCGGTTTTCGGTTTTTTTTTCTCACGCCAGATTAATCCGACTGTAAAAACGCTCAAAATAACCGGTTTCTCAAACAACCGATTTTCGATGTTTTATTCCGATCATTCCCAGAAATTGCACGAAGACTGAAAAAAATTGACACTCTCAGTTTCAAGTTTACATGCCAATTAGTACTGCAGATGATGAAGAGATAGAAGAAATGTATGATGAGATAAAAGAAATCATTCAGATAGTTAAGGGAGACGAAAAGTTAGTAGTCATGGGGGATTCGAATTCGATAGTAGAAGGAAGAGAAGGATAAGTAGTAGGTGCATGTGGACTGGGGGTAAGGAATAAAAAAGGAAGCCACCTGGTAGAATTCTGCATAGAGCATAACTTAACAATCGCTGATACTTGTTTTAAGAATCACGGAAGATGAAACTTCCTGGCAGATTAAAACTGTGTGCCGGACCGAGACTCGAACTCAGGACCTTTGCCTTTCGCGGGCAAGTGCTCTACCAACTGAGCTACCCAAGCACGACTCACGCCCCGTCCTCACAGCTTTACTTCTGCCAGTACCTCGTCTCCTACCTTCCAAAGCACTTGCCCGCGAAAGGCAAAGGTCCCGAGTTCGAGTCACGGTCCGGCACACAGTTTTAATCTGCCAGGAAGTTTCATATCGGCGCACACTCCGCTGTAGAGTGTACGCGTGGAAGAGAGCTGGAGACACGGAAAGGCGTCAGATGGTTTTATAATGGTAAGACAGGGATTTAGGAACCAGGTTTTAAATTGTAAGACAATTAAAACTGAAGAAACTGCAAAAACACAGGAATTTAAGGAGATGGGATCTGGATAAAGTGAAAGAATGGTTTTAGAGTGTTTCAGAGAGAGCATTATGGAACAATTGACAACAACAAGGGAAAGGAATACAGTAGAAGAAGAATGGGTAGCTTTGAGAGATGAAATAGTGAAGGCAGCAGAGGATCAAGTAGATAAAAAGTCGAGAGCTAGTAGAAATCCTTGGGTAACACAAGAGACACTGAATTTAACTGATGAAAGGAGGCAATATTAAAATACAGTAAATGAAGCAGGCAAAAAGGAAAACAAATAGTCTCAAAAATGAGATCGACAGGAAGTGTAACATGGCTAAGCAAGGATGACTAAAGGACAAATGTAAGGATGTAAAAGCGTATATCAGCAGGGGTAAAATAGATACCGCCTGGACGAAAATTAGACATTTAAAGAAAACAGAACCACCTGTATTAACAACAAAAGCTCAGATGGAAAATCAGTCGTAAGGAAAGAAGGAAAAGCAGAAAGGTGGAAGGAGTACATAGAAGGTCTATACAAGGGCGATGTACTTGTGGCAATATTATGAAGATGAAAGAGGATGTAGATGAAGATGAGATGGGAGGTATGACACTGCGTAAAGAATTTGCCAGAGCACTGAAAGACCTAAGCCGAAACAATGCCTCGGGAGTAGACAACATTCCGTTAGAACTACTGATAGCCAGCCGTGACAAAACTCTTCCATCTGGTAAGCAAGATGTATGAGACAGGCGAATAACCCTCAGACTTCAAGAAGAATATCATAATTCCAATTCCAAAGAAAGCAGGTGCTGACATGTGTAGAAATTGCCAAACCCTCTGATCTTCGACGAGGTTGTCTTCTACCAGTTTTTTCATTCGTCCATAAAGAATTATTAGACAGTTTGGATTCCGTAGAAAAGTTGGAACACGCAAGGCAATATTGACCCTACGACTTATCCTAGGAGATAGGTTAAGGAAGGGCAAACCTACGTTTATAGCATCTCTAGACTTAGAGGGTTATACCCGTGGTCTAGGGGTAGCGTCTTTGATTCATAATCAAAACGTCTTCGGTCCCGGGTTCGATCCCCGCCACTGCCTAAATTTTGATAAATAATCAGCATTGGCGGCCGAAGACTTCCTGCATAAGAAGTCAGCCTCATTCTGCCAACGGCCTTGTCAAAGAGGGCGGATAGAAGTTCAGGGCACTCTCTTGTCCTAGGGGTGGGAAATTGTCCCTAAAGGCGGAAGAATCAGCAATGATCAACGACATGAGGATGCAGAAGGCAATGGAAACCACTGCATTAAAGACACGTAACGTGTATCCACAGGACATGTGGCCTGTAATTGAAGAAGTATCATGATGATCTCTCCATTGGCAAAAGATTCCGGAATAGTCCCCCATTCGGATCTCCGGGAGAGGACTGCCAAGGGGGAGGTTACCATGAGAAAAACATTGAATAATCAACGAAAGAATAACGTTCTACGAGTCGGCGCGTGGAATGTCAGAAGCTTGAACGTGGTAGGGAAACTAGAAAATCTGAAAAGGGAAATGCAAAGGTTCAATCTAGATATAGCAGGGGTCAGTGAAGTGAAGTGGAAGGAAGACAAGGATTTCTGGTCAGATGAGTATCGGGTAATATCAACAGCAGCAGAAAATGGTATAACAGGTGTAGTATTCGTTATGAATAGGAAGGTAGGGCAGAGGGTGTGTTACTGTGAACAGTTCAGTGACTGGGTTGTTCTAATCAGAATCGACAGCAGACCAACACCGACAACGATAGTTCAGGTATACATGCCGACGTCGCAAGCTGAAGATGAACAGATAGAGAAAGTGTATGAGGATATTGAAAGGGTAATGCAGTATGTAAAGGGGGACGAAAATCTAATAGTCATGGGCGACTGGAATGCAGTTGTAGGGGAGGGAGTAGAAGAAAAGGTTACAGGAGAATATGGGCTTGGGACAAGGAATGAAAGAGGAGAAAGACTAATTGAGTTCTGTAACAAGTTTCAGCTAGTAGTAGCGAATACCCTGTTCAAGAATCACAAGAGGAGGAGGTATACTTGGAAAAGGCCGGGAGATACGGGAAGATTTCAATTATATTACATCATGGTCAGACAGAGATTCCGAAATCATATACTGGACTGTAAGGCGTACCCAGGAGCAGATATAGACTCAGATCACAATATAGTAGTGATGAAGAGTAGGCGCTGAAGTTCAAGACATTAGTCAGGAAGAATCAATACGCAAAGAAGTGGGATACGGAAGTACTAAGGAATGACGAGATACGTTGGAAGTTCTCTAACGCTATAGATACAGCAATAAGGAATAGCGCAGTAGGCAATACAGTTGAAGAGGAATAGAAATCTCTAAAAAAGGCCATCACAGAAGTTGGGAAGGAAAACATAGGTACAAAGAAGGTAGCTGCGAAGAAACCATGGGTAACAGAAGAAATACTTCAGTTGATTGATGAAAGGAGGAAGTACAAACATGTTCCGGGAAAATCAGGAATACAGAAATACAAGTCGCTGAGGAATGAAATAAATAGGAAGTGCAGGGAAGCTAAGACAAAATGGCTGTAGGAAAAATGTGAAGACATCGAAAAAGATATGATTGTCGGAAAGACAGACTCAGCATACAGGAAAGTCAGAACAACCTTTGGTGGCATTAAAAGCAACGGTGGTAACATTAAGAGTGCAACGGGAATTCCACTATTAAATGCAGAGGAGAGAGCAGATAGGTGGAAAGAATACATTGAAAGCCTCTATGAGAGTGAAGATTTGTCTGGTGTGATAGAAGAAGAAACAGGAGTCGATTTAGAAGAGATAGGGGATCCAGTACTAGAATCGGAATTTAAAAGAGCTTTGGAGGACGTACGGTCAAATAAGGCAGAAGGGATAGATAACATTCCATCATAATTTCTAAAATCATTGGGAGAAGTGGCAACAAAACGACTATTTACGTTGGTGTGTAGAATATATGAGTCTGGTGACATACCATCTGACTTTCGGAAAAGCATCATCCACACAATTCCGAAGACGGCAAGAGCTGACAAGTGCGAGAATTATCGTACAATCAGCTTAACGGCTCAGGCATCGAAGCTGCTTACAAGAATAACATACAGAAGAATGGAAAAGAAAATTGAGAATGCGCTAGGTGACGATCAGTTTGGCTTTAGGAAAAGTAAAGGGACGGGAGAGGCAATTCTGACGTTACGGCTAATAATGGAAGCAAGGCTAAAGAAAAATCAAGACACTTTCATAGGATTTGTCGACCTGGAAAAAGCGTTCGACAATATAAAATGGTGCAAGCTGTTCGAGATTCTGAAAAAAGTAGGGGTAAGCTATAGGGAGAGACGGGCCATATACAATATGTACAACAACCAAGAAGGAATAATAAGAGTGGACGACAAGAACGAAGTGCTCGTATTAAGAAGGGTGTAAGACAAAGCTGTAGCCTTTCGCCCCTACTCTTCAATCTGTACATCGAGGAAGCAATGATGGAAATAAAAGAAAGGTTCAGGAGTGGAATTAAAATACAAGGTGAAAGGATATCAATGATACGATTCGCTGATGACATTGCTATCCTGAGTGAAAGTGAAGAAGAATTAAATGATCTGCTGAACGGAATGAACAGTCTAATGAGTACACAGTATGGTTTGAGAGTAAATCGGAGAAAGACGAAGGTAATGGGAAGTAGTAGAAATGAGAACAGCGAGAAACTTAACGTCAGGATTGATGGTCACGAAGTCAATGAAGTTAAGGAATTCTGCTACCTAGGCAGTAAAATAACCAATGACGGACGGAGCAAGGAGGACATCAAAAGCAGAATCGCTATGGCAAAAAAGGCATTTCTGGCCAAGAGAAGTCTACTAATATCAAATACCGGCCTTAATTTGAGGAAGAAATTTCTGATGATGTACGTCTGGAGTACAGCATTGTATGTTAGTGAAACATGGACTGTGGGAAAACCGGAACAGAAGAGAATCGAAGAATTTGAGATGTGGTCCTATAGACGAATGTTGAAAATTAGGTGGACTGATAAGGTAAGGAATGAGAAGGTTCTACGCAGAATCGGAGAGGAAAGGAATATGTGGAAAACACTGATAAGGAGAAGGGACAGGATGATAGGACATCTGCTAAGACATGAGGGAATGACTTCCATGGTGGGAGTTGTAGAGGGCAAAAACTGTAGAGGAAGACAGAGATTGGAATACGTCAAGCAAATAATTGAGGACGTAGGTTGCAAGTGCTACTCTGAGATGAAGAGGTTAGTTAGCACAGGAAAGGAATTCGTGGCGGGCCGCATCAAACCAGTCAGTAGACTGATGACAAAAAAAAAAAAAAAAAAAAAAAAAAAAAAAAAAAAAAGACTTAGAGAAAACTTTTGACAATGTTGACTGGAACACTGTCTTTCAACTTCTGAAGGTGGATGGGATAAAATACAGGGAGCGAAAGGCTATTTACAATTTGTACAGACACCAGATGGCAGTTTTAAGAGTCGAGGGACACGAAAGGGAAGCAGTGTTTGAGAAGGGGGTGAAACGGGGCTGGTAGGACACGTTCTGAAGCATCAAGGGGTCACCAGTTTAGTTCTGGAGGGAAGCGAGGAGGATACAAATTGTAAAGGGAGGCCAGGAGTATATTCAGAAGGATGTAGGTTGCTGTAGTTACTTGGAGATGAAGCGGCTTGCACAGGATAGAGTAGCATGGGGAGCTGCATCAAACCAGTCTTTGGACAACAACAGTTTCAAGATACGCAAAATCAAAATATTAAATTATATAGGCACTTAAAACTTGGTCCGGTTACAGTTCGCTGCTTATCTCGAAAAGTGATAAGTAGTTGAATAGTACAAAAAAAGTCACTACTATGCTCCTACTGATCCTAGTTTTTTGAAACTCTACTAGAAATTCATGTAATTGTGAATGATACCATTAATTGGACATCACGATTAGTCAGTGTTAAAGGGTGAAAACTAAGCTTGAACTATTTTTCGTGTTAGTTTGTCTGTTTTCAAGGGCTAGATGCAGATAAAGCCCTATTTTGCAGACAGGCAGCATATGAGCTACATAGTATTTTTATTGTATACAATGACTGCATTGTTCATAAGTTTCTGATTTATTACTGTTACCAGAATTTCCTTTCTCTTTTATTGTTTCATAGAAATGGCAGGCAAATCTTTTAAAGCAAATGAGACATTGTACTTCATTGCTGCGTCATTTAGTAAAAATATTTCCATACTAGTGTTGGCGTCTTTGTGCAGTACAACGGATCTCTGGCAACTATAGCTAGATACTACTGTATACAACAAGTAGGAGCAAGTGTTACACACAGCACGTAAACGGGAATCTCAACCCACGACACATGGTAAAAGAGACATTACTGTTCCAGCAATGCTGTACCATGTGTTTCTGTAGGTATTGTAATTAAGACAGCATTTTCAATAATAACGCAACATATTAAATCAATGGAAATTTTACGAATAAAAATATGTCTGCTGCTATGGCTAATTGATATTTCGTTTTTCTTACTCTGTTATTATGTCAAAATAAAACACCTGTTACAAATAAGACCACATAAATACCGATAAATACCTGCTACTCAGAACTAAAATATATGGACATGTGCGTAAAAGCTTCGCTAGCTTGCGGAGGACACTCCGCACACGACTGTGGTAAGTTCAGATGAGTCAATAACGTTTAGTACGTTGAAAGGACACTTGTAAAAATATTCGAACTATTTCTTGATAACATTTCTGGAACAACAGATGTGAATGAACGAACCAAGTTTTCACTATTAGGTAACCACTGGAGATACTTACCACCTTGGGTTCCTTATACTTTATTCTCGGAGAATCGCCAGTAAATTAGGTCGTGTAATTCTCACACCCGATAGCGGACAATAAAACCCACAAAAAGGATTATTAATATTTGAGGCAGATATCGGGAAGAACTATTCACGGAAAATGTTATGAGCATTGTGCATCGAACTCTGTGTCACCAATATAGAAGACCGTGAAGGGTCGGATGGACTTTTGTTAAGTATTTATAGATATATCAAACTATCTACGTTCGCCTCATGAATGGAAGCGATGAACATTACAAAGACTACAACATCAGTGGTATGTTGTTTTCGTACTTCAAAGTTGAAGTTTAGCATACAAATGCTGCAGCTTAAAACAGCTGTGTGGAATTTTAAATAAACGATGTATTTGCATGGAGCAATCGGCGCCAATACAAGACACACCCGTCCTTGACCAGAGAAAACAATCCCACACAGCACAGCACTCGCACTCAGGATCTGGCACAGCTGTAGAACCACTGGGAGAACTGTAATGTTCTGTGTACACCAGACACTTATCGCAGTAGCACACAGCACAGAAAGGCTACGAAAGTGAGCAGCAGTCATTTCTCGTCAGCCGCCTGGATGTTTATGCAACGGATGACACATTAGCATTCGCTCGAGCTGCTCGGTATTTCTACAGAAGGTAGCGACCGCGTAACGCCGTGTGTGCCTCTGGTAGAGCGATTTGTCTGTCTGTCTGGCTGGCTGGCTGGCTGAGGCGGCGGAGAGGAAGACACTCGACACGTGTTACCGAGGACGGCGGTTCGAATCCCGGACCGGCCATCCAGAGGTAGGTTTTGCGTGATGTTCTTATATCACGTGTTGCGTTACGCTGGGACGCTTCCTTTAAACGGACGCGCACGAGTTGCTGCCCCTATCTGGATGTGTGTTACGTCTCCAATGACGGGACAACAAACCCTAACCTTTCTTCATTTTTAACATCCAGATAAAACTACTACTCGAGGAAGTTTGGGGCTCCATAAGTTCTTGGAATTTTTATTAAATACGGAAACTTTTTCAAGCCAACACTGGACACATTTCAGATGCCATCACGTACTATTTTCGTAAGTTAATATGTCTTTTAGAGTTAAATTTACAGTCAAATTTTGATTAACTGGTACTTAAATTCATGAATTCTGGGGTTCAAAAATTGCTTCTTTCCGATAAAGTTCAGATGGCTCTGAGCACTATGGGACTTAACATCTGAGGTCATCAGTCCCCTAGAACTTAGAACTACTTAAACCTAACTAACCTAAAGACATCACACTCAGCCATGCCCAAGGTAGGATTCGAACCTGCGACCGTAGCGGTCGCGCGGTTCCAGACTAAAGCGCCTAGAACCGCTCGGCCACACCGGCCGGAATTCTGATAAAGAGAGACACAAAATTTATGTTAATATTCTCAGTTTACCCAAGCTCCACCGCTAGAGAACTTTTACGCCGTATGTCAATATTTCGTTACTCAATATAATATGAATTTAAAGTAACGAATCATCCTCATTTTTTGCAATATTGTGGAGCGTTCTAGAGCAAAAAAAAAATTACAACCAACAATATCTGCGTTCTATGTGAAAAATTCTGACATCCGACTTTCTCTACGATCCGCTCGTAATGTAATCAGCATTACTGCATTTAAGGGTGCAGAATACTTTTATTTATGACAATTTTGTTGGTGTGACCTCCTCCTACGGTAACTACGCCAATATCAGTCGTTTATATTTGTAAAACTAATTTTTGTTTTATTAAGTGACAGATAAATAAGTTGGTATATAGGTAAGCAGAGGCATTTTTGGAAAGAAAACCGCTAAACTCTTCATGCAAGATGGATTCCACTTTGTCACTGTAGCTATTCAGTTCGCAACAGCCAATCGCAATGATCTCCAGATCTGTTTGTATCACTCACATAAAGCCAAACACTGTCTTCTTTGTACCGGCCGTATCCCTATCTTCACAGGGTCGGTGCAATGTTAGTAGCCGGATGCCCTTATGTCGCTATCTCTTTCTTCCTGAACCTAATTTGTCTGCATCTAGTATCGTACCATGTAAAAATACGAGAACGTGTTCGGATTGTTCGCAAATTGTGTAACTGAGGGGCCAAGTGGATACCAGCCAGCCAGTCATCTAGTCGAACGTGGGAAACAACCTAAAAACCACATCTAAGATGAATGGCGCACCGGCCCTCGTCGTTATGCAGACGGATTCTAGCCGGCGCCAGGGCCCGTCACCAAATACTGGAAGCGACGTGCCAACGCGTGCGACTGTCTGCACGGGTCATAAAGACAAACACACAGTATAATAATAGAATTAGATCCTTTCAGGATGAACTGAAAATTATGAAAATCTTGCTCAAGACAGAGACAGTCACAAGTATAATTAGAAGACAACACATGTATTTGAAGGACATCCATATGAGATTAGAACACGACAAGTTTCATAACTAACAAAGGATTGGTTTCCTGTTATTTAAGCCCAGTAGAACCACAAATAAGAAAACCACGCGTAGCTGAATGGTCTTAATCAATGAGTATGTATTCAGGAAACAGTGACGTAGAAATATAGCTGGTTAATATTTCATTGATTACACCTCATGGAACTACCTTGTAAGAATGAAATAAGTTTTAACAAGCGACTGGAGTGTAAGCCGTTCTTTGTACGAAAACGGTTTGAACTGTATAATTTTACAAAGAGCTTGAGTTTCTTATTTTTCAAAGAGACTCTTTAGCGATTTTGTAATACGAACGCATATATCGAATAATCGTTGCATAGTGTTTAATGTAATATGTGCAGCGCTGGAGTTGTAATTATTCTGGAACTAGAATCGGATTAGTATATATAAAAGAATTCATTCAGATTTTTTTCGTTAGTAATAATTTCGTTAGCAATAATTTCGCTACAAACACATCTACAAGCATATACAGGGTGTAACTGAATACCTTTTGCAGACTCTGAGGACCAGTACCTTGCACAAAAACAAAAAAAAGTCTGTCTAAAACGTATATTCTGTAAAAGCTATGAGCACCTATTCATCCTCGACAATGAGAAACATTCCTCTTCTACTGCAAGCTCATTCTTTTCCATATTTTTGCATGATGTAGTATGGCCCAAAATAATAAAAGTGTCACAAAAAGTACAAAATGTTAAGTATTCGAAAGAAGAAATAATAATTCTACCACAAATTCCTGAATTATAGTATATAAGGTATATAGAAGCTGAATTCGTTGATAAGATTTGAATGAAAGTTTTATTTTATTTTGTTTCCACGTGGTAAGAGTTAGCACGCAATGGGAATAATAACTGCGTGATTGAAAGCCGATGAAGTAGGCGTGATTTTCGAGAATTCTGGTGAACTGTTGAAAAATTGATTGATCATGTTCCTTCAAGAAATAATGATAAATGTAAAACTCTGTAATCAGGAAAGCGCTGCTGCGAGACAAAGTAAATAGAAGTAAGATTTGCACCTTAGTGATGACGTACCCATCCCGTGACCCAACGAGTCTGTTGCAAAGATCGGCATTGCAGTTTTCTTTACTGAATAACAGATATATACGTACTGACAATGAGATGTATTATGATTGGAAACGATCTAATGATTTCTGAGATGTGGCTGTTGTCGCACTGCCAAAGAAAACAACGATAAAGATGTGCAGTCATTTATTTCACACACATGAAGTTTATTGCACATAATGTTTGCAAGTGTTTTACAGAAAAATGGAAGAGATGATGGACGAAGATCAGTTAGGACTTACAAGGGGGAAAAGAACGAGCGACGCTATTGGATTGCCAAGAGTGGTACAAAACATATTTTACATTTAAAAGAGGAGTTATGTTTTTATTTTATTGACTGGCAAAGTTGGTTTGAGCGTGTCGGTTGAAATACATTCCTTGAGCAGATTCGAATGGTCAAAGATCTAAATACCATCCGTAAACGGCGCATAAAGTAAAAATACTACTTAATGTGGATGACACCAGAAGTGTTGATATTTCAAGAAGAGCGCAACAAGGTGTTTGTATGTTTCCTAAGCTATATTCTTTGTATATAGAATACCAGATGAAACAGGCACTGGCAGAAATTCCAGATTTTAAAGTGAAAAATTGAGGGAAAATTCAGATGAAGCGAAAGTGGAAGAACTACACAAAAATCGAGAGAGAGAGAGAGAGCGGGAGGGGGGAGAGAGAGAGAGAGAGAGAGAGAGAGAGAGAGAGAGAGAGATAGATAGAGAGAGAGAGAGAGCTGTTAGCAGTTGACATTGCGGAAGCACGGCTAACAAATTAATAAAGGGAAGACAAATGTGATAAAAATATCTCAGGATAAGATCATATTAAATGTCTGAGCGTGATGCACCAATCTAGGTGAGTGTCAATAGTTCAAATATCTGGAAGGTCTGATAACAAATGACTCTTACTCTTAGAACGAAATTCGCTGTCTGACAGCTGTGTAAGGAGGATAACTGCGTACCATCACGTTTCCGACTTTGATAAAGGTCGGACTGTAGCTTATCGCGATTGCGGTTGATCGTATCGCGACATTGCTGCTCGCGTTGGTCGAGATCCAATGACTGTTAGCAGAATATGGAATCGGTGGGTTCAGGAGTGTAATACGGAACGCCGTGCTGGATCCCAACGGCCTCATATCACTAGCAGTCAAGATGACAGGCATCTTATCCGCATGGCTGTAACGGATCGTGCAGCCACGTCTCGATCCCTGAGTCAACAGATGGGGACGTTTGCAAGACAACAACCATCTGCACGAACAGTTCGACGACGTTTGCAGCAACATGGACTATCAGATCGGAGACCATGGCTGCGGTTACCCTTGACGCTGCATCACAGACAGGAGCGCCTGCGATGGTGTACTCAACGACGAACCTGGGTGCACGAGTGGCAAAACGTCATGGTCACATGCGTGTTTGGCGACATCGCGGTGAACGCACACTGGAAGCGTGTATTCGTCATCGCTACACTGGCGTATCACACGGAGTGATGGTATGGGGTGCCATTGGTTACACGTCTCGGTCACCTTTTGTTCGCATTGACGGCACTTTGAATAGTGGACGTTACATTTCAGATGTGTTAAGACCCGTGGCTCTACCTCATTCGATCCCTGCGAAACCCTACGTTCCTGCAGGATAATGCACGACCGCATGTTGCAGGTCCTGTAAGGGCCTTTCTGGATACAGAAAATGTTCGACTGCTGCCGTGGCCAGCACATTCTCCAGATCTCTCACCAACTGAAAACGTCTGGTCAATGGTGGCCGAGCAACTGGCTCGTCACAATACGCCAGTCACTACTCTTGATGAACTGTGGTATCGCGTTGAAGCTGCATGGGAAGCTGTACCTGTACACGCCATCCAGAGGTGGTTGTTCTGGGTACTGATTTCTCAGGATCTATGTACCCAAATTGCGTGAAAGTGTATCACATGTCAGTTCTAGAATAATATATTTGTCCAATGAATACCTGTTTATCACCTGCATTTATTCTTGGTGTTGCAGTTCTAATGGCCAGTAGTGTATTAATAAACATTCCTAAGTTGAAACCTAATTTTGTCACGCCTTATTTTCTGATGCACTTATGTTTTCTACCGGAAACTGTGAGGGGCATTAAAAATGGAAAACAAACACGAGCACAAATTACCAGCAGAGGAATACAGTCAGTTGACGGAAGATAGAGATAAATATGGAAGTACAACCATACTCTGAGACTGAACCAGAATTGACGAACTCTGCTGAGGGCCTGTCAGCGGCCAGAACACTATGGTATACTTCCATTTGCAGCGGGCGCTATTAGCCTCCGCCGCAAACTAATCCTTCGCCAAACAGGTGGCAACAGCTGGCCGGCTTTCGGAGCGTCGTACACGTCCTGGTAGCTTCATTTGATCCCCGGAGGCGCGGGCTTGCGCAAGCAGGCCCAAACACAAACGTCAGCGGCCGCGGTCACGGGCTGTCTGCGTCTACGCAACCAGCCAGCCAGCCAGCCACACTGACACTTACCACCGACGCGCTCCATGAAAAGCTGCTGCCGCCGCTCGCCCACGCTCTCACCTGCAACACAGAGACACGCCCTCCTGTACCAACAGCCGGCGACACTTCCCATATACCTCACAACAAACAACCTGCCAGTCACGTGGCAGCTTACGACTAGGAAACTGTTTATTTTGCAATACCACATAGTTTACCTACCATCACTTCATTCTTAACGTACATTCCGGAAAAGGATACAAAGTGAATCAGACGTACCCTATTCAGGCGACGTATGTGGACCTGCCAGTCGGTGTGGCCGAGCGGTTCTAGGCGCTTCAGTTTGTACCCGCGTGACCGCTACGGTCGGAGGTTCGAAAACGATTTAGTTAGGTTTAAGTCGTTCTAAGTTCTAGGGGACTGATGACCTCAGATGTTAAGTCCCATAGTGCTCAGAGCCATTTGAACCAATATGTGGGCCTGTCTTTGCCAGAGAAATGAGGTGTTAACTTGTCAGTGCAACGTTACTGCTGGACAGCCAAGGCCCTGGTTTAGCAGACACAGCTTCATCGCTGACAAGGGGACGACTTGACTCATATTGACATGCTGTATAGCGCACGACTAGGACTTCAATATATGTAAACAGCGAGGTGCAACTCTCAACCGCCTCGGAAAAAAAATTTATTTTGAACATTTTACGCGTGCTCACATATCTCGTATGGTTGTTAGTGATCAAGGATTCCATAGCCAAGCGAGCAAGTACTTAGTTCGATAAGCGCGAAATTTGTGGAACGAATCTCATTTCCTGAATTTTTTCTTTTTTTTTCATTTCCACATAATTCTAACATCAGATAGGCGTGGTTAACCGAACACAGCATACGAATGCAACGCAAGTTTGTTTAGCAATACACACATTGAAAAAAGCCATGCACATGTAAAGAAACGATATTCATTAAAACTTGTATATGTTGCAAAAATTACTGTTTCCCAATCTTCTATGACCAGTGTCTTCCTGATCCATAGTGTGCTCCAAGGGTAACACTTTATCTTTTCTACAGATGTAAATGAAATAATATAAATAAAATGACAATACTGAAATAAAATGGCTCCAAGCGCTATGGGACTTAACTTCTGAGGTCATCAGCCCCCTAGACTTTGAACTACTTAAACCTAACTAACCTAATGACATCACACACATCCATGCCCGAGGCAAGATTCGAACCTGCGACCGTAGCGGTCGCGCAGTTCCAGACTGTAGCGCCTAGAACCGCTCGGCCACTCTGGCCGGCTAAAATTTTCAAACTCGATTCTCTCGAAAACGGTAAACAGTTGCGTCTTCCCGTTTACTTATGTTTTAAGTCTTAGTAGTGCTCTACACATCCTATCAATATGAATCAAACCGTACGCCCCCCTTGTGAGTTTAGTTTCATAGCTGATACTGGGGAAGTACATGAAAACATATCGTATTCTTGTAAGTTGTAGGGACGATGATATCACTAACTGAAACCAGTCACATTAACTTTTCTTTACTCTAGTCATTCCGAAGGATTCTGTCTCCATCATCAGATGGATTTATTTCAGCTAATGAGACAGAGGGCTGATAGGTACGACTTTCTGTAGGTATCCTACGACTGTACGGCTGCAGATGGAGAAAAAACCTATTTCAGTAAATGGTTCAAAATTATGTGGATACGTTGACTTCTTAAGTGCACCGCAGATTAAACAGAAATGTCATTCACACTGACCGCAGAAAGTCTTATATAGCAACAAAAAAATGGTTCAAATCGCTCTGAGCATTATGGGACTCAACTGCTGTGGTCATCAGTCCCCTAGACTTTGAATACTTAAACCTAACTAACCTAAGGACATCACATACACCCATGCCCGAGGCAGGATTCGAAACTGCGACTGTAGCAGCAGCACGGCTCCGGACTGGAGCGCCTAGAACCGCATGGCCACTCCGGCCGGCTCTTATATAGCAGATCTGTCAAGAAAGTATAGGGAATTTCGAATTTTCACGTTTTATATTACTCAGATCCGAGCAGTTTTCTCATTGTAGTGTTGGTAAACATATCTGAAAAGTATATACAAGTGCTGAACATACTGTATATTTAGTCTTTAACTATGTTAAAGGTTATCTGTGTTTCGGTAGTCCAGCGATTATGTATTTTGTATAAAAATGAATCAGAATGAGGAGCAGCAAAGTTTCAGAAATATTAAATACTGCTTGTGGTGAGTCTGCTGTGAGTAAGAGAGAATTTTATGGGTTGTTCAAATGGCTCTGAGCACTATGGGACTTAACATCTATGGTCTTCAGTCCCATAGAACTTAGAACTACTTAAACCTAACTAACCTAAGGACATCACACAACACCCAGTCATCACGAGGCAGAGAAAATCCCTGACCCCGCCGGGAATCAAACCCGGGAACCCGGGAGCGTATGGATTGTATAAGCGTTTTCAGAGAGACCTTGAAGACGTTGAAGATGACGTGTGAAACGAACGCCCCAGCACATCGTCATCCGATGAAATCGTAGGAAAAGGAGAAATAAATTATCGTGAACGATCGCAGAAGCGCGATCAGAGAAGTGGCTTACATATCAATAGAACCATATCGCGAAATTTTTTGGATGTTTTGGGTACAAAACGCGTGACGCAAAAAGTATACCAAAGATGTTGAAATTAGGACAAAACCAGCGGCGAATGCGAGTTGCTCAGGAGTCGCAAATATCAATTCAACAACGACGCACAACTAGTGAAACACGTCGTAGGAAATTGCGACTGCATCAGCTATATTGGTAGATTCTGTTACCGTATCGGAAGAATTCCTTACGTGCTACCGAATGTGGAGACGTAAATGCCCTCGTGACTTTCTTCTTTACTACGTTAAATGCTGTGTTACAAGCTCTTATTTTATGCATCTTTATATCAGCCCCTGAAAGTTATCAACACGAGATTTATAGCTCCTGCACATCAGCGTTAAGTTATGATGCAAATCAGTTCCACTAGCTTTATAGTGTAGCGACTTGAAAGCGATCACAGAAGAGGCAATCTTTCTTGTTTTAAAATTTTGCTCGCAGTGCACATAGACTTGGATTTATTTCTTAGTTGCATTTGTATCTCTCCCTCGCGAGGTATTTCTGCTTCTCTTCTTTACAGAAAACCAGATTATTGTACATGAGTTTCCTTTACTGAAATAGTAACTATGTGAAATTCCCTGAAAGTGTGTCACTTCTATAAAGACAAGGGAATACAGAGTTGTCGAAACGAGATTGTCCTGGAAATAACGCACGGAATATCATCCAACACTCTCCAGCGGATCTCAAACGTATTAATTATTTTCTGATGCTAAATATATTTTTTCTTAATTTCATCTATATTTTTGTGTGTTTATATAATACATCCCAATTTCAGTATTTCTGCTGTTGAGCTATCACCTATCATATACACCACTACCGCTTTTATTACTTCTTCCATTACCCTTTATCTATAATAGTAGGAGAGTATCGGTTATATACGCGCAGTATTGTCTTTCCATATTGGCTTAACATGCATAGAAAATATTTTTACATTATGGAAATATACTATCCTTACGCGAGGAGCGTATATGTTCATGGATAGTAGTGCAGTTTTTCGTGTGTAGTAATGTAGTGTCATGTTCTTTGCATCTGATAACGAACTCTACGTAACATATTGTGGACTTGTTGTCATGCAACATTTTTACGGCTCTGAGCACTATGGGACTTAACTTCTGAGGTCATCAGTCCCCTACTTTAACCTAACTAACCTAGGGACAACACACACATCCATGCCAGAGGCAGGATTCGAACCTGCGACCGTAGCGGTCGCGCGGTTCCAGGCTGCAGCGTCTAGAACCGCTCGGCCACTCCGGCCGGCAATATTTTTATGACTTCGGTTTCAGCACGTAGGAGTCATTTTTATCAGTGTGGCTACCGTTAATCAGAATGAGGATCTGAACACCAGACTACGTTACAGTCCTTTTGTTGACCGCGTAGGTCACTTCAGATCAGTTATTATACGCGGTGGAAGTGTATCTCTTGCCTGTGTGCTTTAACATTGTACATGCTTTCTCAACTCCATACGAAGTTCTCGACTAAACATGGTGAAAAATCTGAAAAAGTGACCGTGACGTCTCCGGCGGGTGTGATGTGTGTATTAACTCACTTGCATGGCGACTAGCACTCTTACAGCAACCCATTAGGTGGCCTTCGGCTCGTTGTGGAGTCCTCGGACCCTTCTGACTCACACAGGCGCTAATCGGGGGCTTCTAAATAACTGTTCTGAGAAGCGACGCGGCTCCTTGCTGCGGCAACAGGTCTGCTTAAGGGTACGAATCCGTCCGCTGAGTTAACTCACACTTAATTACCCTCAACACTGCTCTCCAAGTTACGAATTACGTCTCGTCTTCAAACCGTACTCCAATTAATCTTACACTTCATGTTCCACTTCATAGAATCATATTATTTTCCCTCTATTAATACACAGTCAACACGGATTTAGAAAACATCGTTTTTGTGAAACACAACTAGCTCTTTTCTCACACGAAATCTTGAGTGCTACCTATAAAGGACTCCAAATTTATTCTGAATTTTTAGAATTCCAGAAGGCTTTTGACACAGTACCTCACAAGTAGCTTGTAATCAGATTGCCGGCTTATGGAATAACGTCTCAGTTATGCGACTGGATTCGTGATTTCCTGTCAGAAAAGACAACAGTTCGTAGTACTTGACGGAAAGTCATCGAGTAAAACAAAAGTGATTTTCGGCGTTCCACAGGGTAGTATTACACGCCCTTTGCTGATCCTTATCTAAATAAAAGATATTTAGGAGACAAACTGAGCAGCCGTCTTAGGTTGTTTGCAGATGATGCTGACGTTTATCGTTTAATAAAGTCATCTGAAAATCAAAACCAACTGCAAAACAATTTAAATAACATGACTGAATGGTGCGACAATTGGCATTGACCCTAAATAATGAAAAATATGTGAAGTCATCCACATGGGTGCTAAAAGGCATCTGTTAATCTACGGTACCACCATAAATCAATCAAATAAGAAGACAGTGACTTCAACTAAATATCTAAGAATTAGAATTACGAACAACTTAAATTGGAAAGGGCACACAGAAAATGTTGCGGGGAAGGCAAACCAAAGATTGCACTTTATTGGCAGAACACTTAGAAGATGCAACAGATGAATAGAGAGACTGCCTACACTACGCTTGCCCATCCTCTTTTGGAGTTCTGTTCGGTATGGAATCCTGACCAGGTTGGATTAACAGACTTCGTCGAGAAAGTTCAAAGAAGAGTAGCACATTTTGTATTATTGCGAAATACCGAGGAGAATGTCGCGTGACGGACATTATACAGGATTTGGGGAGGCAATCATTCAAACAAAGGTTTTTCGTTGTGGCGGGATCTTCTCACGAAATTTCAATCATCAACTTTCTCCTCCGAATGCGAAAATATTTTGCTGCCGTGGGAGAAAAAGAAAGTTCAAATGTGTGTGAATTCCTGAGGAACCAAACTGCTGGGTCATCGATTCCTAGACTTACACACTACTTAAACTAACTTAACGCTAAAGACAACACTCATACCCATGCCCGAGGGACGACTCGAACCTCCGGCGTGAGGCGTGGGAGAAACGATGATAATAACAAAATAAGGGAAAAGGAACTCGCACGGAAAGATATAGGTGTTGGTTTTTCCGCGCGCTATTCGTGAGTGAAATAATAAAGAATTATTATGAAGATGGTTCGATGAACCCTCTGCCAGTGTGGTTTGCAGAGTGTTCATGTAGATGGAGGCAACGTCCATTTGAAGCCGAGTGCGATTTATTTACGTCAATTATGGGACAAAATTGTAGTAGCTGCTCACAAGAGACTCAGTTATTTGCCAATGTGAATTTCATCCATAATGGATGCAGCTCAACTCCGCGACTATTACTTTGAGAGTTGGCAATACTCTCGTAGGATTTAAAGGTTGGCTACTGCGCACATACACAAGCTCTGGAATCTAAGATATTGTTGTCGCGCTTCGCAGGCGCACGGACTAACTAGTGGCAGTTTGGAAGCCAGTATAGGAGCCCGCCTGTTGTGGTGTGCACGTGTGTTGCGCGAGGGGTCGTCGCCGAGCTGCCGTACTGCTGTGCGACACAGGATTTGGTAGTGAGTTGATGTTTTTTATAATTTGCAGCGCGCTTATTAATTTAAAGAAAAGGGTTTGTGTACGTGCGTAGCAGCAGACGGTAATTTTGATAATGATACGACTTGAATTCTTAAGGGAAACCATTGTTAGGCGAATAGATTAAGTATTGATTTTTGTCATTGATTTCTTTTGTAATTGTCAGCGAATTGTTTCACTATGTATTTAATTGAGAAGTATTTCAGTCTGTCTCAAGAGTTTGATTAATTTGTAATATTGCTTTAATGCCACTAGAGGCAGATTTACATACGAAGCGATTGTTCAAAGAGCTTCTAGCGTTTTGTTAATTGAATGAGAAAGAATCACTTTCAGAATATAGTTTTGAAAAAAAAAAAAAGGAATTACTTGTTTGGGTTATCATTTATCGAGTTTAGATTTGACCAAACCCTTTCTCTTGAATTATATGTAGTTGTAGTAAGCAGCAGCAGCCGCAGCAACAGCAGGAGCCGCCATACAGCATGAATAATGGTTTTTTTAATGTTTTTGTTAAATAATGGAATGCAGCAGATCAAGCAGTGGCAGCAGAAAGACCAAGTAAGTTATTTGTTGCGCACAGGACCAATAAAAAAGATAAAGTTTAGGCGATCTCTGTAATAGTAAAGTTAACAAGAGTACAAGCACGAGATTTTCAATAGAAAACACGAGATAAGAAGATAGAGCTCGCGACTTTCAACTTTATAAGGTGTAAAATAAGTGTGTCTGGCAGGGTTATTATTCTACACCCTATGTTCTGGAATAGCAATGTGCCTGTTTCCTTTCCTGGAGATGAGATGTAACTTAATCAACGCACCCGAGAGGAATGATCATAGCTAAAGAGCGACGCTGAATCACCTTATTTAAAGTAAGAGCAGACAGAGGGCAGTCGTGGAACAGTGTTAGGCATCAATCCTATGCGACCATAATAACTGCATCTGATTTGCTGAAAGGTATCTTATTTATATAATCTTAGTATTGGGATGGTACACAAGCCAGGTAGGCGTAGACGAACCGAATTAAGGTTATTTAATGAATTTTAGTCAAGTCGTATTGTGGGGCTATGGGAGGCTTCGCAAAAACGTCGACGAGAGGTGTTCTCCATTTTCTCGTTTCCAGTTGTCTGAGGAATTTTTGTGTGCTTTTGTTCGTTTTTCCTGGCACTACATCGTGCATTAAAAGCACCGAGTAATGCCTTTATGTCACAGATGATCTGTGAAACGTTTTTCAACTTAGTGACAACATCGTTGATGCTGCAGTCTGTTCGTTAAGGCAAGAATTTGCAAAGTGGTGTCTTCCACGCTTTGTTCATTCAAGACATGGTACCTCATGAAATAGTAATTTCTCACCATTGTTTCCTAGCCTCAAAATACTGTACGTTCGAGACGCCCTGTCCATATAGACGCATACTGCCGCAGAAATGCCTTCCTGAAGTGTCGAATGTGGGCCTCAGTGATAGTGCCTGTCGTCGGTTTGCGACAGCAGTGGCATTCACCCACTGGACCGGCAGACCAAATGTGCAGCCATTGCTAGTCGCAGGAATACTTTAGCACAGTTCATGCTCAATGTTATTCTCTTAAGTACGAATCAGCAGTTCGTTTTTCGGTCAGGAGCACCGGAGACGACGAGAGATTGTACAGCGCCAGATTGGCACCTGGTGCCGAAAATTTTTCCAGTATAAATTGGTTCCGTACTACAGCAATAGCGAATCTAACACATTTCGCTGCCTTGCTATAATTACAGCCCACACTGGACCTCCTTGAGTAGCCGCATTTTAATAATAACTTACCAGTACAGGTACACCTGCGGTAACGTAATAAAAAACAAATATGGAGGAACGAATGGCAAAACGTTGCCCATAGAGGTGACAGCAGACAGCCTTGACGTAATTTATGGCAGTCTGCAAGTGCGTCGTCAACCAGGAGAGCAGTAATTACCGGAGGTCATCAGTCAGCGAAGTACAGGGCCGAGCATCGCTGTCATAGTGTGGGGAGCTGCAGCCCATCATTTCTTATGTTTGTTGCTCGAACAGGGCACTGTGCAGAGTGCTTCGTCCGTGTAACACCGCAGCAGTGCCTGGCACCGTCAGTGGCTTACAGGGCAGCGACGAGCCATCCGCTTATTTCAGTAACCAACGTCCTCTCTGCGATGTTCTCTGGCAATAACGATCATTACACCTGTCGCCCCATTCATCAAGTTTGCAACGTGACTCCACGTCAACTGGTCCAGCCTCGGTTACCGCCAACAACCGCTGTCCAGTTACGACGACATGTGGAAATAGCGCGGAACACTACCTTTCAAAATGGGAGTCGACGTCTATGAACAGCTGCAGAGGTTACTGGACCCAAAAGTTTTGTGACACCCTGTAAGTGATTATTCAGTGTTATGCCATTTCGTCGCATTCAAAAATTCAAAAATTATCAAGATTTTTTCTGAGAAATGTCTAATAATTCACATTCATTATAAGCTGCAATTCTTTCCGAAAAGCAGACATTGTGACCGAAACGTTCTAAATTTGACTTACTCTTTTACACCATAGGATCCTCAAGGAATAATTGGAGAGAGCTCCTTGTAATGGAAGAGAAAAACTGCACGGTTTAGTTTGCGTATGCTGTAGTTTCTCACACACAACTGCCACGACGCTTTGTACTGTATGACATCTTTTTGCTTCTACCGAACCACTCACGGAGGTAGCGTCGAAAGAACAACTTATTACTTGCTGTTAGTCTACTTCCGTTTTCACAGCCCGTGAGGGCTGAGCAATGCTCGGGGAGTCCTCAAAATCGATATCTGTCCACTAAGATTTTGGTCAGAAATTAGGCATTTTTCTTGTAGAGTCCGTCGATTGAAGATTTTGAACATCTAGTTACACACTCTGTTGAGACCTTGGTGCCAGCGACCTTTCATCCTATCCATTTTATGTGCTCGATGTCTTTCGTTAGTTCGCGGTTTTAGAGATACCACACACTTCAGCAGTATTCCAACATAGACCGCAAAAGTGTTCTGTAAGCCACTCCTTTCGCAGACAGATGGGAGCTTCCAAATATTCTGGCAATAAATGGACGCGAGTCATTACGTGACATCACACTCCTTTAAAGTTAAACGTAATTGCTCCCCCATATTGTTATGCCACTGCCGATTCCAGTGGGGACTCGTTCATTGTATAATCAAACACACCTTTACACGTTTGGTGTAGAGCACAGATTTCCATTCCTAGACAGTAAGAGTTGCTTGACAATATTTGCGACAAGCTGATTTTTTATTAATCTGTGACTGGATACTTCAACCAGTTTTGTTGGCTGACACTACCTCAATGGTACCTGCGTCATCAACAAAATAATGTGATTGCGACAAATATGACCTTATCGTTTTCCTATTCCACACAACAGACACCAAACAACCTTCTACTGCTTCTGATAGCCTTTGCTGAGGATAAAGTGCTTTCTGCTCGTCAACACGTTTTGCTTCTATCCTGAAGATGATGCCTAGCAATTGCATAACAGCCATTATTCACGAGATTTCCAAAAAGGTATGAGGTTACACTGTGGATTTTCAGCTGCATCCTTGGTAAAGAAATGTCCGTCTATGTCTCTCTACATCATCAACATCCGTTAAACCCGCCTTGAATATTAAGGTGGATATGAGTCTATGAAAATTGTCACATTATTAAACCAACTCCTACAGCAGAAGTGAATACAGACCTCGGGTTCCAGTAAGGCGGGAGACTTATGCACGTTCATTGTCTAGGCTTGTATTACACACATGAATAGCTTCCAATCCGGCAGCTTTTACGGAACGACCAGCACTGGCGGAAAACAGCTAGGCAATTTCCACACGGACTAGCTCGTTACTTTCCGTGTAATATTAGATATTTACAATAATCTTGACTTTATTTCTGTGTCCTCTAGACCCGTCCACCCTTCACAATAACGTCACTTGGAATGAGGTAGTAAAGCAACTACGTAATAATACTGTGTTTGGGGACGTTGTGCTTAATGATCAGAGCCGGCCAGAACCAGTAGCGACTGGACAGCGACGCCAAGGAAACAATAATTGCGTCGTCCTACGCAATAATTCCCAAATGTAAACGATCGCGAATTTGCCGCTGTGCTCTGGAAACCTGTACAATGCAGAAAATATCACGTGAGGCGGAATTATGGTCAATGAAATACACTGATGTCCTTTGAAGAAAATATAAAATAAGTGTACATAGTTTTCACACTTCAACAGAAAATCTTTTGACAGAGTGTGACAAAAAGTCAATCAATCATTTTTGTATTTAAATACTGTGTGGCCATGTTGAAAATTGGTGATTCATCATGAAATTTGACTACAAATTTCCCTCCAAAGCTCCTGATATTCCACATCTTGAATCGGTTGTTCTAACTTTCGTCTAGTTTTCTTCTACTGTTAGATTTAGTCTAACAGTCTTACAGTAAGTTTTTCAAGTGGGTTTTGACCTTCAATTTTCCGCTGGAAAATTGTTTTTCTCTTAGTAGTCTTTACCTACGAATAGTGTCTAAAGAACCTGTGGATTCTGTTGTAGCATATTTTGAACGGCCTCATTACTAGCTTTCATTTTTTTCAGAATTGAGGCATTAGTTTTTTTATTTCACAATACTCTCATTTTCCGCACCGTATATAAACACTGGAAATACGAGTTCTTAATGGTGTTACTTTCTGCGTTGGCTAATGTCATAATCTTCCTAAAAACACTCGTAGCTTTATGCTGCTACTTACTCAAGTGTTATTCCCCTTTTCTCGTAGTGCAATTGCCGCAGGTACAGACAGTATAAAAGAAACGATCTACTGTTTCATACTCTGTTTAACTATCTGTCTATCTAACCAGAGGTACAACGTGAATTGTTCATCACATGCAGTATAGCACTTGTGAAAAATTAAGACCCCGTCGGGATGGAAATCTCGGTTATTTTCGGTTAAGTTGCTAGAGTCGCATTTGGGAATAGTGGGGTACATGACACCTTCCAGCCTTACACGTTCGGCGATTTACTTAGGGCGAAAGGCGAGATGGCTTGTTTGGGGAAAAAAAGAGGGGTCGCCCCTTCTTGTCCAGTGGAGTCTTCTGCTCTGTTTGTGCTGAGCTCGTCATTCTCAGGACTTTAAGTCCTAACCCCTCTCACACTTATTCTGTGGAATGCAAAATGATTACACCGCTTTTCGAACCAAGCGTCCCTCTATACCACGAGACAAAAATAACTTCTGAGACACAGTCATTGCTGATAACACTATAATGTTGTAGCAGAGATCTCACTGATTTGCAATGAACGACATATTTGGTTTCAGGCAATATGTACACTATTAAAAATTACACTGCTGGCCCTTAAAATTGCTACACCACGAAGATGACGTGCCACAGACGCGAAATTTAACCGACAGGAAGAAGATGCTGTGATATGCAAATGATTAGCTTTTCAGAGCATTCACACAAGGTTGGCGCCGGTGGCGACACCTACAACGTGCTGACATGGGGAAAGTTTGCAACCGATTTCTCATACACAAACAGCAGTTGACCGGCGTTGCATGGTGAAACGTTGTTGTGATGCCTCGTAAGGGAGGAGAAATGCGTAACATCACGTTTCCGACTTTGATAAAGGTCAGATTGTAGCTTATCGGGATTGCGGTTTATCGTATCGCAACATTGCTGCTCGTGTTGGTCGAGATCCAATGACTGTTAACAAAATATGGAATCGGTGAGCTCAGGAGGAGTGTAATACGGAACGCCGTGCTGGATCCCAACGGCCTCGTATCACTAGCAATCGAGATGACAGGCGTCTTATCCGCAAGGCTGTAACGGATCGTGCAGCCACGTCTCGATCCCAGAGTCAGCAGATGGGGACGTTTGCAAGACAACAACCATCTGCACGAACAGTTCGACGACGTTTGCAGCAGCATGGACTGTCAGCTCGGAGACCATGGCTACGGTTACCCTTGACGCTGCATCAGAGACAGTAGCGCCTGCGATGGTGTACTCGACGACGAACCTGGGTGCATGAATGGCAAATTGTCATTTTTTTCGGATGAATCCAGGTTCTGTCTACAGCATCATGATGGTCACATCTGTGTTTGGCGACATCGCGGTGAACGCACATTGGAAGCGTGTATCCGTCATCGCCATACTGGCGTATCACGCGGCGTGATCGTATGGGGTGCCATTGGTTACACATCTCGGTCATCTCTTGTTCGCATTGACGGCACTTTGAACAGTGGACGTTACATTTCAGATGTGTTACGACCCGTTGCTCTATCCTTCATTCGATCCCTGCGAAACCCAACGTTTCAGCAGTATAATGCACGACCGCATGTTGCAGGTCCTGTACGGGCCTTTCTGGATACAGAAAATGTTCGACTGCTGCCCCGGCCAGCACATTCTCCAGATCTCTCGCCAATTGAAAACGTCTGGTCAATGGTAGCCGACCAACTGGCTCGTCACAATACGCCAGTCACTACCTTTGATGGACTGTGGTATCGTGTCGAAGCTGCATGGGCAGCTGTACTTGTACACGCCATCCAAGCTCTGTTTGACTCGATGGCCAGGCGTATCAAGGCCGTTATTACGGCCAGAGGTTGTTGTTCTGGGTACTGATTTCTCAGGATCTATGCACCCAGACTGCGTGGAAATGTTATCACATGTCAGTTCTAGTATAATATATTTGTCCAATGAATACCCGTTTATCATGTGCATTTCTTCTTGGTGTAGCAATTGTAATGGCCAGTAGTGTATATAGAGTGTTTCAGGGGGACACGGAAAACATTGCAGTCGTTGTCGTAATGAGGCAACGAAGCGATTTATCTGACGGCCAGAAGGGCATGATCATTGTCTTTCTTGCCACGGGTGGAAACATTTCCGAAAAGCTAAGTCTGTAAACTGGTCCCGCGCAGCCGCGGTTTAAGTATACCGTGTATGGCAGAATGGTGCTCTCCAAAGCGGCGCGAGGCAAATACGGTGCAACATGGGTCACAGATGACAGGGGTGAAGGACGGGTACGGAGATGTGTACGGACGAACAGACCTGCAACTTTTGAGCCACCGACCGCTTAGATCAACTAATGAGCCAAGAGGTTGCAAAAAGTGTGTCCTCAACGACCATTCGGCGAACGATGCTGCATATGGGCCTCCACAGCAGGCGCCTTGCTCAGGCACCTCCCCTAACTTCTGCTCATCGGCGGCGAAGGTGGCCTTTTCAGATGAATCACATTTTATGCTCCTTCGTACAGATGGCTGTTGGCGTGAACGGCGTGAAACATCTGAAAGCAAACGTGCTGCAAGAATCATCGGGTCCAGGCTGGAGGGCATTCCCTGGGTGATGTCGTCACGCTGGAAGGCAAAATGAATCAACACAAGTATTCATCCGTACTTTGAGACCATGCCCACGCGTACATGCAGTCTGTACGGCATCCACCAACAGGACAATGCAACGTTGCATACAGCTCGCATTGTACGTGCACAGTTCCATGAGCACAAGGATGAGTTTACCGTACTGCCTCGATAAACAAGCTCTCCGGATTTACATCCATCGAGAACCTATGGGACCACCTCGATAGGGCTGTTTGCGCCATCGATCCTGACCCGAGAAGCCTAGCGCCACGGAACTGCAGTCAGTGTGGCTCCACATTCCCGTCATACCTTCCAGAACCTCAATGACACTCTTCCTGCACATCTTGCGGCAGTATGCGCTGCAGAACGTATTAATTCAGTATTTTGACAGATGGTTATACACTACTGGCCATTAAAATTGCCGCAGGTTCGAATCCTGCCTCGGGCATGGATGTTTGTGATGTCCTTAGGTTAGTTAGGTTTAAGTAGTTCTAAGTTCAAGAATGGTTCAAATGGCTCTGAGCACTATGAGACTTAACATCTATGGTCATCAGTCCCCTAGAACTTAGAACTACTTAAACCTAACTAACCTAAGGACATCACACAACACCCAGTCATCACGAGGCAGAGAAAATCCCTCGTGATGACTGGGTGTTGTGTGATGTCCTTAGGTTCTAAGGACAGCACACACATCCATGCCCGAGGAAAGATTGGAACCTGCGACCGTAGCAGTCGCGCGGTTCCAGACTGAAGCACCTAGAACCGCTCGGCCACAACAGCCGGCAAACAGAACCTAGATTCATCCGGAAAAATGACGTTTTGCGATTCGTGCACCCAGTTAGTCGTTGAGTACACTATCGCAGGCGCTCCTGTCTGTGATGCAGCGTCAAGGGTAACCGCAGCCATGGTCTCCGAGCTGATAGTCCATGCTGCTACAAACGTGTCTTGCAGTCCCCATCTGTTGACTCAGGGATCGAGACGTGGCTGCATGATCCGTTACAGCCATGCGGATAAGATGCCTGTCATCTAAACTGCTAGTGATACGAGGCCGTTGGGATCCAGCACGGCGTTCCTTATTACCCTCCTGAACCCACCGGTTTCATATTCTGCTAACAGTCATTGGATCTCGACCAACGCGAGCAGCAATGTCGTGATACGATGAACCGCAATTGCGATAGTCTATAATCCGACCATTATCAAAGTCGGAAACCTGATGGTACGCATTTCTCCTCCTTACAAGAGGCATCTCAACAACGTTTCACCAGGCAACACCGGTAAACTGCTGTTTGTGTATGAGAAGTCGGTTGGAAACTTGCCTCATGTCAGCACGTTGTAGGTGTCGCCACCGGCACCAACCTTGTGTGAATGCACTGAAAAGCTAATCATTTGCATATCACAGCATCTTCTTCCTGTCGGTTAAATTTCGCGTCTGTAGCACGTCATCTTCGTGGTGTAGCAATTTTAATGGCCAGTATTGTAGGAATGTGATTGCCGCTCTCAACTCCTCCAGCACCACACTCTGTTCTGCTTTTCCCACTTCTCTATGTCCATCTTCTCCTCCCACTTCTCTCCCCGAGGTATCACCCCCATCCCAAAAGGTCGTTGCTGCTTCTTACCCCCACAGTATTTGTTTCGAGATAGTAAGTAGAATATGTATTAAATCTGGTTGAAAACGGTCCAGCTGTTTAGGAGGAGCATTTTGCCAGTGGATATGCCTGCGTGGTTTTGCAGGCACATCCTGTGACACGCAGGGTGTTCCGAAATTCCCGTTAGAAACTTCTCGACCTGTAGAGGGGAGCGAGCAGATAATATTTTGAACCGGAACCCATGTTCGGTTCAAATGGTTCTAAACACAATGGGACTTAACATCTGAGGTCATCAGTCCCCTAGAACTGCTTGAACCTACCCAAGGACATCACACACATCCATGCCCGAGGCAGGATTCGAACCTGCGGCCGTAGCCGTCGCGCGGTTCCAGAATGAAGCGCCTAGAACCGCTCGGTCACAGCGGCCGGCCCCATGTTCGAAAACGTACCGTTTCTGTGCTACAACCATTTGTTAACATGTCAGTAACGCGACCAGTTTTACAAGTAATTGATTAGGCGCGATCTGTTACATCACTTATTAGTAGCCAGAGAAACTGCTCTTGTACTCGTTGACGGTTTCTCTTCAACGTGATGTAGAAGGACCTCTTCCAATTCGAGAGTGCGGCGTCTCCTTGGAGCAAATGGTGGTGGTGGTGGTTAGTGTTTAACGTCCCGTCGACAACGAGGTCATTAGAGACGGAGCGCAAGCTCGGGTTAGGGAAGGATTGGGAAGGAAATCGGCCGTGCCCTTTCAAAGGAACCATCCCTGCATTTGCCTGGAGCGATTTAGGGAAATCACGGAAAACCTAAATCAGGATGGTTGGAGACGGGATTGAACCGTCGTCCTCCCGAATGCGAGTCCAGTGTGCTGGAGCAAATGGTCACGCCCGTTGACGGTGAGGGTAGCCTTTCCTGAAAGTGTAGCGTACTTGTGCGAAAAGGATATGTGACGGAGTCGGACGTTGTGGAGAACGGTCTTGATGAAAGTGACGAGCATTCCTTCCATTACCGTGAGCTTCGCCATTCTGAAGGATCACGTCGCCGTATCCTGCAAACTCGTACTCAGCCATGTTGCTATAACACTCACAGATACGTGAATGAGACTCGAAGCAAGGCTGACAGGTAGGACGGATATCAGCTGAACCGACGTGAGTACCCCTCCCCATGACTACCCGTTGCATACTTGGGTAGCAAATACGTTTTCAGATGGTTGTAGCACGGAAATAATAGGTTCTGGACAGGGGCTCCTATTCCAAATATTACATAGTCACTTACCTCTACAAATCCCAGAAGTTTGTAGCGGGAATTTCGGAACAACTGTACGTGGCTACTGTCTGCGAAATGTGTTGTGAGTCGAGTTAGTAGTTAAGGAGCAATAAATTAAAACGTAATGCATGATGCAGCAGTTTTTCACGCATCTCAGAATTTTATGTCACATCTCCTGAAGTATGTATCGTACAAGATACATTTTTGTAGGAACATGCAGCGGAACATGTTGATACTGTCTGAAAAATATTTAGCGAATGTGTTAGTAGGAAGGAAGTAGTAAATTAAAATGACATGACTGATGCGGTAGTTTTATTGCATGAACAGTGAAAATGTAGTAAGTAAGCGATAAACTTTTTTCTTCGAACATTATGTGGGTCTTTTCAGTGAGAAAAAGTTTCGTAAAGATTTGAAATTATGAGTAAAATTTGTTGCAAGTCATTACATGCTCTCATTCTCAAATACCGTGTGAATATGGTCTGGCTTTTTGGACGTTGTATGCTACGCTTGTTTTTTCATTCCCACGCTCACCCCTTTGATAGGTAGGTGGATTTTACCCCATAGCGACTCTTTCCAGACAGTAAGTGATATGTGTACTAAGTTTGCTTGAAATCTGTGCTGTACTTTAGGAGAAGCTGTGGAACATACACATATACACACAGACACACATGCAGAGAAGTACATGAATGTGATTCTTGAAGTTTTTCCGGCGGACATAATGTTCCATCATCTTTCGGGCGTGCACTCTGGACAGTGAGAATTCTTAGGCACGCGCAAACGCTATGAACTCAGTCTCCAACTCGCCTTGAAGATAGCTGGGAGGTTTTTAGGCGAAATATCGCAAGAAGAATTGTCGCTGTCCCGAGTTCACGCCCGAAAGATGATGGAACAAAGTACATGAATGTTTATAATACGTATGGATATGGATTAATGTCTCTTCTGTTGGGATTATTCAGTCGTCGATTGTCCCTTCATTTAATCACATTTTAAATTAATTCAATATGTAATATACTGTCGTATATAAAGCATTTCTATAACAAGCCGCTGGCGATGGAATCACATTTATATACACCTGTTAATCGCATGGGTTTTTGTATCTTACTGACTTTAGCGTCGGTACTGGCGCTTAGTATGTGCTCAACATTACAACGGCTTTTTATGGCAATCGAAGTTTTATAACAGCATCTGAAAATGTATGGCCTAGAGTTTAAAAAGAAATGAATACCCATTCTTCGAAATGAATACCCATTCTTCGGCAACAGTTATGATAATCACGCTTCTGCAGCAATTTTCTCGTAGTTAGCGCTGAGGACTCGTAACACGTCGTGTAATTTGTTTTCGTTTGTTACTGTACATCGTAAAATTAAGTATTATTTCTTATTATGCTTAGCTATTTATAGAAATCCAAATATCGCGACAAGTTTTCATGAATTATCTTGGGGCGTACTGAATTACAAATTCCTTCAGGGCAATGCGTATAGTGTGTACCTGCGTTACATGGGTGTGAGGAGTGTATCTTCTACTGTACTATAGTACAGTACTGCGCTGTTCTGTATCTGCGTTGTTATGGATTAGTATGAAATATAAGGGGCGGAGAGGGTGAAACACAATTCCAGCATGTTATCCTAGCACTCGTTGAGCCGTGCGCGGCTCGTGTTCATCCCGTTTATCGTTTGTCGTTTTCGCTTACAGTACTGCCGCCTCGTTTTCTTATTCCATTCACTGGCGTCACTAACTTCCTGCCTTACCAGCGCGTGAGTGGCAGCAGCAGCGTTTATCTGTAAGTGCACTGTCGTACCATCTCTGGAGCGATCGATAGTATTTCCGGGTCGTCGTGTGTCTGGAATCCAGTTGGGTCGCCGTGTCTCCGAATTCCGAACGGACATCGAGTTAAGTCGGGTTGGAGCTGCAGTCAGCTTCGAATAGCCAAGACTCTCCCGACCGTTCCCGACACACGTAGCTTCAGTGGGAACGATCTGTGTTGGTCGTTCGGTCGGTCGTCTCAGCGGCCGACGTGCATTTGGTTGCCGACCGCTTGTGGAAACACTCTGTGTGTCGAATTCATTCGTCCTTGTTGTCCCACAGTGATTGCTTTTATCATTGTTCGAGTTCTTGTGCAAGTGTGTTTACGTGGAACCGTGTGTAGCTTCTGTGATTTCCACCGAGCTGATGAATGCTGTCTGCGTACTGGAGTAGTCAGTCGGTCTGTTGAAATAGAGCAGCGAGTGTGTCGGGTAGAAAGGAATTGATTAGGCTGTTGGTTGGCTCTTCAGCCGTCCCAAGTAGTGTTGCCACCCGATTGTTTAGTGTTACGCTTGGCTGCCTGTCCCACCTAAACTGTTGTTAGAGTTTCCTCCCCAGGCCGACCCCTGAGCACCACTGTTTGTTGTTTGTGATTGTCATTTTATTTGGTTGCAGGTGCTCTGCCAGGCCTTCAGCCGTGTGTTAATATTGTCTGTTTTGTGTTTAGCATATGGCCTTCAGCCGACCTTCATAACAACTTTATGATTAGGCCTTCAGCCGTGTTTCAATTAAAATTCTTGTTGCTCTGTCTTTAGGCCTTCAGCCGCGCTTGATTCAGAATCTGTGGCTTTAATATGTAAATCCTTGTCTGTAAGGTTTCTCTTTAAGTATATTGAATTCGTGAAACGGCCTTCAGCCGTGTTCTGTTAATGTTTATCTTAAGGATGTCTTTGATTATTCTTCAATAATTGTTTGGGCCTTCAGCCGACAAGATACTTCACGTTTCCTTAAGATGTTTTCTGTTGTTCTGTGTAAAAACTTATCTTTAAAGTCACTCTTTTATTATGTAAAGAAAAATTTTTATTGGGTTTTCAGCTGAAGAATTAACTTGAATCTTCCTTAATATGGCCTTTAGCCGGAATTTGTAATTGCTTGGTTTTTAAAGAATTTCCGTAGTTGATCTGAAATATTATTTCGGCCTTTAGCCCAGATGATGATGTAATTTTACTTAAGTAAGCCCTTCAGCCGTTACTCTAGATCCTGGTGTTTTAAAAGCAATCATTTAAACTCATTCTGGATAAATTACTTGGGCTCTCAGCCGTGAATTGATCTTTGTTGTTTTAAAGAGAAAACTGTGCATTAGTTTGAGGAATAAAGTTGTGTATGTGTTCGTGTATAACTATCAGTAATTGACCTTGGCCCCTTTCAACAACCTGATCCGGTCTGTCCTGTGAAACCAGATTTTACTCTTCTCCAAGAGTGTCAGTGAGTCGCCCGTCTCCATGTCAACGTGAGTTGTCACATGGCCCTACTTCTCATATATTGTAAACAGCTAAAGATAATGATATAAACACAACATCCAGCCACAGATGACATTTAGACCTCTCAAATAAAGCTGCCCTAACCACTATTTTTAGGTACTTCGTCGAAGTTTTATCGTAACATTTTTAATTTGTGTGATACACACAAACTTAAGAACCTTCAACATCGCAGCGCGTCAGCAATCGTTGGTTAATATATTAAAAAACTAAATTTTTCGCAATCGAGGCGGGTTTCTAGTTTTTTAATATACACACAAACATTTTTATGCGACTTAAGTGTAAAAAAAACAGTAAAAAATTATAGAGTGATGAGTCGTACAAGAAACTGTCTTGCACAAATCAGGTAATCACTCTGGTCAGTCACGTGATTTGGAACCCAAATACAGAGTACAGGCAATATTCACATGTTCTTCGGAGTAGAGGCAAATTTCATATTAATAAATTAATTTCACAATAAATGGTCTCTGATAACGTAAAGAACACGTTACTACGACACGCAGCCTTGAGTAACCGATATTTAGATTTATTTGAGGCCATGATATATTTACGTATACAGGATGTTCTACTTAATTCTGAAATCTGCAAAATCCATGTTAATTTTGATGTGACAAAATAACGGTTCAGAACGCAAAAGTCCAATCTGCCTGCGTTATGAAAATTAACGTATTCTATAAACCGCAAGGGTCACTAGCATTTTTTAAAAATGATGCTGTGATGTTTTGCGCCAGAATAGGAAAGCTGTATGATACAAACGCAGATATATAAGTACTTTGCACATGTTATATAAAAATTTCAAAGGAAAAATACAAGGACGGCGGCGTTTCTTGTCACTCCAATCTCCGTCGAGAATGACGCATGCGTCACATAACTAGCCAGTACTCACCTTGACTGCGTCAGTTTCCATTTGGGTGTTGGCGGTACGTCATTGAAACACCCAGAAACCCAATTATAAGGAAAAGGATCGAAAACAATGCGTTGAGTGATTCTCTTTTACTTTCTTCGTTTAAATAACCATAAAAATATATATGTGCCGCTTCTTGGGGTTTCTATTAAAAGTAACGCTTTTGTACGAGGAAAATTAATACTGGTAACTTGAGAAAGACTGTAAAGAATGACTTAATCAGCGAAGTGATATGGGCTGCTGAGGGCGTTCTGTCGACACGGAAATCTCAGGATAGAAGATAATGACGTCAACATCGTGGAGGAATGTCCTCAAGTGGGCAAAGTCGGCGCGGGAGCCGATGCCGCTACCACTCAGCGGGTCAGAGAAGTGAAGAATCTTTAATGGCCAGCGAACGACATTCGTTAACGGAATTTCACATCGTTAGATTCCTGCGTAGTAGTCATTATCCGTTGTTCGATCCTACACAGAGAGTCGCACGTAACTGCCGCTGTGGGATGGTGGCTGTGTTCGTTGCTGTGTTCACGACTGATCATTAGTGAATTGCGTGTCGAATATCTATGCTTGGGCTGTATAAATGAACTGAATACGAAACAAGAGATAAAATGCTATCCTACCCATGAAAAAGACTTGGGGAGGGGGGCTGACATACGCTACCTATAACTCACAGGAAATTCGGTGGAAATGCATCAACAAACGAGAAAACTATTACAGGTACTGGTACAAGTGTGAAAATAATGAGGGAAGCTAATTCAGCTCTAATTTGGAGCCATTTTCTCGAATCATTTCAGACAATAGTTACATCAATAGGAAACTGTTTCCTTCATTAATCAGTGAAGTGTGAGACTATTTCTTGGTAGCTACAGCCCGAACGGTAAGTAAACTCGGTTAGATGAAGGAGAAATCGAAAGAAAAAGAGTAATAAAATATCTCCTTAAATCTATCCACGCTGTATGGAATTGGTTGAGGTCAGCGACCGTATTATAAATCTATGAACAAATTTTTACCGCTCTGGTCACTTTTTACTGATATTTATTAGCATGACGTGGTTAGGCAGGATGCTCCCATCATCACGTGCATTACAGTTAAATGTGTGTTAATCTGACGTGTGATGATTATTTACTGGATGTATCAATGATGTCATGTACATTAATTTAACCATGGTTTGCTGCAAAACTTTTCTGCACGTAGAGCACAGTAATAACACGACATCCTCAGTTACGAAGCTGGAAGTGTTGGATAATGGTGTTTTGATTATTACTGCGCTCTGTGTGCCATAACAATTTCTAGCAAAAATGTTTGAATGTCAGTACATAACTTCAGTGGTACACTCAGCAAAAAATCCTGATCACATTTGAGGTTAACGTACATGTAACTGTAATGCACCTAATAATGTCAACATGATGCCTAAACGCGTTGTACTAATGAATACATTAGTAAAATGTGACCGAAGCGGTGAAAATTAGCTCGCGAATAACATTTTCTTACTGTTTTAGAGAAATATTCTGTCCAGTCAGAGAACACACTATTGCTCTGTTGCGTCGTAGCAGCTCAGGAGTATGGCAAATGGCTGCAGGTGGAACGAGAAGCGGGCTTCATGCCAGATAACAGTCTTAATTATACCGAGTATCCACCCATGCACATTCAATCAGTTGTCTGTGTGAATACCAGGAGCGTTCATCGTTCTAGACAACAAAAAGCGTTTGAGGTTTGGCGATGTACCAGCAGGCTTTGGAAGATCTCTCTCTCTCTCTCTCTCTCTCTCTCTCTCTCTCTCTCTATCTTCCCCCCTCCCCCCGAACCATTCATTCCATAGAGCGACAGACATCCTCTAAAACTGCGAGTAATCTTGTATTAACTAATGTTAGTACTGCTTACAAAGAAAACATCATAATAAACATTTGAAATACGACAGTTGTTCGTTAAATGTTTGAACAAGCTCTCTATTTCCAGTACCGACGACTGCACTGAGAAACTTAAATACACGACAACAAAGGAGGAGTTAATTCATTCTTACCTCAAATATCTGTCCACTCGGTATTACTATTGCGAGTGGTAACATGCGCATTTTCCGAAAAGATGTGTACTCCTCCCATGTACATAACTGAACGGTCGTTACCTGAATATTTCGTCTGCAGCCGTCTATAAAATAGGGAACACAGATTAAAAGACACTGAACTACTTCTTTTGCAGAGAAAGATCAGCTCCTCAGCTACAACCAAAGCAAGAATTTAAAGTAAAGTAGAAATTTTTGAATAATTTCATGGTTACAAAATCACCTACACTACGTGCTGATGACACGTGGTGGCTTAATATGTGGTTGTTACAAGAGTACTGAAAAGCGAGCTTTTTCAAGGTAACGTAGTACTTTTAAAATCTGTACACACTGTCGCCTCAATGGGATGAAGCGGCTACCGTTACTAAACAACTATTTATTGTGTAGTATTGGCATGCGACTTACCTACCGACTCAGCAACTGTGGACGGAGAGTTTATAACAGTGTTCCACCAGGGCCGGCCTATGGTGGCCGAGCGGTTCTAGGCACTACAGTCTGGAACCGCGCGAACGCTACGGTCGCAGATTCGAATCCTGCCTCGGGCATGGATGTGTGTGATGTCCTTAGTTTAGTTAGTTTTAAGTAGTTCTAAGTCTAGGGGACTGATGACCTCAGATGTTAAGTCCCATAGTGCTCACAAGGGAACCTCCCCACCGCACCCCCCTCAGATTTAGTTATAAGTTGGCACAGGGATAGGCCTTGAAAAACTGAACACAGATCAATCGAGAAAACAGGAAGAAGTTGTGTGGAACTATGAAAAAAATAAGCAAAATATACAAACTGAGTAGTCCATGCGCAAGGTAGGCAACAACGAGTGTGTTAGCTGATGAGCGCCGTGGTCCCGTGGTTAGCGTGAGCAGCTGTGGAACGACAGGTCCTTGGTTCAAATCTTCTCTCGGATGAAAATTTTAATTTTTTATTTTCAGATAATTATCAAAGTTCAGGCACTCACACATAATCAACTTCGCTTTCCAAAATTCCAGGACATGTTCAGATTTGCTTGGACATAAATTGACGGTCTACGCACGGAAACATTTGAAAACGTAAAAAACATATGTTTTGACAGAGCACAGGGAAAACTGTGCGACTCTGAAACTGTTGCATTCATTTGATGCAGTTTATGTGACAAACTCTTATGTTTTCATCACTTTTTTTGGAGTGATTATCACATCCACAAGAAAACCTAAATCGGGCAAGGTAGAATAATCTTTTTACCCATTCGCCAAGTGTGCAAGTCAGGTGGGTCGACAACATATTCCTGTCATGTGACGCACATGCCGTCACCAGCGTCGTAAAGAATATATCAGACGTGTTTTCCTGTGGAGGAATCGGTTGACCTATGACCTTGCGATCAAATGTTTTCGGTTCCTATTGGAGAGGCACGTCCTTTCGTCTACTAATCGCACGGTTTTGCGGTGCGGTCGCAAAACACTGGCACTACACTTATTACAGTGAACAGAGACGTCAATGAATGAACGGACAGATCGTAACTTTGCGAAAATAAAGAAAGTAAAATTTTCACTCGAGGGAGGACTCGAACCAAGGACCTTTCGTGCCCCAGTTGCTCACTCCAACCACGAGACCACGGCACTCATCAGCTAATATTGTCCTTTATGTTGCCTATCTTGCACATGGACTACTCAGTTTGTATATTTTGCTTATTTTTTCGTAGTCCCACACAACTTCTTCCTGTTTTCTCCATTGATCTGTGTTCAGTTTTTCAAGGCCTATCCACTGTGTCAATTTATAACTAAATCTGAGGGGGGTGCGATGGGGAGGTTCCCTTGTCAGAGCCATTTGAACCATTTGTTCCACCAGGAAATGTCGTGAAAAAAAGGGAAAGAATCTTACCGGATGGGACCACCTATGGATCACCTTCTGACTGAAGATGGTCCTTACCTGGAGCGAAACAGGCTACCAATAATTGTTTTTCTTTTTCTTATGATCCAGACGGTGTATTCCACTATAAGCACATAAAATGACAGCTATCCCACTACACTACGTTGCTACTCGACGGGTAAAACTCTGCTGCGGTTATTTTGTGCACAGGGGACAAACGTGTAACCTGGCACTACACTAATTGCCGCATTTCGTCACGGCGCTCCGTCTAATGGTTTTCGCACGACACTGTTAGCGTCTGTAAATTCAGAACGGAAGCAGTGGTAGTGTCGGAGGATGGATGTAACTGTTTTCTGCAACGGAGCGCTCCGGTTCTTGTTGGCCCATGAGGAAGGCTGTAGCGTTTAGTCCGAGCCTGTGCTCTGTCTCTGGTAACCTTCACTTCTTTGTTGGAGATTTCAGAGAATAGGTCACGTGCCATTAGCATCACTCGCCGTCCTTACTTTTTTTTCCATTCTTACAACCAACAACATTACACTCTTTGCGGAGGCTTTACTGTTCTCTTATCAAAGCAGTTACATTCAAAAGACATGCATACAAGCTGAAATTGGGAAGTATGGCACCGAAGGGGTAACTGAAGAACACATACTTAACGGTCTCTTCAGTCACTCCAAAGGTTTTTGTACCACTCATCGCAGCTTTCACCTCTGACAGTCATCTGTGTATGTGGAAAATGCCGAGTACCGCCGTTAGGAGACCATATCTAGCTGTAGGTCCACTCTCGAATGGATGGGTACGTCTGTTCGTAGATCTGAGGAACGCAAAAGCATACAGCCACGAAACAGGACCGATCAGTGTTCAAACCAGCCTGACACTTGCGGACACGTTTCCCAGATTAATCCCTGGTCACTGTAGACTGTAGAGCACGTCATTATTTATGAACCAGCTGGCGAAGGTTTGTTTCTGAAGCGACTGAAGTAGGGATGTGCAGCGCGTGTGAAATAGCAGCCTACCCTGCTCCCTGCAGCTGATAACATCGAGTCGCACCTACTGTGACGATACTTTGCAGAAAACACGGATTCTGGACACAGGTGGTAATGAAAACTGCCTTGTCTTCCGCTCGTTATTACTGCTATGCGAGACAAATCGATATCGGATCTCCTGTTGACGCGAACTTTTGTGAATGATGGTCCTTCCTAAAGCACAATTACTCCCATCTACATGGCGAAGACAGTCGTCAGCTTTGTGCTGACACCTGCCGCATATATTCAATGTTGTCCAGGTACTCCTCACGACTCCAGATGTACTGAACCTGTAGACACCACCCGGCTATTTTAACCCATGACATCATCAGAATGGCAGACGTAAACTGCGTCGAGAAATCTGCGTTAACCACAATTAACCTTTCGTACTTGCATTCGTTGACTCCTCCGACTTCTAACCAAATTTTCACAGTACAGTCTAATAGAACCAGGGGTACGCTAAAGCTAAACCTGTCACCTTCAAATGGTTCAAATGGCTCTAAGCACTATGGGACTTAACGTCTGAGATCATCAGTCCCCTAGATTTAGAATTACTTAAACCTAACTAACCTAAGGACATCACACACATCCACGCCCGAGGCGACCGTAGCAGCCGCGCGGTGCCGGACTGAAGCGCCTAGAACCGCTCGGTCACAGCTGCCGGCATAAATTCAGGAAACAGTTTGCTATTGCGATACAGTCGTCGGCTTTGTCATTTCACAACCAATCAGCCTACTCTGCATGTGGGACTACAGATCAGTTCGTCAGCATAACCTGTGTTTCAAAAAATTATGCTGAAGGAACCCCTGCGCAGAGCGACTGTAATGTAAGTCAAACAGGAAGTAAGTCAACAATAAGTCACGATTCAATCCGTATTTTATGGCAGGTCTAGATTTCAGCTACAGTACAGTTATCATCACTGGTTTTGAAGTGAGTCATAGAGACTTAATGGCTTGTAAGTGGACATGTTGTTACACGACCTCAGCGTGTACATAGCTTAATTCAAACTGAGGTTGCTATTTACAAACCTCTGCGATGACTCTCTTCATATATACTGATGATAGCAATACTGTAGCTAAAATCTACGATACGCAATAAATTACAGATTGAATCGCGTCTGAATACTGTCTTCCTATCCTTTTCAGTAATGCAGAAACAAACTAAATATTCTCATTGATAAGTTATCTCTCTGTTGCACTATGGTGACGACAAACGGCACATCATTACGTCACGAATAAAAAATTACTTCCAGTATCGGAAGGTACAGCTCACCCGACAACGTCTGTACTTGTGTTGGACGCCACGCGACGCTTCTCGACATTACTTGCATTTATAATGCACATTCCTGTTAAGTTACTGGTACTTCCAATACACTTTCGAGACCCATTCAGCTGAAATTCATTAAAAACTGTACTACACTGTTTCAAGCACTAACGGTAAGCAGGTTGTGATGTTATAGATTTTCGCCTTGACAAGACTGCCATTGCTAATTGCGATGATCCAGCAGGGACACAAATCATCGTCTGCGTTAGATTGCCAGTGGAAATACTTCACTGCTACCGTGGATTATTATACGTTCAAAATATGTATAACAATAAGTATACATGGACACTTATATAACAAATGGAACGTAAATAAACAATCATGCTACTCACACAGACATCCATAACTTACGAGATTAAAAAAGAAAATCTAGTTACGTATCGACTATTCCCATTTTTCAGAAAAGCGTAACCTTACTTCACAAATCACACATTCACATCCCTCTTACATAGTTTTCGAGAGCTCTTAACTTCTGTATCACATCCTTTCATGTTGGCTACGAGTTCCGTGCACATGAACTACATCAAACAGCAGCTACCGACGTCATGTCAACTTCAAGGTCACTTGATCCGGATTGAACTAACTTACTCGGACAACGAGAAACGCGCTCACACTTATATAACAGAATATTTTCTTGGCGGGTGTTTATGATTTTAAAATCTCATGTGATGAAGTACGACATTACTTACTGTTTAGATTTATTAATCAGGGGTTAATAACGCCTAGCACCTGAGGTTTTCACCGAAAATATTAAACTGTCTACTAAAAATGTAAATGCCATGTAAATGCCATAGGGTCTCCCGTCGGGTAGACCGTTCACCTGGTGCAAGTCTTTCGAGTTGAGGCCACTTCGGTTACTTGCGTGTCGATGGGGATGAAATGATGATGATAAGGACAACACAACACCCAGTCCCGGAGCGGAGAAAATCTCCGACCCGGCTGGGAATCGAACGCGAGACGTTAGGCATGGGATTCCGTCGCACTGACTACTCAGCTACAAGGGGCGGACAACTGTCTACTTTTTATATATAGACTGCGCTGAGCTACAGTAGTGGAAATCAGTATTAAGACAGGGTTCTTTCGAAAGTAATAGTAGTATGTTTATAGCATAGAGTATCGAATTTATTATGAAAGCAGTAGATACATATCAGACAAACAATCATAACGGGATTACATAGTTTCTGTTATAACAAGAGTAACGAAAAGAGGCGTCTGCATTCGTGGGCGGAGACTGGTAAAAGCCATTCACTGTCCTGTCGTGTTAGTACTTTGCCCACCTTCCGTTCTTCCTACTTACCTCTACAATTGCCTTCGACATTGATTTCTTAGGATTTGTAGCTCTTTGAGTGAAATTGTCACCCTCTCTTCTCGTATCACACTTTTCAGCTCTATACTGTCTCAAATTGACTGCCATTTCGATAAAAACATCTTGCAAGTATTGTGCGAAGGTTACAGCGGGGTCCATATCCGGGCTACCTGTAGACCAGGGCAAGACGCCGGTATCTTTATCGTAAAATCACTTTTGGTTGTAGCATAAACAAGCACAGATGGATTATCTTGTTGATACATTAGACTTTCATTCCCTAGGTTCTCATACTTTCTAATCACTTCTGTCTCTCGCACCTCAATGTACGTGTTAGAGTTCATTGTAGTTTTCAGCCAAGTAATACGTGATTTACCTTTAGTGCAGAACGCTGGCCAAATCGTAACACTTCCGTCACCAACATTTCTGTTCATTCTTACCTGCGGCTCATATCATGCCAATAACACCGACATCCGTCCAGCCCATCAAAATTAAATTTTTCTTATTACTGAAGATCACTTTAACCCATTCTGACGTCCATGACGTATGTCTTGCAGCAAACTCCGGTCTAGCCTGTTTTTGTTTCGTTGTTAGAGCAGGTTTCTGCAGTCGTTTCTTGAATGCAAGGTGTTTATTGTTTGACATAATTTGTCGTACACTTCTGGCAGTTACTGATAACGGTAAGTCAGCAGCAAGCTGAGAAGAATAACGGTTTGTGGCCCTTGCTTCACGCGAAAGGAACCGTTTCGATGCCTCAAGTAATTTTCTACCTATCCCATATCTTACATTCTGTCCATATCGTGCGCCCAGCCCAACGAAATTATCAATCATTGTTCTTGAACGGTTCAACTTCTTGGCGATTTGACGAATAGAGTGTCCCATTTCCTTGCACGCACTGATTATCGCTTTTTCATCTCATGACAACTTTTTTCCGCGTGGGATTGTCACAATCGTGGTTTATGTACACAACACGCACTGTCACTAATTGCTTTAAAGCCACACACATAGAAGTTACCACCACACAGAGCCCACTATCTTATACTGAGTTCTACCCTCTGCCACCTGAATCGTTGACGTCATGTTATATACTTTGTACTACTGACATCAAATGCGATATCATTTGACTATTTGTCAGTGTGCTGGACCTCATGCTGCTGCCTATACACTGTGCATAGCTATTTCAGCCGTCAATGTTAATTATGCTACTAATATCCATGGCTGTATAGTGGTTTCCACCACTATATACTTCGCACCTCACATAGATTTGATCTGTGTTTCTGGATATCAGCGCAGCAAGTGATTCAACAAAGTGAGTAAGTGCACATCGTCGTCCGGGCACAACTAACAACGGGAACTTAAATTCCTTATTCGGGTGGCCATAGTGACCGCACTTGCTTTAAATTTATTAAAAGTATTTATATTCCGTCTGTCTAACTGCTCTTCTGGCAGTTCACGGACGGTATTTAAATACATTTAATAACAGTCACTTGCTCAACTTACTTCAACTAGCCATACACCTAAACTTAATGTGAGGGCACAAATACGTAGAGAAGAAAAACAGTTGCACAGAGACCACCGGTCGCACAGGCTATAGTGGTTTATATACTTTTAGATTAGACGTGGTTCTAGGCGCTACAGTCTGGAACCGCGCGACCGCTACGGTCGCAGGTTCGAATCCTGCTTCGGGCATGGATGTATGTGATGTCCTTAGGTTAGTTAGGTTTAATTAGTTCTAAGTTCTAGAGGACTGATGACCTTAGAAGTTAAGTCCCACAGTGCTCAGAGCCATTTGAACCATTTTGAAGATTAGACGTGCAGAAGTCGCCACCATAAGGACGCACTTCAATCACGACAGCTTCCTTTCATGGCCACTTTCAGGCACTCGTCAACATGTTTATGCGACTCAGCATAATTTAAAGCGCCCATTCTTCAGAGTGAGTGGCATCGCCAGCAGCATGTCTATCTTACAAGCGACTGATACCAGAATTATCAATACTAACCTCACATCATATCATATCATGTAACACAACAAATTACACATTCAGCATAGAATTTTAAAGAAACTGCAAACTGCGCAAATAATCTATTGTTTGCTTCCACGGAGAACTTCTATATCATGGCATAGACGTTGTGGAGCAAGTTCACACGGAAGAGTACGAAATTCTTTCTGTTCACATGTTTGAACATTGCACGTAATAAAAGAGTTACAAGAAAGACCACACAAGTTAACGATTAAAGACAAACAACAGATTATTGCCAACAGCATTGATAAATTGTAAAAGTATCCTACAGCAGGCTTCAGCCCACATTCAAGCACTTTTTGCAGCAGCGATGCGCCCGAAAGAAACTAAATCTTCTTTGTTTATGATTCTTTAGTAAACAATAAAACTGTCGCTAAGAAGATAGTTGGCTTGAATACTGCAATGAAATCCGACCTGCTACATCACTCGGAAATTTTCACGCCTTCGAGGCACTGTCAAGAGTCGACATGAACAAAGTAAGTGACCAATTCTAACACCGATTATCGATGGGATTCACATCGTTTCAACATCCACATTCTTATCTGATACTTACCCCGAAGGCAACAAGCAACACTTTCAGCTAGTTGTTACTAATATAACGTGTTGCGTGAACCATTGCACTACGACTGACGAAAATTCTGAAGGTAACTGCTAGTGTGCCTGCTTCATTGGTCATCAGTGCAAAAGTTACTGATGGCGCTGAAAATTATGATATCGTCTTTCTCAGTAACGATCCTACATGCTTTGTTGCACGTATTTTGAGCTGACAAGTTCCGATGACTTGTTCAACCACCAGCATTACCATAACTTTCGAAGTTAAATATAAATCTTATCATCTAATGTTATTGTCTCTCAAGTACAGATTATAAGAATCCTCATCGTCACTAAAGAAACAAGTTAACTGATTTGTTCTGCACAGTGATAAAATGGGTCCTTTAAGCCTGCCCCACAGGGAATCAGTTATAGTCCTAAGGGTGTTCCTGATTTTATATTTTTCCTTTCACTTCCCAGTCTATAGGAGAAACGAAATAAACTGTTGGATTGCCATACGTTGTGGAAGTGAGAGACCTGATGGGCAGAGGTAACCAGTCCACGCAGCGTCCTGGGGCAGAATCGATGAAGGCGCTGGAGAAGGGTGGAAATCGAGTTTGAGGCGGCGACAGCTACAAAGGGACCAGAGAGGCGTCCACGTGTAAACATCACGTCCCCTCTGCGGTCCCAGCACGGAGCAAATCTCGAGTACCCTTCAAAAAAACTGAGGCGTGAACCCACGTGTGCTAGTTCCGTTACAATTTCAACTAAAACGAAAAGTTTCCTCGCAACACGCCACAGAGACCAACTAAAAATATGTGGAACTAGAGAACATCAATTTCTGAAGAAAAATCAGATTGGTACTACCATCCTCTGGACGAGGAAGTTTCGAAATTCCCCAGCTGACTCGTAACTGCACGCAAATGTCATCTACTAGAAGATATTACGTTGTTTGTTTTGTTGGAGAAGGGGATCAATTGAAGATGAACGGTTGAAGGAGCGTTAAGGGACCAGTGCTTTTCACAATATATATAAATGACCTAGTAGATAGTGTCGGAAGTTCCTTGCGGCTTTTCACGGATGGTGCTGTAGTATACAGAGAAGTTGCAGCATTAGAAAATTGCAGAGAAATGCAGGAAGATCTGCAGCGAATAGGCACTTGGTGCAGGGAGTGGCAACTGACCCTTAACATAGACAAATGTAATGTATTGCGAATACATAGAAAGAAGGATCCTTTTATATGATAGTGGAACAAACACTGGTAGCAGTTACTCCTGTAAAATATCTGGGAGTATGCGTACGGAACGATATGAAGTGGAATGATCATATACAATTAACTGTTGGTAAGGCGGGTGCCAGGTAGAGATTCACTGGGAGAGTCCTTAGAAAACGTAGCCCATCAGCAAAGGAGGTGGCTTACAAAAGACTCGTTCGGCCTATACTTGAGTATTGCTCATCAGTGTGGGATCCGTACCAAGTCGGGTTGACAGAGGAGATAGAGAAGATCCAAAGAAGAGCGGCGCGTTTCAAAAATGGTTCAAATGGCTCTGAGCACTATGGGACTCAACTGCTGAGGTCATTAGTCCCCTAGAACTTAGAACTAGTTAAACCTAACTAACCTAAGGACATCACAAACATCCATGCCCGAGGCAGGATTCGAACCTGCGACCGTAGCGGTCTTGCGGTTCCAGATTGCAGCGCCTTTAACCGCACGGCCACTTCGGCCGGCCGGCGCGTTTCGTCACAGGGTTATTTGGTAAGCGTGACAGCGTTACGGAGAGGTTTAGCAAACTCAAGTGGCAGACTCTGCAAGAGAGGCGCTCTGCATCGCAGTGTAGCTTGCTGTCCAGGTTTCGAGAGGGTGCGTTTCTGGATGAGGTATCGAATATATTGCTTCCCCCTACTTATACTTCCCGAGGAGATCACGAATGTAAAATTGGAGAGATTCGAGCGCGCACGGAGACTTTCCGGCAGTCGTTCTTCCCGCGACCCATACGCGACTGGAACATTAAAGGGAGGTAATGACAGTGGCACGTAAAGTGCCCTCCGCCACACACCGTTGGGTGGCTTGCGGAGTATAGATGTAGATGTAGAAAGAGCTGTGTGGTTTAAAGCAATGGTACTGAGAGTGCTTTTGTAGAACGACAGCCATTTTGACGGAAAATTAGCCATCGGTTACCACTTCGGGGTCACTCTGAAGATGTCAACAAGTTCATGACAGAGGATGCATTTGCCACCAAAAAGAGCACGTTCTCGATGCCGCCGGCCGGGGTGGCCGAGCGGTTCTAGGCGCTGCAGTCTGGAACCGCGCGACCGCTACGTCGCAGGTTTTGAATCTTGCCTCGGGCATGGATGTGCGTGATGTTCTTAGGTTAGTTAGGTTTAAGTAGTTCTAAGTTCAAGGGGACTAATGAAGTCAGAAGATAAGTCCCATAGTGCTCAGAGCCATTTGAACCATTTTTCACTCGAAGGCCAGTGTGAGTGAAAGTTACCTATGGAGCCCATAAAAAACAAAGAGAGTGTGCAATTACAGAAAGATTTTATGAAGGAGACGCCTCTGTCTCATGCACAAACTGCACTGAACGAGCAACCTAACGAAATCGTGAAGAGGCAGTCATTTTATTGGAGTTTTACTACTATTACCGAAGGTGGCGATGGTTCTTCAAGACAAATTTGTGGGCCACGACGAAGTGACGTATCGTTTATCTGTGGGGCACGTAAGTGGGACAAGGGCATCTTACCTGGTTCTCAAATTTGGTTCCTTAATTCTCACACGCTCCATTCACGGTTTTTCAAATATTTGATCGTAGTTCATTGGGTACTGGGGCTGAGATCCAAGGAACGGAGTTTCAGACCCACTTCGATCCCAGCAGTTAGCTTTTTCGTCGCGCCTGCGAGGCTCGTTGGACCTATGGGTGACTCGATACTATTCGTGGTCGTATACGCATCATTTTTCCCACTTCTGAACTGATACACTAACTTATAGGGGACACTAAAGTACAAAATGCAAGGGGTTCCGGCTTCCATCCTCACTCAGTGCTACCATCTCTCCTGCCATTTACAGCTTCGCTCACCTCTGACAATGAAATGTTCAGATGGAAATGTTCAAGTTGCACCGTGGTTCAAGGAGCACGTTTGACTGTAGATCACCCTTAACTGTCTGGGTAAGCCAGATCAAGATCAGAGGAAGTCAAGGGAATATCACATTCAACAGGGACACGTCTACTGAAGCACTGCCATATTCAAACTTCTGAAAAACAATTTACTTTTATTTGTTTAGCGACTGCCATTGTTTTACCTTATGGAATGTTTGAGACGTGAACAAAGATACCTATTTCAGATTCAATAGGAAGTCTCCTACGTAGAACGTTTATCCTGTTGTAAGTAGGCTGTTCAGGTTTTCATGTTGGTAACGCCACGTAGCGCTCTGTATGAAGATCACTGACTCTGCTGTGTGCAGTCTGTGGCTGGTTGGCATTGTTGAAATATTCGCTATTGTAGTGTTGGGCAGTTGGATGTGAACAGTGTGTAGCGTTGCGCAGTTGGAAGTGAGCCGCCAGCAGTGGTGGATGTGGGAAGAGAGATGGCAGAATTTTGAGAGCAGACGATCTGGTCGTGTGTCCATCAGAAAGAGTAAATTTGTAATACTGGATATCATGTATGATGAATTTTGAACATTATTAAGGTAAATACATTGTTTGTTCTCTATCAAAATCTTTCATTTGCTAACTATGCCTATCAGTAGCTAGTGCCTTCAGTAGTTAGAATATTTTATTTAGCTGGCAGTATTGGCGCTTGCTGTATTGCAGTTGCTCGAGTAACGAAGATTTTTGTGAGGTGATTCATGAAAGGTACAGGTTATTGTTAGTCAGGGCCATTCTTTCGTTGGGATTTTTGAAAGTCAGATTGCGTTGCGCTAAAAATATTGTGTGTCAATTTAGTGTTGATCAGAATAAGTAAAGAGCGAAATTTCTGAGTACGTTCAGTTTTGCTCAGCTGTTTGAAAATCAAATAACGCAGAGGTTTATCAGCACAATAATTCATTGATTTTTCAAAGGGGATGTTTCACTGTTGGTATTATTGTACCCATATATTTATTGCTTTATTAAACGAAGGTAATGCGCGCTACATTACGGGGGTGCGAACTTCCTGTTAAGCTTTTTGGTATCCAGATCAAGTAAAAGCATGATTCTGTTGACAATGTATCCACCGAAGCCTATACTACAGATAAATACAACGAATAACTTGATAATGCTAAGAATCAGTAAATAAGATAGATTTATGATCAGTAATAATTCGACACAAATGTCTTAAATATTTTAACGTCGTACAGCTGATACTATATCATCACGCAGCCGATCTGTCATTACTATAGCGATCTTTAGGTTCCGTTAGAAATCGTTGTATGTTTCCAGCACCGTAGTACTTTTATAGGCTTTATACTATTTGAGGTCGTACACTCTTCCTTTTATCCCAACTGTGAACTGACCCAGTCAATTGTAAAGGATTCTACAGTACAACATGCAACCCGAACCACAGTGAAGCTTTCTTCCCCCTCACGAATCACTCCCAGATGTGCAAGACGAGACAAGTGACAGTCATATTGTATGACTGAGTGGAGATCGACTCCCCTAGTTTTGCGTTGCCAGATCAGTATTTAAGCTGTCAGGCAGTGAGTAGCACTTAATGCACTTCAAATAATATCACCTGTTGCTTGCTACAGGCGTAAAATAACTGTAACGGCAACGATATTAGAAGAAGTTACCGTTTACATCTACAGTCCATAACGCCGTGTCGTGACACAACAGAGTTGCTAAAGTACGTCCAGGTCGCTGCCGTCTACAAATCACAGCTTATTAGTTTATACTTACAGCCAGAGATGCTTATGCACTATTATCCCATCATGATGGACGGTCCCCAATCAAGGCGATGATCTCACAGTGTTTCATTAAGGAGCAAACAGTGATCTGCAATAGTGAGCTCCTAAATACGCGAGATGATGAAACGTTATTAGCAGTACTCGCCTCTAACAGAACTCTAGGCATACAGGAAGAACGGGGATAGATATCACGCACGCACAGAAATTCCAACGCTGTTTAATAACCGGAACAGCTTGAGATATGGCCAGCAGGTGTCGCGGTTCATTAAGATGAATAACCGTCGCCGGGTATTTATTTGACGCACCGAATACTGGAATATGGTTGTCAGAACGATCCGGCCGCAGTCCACTTTATTTACGACCGAGACGTAAAATTAGTGACGCCATGTTTCCGTACTGGCTGAAGCTCTTCCTTCCATTCGGTCTAGAGTCTAGACTGTGCCACCAGGCACGCTATTTTCACTGTCTCTGGCTTAAAAGATTGGAATTGCAGACAGTAGAATGAGCGTAAGGAATCAACTTACGGCGTCTGCTGTCTGGCCGGAGAACTCTGTTATACCTACGAATGAGTCTATGTTATCGTTCAATTCCATATCCTTACAAACTGTTACACCCAATGTTCGTACGATTTGACGAACTCCAACAGCAACACTGTAGTCATTTCCCAACCAAGAAATCCACAATCCAATCACAAATTTCGATTGATACTTCATACGAATGTACTTACATTGTAAGAGTAGATGTGATACTGAGTCAAATGCTTTTTGGAAATCAACAAATGGTGCATCTACGTGACTACCTTGAGCCACGATTTTGAGCATGTCATATGACACAAGTGCGGGTTGAGTTTAACATGACTGACACTCTCGGAATCCGTGCTGGTTGGCACGAAGAATCTCTTTCTGTTCGCGATACTTCGTTACGTTTGATCTCACATTATACTTCAAGATTTTACAACAAGAAGGAGTAAGAGAATTAATGAGGTTACATAGCAAAGTAAATGTCAGAGCTGAATGGCCAGATAACTTTCGGACAACAGTAATAATTCCATTACCAGAAAAACATGGAATCAAGAAATGCAACGAGCACAGGTAAATTAGCCTCACGTCACATGCAGCCAAAGCTATCTTATCATTAATAAATGACTGGAGAAGGCAATGGAAGAGAAACTGGCTGAGGAGCAGTTTGGGTTTATAAGGAATGCGGGCACAAGAGATGCAATAGGACTCTTGCGGATATTGCGAGAGAGATTTATCGAAAACGGAAGAGCTCTACATATGTTTTTCATACGTGTGCAAAAGGCATTTGATAACGTGGCTTGGGATAAGCTTAATACAATAAGAAGCGAAACGGGTGTGGAATAGGGGACTAGACGTCTCATAAACTCATTATATTGAAGTAAAAAAATCGCTAATGGAAGTGAGAGGGGGAAGTACCAGTTGGATAGAACCACGGAAAGGAGTAAGGCAAGATTGCTGTCTGTCTTGTAGCCTTCTCGACCTCTACTTAGAAAATACTATAGATGATTGCCCATTAGATGATATGGGGGTAAAAATCGAAGGAAGAAGCATGATCATGGTGCCAGAATGAGAGCACTCGCCCGCGAAAGACAAAGGTCCCGAGGTCGAGTCTCGGTCCGGCACACAGTTTTAATCTGCCAGGAAGTTTCATGATCATGGTGTTTTACGTTTGTAGAGGACATTGTACTTCTGGCAGCAGATGAAAATGAATTACTGGATGTAGTGGACACCACTGAAGCTTCAGAAAAGATTTATGGAATGAAAATCGATACAAAGAAAACAAAAGTAATGACACTAGCAGAAAATAAAGGTGTAAAGATTGTGGAAAAATATTAGCACATATGGAAAGGAGCAGGAGAGAGTTCAAATGGTTCAAATGGCTCTGAGCACTATGGGACTCAACATCTTAGGTCATAAGTCCCCTAGAACTTAGAACTACTTAAACCTAACTAACCTAAGGACACCACACACACCCATGCCCGAGGCAGGATTCGAACCTGCGACCGTAGCAGTCCCGCGGTTCCGGACTGCAGCGCCAGAACCGCTAGACCACCGCGGCCGGCGAGCAGGAGAGAAACCGATTGGAAAAGCAGCACAAAAACTACAATAACAGTGGCGAAAGAGGCATTTTATAAGAAAAAGATAATTTTCTGTAGCAATGTGGACGAGGATTTAAGGAATGGAGTAATAAAATGTTCTGTAATTAGTATCCTGGAAGAAAGAGAGAGTAAAGCTGGAGGCTTTTGAGATGTGAACATGACGAAAGATGGAAAGAATAAGGTGGATAGATAAAGCGAAAAATAAAGAGGTACTGAAAAGAGTGGCAGAACAAAGCCAATTACTGAATGTAATAAAAAAGAAAAACGGACTGGACTGGACATACACGTTGTCACAGGAGGGATGGTGGATATTCAGGGATATGACAGGAACGAACAGTCGAAACAAAGAAGTCTAATAAACTTGCGCTGTAAAATACGTACCGTAAGAGGTATGAGCACTACTTCATATCTGACACTGTGAAATAAAAATATCTTCTGCTACGAGCTCTTTGCTTTCCATGTTTTGGGAGAAACATTGTCTAGTAAACTTGAGCTTTCCATTCGAGCTATGAGCTCTTGTTCAGTAGAAGAAATGTCTTTCACAGTAGCGAAGATGAGTAAGAGCTCGTTCTGTAGACGAGATGTGTTTCACAGTGGCGAAGATGAAGTGCTCGTAGCTTTTACGGTATGCACTTTAGAGCTCATGTTTACTATATTTTTTTGTTTGGAACGATCGTTCCTCTCATATCCTTGAATATTGACCTTTCCTCCTGGGACACCCTGTATATTAAGAAAGGAGGAGAATAAAAACAATCTTAGAAGGATACGTGGAAGGGCAGAGGCGGCGAGAGAGGAGGAGATTTCAGATCCAGGGTGACGTAATGGCCGACAACACATACAGCGGCATTAAAAAGGAAGTAATGGATCCCAGGAACTGGAAACGCAAAGGACCTGCTCATAAATCAGAAAACTAATGATAATGACGACAAGAAATGGATCTCAAGGGCACTGAACGATAGTTTAGTCCATCATTTACTACGTGTCTTGCAGTTTGGCCCATTGCCGCAATAAATTTGGAAGTTCAGTACACAAACGTTGACAACTTTGCTTTTTAACGAACGTTTAAGAGACAAATGTCTGTTTGCTCACAGCTCAGCGTTTTGCATTTCTGAGTACTCAGACCTGACAATGGTACACAAAAGTTATGCCAAAATGCAGATTTTAATGCGCGAATATTACTAGATTTCTAGTTACACAACACTGAACTGTTTGGGCATTCTGTTTCCCTAAACAGCTTGTGGTGTGTGCTATTTTATTTGCTCATGTTTTACGACAGAGACCTCAAACATCTCTCATTCTCTTGCTAAATCGTTTGTCAGTAGATACGTACACGACTGCCCAGGTGGTTTCAATATAGTTGCCATCTGAGAGTAATGAAATGCGACAGAGATTCGATATTAAAACTGTCCCTTTGTGCAGGAATTGTAAAAATTCTCTGACCTGGCTTGCTGTGGACGACAGTTTTTAAAGCAGAGGATTACTGTACCAGAGAGACGAATTCACAAACGTCAACCGCTGCACGGTGCGCTTCTGAAAGGCTAGCGCACACAAGGGCCGCCAGATAAGACCAAAAAGAACGCCCTCAACAAGCAGCATCTCGACTCGACGCGACTCAGTTGTTTCCCGGCCTCTTTCTGGGCCGCTCTTTGTGTTGCCAGTGGCGGAATGCTTGCACTGGGCTACTCACACGGCGCGCACTATTGTCTACACCAATCCACCTGGTTATTAAATCGGCGGCCGTGCAGGTTGCCACATCCCGTTTTCAAGCTATAATTAAAAAGCGGCTGGCCTTGTTCTGAAACCACGCATGAAACTAGTTTGCCGATTCACTCGTGCTGGTTAACAGAGCGGTAATGAAGTCGCTTTTGTCACGGTGCTGGCCGTGAATTGATCTCTGCCAAAATTACAGTACGGTGACACCCATATCAGCTAGTTCTGCGAAACAGCGAGCAAAGAGATTCTGAAGTGACACAACAGAAACTTCTAGGACACTCAAATGCTGCAGAATTACTATAGAAATTTCGATAACGGAGAATCTATATTCACACACATTCTTGCTGAGTAATTCATTTATCGTTAATACATTTTTTGTATTCAGCAGGGTTTTTTTTTTTTTTAATTGATGATTGGGAATTTGCTGCAACGGTCCGCAGTGGAATGCCTGCATACTGATGACTGCATTATATGACCACGCTTCTGCTTGCTTGGTTCTTTTCCTTCATTGTTTGTCCCGCTCAAGGAAACGGTTGAAAACATGTCCTCTCAGCCACTGTGACAAACTCCAGTTGCGACATGAGAGAAAGAGTGTGGGCGGCGTCTTTCTACGGCGTAAACTTTAATGGCTTTGGTCCTCTCTTCTCGTGAACCCGTAGAGGTTAAGTTGAAGTGAACTGCATCGTCATATGTCTGGTATTTTACGTGTAGGAAAGGTGACATGACAACCTCCAGGTGGCTGGTGTTACGATTGCTGTACATTGGTTAAGCTATGTATTGACTTATTGACTCCGGAGAAGAATATTGTTGATGTCAGACTCATCCTGTTGCGCCTGTGCCACCAGCGACCTTGAAGCGCCATAGCAGAGTCCTGGGATCAGCGTACACATTGCGCTTGTAGTCAACGCCGCCTGCTTACGCAGCCACGTATTCCTCTATCGATGTTGCGAGACCCCGTCTGCGTTGCGCTGAAGGCCAAGTGACTCTTACACAGCGCTTACATAATTTCAGCACGTCTATTGTCTCGACATTGCTGATTGGCACTTATCAGTGAAAACCCGCCACAACATTATGACGACACACATTTACCAATGCCTTCCTCTGTCGGGTGTGTAGACAGAATATAAACGAATCTTTCGAAACCAATGGGAAATACGTATTAGCTGATTACTCAAATCGCCTCAAAGAATCTTGAAAACAGGTGTCAAATTCACTGATGACCCTTTTGAAGACTATTTTGTATCTCTTTATGTATATACATTGGACAAGTCTCATAGGTAAGGGTACTTAGTACCACTACCAAGCACTTCGTTTTTTGTACCAACCGCCTATCTAACTGTAATTCATGTGTGACATTCCTAATTACAGGTCCACCTCTATGCCGTCTCACAAAATTGCGTTTACGAGAAAACACACTACACTTCCTATGCTTCAGATGTAACGCTTGTGCTCGCAATAACTTCTAATGTCAAGTGACGCGGTTTCAGCCAATCCTAAACTGTGGACGGCGACAAACGCAGGCAAATAGGATCATCTTCACGATGATCTACTATGTTATGTTTTCCCTAATTTATTTTCCTCTTCGTACCACTTCACATAGTAGTAGAAATCAGTATGAAGACACGGTTCCTACGAAAGTAATAGTACAATATCTGTAGCATAAGGTATCGGAACCAGTGAAATTCTCTCTCTGTATAAGGAAAGTGCATCTTCAAACTTACCCTCTAGTATTTTGTAAGAGTGAGTACAGCCCACCGATGTACCTATGTAGTTCACAACATAATGTCGTCCTATCTTCTTTCAGTAAACAACTTTAGGACAATACGGCGATGGTTGTTTTTACCATTAATGTTACGTCTTCAATGGCCAAGATATCGACCGCTTGAAGGTATCTAGTGCCCGATGCTCGACTGATACCCAATCACTGGTCGTCATGAAGGCCTGTATAACGTCTCCACTGCAGTGGTATTACATTTTTTTAATATCTTCACGATGATCTACTTTGTTGTTATGTTTTCCCTATTTTATTTTCCTCTTCGTACCACTTCACATAGCAGTAGAAATCAGTATGAAGGCACGGTTCCTACGACAGTAATAGTACAATATCTATAGCATAAGGCATCGAATTTATTTATGACAGTAGCAGATACATATACGAAGTTGTCAATCGTCATGGAATTATTGCTTCTTCCATAATATGAGTAACAAAATAGGGCATTTGCACTTCCGGGGTGGAAAATGGTATAAAGGCACTCACTGTCCTGCTGTGTTATTATATTGTTAGAACTCTGTCCAACCTCCTTTCTTCGTGGTTACTTCTAAAATTCTCTTCGGCATTGATTTTGTAAGGGTTTGTAGGTTGCAGTGAAATTGTCACCTACTCTTCTGATATCACACTTTTCAGCTCACATATGGCCTCAAATTGCCCTTCACTGCGACGAACACGCCTTGCAAGTATTTCTCAACGATTTTTCATGAGGTTTATATCCGGACTACGTGCAGACCAGTGCAAGACACCGATATCTTTATCTTCAAACTACTTTTGGATGTAGCAGAAACATGCACAGATGGATTATCTTGTTGAAACATTAGACACTAGTTCCCTAAGTCCTCATACATTCTAATCACTTCTGTCTCTAGCATCGCAAAAAAATGGCTCTGAGCACTATGGGACTCAACTGCTGTGGTCATAAGTCCCCTAGAACTTAGAACTACTTAAACCTAACTAACCTAAGGACAGCACACAACACCCAGCCATCACGAGGCAGAGAAAATCCCTGACCCCGCCGGGAATCGAACCCGGGAACCCGGGTGTGGGAAGCGAGAACGCTACCGCACGACCACGAGATGTGGGCTCTCTAGCATCGCAGTGTACATGTTCGAGATCATTATGGTGTACAGCTAAGCCATGTCTGATTTATCTTTAGCGCAGAAGGCTGCCCAAATCATAACACTTCCACCACCAAAATTTCTGCCCATTCTTACCCGCTGGTATGTTCTCAGATCATGCCAATAATACCTAAATCCATCCTCCCCATCTACATTAAATTTCTCTCATTACTGAAGATCATTTTATCCCATTCTGAAGCCCAGGACAAATTGTCTTAGCAAGCTTCAATCTACCCTATTTATGTCTGGATGTTAGAGCGTGATTTATCGAATGCAAGATGTTCGACATTTGACAAAATCCGTCGTACACGCCTGGCAGTTACAGACAACTGTAAATCGGCAACAAGATGAGAAGAATAACGTTTGTGGCTTTGATATGCGCAAAAGGGACTGTTTCGATGACTCTATTTAGCCCATGTTTTAGGTTTTATCCCCATCGTGTGCACACTCTAATGAAATTATCAATCACTGTACTTGTACAGTTCAACTTCTTGGCGATTTGACCAATAATGTGTCCCATTTTCTTCTACGCACCAATTTTTGCATTTTCTACTCATGATAACTGTTTTCCGCATGGTACTAGCACTGTCGTGGTTTATGTACACAACACTCACTGTCACTAATGATGTCTACTTCATATCTGCCTTGAAGGCTCATACAAACACGCTAATACCACACAAACCTATCTGCCTTTATACCGATTTCTACCCTCTACCACCTGAATCGTCGATGACTTGTTACATATTGTACTACTGACATCAAATGCGTCAGTACACTGCATCTCATATTATTTCATAAACACTGTTCACAACTAACTATTCTAGCCAACAACGTTAATTTTCCTGTAAATATCCATGGCTTTGTACTGATTTCTACTATTGTATAGCTTCGGCATGTTGCACTAGAAATTTGTGGAATCTGACGTATTGAAACTTACTATTATACTCAAAAACGGCAAGAAACTTTTTATTCGCATGACTGTGTATGCGCCTACGCCTAGGTGAACACGCATCTCGTTTTATCTTGTGTACAGGTTGAATAATTCTCAACGCGCTAAGGTAACACGCATTTCCTGCATGAAATCGGTGTTTCAGCAGAACTAACGCTACTTCGTAGGCCCCCACCTGACGGTTGTGGAGCCACTTTGACAGTTCAGAGACCGCTGCGTACATGATAAGTGATCACTGAATTTTTCCGTATTAGCTGATTACCAAAAGCTGTTGCATCGTTACACTCCTTTTTCATTACACGACACGCAGGTTTGGTGGGTTCTTTTTTCTTTAAATCGCACCAACTTTTTCTGGAATTTGCACACTGATTATGTGTTAGTGAAGGCAGTCCTATAATTCTTACACGACTTTTTTGCGTTAATTAAATGTCCGGTATCATTTAATTACATTAATCCAATTAGACGCTCGGACTTCTTTCGTAACAATCACAGTTTATGACTTCTTTGGTTGCCTTAGTCTTTCTATACTTCAAACTGTTCCCATCACTCGAAAGTGAGAAGTTTCTTTGTACACTGAAGATATTTCTTATTGAATTTTCCCTAATAAAGCGTATATAATTTGTCTGTTACAACTCAATATTGTTTTGAGGACTAATCGTACCTGTATTTTACGTATGCGACGTTAGTTGTGCGCTACTCTGTGATACCGCGTTGTTCAAAATACGGCAACTTAAATTATCAAAGTACGAGCGAAACTGTTATTACGGCAATGTTGCCGCTAATAGTCATATCATATTTGGATAGATGTTCCAAATTACGCGCTATATGCAGCTGGAAGTTATTGTTTTTGTTATCTACCTAAGTTACGGGCAGTATAACAAACGGAGATTTTGTTACAGGGTCGGGGAAAATTCCTAATGAAATGGAACTGAACTTCACTACAGAGACGGCAGTGGACGAAAACGGGCACCAATTAATGGAAAATCCGCTGTATGGCTCGTTATGAGCATGTAGAACATCCGTGGTAAAAAAAAGACCCATTTTAGTTGCGAAAGATATGCAGTAAATAAGACAACTATTTCAACCGTAACTGTAAGGGAAGTTGAAACCAAGTGATTTTTAGGCTAACACTCCAACTGCTTTCCCGTTCCCTGTGCGCTCACAACGCACACTTCATATTTTCAATATAGAAACATTTAAAAGTAGATTATACACCAAACAAGAGTTTATCTGATCCATAAGCGGATGATCCTCCCCTTAAAATAATACGACGTTCTGGGGTCGGGAAGGAAATGTGGACGCAGTGATATTACAACAGTGTTACGTGTGGTAACTGTAGTAACAAACATTGTAGTAACAAGGCTGTAGCAAAAACATTTGTAGCTATTAGGTACCACGATGATACATATAGGAGGCAGCTGTATATAGCATTTGTAAAGTACGAAACAAATTAGAGCGACAGTTCCCTATCTAGGATCTGTATTTCATTTCCTTGTACGGCCTCTGAAGCAAATGTAACTCTTCATGAATCAGTTCCTAATTTCCAACAGAACGTACACTATAATGGAAACTTCGGAACTTGTGCGCAGTTTTAGTGTATGACGAATGCAGGAGCAGAACTCTGCTTTTCGCATTCAGTGCCCTAACACGCAGAAGGCTACTGGCGTTTTGACGTCAGGATTCAGCACGCGCCGCGCCGCACCTCCCCCAAACTCTCTGGAGTCTGGACGCCCTCTTGCCAAGTTCATTGTGCTACGGGCTCCTCGCGACCACTTCTCAACTCGGCCGAGTTTCACCTCCAGAGCTTCAGTGTTCCACCGTCCGACCTCTCCGCTACGAGTCTCATACTGGTGACTCAAATCTCCAGCAGCCTGAGCCCGTAACTGACTACCAAACTGTACACGCTGTGAACCGTAGTATTTAACTGTTTATCATTCGAGGGCATCGTGTATCTCACATAGAGAGTGTAATAAAACTGACCCGAAAGGCGTTCTCTGCATTTCGCGACAACTCAATCGGAAAAGCAAAGAAGTTATTCAGAAGGTTTTTTCTTTTCACTTTCCATTATCTTCCGCAACGGGCACAGCAGGTTGTTGGAAGGTTTGCTGACTGTCCTTTTCAGCCACAATATTTTACAAGTTTATTACTTATTACACATTTTATTTCAGCTTGCTTCCAAAAAGTGTAATTCATATTATACTACAATTGCAAGTTATGTAATTAGATTTTTTGTATTCATGCAAAAAACATGCAGTTTTACACAGTGTATGCGTTATGAGTTGTAAAAGTGTAAAAGTACATAAAAATATAAAATATATGTAAGTTACAAAAAGAGAGAAATAATAATTAAAATTTGGATGATAGTTGGTTGGTAAAAGGTCTTTTTTATTTTTTTAAAGAGTTAAAACTTAAATATATTCAACGCCGGTCGAAAGTTTTCTAACGCCCGTGATGAAAACTATATATTTTAATTCAGTGTAAGAATGCATGGTACAAATTAAACAAGCCAACATAATAAATATTTTCTGTCTCTCTAATTCAGCACATCACAATATTGTTTAAATTTTGGACTCTTCAGACTATCCACTCTTTGCCCTCAGTACAGCATGCAGAAGCTCTTGACATTCTATAGATACGATTTTGTAATACCTTTTAGCACAAAATGCAGTCCAAAACGTCTGTAAACTATTCAATAGATAGTCAGCCGCTGGTGATTTCACTCTCCTAACCACAGCGTTAAGTTAATGGGCTTTATGTCAGGTGACTGACATGGCCAAATCATCTTCTTCAGTTCCGACGATTTCTCTTCTTTGTTGACTTCCCTATTGCACATTTTAAAAGCATGTTTCAGATCACTGTCCTGGTGCAGAGCAAACCAACTGCCAATAAGTCTCTTGCCATTTCCATGGCAATCCTGGACTATCTACGTAGACGCTGGGGCAATGACAATCTTTGGTGTAGAATTTGTAGCTTCTGAGTTTAGAGGGCAGCATACTCTAAGCCTTATTTCATACGAATGAACCATTTTAATGGTTAAAAATGGTTAAATGGCTCTGAGCACTATGGGACTTAACATCTGTGGTCATCAGTCCCCTAGAACTTAGAACTACTTAAACCTAACTAACCTAAGGACATCACACACACCCATGCCCGAGGCAGGATTCGAACCTGCGACCGTAGCAGTAACGCGGTGAACCATTTTAATATTACATTTTATATTCATTGACGAATAATAATCAATAACTGACATTACGATGTATTCCAACTGTAACTGTTCCTTCGTAGTTATGTATTAAGTAATCTAATTATGAACGTGTTTTCTGATTGGCTTCTTATGATGTCATACTCAGAACGGTGGGTGTATCCAGCCCTATTAATACCCGTCCCCTCCATGCACAGTCAGCAGCTACACGTGCGTCGAGGGTAGACGGAACTCATCTAGCAGTGCCCATCCACCCCTCTGGGTACAGTTTCTTACTATTTATCTTATTTTTATATGCTTATTATAACGTATATGCTACTTTAAATATTAATTTTATTATACTCTGCTGCCTTCACTATTTCATCTCCCAATGCTACCCATTCTTCTTCTACTGTATTTCCATCCGCCGTTCTTGTCAGTCGTTCCCTAATGCTGTCTCTGAAATTCTCCACAACCTTTGGTTCTTTCAGTTTATCCAGGCCCCATCTCCTTAAATTCCTACCTTTTTGCAGTTTCTTCCGTTTTAGTCTACAGTTCATAAGCAATAAATTGTGGTCAGAGTCCACATCTGCCCTTGGAAATGTCTTACAATTTAAAACCTGGTTCCTAAATCTGTCTTACCATTATATAATCTATCTAAAACGTTGCAGTGTCTCAAGGCCTCTTCCACATATACAACCTTCTTTCATGATTCTTAAACCAAGTGTCAGCTATGATTAAGTTATGCTTTGTGCAAAATTCTACCAGATGGGTTCCTCTTTCATTCCTTACCCCCATTCCATAATCACCTATTACGTTTCCTTCTCGTCCTTTTCCTGCTATCGAATTCCAGTCCCCCATGACTATTAAATTTTCGTCTTCCTTCACTATCTGAATAATTTCTTTTATCTCATCATATATTTCTTCAATCTCTTCATCTGCGGAGCTAGTTGGCATATATACTTTTACTACTGTGGTAGGCGTGGGCTTCGTGTCTATCTTGGCTACGATGATGCGTTCACTATGCTGTTCGTAGTAACTGACCGGCGCTCCTATCTTTCTATTCATTATTAAACCTACTCCTGCATTACCCCTACTTGATTTTGTATTTATAACCCTGTATTCGCCTGACCAAAAGTGTTGTACCTCCTGCCAGCGAACTTCACTAATCCCTACTATATCTAACTTTAACCTATCCATTTCCCTTTTTAAATTTTCTATCCTACCTGCTTGATTAAGGGGTCTGACATTCCACGCTACGTTCCGTAGAATGCCAGTTTTCTTTCTCCTGATAACGACGCCCTCTTGAATAGTCCCCGCACAGAGATCCGAATGGGAGACTATTTTAGGTCTGGAATGTTTTACCCAAGAGGACGCCATCGTCATTTAACTATACAGTAAAGCTGCATGCCCTCCGGAAAAATTACGACTGTAGTTTCCCCTTGCTTTCAGCCCTTCGCAGTACCAACACAGTAAGGCCGTTTTGGTTAACGTTACAGGGCAAGATCAGTCAGTCATCCAGATTATTGCCCCTGCAACTACTGAAAAGGCTGCTGCCCCTCTTCAGGAACCACACGTTTGTCTGGCCTCTCAATAGGTATCATTCCGTTGTGGTTGCACCTACGGTACAGCTATATGTATCGCTCAGGCACGCAAGCCTCCCCACCAACGACAAGGACCATGGTTCATTCATATACGGATAATACACAACAGCTCACCGTTACAGGTTACAATAGCATTGGGCAACGGGTTCGACATGGTGTGTGGAAATATTACATCATTTATACAGAGTTATCTATGCTCTCCGTAATTAAACTAAGCGGGGATTTTTTAAAATTACTATGTTTCTAGTTTACGTTGTTTTGTTATGATCTGTTTTATTCTACTGTGTCAGTGTCGTCTGCGCTGTTTTGCGTGAAAGTATTTGTACTTTGGTCTCCTATATGCTCTGTGGATAGTCGTCACAAAGTCCCCCATTTCAGGTCTCTTATTCAAGATATGACTGCCATATTTCGCTCTCAACCTTGCCAGTTTGGTTTTTAGGGTTCTGTACGTACTCCTTGTTTGCTAAACCTGATTGCTGGGTGTTACGGTTGAGTTTCGTGATACTGATTGGCTTAGGACAGAGTCATAAGGCTCTGTAAACTGAAGCAATAAATCAGCACCGAGACCTGAAGATAGTCATTACTGACCGAAACCGGTAATGAAAAGGCCAAAAATTTTGTGATCATTGGCGGAAATAAAATATATTCATGTTATATATCCTGGATCACTGTTTTAGTCTGCGACCATGTCGCAATTTGGGTAATCTTAGCATTTTATTCATGGATTCCCATTAGTTTGCAAGAGTAATCCGACACCTAACGTAGTTGTCAGCATCTCATTAAACTTAGAAAAGTGAAAGAGAAGTTCTGACAGTTCAGCGGGTTTCTTCTTCATTTTTTATCGAATAAAGTTGGAAACTGTGTGAGTGGGCGCTGGTTTCCCTCGACGTCTTTCAGGGATTTATTAACAGCGCTTAAACTGGTTGGTGGTGATACGTATTTCGCTAGGAATGTGAGTGCAGTTCCTGCATCGGAAGGATCGTACCATGTCGCCCAGTGGTTAGCTCACTGCGCTGTCAACTGAGAGGGGCCGGGCTTTGAAATCATCGTCCGGCGTTGCTGAGTAAGATTTTCTACTGTTTCCGTGGATATTAATCTGAGTGCCGGGGGAGTTCTTTCCTCGTTAAAGTCCAAACCGAGCGCGTGTATCATCTCTAATGACTTCCTCTTTGACGCGACATCTCTTCTTTACATGTTGTCTTTGGGACACTGGAAATGAGGCACCCAGCACGCAGCTTTTACGTTTACAACGAACCTGTAGCCGTTCCTGTGGGTGTTCCTTTTTCAGGTATAGACAGTAGTACAACGATTCTGTTGTTACCTCTAATGGCATCTGAAGAGCATAATAATATGTGCAACTGAACTGTTTAGTGTCACTTAATGTAATTCATTAGTAAAACAAGTGAATCCTTTTCTCTATACCGTTGGACATATTTTGAATACCGCAGACGTATCATCTTCGGTTTTTAGTTAAGTAGGAGATGACGAGGTGTGTGAGAATCTATGAACAAACGGCAAAGACGGTAATTCTGCTGGGAATATTATGAATCAAATTACGCAATAAAACCTCTATCTTTGTTTCTATAAACTGCTTTTGCAGTTATTTACTTCGCTTCATCTAGGAAGTTTTCAAAGACAATCTGTTGGCTTTTTAAGTTTTCAGTAGTGCTAACACTTGTACTGTGTGCGGTAACTGTGTGTGGCATAAGAAATACGGCACTAAGCTGCACGTATCTAATACAGAAAATATTCTGAAATGCAGTCTCCTGAACCCTTTAAAGTCCGTAACTGTAGTGATTAATTTAAATAACACCGCTTCCAAATCACGTGACTCTCTACACACCCCACCATCACTAATCTGACCATCCTATTAAGACTAACGAGATGTATAGCAGATTTAAAAAGACGAAACTGCCCGAACCGAAGTTAAATAAGGAAAGAACCGTAGTAGATGCATATCCTCGCTAAATTTCCACTCCAAACGCTCGTCAATCCAATGATGTTTAAGTGTTTCCTGTGTCCGTCCAATGATGATGAAAAACTAGATTGTTTCCGGGAAACGATGAGAATTCAAGAAGTTCGCAGAGATCAAGAGAGAAAAAAAATCGTTCAAATGGCTCTGAGCAGTATGGAACTTAACATCTGAGGTCATCAGTCCCCTAGAACTTAGAACTACTTAAACCTAACTAACCTAAGTACATGACACACATCTATGCCCGAGGCAGGATTCGAACCTGCGACCGTAGCAGTAACGTGGTTCCAGACTTAAGCGCCTAGAACCGCTCGGCCACGGCAGCCGTCATCAAGAGAGAAAGGAATATGAAGCTAACGTTAGTGTTTAGCCTACCACAGCCTTCGTCGGCATATGAGATGAAGCTCTAGTTAATTCGCATAATGATTGTGAAGGGGTCTTCTCATGGGAACTGTCTCCGAGTTAACTTGACGTGACCCAAGAAAACACCTGACGCAATTAGAGCTAGCCGGCGCTGCGGCCCAGCGGTTCTAGACGCTTCACTCCGGAACCACGCGGCTGCTGCGCTCGCAGGTTCGAATCCTGCCTCGGGCATGGATGTGTGTGATGTCCTTAAGTTAGTTAGGTTTAAGTAGTTTCTAAGTCTAGGGAACTGATGACCTCAGATGTTAAGTCCCATAGTGCTTAGAGCCATTTGAACCATTTGAACAATTAGAACTGCAAACACTGTCCTGTATTGCTTATTTAGCGTTAAAACCTTCTTGGGATATCGGCCAAATAACCATGTAGTCTTGAAGTAATGTTTCGAAAAGGAAAATACGAGGAGGAAACGTGACGAAATGTTACACACAGACGAAACTATTAGTCGGAAAATAATCAAAGAAGATTCAGAGACGAAGCTATTACTTGGCCGATAAACAAGCAAGATTCTATCAGTGAAGATTACATCTGCACCGATCAACGTCAGTGGTCCGGAACCGTCAGTAAAATTGAAGTGAGGTCTTTCCAAAGACGCTAAACCGCTTAATACAGTGAAGCCCCAAATAAACTAGTATAGGCATGCGTATTCAAATACACAGATATGTGAACAGGCAGAATAAGGCGCTGCGGTCGGCAATGCATGTATAAGACAACAAGCATCTGGCGCAGTTTTTAGATCGTTTACTGCTGCTACAATGACAGGTTATCAAGATTTAAGTGAGTTTGAACGTGATGTTATAATCGGCGTACCAGCGATGGGACACAGCAACTCCGTGGTAGCGATGAACTGGGGATTTTCCCCTTACGGCTATTTCACGAGTGCATCAAATATCCGACATCCGTGTGATCCTGCAAGAACGGGACCAGCGACGACTGAAGAGAATCGTTCAACGTGACAGAAGCGCAACCCTTCCGCAAATTGCTGCAGATTTCAGTGCTGGGCCCTCAAGAAGTGTCAGCGTGCGCACCATTCAACGAAACATGATCGATAAGGGTTTTCGGAGCCGAAAACCAACTCGTGTACCCTTGATGACTGCACGACACAAAGCTTTACGCCTCGCCTGGGCCCGTCAATACCGATATTGGACTGTTAATGATTGGAAACATGTTGCCTGGTCGGGCGCGTCTCGTTTGAAATTGCATCGAGCGGATGGACGTGTACGGGTATGGAGACAACCTCATGAATCCACGGACCCTGCATGTCAAGCTGGTGGAGGCTCTGTAATGGTGTGGGACGTGTGCAGTTGGAGTGATATGGTGCCCCTGATACGTCTAAATATCAGTCTGACAGATGACACGTAAGCATCCTGTCTGATCACTTGCATCCATTCATGTCCATTGTGCATTCCGATGCATTTGGGCAATTCCAGCAGGACAATGCCAGACCCCACACGTCCAGAATTTCTGCAGAGTGGCTCCAGGAGCGTTCTTCTGAGTTTACACACTTCCGCTGCCCCGAAAACTCCCCAGACACGAACATTATTGAGTATATCTGGGATGCCTTGCAACGTGCCGTTCAGAAGAGTTCTCCACCCTCTAGTACTCTTACGGTTTTATTGACAGCCCTGCTGGGTTCATGGTGTCAATGCCCTCCAACACTACTTGAGACATTAATAGAGCTCACGCTCGCGGGGGCTCTACACGATATTAGGCAGGTGTAGCAGTTTCATTGGCTCTTCAGTGTGTGTCTGCGTGAAGCAGTGACATTCTTCCATAACAAATGAGTTTCATTATGATGTCAGACATTTAAAGTGAAATTGTGTTCTGGAGACCACGCTCACTTCTTTTAGCACGATTCAGACGCTGGCAGCCACGTATTGCTGGAATTTCTAGCTGCCACGTTTGAAATTCGTAATGTAGTTCGTTCTCGAAGCAAGTGGCTTCCAAAACTGATTCTTAAGTATTGCTCATCAGCCTGGGACCTTTACCAAATTGGATTAGTAAAAGAGAGAGAGAACATCGAACGAAGAGCAGCACGTTTCGTCATGCATCATTAGTTGGCGCGAGAGTGTTGCGGAAAAGCTCGACAAACTGCAATGTCACACGCTATGAAAGAAGCGTTGTGTATCACCAACAGATTTCCTATGGAAATTTCGATGAAGCACTTTCCACGAATAGCCTGACAACATATTACTCCCTGTTACATGCGTCTCACGAAATGACTATGACGAGGAAATCGCAGAAATTAGAGCTCATACGGAAGTTTGTGAACAGTCATTCTTGTGGCGTACCATTCGCGAATGGAACAGGTGGCGGAAACAGATAGTGACTCTGGAAGTCCCTCCGCCACACACCGTGAATCGCTCGCTAGGTGTAGACGTAGAGGAAACGAAACACTCCGTTGTATTCGTAACGCGTCTCCATTTTGTACGTATCCACGGTTAAAATAGATTAATAGACGCGAAGATAACATAATATGCTTTCAGGTAAATTCTAGGCCATTCATGAATTTCTCTAACAACTTTTTGCGATTTCTAGTTGGAAACGGAGTACTACAGTGATCCAGAGTTGTTTCGCACTGATTTAAAGAAAAACAAGTGAGAGTTGGGGGAGGGGTGGGGGTGGGGGGTGGGGGTTAATTTCGATGTATTTCTTCTTCCAGAATAGCTCGAAACACCATTTCATTTTCGAAATTTAAATAAGTAGCCGCTCTTGTGAACATCAACCATCATACAGGCAAGATATGACCAGAATTCTAAGTAATAGTTATATGTGTATTCTGTAAGAGCATCCTTTGTTCTGGCACACTTCTGGAATAAATGTTTCTCGGTATTGTGCCTCGCCAGATTTGTTTGTAGACTCAAACTTGTTACGACTTCCTTTGGCGTCAAAGACAGGAGTTAACCATTAGTACGGCAGGTAACTCCTGACGTCAACGATAGAGGAAGTCGTTAAAAGTTCGAGTTCACAAAGATACCTGGTGTGTCATAATACCGAGAAACACGTATCGACATGTGTATCGTTTTTGTTATTTGACCTACATTAAATTTATTTAACTGTTGATTTTATTGTTTTTCAACGTCAGTTCGATAGTCTCTGCATTTGTAATTGCCCGGTTGTGTATTGCAGTAACACCCAAAGGTTGTGTAAAATCCACGAAAGAGGAAAACGTCAAGGTGCCTGGGTGAACTGGAAATACGAGAGGTAAACAAAGTCTTAATTACGTCGTCGGAGAAATGAAGTTATGAATTTTTTTTTTCATTTGTTTGCAGGCGCTTGTCTGCTGTTGTGGCTCACGCTGAAATCACCGCGCCGCAGTATCGTAGCAGTCCACTAGAACAGCGAGGAATAAATGCCGCAGCCCACTCAAAGTGGAGTATGCTACTTGTATGTGGATTTAAGTCTTTCATCCTTCGAACCGTTACGTGAGCCACAAAAAAGACCCACAAAGCCTCACCCGCGTCTCTGCATTTGCTGCAAGTTGTCTGTCAAGAACTACCACAAAGAGTCCGTTAGGACCGCGTTTGACAGGCAAGAATACTCGGTTGTCTTTAAGCACGACAAGGGCAATCTGCAACCTCTGCGGCATTGAGAGCGCAACAGAGTGTGTGTGTGTGTGTGTGTGTGTGTGTGTGCGTGTGCGTGTGTGCGTGTGTTTGTGTCCAGTTGTCACCCTTCTACAGTATGACTGACACTATTCCGTAAAAATTCCAAGAAATTCAGCCATTTATGCACAATAGCTTGTACGACTTACATCTATTTCAGGAGTTAGTTTACCGTCATACCGAGCAATGAAAGGAAGAAAGGCGTTTAACATCCCGTCAATGACGACGTCATTAGAGTGTGAGCGGAGTTGGGAACGGACCAGAATCGCGTGGCGCCGTTTCAGAGTGGGAAAGTGTCACACTACCAGTCGGAAAGATAGGGGTTCAATCCCCTAGCACTTCTACGCTTCTTCCCAATAACATGTCGCTTCTTTGCCTCTGCCAGTGGTCCGTATAGCAGAAAAATGCCCTTCTGCTCTGCAGTATGGAGTTAACATGAAACTGGGCATCCCTCTATAGCCGCTGTCAGTGCAAACTGACCATGCCTAGTAAGGAACTTCGAAGTTCAATATAACAATCGAGTCGAGAATAGGACAGCTTTGCTTTACTGCACTTGAGGGAGGCAAGAGAAGGGGAGGGAAGGTGCAGATATCCAGCGGAGTCCTTTTCCAACATCTGCCTGAATCAATTTGCAGAAATGGCGCAAATTATATAGCAGGGTAACTGGACGCCGATTTTGAACCCTCTCTTCCGAAATGCGAGCTGAGTGCTGCACCGACTGCTCAGGGAAGTCCGTCTTCGCGGCAAACGTCGTGCAATTTTGTGTCCCGATTCGGGGAATCCAGAATCGGAACTGTTTACTGCTGATTCATTAATACTTAGAGTGCACCTTTACTTACCAGATAATTGTAGACCAACTACTCACAGGTGAATCCCCCTACAGTTATCAGAACGATTTTCGTCGCTCATTGGTCTGCAGGGAAATGTGGTCACTAGACCAAACAAGTTAGCGAGATTGATCAAAAGTATCCGGACACCCACAAAAACATACGTTTTTTCATATTAGGTGCATTGTGCTGCCACCTACTGCCAGGTACTCCATATCAGCGACCTCAGTAGTCATTAGACATCGTGAGGGAGCAGAATGAGGCGCTCAGCGGAACTCACTCACTTCGTACGTGGTCAGGTGATTGTCACTTGTCATTCGTATGTATGCGAGATTTCCACAGCACTAAACATCCCTAAATTCACTGTTTCCGATGTGATATCGATGTGGAAACGTGAAGGGACACGTACAGCACAAAATCGTACGGCCGACCTCGACTGTTGTCTGACAGATACCGCCGACAGTTGAAGAGGGTCGTAATGCGTAATAGGCAGACATCTGATCAGACCATCACACAGGAATTCCAAACTGCATCAGGATCCATTGCAAGTACTATGACAGTTAGGTGGGAGGTGAGGAAACTTGGATTTCATGATCGACCGGCTGCTCGTAAGCCACAAATCACGCCGGTAAATGCCAAACGATGCCTCTTTTGGTGTAAGGAGTGTAAAAACTGGACGATTGAACAATGGAAAAACGTTGTGTAGAGTGACAAATCACGGTACACAATGTGGCGATCGACGGCAGTGTGTTTGGCGAATGCCTGGTGAACGTCATCTGCCAGCGTGTGCAGTGCCAGCAGTAAAATTAGGAGGCGGTGGTGTTATGGTGTGGTCGTGTTTTTCATAGAGAGGGCTTGCACCCCTTTTTGTTTTACGCGGCACTGTCACAACACAGGCCAACACAGATGTTTTAAGCACCTTCTTGCTTCCCACTGTTGAAGAGCAATTCGGGAATGGCGATTACAACTTTCAACCCGATCGAGCACCTGTTCATAATGCACAGCCTGTGGCGGAGTGGTTACACGACAATAACGTCCCTCTGATGGACTGGCCTGCACAGAGTTCTGACCTGAATCCTACAGAACACCTTTGGGATATTTTGGAACGCCGACATCGTGCCAGGCCTCAGCGACTGACATCGATACCTCACCTCAGTGCAGCACTCCGTGAAGAATGGGCTGCCATTCCCCAAGAAACCTTCCAGCACCTGATGGAACGTATTCCTGCGAGAGTGGAAGCTGTCATCAGGGCTATGAGTGGGTCAACACAATAATGAATTGCAACATTACCGATGGAGGGCGCCACGAACTTGTAAGTCATTGTCGGCGAGGTGTCCGGATAGTTTTGATCACATAGTGTAGCACGGTTTTCGTGGTGATACAGTTCTGGCCGGGACAGACGCCATGTTTGACGGGCATATGGAGCTTCACATCACCTCTGGTGATCGGATTGACATCGTTAAGGCATTTAGATGTCGACATGAGCTGTTGCAAGCGTACCATCGCCTTCTCAGAAGAAAGGAAGAACGTTGGTGTTTAATGTCCCGTCGACAAGTATATTACAGATGGGACTTTTCAGAGACCCAGTTGATCCAGACCCTCCCTGAAGGAGCTATAATTCACGCAATATTGAACTGGATGGATTTGTCGAGTGTAAAGCTTGTCTGGAAACCACTGGGAAGATTAACTGCAGCTGGTCAGCCACTGGCAATGACAGTTGTAGTTAGAGTAATTTGCCAGCCCCGGTACTAAATGTAAAACGTGCCTCTCTGCTCTTAAAGTATTTATAATTACATGTTTTGGATACTGTTGTGCTTGATGTGTCTGATGATTAACCTTCGGATTTTAATGTAACTGTTGCGCCATGCTGTAAGGGAATACGCTCGTATTTCTTAGTTACAATCTGTTGTTGCACAGTGGAGCGCGGCATCCATTTCGCACCGATCCTGGTGATCTCTATGAAGGCTCTGCGTGTGTCGGGGAAACTTCAGCTGGCTTCTGCGGGCAGCGCTGGTCCGGAGAGACGCAGCCACGGCAAGTAGGCAAGGGCGTCGAGCGCTGGGAGCATGCGCGTCACGCAGGCCGGATGTTCTGACAGCGGAGGGGCGCTTCTCTCATTTACAGAGGTCCGCGCAGGTAAAAACTTCCGGGCCGCTTCCGTGGCACGCTGCCAGCACAAACCGTGGACTTACAGCCCACCACGGACCTGCGCCACATCTCTCCGTCGCTGGTTCTGCTGCCAAAACTACATCTCTGTACCCAACCTTGTCAAGAAATCAAGGCTTTTACGACACCAGAGCCTGTCCCACACTAAATACAAGTTTATATTAAGTGTATGCAATGTATTATGTTTAATATATCACTGCGTGTTTCGAATCTCGGTTCATCACCAGGTGATCATTCAGATTACGTAAATAGTGAGCATCCTCTAGTTTTCGCAAGGTCAAAATGTGACATTGCGCTGGTGGTTGTTCGTTCTCTCTCTCTCTCTCTCTTTCTTTTTGTTTCTTTCTTTTTAAAATCTACGTCTGATTAGAACAACGTAACTCCTACGATCTCAACATCGGTGCAGTTGGCGTCGTTCCACCGTTTTCCAATACAGCTAAGTGCGGCGCTTTGTTCCCTCTATCAACTCTCGGACATACACACAGCTTTTTCCTAGCCTTATCCCTTATCTTCACGAGGTCTCCGCATGTTAATCTTGGTTCGGCAATGTTATTGGTAGAGCGTTGTCGAATGCACTTCCTTTCGCCCCTCCCCCTTCCATTATCCCACGACGGCATTTGTGTATCCTCTTTGTCTGCGGCTAGTGTATCCGTGTTGCGGCTAGTGTATCCGTGTGAACGTGTGGGAACGTTTTCTAAACGTTTGCGAATCGTGTAACTGAAACGGAACGCGAGTACCAGCAATGTATTCACCTAGTCGGATGTGGGAAACCGCCTAAAAACCACGTCCAGGCTGACTGGAATATCGACCTTCGTCGTTAATCCGTCGGCGGAATCAATACAGAGCCCACGCGCCTCCCCGAATTCTCGAATCTAATGCGTGAGGCTTTGAGAGCACACAAGGCGATTATCAGTATCAGCGATACATCTCTTAAACATTAGTAAATCTAATGTCGAACAAAATCCAATTTGTCTCAGGATTTTGTTGCAAATAATCCACAAGAGTTCCCGTCCCATTAGAAACGACACCATTACGGTATCAACGCCTGCTGCATATTACTACGCCCGCATACCAGGGGTCTTAGAAATAATGCTCATCCAGAACCCTATCTTTAGTCAATATCAACATTTAATTTGAATGCAAAACAGGCATTGCTCTATTGACGAAGAGCACAACTGGTGGTGTTAAATATCTCTTCAGTCTTTGTTAGAATCACTAACTGGAGGAACCCCTGAGCGTACCTTCATTATGTGTGGAGAAAAAAATAAGTTACACATTTAAATACCACAGTTATTCGTCGTGGTATTTTCAGAAGAATCCATGAGTGTAGTGAGAAACAATTCTGTTTTCATGAGAGTGGGTAAACTGCGCTAAAGGGTTCGAAGACTTTGAGCTTAAAAATTTGCGAGAGCCCACGTATTAAGTGTCGGAAATGTTCAGTTCTAAGGAAGCACTAGTCACCCTCCCTCAGCCCCATGCTTCAGCATTTACGGCAACAGGTGTCAAGAAAAAAGGAAAGGCAAGGCAATACGGCCTTGTCTTACTTCCCCTCTTTTGTCCTGATAAAACCACCTTTAATTTACAGCTTCCTTTAGAAGCGGTGGATGAAAACCCCGGGTCAGCTACAATACCAACATCACACACTAACATGATGAATTTTAGGTGTCTTTCAACATTTTCGTGGACGATAGGCTTAAGGTTACATTTCCATCATGAGTTATCAGATCACTTTTAAGTTAAATAGACTGACAGTTTAGCGACGACGTTAAATTTAAGTTATTTATGAAAACTTACTGTCCATTGAACTATGACGTCCCTATTTGTGTACGAGCATCAGTTGTACAATAATATCCTGCTGCGGTTGCTTAGTGATGGGTATATTCCAAACATGCCAATTTGCATCCACGACTACAGCAAAAGGGGTGCTGTCGTCGGAAGGAAAAGCGATAAAGCTACTGCAATGGCGACTTCATAGGAGCACTGAACACGGGCTACACCTCCACTGTAGAGGAAGAGTTGCCGACTGGCATTTACATATTAACGGGGGGAAGGAAAATAAATCGACTGTATCTTCGGAACTCGTTAAGGAGAATTCCGAGTAGATGTTTTATGCAGCTGCGCGTGAGGTGAGTGATGTACGTAATACCGTTCAGCATCCGATAAAGTTGCCAAAACGGGGGCATTAACAATAGCGCGATTCAAATTCATCGGCCGCAGTATCGCGATAAAGGAGGGGTGAGCACTAAAGTCTCGCACCGAAGTGTCCCAGTTAAGAGGGCAGTGAACCGGCGTATAATATATCCCGTGGAACGTTCGCTCGCCAGACAGCGGTAGTCCCCGCCCCAAAACTCTCAAGAATGAGTTAATGAATTACGTAGACAGCACAGAGGGATTTAATCTCGAGACTGTGAATCTCCCTTTTCTTAACGCTTGGTTTTAAGTACAACATCTGACGTCATGGCACTTCCGACGTTATTCATGATGTTATATTTAAAAAATTAACTTCCATTATTTTTTTCACGTAGCCAAAGAACAGAGTGGATCATGTCACGCTTCAAACAAATTCCTCGTGACAACGTTTCAAAAACCTTATCGTAGATTTTCCAACCCGCGTTGAATGTGTGTTCTCGGGGCAAAACGTTTTTAATGGTGCTCCTTGAAATGGTTAAAAATTCTTTGTCATAGAGATTACGTTTTGATGTTTTTCTCGGGTGGGAAATTTGAGTCACGATACTAACCACTGCTTATTCGTAAGCGTGAAGTAACCCAATTTTCAGAGCCAATCAGAAAGATGTCTTGAAATTCAACCATAAAGTTTGAAGAAGCATCCCTGCTGTTTGCTGGAAATGGTTTATAGTATTCACTGTGTACTGTGCAGCACGATACTCGCGTGGGAATTAGCAGGTTACTCCATCTGGATACTTGTTTACTGATTTAACTCACGCGCTCTGCTTCGTGTGCGTTTTACGAAATATCCGTGCTACAGCAAGACGTGTGGTGCTTCAACGGTAGCTCACATCACTCCATGGAGGCGTAAACACCTGCATGCGAGGCATAATATTTACCGCTGAAAGGGGGGGTTGCTGAGAAGTAAGGTTATTTCGGCGATCAGAACACCACAATATTTACGCCCGTACTCTTGACGCAGATAGTACGAGCGGCAGTCTTTCAACGGTGACGGCTACGTTTGTAAAGCCAATGTGCAGAAAGTTTCTTTCGGTGACCACCAACATAGAGGAGCATCAGCGCCAGAATTGTAGTATCAACGTTTCTCCACTTCACATATTTTCCTCCCAAAATTATTCACAAACACGTACTGCAACCAACGTGAGAGACGCAATCTTTCTTGTCCTCCGCCAGTCTAATCGAAAAAGATGGCGCAGTGGTTAAGATATTGGACTTATTTCGCAGGTGGTCACTTTTCCTATTTAAGACCGGCGGGTAGGTGGACTAGATTCTACCGTCTACATCTATGTACGTATGTGCGTAAGACACAGAACAATGAACGGCGGAGCCGCTGTGGCCGAGCGGTTCTTGGCACTTCAGTCAGGAACCGCGCTGCTGCTACGGTCGCAGGTTCGAATCCTGCTTCGGCCATGGATGTGTGTGATGTCGCTAGGTTAGTTAGGTTTAAGTAGTTCTAAGTCTAGGGGATTGATGACCTCAGATGTTAAGTCCCATAGTGCTTAGAACCATTTGAACAATGGACGGCAAAGGGTGCTTCACAATAATACTTGCGTGCTCCTCTCCTCTTTCATAGCCGCGCGGTCTAGGGCGCCTTGTCATGGTCCACGTGGCTCTCCCCCGTCGGAGGTTCGAGTCCTCCCTTAGCGTAAGTTAGTTTAAGTTAGATTAAGTAGTGCGTAAGCTTAGGGACCGATGACCTCAGCGCAGGCCGCGGTGGTCTAGCGGTTCTGGCGCTGCAGTCGGGAACCGCGGGACTGCTACGGTCGCAGGTTCGAATCCTGCCTCGGGCATGGGTGTGTGTGATGTCCTTAGGTTAGTTAGGTTTAAGTAGTTCTAAGTTCTAGGGGACTTATGACCTAAGATGTTGAGTCCCATAGTGCTCAGAGTCATTTTTTCGATGACCTCAGCTGTTTGGTCCCATAAGAACTTACCACAAATTTCCAAACTTTTCCTCCTGCATTCAGGTACGAAACGATAGACAAATGTTTATTATACGCCCCAGTACGCGCTTTACTTCATTTTATCGTCTACTTGTGGACTGCATGCGTATAACACGATGGAGCCAACACATTTATCGCGACGTCATCCTCGAATACCGGTTTTATAAAAGGCGAACGAAAAGTTCCCTTTCGAAGGCCTCTACAATATAGAGTCGGTATCCCAATAAGGGCTAATTGCCGTGAGTACTGAAGTTATCCCAACAACGCACCATGTTGAAAATATTCGTTTGGTAAACACAGTCTCCTGCTGTGTGAAGTCCGTAACTGCCTGCTGCTGCTGCAACCACTTGTCCAACGGGAACTGTGGATTCTTCAAGGTTTTGATTTTTTTTTTGGGGGGGGGGGGGGGTGAGAAATCAGGATCGTCATCAACCGACCTATTGTTGTTGTCCGTAAAGCTTCAGGATGGCCTACCAGGTCGACAGGCGTCTTGTGTCGAATCGCATGTCCTGGCAAGCTATCAGTGCAGGGCACCATACAAATGGTCCTACAAAACCATATGATGTAAAACCAAGGTAAGATGAAAAACGAATAAAAGCTGTCTGTAGGCCTCATTTTGTTGGATCAGTTATAACCGAAAATGTGTTCGCTTAATCCCCCTGACGATGGCACAGATGTGCCGAAACGTGGTTGGATAACAAGAAGAAACTGTGTTTTGCATAGAAGGCGGAACCTATAACCAATAATAGTACACTATTGGCATTAAAATTGCTAAACCAAGACGAAATGCAGATGATAAACAGATATTCATTGGACAAATATATTATACTAGAACTGCCATGTGATTAAATTTTCACGCAAATTGGGTGCATAAGTCCTGAGAAATCAATAGCGAGAACAACCACCTCTGTCTGTAATAACGGCCTTGATACGCCTGGGCATTGAGTCAAACAGAGCTTGGATGGCGTGTACAGGTACAACTGCCCATGCAGCTTCAACACGATATCACAGTTACTCAAGAGTAATGACTGGAGTATTGTGACGAGCCAGTTGCTCGGCCACCATTGACCAGACGATTTCAGTTGGTGAGAGATCTGGAGAATGTGCTGTCCAGGGCAGCAGTTGAACATTTTCTGTATCCAGAAAGGCCGGTACAGGACCTGCAACATGCGGTCGTGCATTATCCTGCTGAAATGTAGGGTTTCGCAGGAATCGAATGAAGGGTAGAGCCACGGGTCTTAACAGATATGAAATGTAACGTCCACTGTTCAAAGTGCCGTCAATGCGAACAAGAGGTGACCGAGACGTGTAACCAATGGCACCCCATACCATCACACCGGTTGATACGCCAGTATGGCGATGACGAATACACGCTTCCAATGTGCGTTCACCGCTATGTCGCCAAACACGGATGCGACCATCATGACGCTGTAAACAGAACCTGGATTCTTCAGAAAAAATGATGTTTTGCCATCCGTGCACGCAGATTCGTCGTTGAATACACCATCGCAGGCGCACCTGTCTGTGATGCAGTGTCAAGGGTAACCGCAGCCATGGTCTCCGAGCTGATAGTCCATGCTGCTGCAAACATCGTCGAACTATTCGTGCAGATGGTTGTTGTCTTGCTAACGTCCCCATCTGTCGTCTCAGGGATCGAGACGTGGCTGCACGATCCGTTACAGCCATGCGGATAAGATGCCTGTCATCTCGACTGCTAGTGACACGAGGCCGTTGGAATCCAGCACGGCGTTCCGTATTACCCTCCGGAACCCACCGGTTCCATATTCTCCTAACATTCATTGGATCTTGGCCAAAGCGAGCAGCAATGACGCGATCCGATAAACCGCAATCTCGATAGGCTACAACCCGACCTTTATCAAAGTCGGAAACGTGATAGTACGCATTTCTCCTCCTTACACGAGGCATCACAGCAACGTTTCACCAGGCAACGCCGGTGAACTGCTGTTTGTGTATGAGAAATCGGTTGGAAACTTTCCTCATGTGAGCACGTTGTAGGTGTCGCCACCGGCGCCAACCTTGTGTGAATGCTCTGAAAAGCTAATCATTTGTATATCACAGCATCTTCTTCCTGTCAGTTAAATTTCGCGTTTGTAGCACGACATCTTCGTGGTGTAGCAATTTTAATGGCCAGAAGTGTATTTTGATTCATTTGGGACCATTTTGATGCGGTGGGAAGAGGTCGTTATCCAGAGCGGATGAAGCGTTGCTGAGATGACGGTGGCGGGTGTGGAGGTAGAGAGGTCGGCTCTGCACGTGCAGAGGTGCCGCGCCCTGCCCCAGCCCTCGGCGCTAATCAGCAGCGGCGGCGGCCAAGATTTGGCGATTCGGAAGACAGCGGTCTGCACTCAGGAAGCCATTACGGCTGGCGCGGCGCCCGCCGAGCGACCCACTCTGAGGTGCCCGCAGTGCCACGCCTGGGGGACCCGGCCCGGCAGCTGACGTAGCTGACCTGGAGGACGCGGCGCGCACGCCAACTGCCGGCGTTGTAGACAGCAATTCACATATAGATATTATGTATTCAGAACGTCAGCTCGTACGGGACAGTGAAACAGAAAACAAAACACTCTGTGAGGAGTTCTTCGCGACTACCGAAAGCATACATCACGCGCTGTAACTCACGTGCATCCCGTGTGATACCCTCAGTCATAAAACACGGGAAACCGAGCTGAATCAAGCTTTCTAGATCTTCAACGACTTTTTTGCTTTAGTATCACATCAACGCGTCCTAAACAAATTACACTACTGGCCATTAAAATTATTACACCACGAAGACGACGTGCTACGGACGCGAAATTCAACCGACAGGAAGAAGATGCTGTGATACGCAAATGATTAGCTTATCAGAGCATACACACAAGGTTGGCGACGCTGGCGACACCTACAACGTGCTGACATGAGGAAAGTTTCAACAGATTTCTCATACACAAACAGCAGTTGAACGGCGTTGCCTGGTGAAACGTTGTTGTGTGCCTCGTGTAAGGAGGAGAAATGCGTACCGTCACGTTTCCGACTTCGATAAAGGTCAGATTGTAGCTTATCGAGATTGCGGTTTATCGTATCGCAACATTGCTGCTCGTGTTGGTCGAGATCAAATGACTGTTAGCAGAATATGGAATCGGTGGGCTCAGGAGGAGTGTAATACGGAACGCCGTGCTGGATCCCAACGGCCTAGTATCACTAGCAATCGAGATGACAGGCGTCTTATCCGCAAGGCTGTAACGGATCGTGCAGCCACGTCTCGATCCGAGAGTCAGCAGATGGGGACGTTTGCAAGACAACAACTATCTGCACGAACAGTTCGGCGACGTTTGCAGCAACATGAACTATCAGCTCGGAAACCATGGCTGCGGTTACCCTTCACGCTGCATCACAGACTGGAGCGCCTGCGATGGTGTACTCAACGACGAACCTGGATGCACGAATGGCAAAACGTCATTTTTTCGGATGAATCCAGGTTCTGTTTACAGCATCATGATGGTCGCATCCGTGTTTGTCGACATCGCGGTGAAAGCACATTGGAAGCGTGTATTCGTCTCGGTCACCTCTTGTTCGCACTGACGGCACTTTGAACAGTTGACGTTTCATTTCAGATGTGTTACGACACGTGGCTCTACCCTTCATTCGATCCCTGCGAAACCCTACATTTCAGCAGGATAATGCACGACCGCATGTTGCCCGTCCTGTACTGGCCTTTCTGGATACAGAAAATGTTCGACTGCTGCCCTGGCCAGCACATTCTCCAGATCTCTCACTAACTGAAAACGTCTGATCAATGGCGGCCGAGCAACTGGCTCGTCCCAATACACCAGTCACTACTCTTGATGAACTGTGGTATCGTGCTGAAGCTGCACTAGCAGCTGTACCTGTACACGCCTTCCAACCTCTGTTTGACTCAATGCCCAGGAGTATCAAGGCCGTTATTACAGCCAGAGGTGGTTTTTCTGGGCACTTATTTCTCAGGATCTATGCACCCAAATTGCGTTAAAATGTAATCACATGTCAGTTCTAGTATAATATATTTGTCCAATGAATACCCGTTTATCATCTGCATTTCTTCTTGGTGTAACAATTTTAATGGCCAGTAATGTATCTTACTAATGGATATTTTCCCATGTTTGCTCCGGGACGGAAGATTTCCTGCAAAGCAGGATGAGTTACAGCATAAGGCCTGGCCTACAGACATAATAACAATGCTTGCGGTGCTCCAGGCAAATGAAGGAGAACCGACTGTCAGTGTTGAACGTCAACGGCTCAGTGGACAGGCTACGACTTCTCGCAGACGATGGCTTTGTCTGTCAGTAAATTGTCACCGGCTTGCCTCTGCTACGGAGGCCTTTTAGCTAAAATGTAAGTATTATTTTACTGTAGTCCCCACTTCGTGTATATGTAATAGATTTCAAATTGGCTCAAACGGTAATTTTTAAAGTTCTGTACCTGAGTGTAGATGAGACGTCCACATGCAGACAATCAAATGATTGCAGTTTCAGAAAAACTGGTTGATTTACTGAAGAGAAAGGGGTTCACAAGCTGAGGAAGTCAGTAACACGTTGATCCACCTCTGGTCCTTACGCAAACAGTTGTTCGGCTTGGCATTGACAGACTTGTCGTATGTCCTCCTGAACGTTATCGTGCCATATTCTGTCCAACTTGAGCTTTAGTCCATGGAAACCCTGAGATGGTTGGAAGGTATTTGCCATAGCGCCACAAATGTTCTCAACTGGGGAGCGTTCCGGACACATTGCTAGCCAAGGTAGGGTTTGGCAAACACAAAGATACGCAGCATAACCTTTACCGTGTGCAGGTGGGTGTTATCTTGCTACAATGTAAGCCCAGGAGGGCTTGTCATTAAGGGGAACAAAACGGGGTGTAGAATATTGTCGACGTACCGCTGTGCTGTAAGGGTGCTGCGGATGACAATCCAAGACGTTCTGCTATGAAAATAAATGTTAGGTTAGGTTAGTGTTGTTTAACGTCCCGTCGACAACGAGGTCATTAGAGACGGAGCGCAAGCTCGGGTTAGGGAAGGATGGGGAAGGAAATCGGCCGTGCCCTTTCAAAGGAACATCCCGGCATTTGCCTGAAACGATTTAGGGAAATCACGGAAAACCTGAATCAGGATGGCTGGAGACGGGATTGAACCGTCGTCCTCCCGAATGCGAGTCCAGTGTGCTAACCACTGCGCCACCTCGCTCGGTGAAAAGAAATGTCACACCAGAACATCGCTCCTGGTTGCCGAGCCTTATGGCTGGCGGCAATCAGGTTAGTATTCAGTCACTGTCTGAGGCGTCTCCAGACAAGGCTTGGGTCTGGAGTCTCATTGACTCCAGTGATGAGTTCCACTTCGAACTGAGCCCCGATGAAAGCGAAGACGTGCCTGAACACGCCCCAAGGCAGCGGTTTGACATCCGCGTCACTCTTACTACAGCACAGCGATACGTCGTCAATATTATATGCCCCGTTTTGTTGCCCTTCATGGCAAGCCATCCTGGGCTTACATTCCACCAGGCTAATACCCGCCTCCAGATGGCGACATTTTCTACTGCTTGTCTTCGTGGCTACCAAAACTCACCTCGGCCGGCAGCGCCTCCGGGTCTCGTCCCAGTTGAGAACGTTTGGAACACCATGGGCAGGGCTCTGCAACCAGCACGGGTTTTTGGCGATCTAACGTGCCATTTGGACGGATATCCATCAAGAGGAGCTCCAACAACTCAATTAATGCCAAGCCGAATAATTGCTTCCATGAGGGCCAGAGTTGGACCAACGCGTTATTGACTTGTCCAATTTGTGAAGCTCTATCTCTTTAATAAATCATCCAGTTTTTATGAAATTGTAATCATATGTTTGTCTGCAAATGTACATACCATCTACCGATTTCCGTCACGTTCGAATATTTCTACGGATTCCGTCCTTTTTTCTTTTTTGTCTTAGAGTGTACACAATTACGTTTGTACGAAACCCTGGAAGCGCGAGTCCGACTCGCACTTGTTCGCCTATTTTAGTAACAGCCCCAAAGGCGTCTCTGTGTCTGTCTCCTGCGCCATGTGCCACGGGACTCAGTGAAGACGACTGGCAACCAAACACGGGTCAACCAAATTTCACTCTCTTTCTTAGAAATTTACAGTTTTTTCGCATAAAAGAAGAGTTGATTACGAAGAACACCCTGTCACAGTGGCGAAGAAAGTCGGTTCGCAACAGCAGCCGTTCCAGAAATACCACTTCATAACACAGACGGCAGCATTACATAACTGCAACAATATCATTACGCGTGCACTGGGAAGCGGCGTTGCCTATGTACTCTCATTCAGTAGATGTACAGTACACACGTAACAAGTGATTAGCGCAGTCAAGCTACTTTTCACAGTAACGTCGCCTACACTAGGAGCATAATACGGTGTCGGTTAGTGCCAAGCAGAACAGCGTTAATCAACAGCGATTTGACAAGTGTTATCAGCCACTCTACTAAGGTACATGAGATGATCATCATAAATCGCTAAATGTTCCACGCGTAGTGTGCGCATATGTGCATTAATACACATCTCGATAGCAAGTGCAAAGCAAACCCAGAGTAATGACGTGTCTACAGCAAGTAAGCTGCAGAAGTAATCTGACGAGAGTAGATGATATATGGAATTTAGGTGACTGGTTTGCTAAAAGGTCTTCGTTTCCTTCCGTCAATCACCTTACCGCCTCCCCGCTTCATCCCCCATAACCTACTCTCTCTCTCTCTCTCTCTCTCTCTCTCTCTCTCTCTCTCTCTCTCTGTCTGTCTGTGTGTGTGTGTGTGTGTGTGTGTGTGTGTGTGTTGAAGTACGTGCATTTCTTTTAACTGCATTTCAATCAATACCGACAATTTTCTGAATATTGCGTTTGCGTGCCCCTGCCAGTGCAACAATGGTGAGACAGAAGAAAAATCTGTCACACATGACATAAATCTGCTGCCGTTTGTGACGGAACACAACTTAAGGCAGGAATTTTGACGTCTTGAGGAACACGTTGTTTTATTAAAGCTGCAACGGTGTTAGTAGAAATATGTCAGTACTGAGTAGTTGTGTTTATCCCAGTGGTCACAGGACTGTGATTAACCTGTGGACTGGAAACTTCGCGCACAGCAGAAATGCGCACCTGCGGCGCAGTGAATAACGACTGACGGACAGAGAAGATATCCGTTTTAATACTTCGTGGCCAGTCATTAATTTTTCTGGAACGAATGGTCCAGAACATAAGGCCGTTCGACACGTATAGTTGCAGGCCGCTGCCTTCTCGCTGGTGGGACACGTGTCATAACTACTGTTTTGGTAACAAGTGTTTCTCTGTAACACAGGAGGCGGTACTACTTCAAACAGTACTGTTCCACCAAGTCTTCTGCAGAGAAACTCACTTTCCTAGTAGCCGATCTCCGAGTGAATATGCATCGGTTTAAGAAAGTTTTTTGCGTCATTTCCGATATTTGTGTAATGATCATGTATCTTTATTTTTTGTTTATTAAGCTTTTAATTCAGTCTTTGTGGTCCTCGTCAAAGTTTCCTCATTTCTCCTAAATATTAATAAATACACACTACGTGTTTCTTAAGAAAGAGATAAAACTGTCAAGCCCAAAGGTTAGTTTGAGCACCATTGTTCTTTACAAAGTCTGGTGTTTCGGATCTGGTGTGCCAGTGCCTTCCTCGAGACTCTGAACTAGTACACGATGTGATCAAAAGTATCCGGACCCCCAAAAAACATACGTTTTTCATATTAGGAGCACTGTGCTGCCATCTACAGCCAGGTACTCCATACCAGCGACCTCAGTAGTCGTTAGATATCATGAGAGAGCAGAATGGGGCGCTCCACGAAACTCACGAACTTCGAACGTGGTCAGGTGATTGGGTGTCACTCGTATCATATGTCTGTACGCGAGATTTCCACACACCTGAACATCCCTAGGTCCGATGTGATAGTGAAGTCGAAACGTGAAGGGACATATACAGCACGAAAGAGTACAGGCCGACCTCGTCTGTTGACTGACGGAGACCGCCGACAGTCGAAGAGGGTCGTAATGTGCAATAGGCAGACATCTGTCCACACCATCACACAGGAATTTCAAACTGCATCAGGATCCACTGCAAGTACTATGACAGTTAGGCGGCAGGCGAGAAAACTTGGATTTCATAGCCGAGCGTCTGTTCATAAGCCACACATCATGCCGGTAAATGCCAAACGACGCCTCGCTTGATGTAAGGAGCGTAAACATTGGACTATTAAAAAACGTGTGGAGTGACGTATCCGATGGCAGGGTGTGGGTGTAGCGGATACGTGGTGAACGTCATCTGTCAGCGTGTGTAGTGCCAACAGTAAAATTCGGAGGCGGTGGTGTTATGGTGTGGTCGTGTTTTTCATGGAGGGGGCTTTCACCATTTTTTGTTTTACGTGGCACTATCACAGCACAGGCCTACATTGATGTCGTAAGCACCTTCTTGCTACCCACTGTTAAAGAGCAATTCGGGGATGGCGGTTGCATCTTTTAAAACGATCGAGCACCTGTTCATAATGCACGGCCTTTGGCGGAGTGGTTACACGACATTAACATCCATGTACTGGACTGGCCTGCACCGAGTCCCCTGACCTGAATCTTATATAGCACCTATGGAATATTTTGGAACGCCGACTTCGTGGCAAGCCTCACCTACCGAAATCGATACCTCCCCCCAATGCAGCATTCCGTGAAGAATTGGCTGCCGTTCCCCAAGGAACCTTCCAGCACCTGATTGAACGTATGCCTGCGAGAGTGGAAACTGTCATCAAGGCTAAGAGTGGGCCAACATCATACTGAATTCCAGCATTACCGGTGGAGGGCGCCAGCTTGTCACAAGCGAGTAACGTCCGTGACTGGGCAGAGGATGCTGTTTTGATCAAGACTGACCCAGATCTCATTTTGAACAATCCCTCCACCTCCCAAAACTTGTCTTCTAAATGATCAACAAAAAACTGAGGTTTCATTGTCATTAAAAATTGTGCATCGGCTCTCGAACATACAAGGTACCGGGACGAATAAGATTCGCTCTGCCGGCCGTGGTGGTCTAGCGGTTCTAGGCGCTCTGTCTGGAATCGCGCGACTGCTACGGTCGCAGGTTCGAATCCTGCCTCGGGCATGGATGTGTGATGTCTTTAGGCTAGTTAGGTTTAAGTAGTTCTAAGTTCTAGGGGACTGATGACCTCAGAAGTTAAGTCCTATAGTGCTCAGAGCCATTTCAACCTTTTTTTTTTTTTGTATGCTGTTAGGCCTGAAGCAGCTGCTGCAGCCAAAACTTACTTGTATAGAGTCTCCTGATTGGTCATTAAGACATCTTGATTTTGTTCTTTATTGGACTAATAAATCCTTTGCTACTGATTACTATGTCATGTATCTCTTTAGCCACATACTCGATGTAAATTTTGTAATAGCCGTGAAGGGTGTACTTCTGAATCCTTTTAAATTTTCTGATCTTCATATAATTCCACTTAATAATCCTTTCATTTACGTGACAAATTATTTCGTCCTATATGAATTTAACTGAATGCCTGTCTTGGTGTAAAACTTACAGCAGCAGCTACAGTTGATTTCCGAAGTCTGAGTAATCTATGCATGATGACCTTAGAGTCATAAGCACAGTTTAATTTTGTTAAGCTTTGAGTGGCTGCGACCCTCGTCTGTCATGCTAAGTTGTTTAATGACGAACTTCTGTAATTTGTCAAGGTAATGGGTTTGTTTAATAAATTCATATTGTGTACTAGACTGTTTCATTTGGGCACCACACCTTAACTGCTCCAACCTCGCTCCTTACCGCCTGACAACTGAAGGCTAAGCGTAATCATCTCATTACACATTTCGTACATGGTAAGAGCCGCGATAGGATGTGTCGGCTACAAGAATAGGTTTTTGTCGATGGAAGAACTCTCTCTCTCTCATCACTCTCTCTCTCTCTCTCTCTCTCTCTCTCTCTCTCTCTCACACACACACACACACACACACACACCGCAGTATTTCATTTCACTTCGTTTGTCACTCGTCATTGCCATTGCCATCGATCAAACAAGCAGCAATCGGAAACATGTGGGAGGCATGTGTAATAATTCAGTTTTTAGGGGTTGCAACGCAGGCAGCGAATTCATTAACTGCAGCATATAATTAGCTATTATGAAATAATTCGTACATGGTTTGTCACTTTACTCGTAATACGTAAATTCGTTAATGGCCTGCTCAGTTACGATGTATTTCATGTGCTGATTAATTTTCTACGTAGGACGGGTAGCGAATGTTTGTCTCTTTAGACAATGCGCACGTCTATGTACGTTTCTTCTCAGTCTAAGGTCAAATGCAAACTAAATGGTCATCGTATCTGGTTTCTAAGCAAAGGACTCTGGTTCGATTCCCGGTACTGCTAGGTTTTTTTTTCTTGGTGATAAAACTGCAACGTGACGCCCGTAGCTTCGAAGACGCCTAATGACGAGCTGCCTGAGTGAGAAATGACGGCTCCGAGGTCTGGCAAACGGACAACGCCCGGGGGAACAACAAGCTGAACACATGCCCCTTCGAATGACGCCACACGGCACAACATGACATGGCGGCCGGAGCTGGAGTGTGGAGTTGGAGCGTGGAGCTGGAGCGAAAGTAACAAGCCACAGACGTTCAGGGACTGTGGTTGTCACCTAGCTGTTCACCAGTAAAGACGCGCACGCAGTCTATATAGGCCCAACGTCATACTAAATTCCTGTGGACTCTATAAAAGCGCTTTCGCGAGATGAACTTTTCATTTTGATCAACACTTGTCGCTAGCAAGACACCGTCAGGAAGAGGGAATATCGGCATACATCAGCAGAAGCCCAGATTTCTCCATTTCTAGCGCTATGGTGATTGAGCATGGCATCTATAACACGAAGTAAGGCCAAAGTGATTACAAAAGAGAAAAGACAGGTTTGACATAATGCATCTATAACACGAAGTAAGGCCAAAGTGATTACAAAAGAGAAAAGACAGGTTTGACATAATGCAGCGAGGAAGTGCGTCCTATCTAACCTGGAGTCACCGTATAAAAGGAATAGCATGAAGTGGGAAGGATCTTTGCTTAGAGGCACTGATCCTCTTCCTCACTACGACAAGGTTTCTCCCGGTGAAGCGCCATCACACTCTCATTTCTGACTATCCGCTTGCCTCAGACGTTGCTGGCATCGCATGGTAGGAACTATGGGGAGGGGCTTTTGTATACACTTTAATGACTACTATACAGTATGCCTTGCAGCCAATCGGCCGCAGCGGTTGTGGGCGCCGTTTTATTGCTGTGGGTAATGAGTACGAATGACAACGTTTCCGCAACATTTTGTTTGCACCCAGGTTGTCCTTTTGGCTTTCATAGCCAACACCAAGGGCCGAGAAGCTTTGAATAGTGATCCTGATTCATGTCGTTGCCGTGCTTTGCGAATTTTATCGCACCCACGTCAAGGAAACTTGCCGACTGCTACCAGGAATATAAGAAATGCCCAAGCCTGTTGATTGAAAATAATGTAACCTATCGTTCTAAGTAATTTCAGTTTATTCATAGTTGGCGCTCGTGCCGTGACTGTTGTTCGTATAGATATCTGGGTTACGAAATTCTCTTTTAGTCATTTTATTACAGAATTTATTGCACAATGCATTTCGAAGCCTGTGGCATCACCATCAGATAAGTCCTATGTTCGTTCTGCGAAATCTCTCCACAAGGTTTTTTTGCATGCAGTAAGAGACAATACGCGACGTACAAAGATATTTTGTAACTATGGTTATATCTCTTACAGTTCTAGTCGTTGCTTTGTTAAATTTTGTGGACTATCTTCACCTGTATCACAACACACTAACCTCATAACGTACGTATTAAGACCGTACTTCATACATCTGTGATAAATAATCGCAAGTCGTATCAGGACTGGTTTTGATATACATAAAGAAACGTTTGTGCACTTTTTTTTTTTTAAAGGGGAGCTGACTGCTCAAATACTTCGCAAAAGTACCTGAAATAGCAATGGATGTGAAAGACTATTTGTTCACCGGTTACTTGGCGACTGAATTTCATCTTGCGGAGGCGTATTTCCAGTTGTTCAAACAAATCTAGATTACTCCCATTCCTTGAGCGTGTAGAACCGTGTGATGGTCTATGAAGCCTCTCATTCATGTGATCACTAACGCTGCACGGACTGGCAGCAGTGATGCGGGGCAAGTTTAACTGTTTAAGAGTGGAGTGCTAGTCATCTGACTCTGGTAAAACAAGGAAATTAACAACTTCTGTCCTTCCGTTGCGGCGTTAGACGGAACATTTCTTACAGCTACTATGAGGAAGAGTCCGCTATAGCACACTGAATGTTCTTGGTTCGGGGCAGAATTATGGCGACTTCGGCGGCAATATGAAAAAAATAAATATGTGGGCGAACAGTAGACGATTCCCGAAACAGTTTTTTTGTGCATTTCTCAATAGAAAGAGTCAATCGGTTTCATGTTCGAGACAAATAAAGGCTAAGTTCTAAATACTTTGATCTGCCTGAAACTCCTTATCATATAACGTAAAGACATAAAACTGCAACCAGTGACTTTCTTGAATAGTTATTTATTATTCCACGAACCGGTTTTCTAACCTTTCCGGGTTCGTCATCAGAATGTTTTCTGGAAATACAGCACTGTTTCTAGCATAATGCTGGGTGCTGGCTCTGTGACAAAGGTGGAACATGCTTTGTGTGTCGCCATATCAGTCGATATGGATGCAAAATTTTAGTTTTGTGCTTAATACGACACTATGGACGTCTTTTTTTCTGTTAGTGTCCCACCTGTGTGCTTCTATTTTGAGGCTAGTTGGTGCATCACTTCACACACTTTTACACAATCTGTATACATTTACACTGTGATAGCGAAACTTTGCCAGCATCCAGCATGTTCTATGTAACGGTTGCTTGTTACAAAGATCGTGACATAGGCCTATCTTAGTCAGAGATGTTATTCTTTTCGTTTGCACGTATTAAAGTGGATATATGGTCAAATACTTAAATCGGACTGGCGTTAACATGAGAGTTCAAAATAAAATAAACAAATAAATGAATTACTACAAGAACAAACTTCCAGTGGTCTGATGTCGTATTTCTATTCATATACTAATGTATAATACAGTCAGTTTATTAGCAAATACTTTAATCAAGATTGGCATTAACATGAATGCCCGGGTATAAAATAACACAGAGTTATAGTACTTGCAATGGGATGCAGCTGTTTCTATGACCATGAACTTTATGTTTAAATTTAAAGCTCCCTGAAAACCATCTGTAGATGAACTTGAAAAGGTTCGAAAACCGGTTCATGGAATAATGAATAACTATTCAGAAAAGTGAGTGGTTACAGTTTTATGTATTTTCATTCAGTTAACAGTAAAGGGTTCTACGATATGCATAATGGATAAGCAAAATCTGCTTATATTTTGAAGACTGATGAGACTAGCAGCAGAAATTACTACAGTTTCATTTGAAAAAGTGAAACTGATGTCGTTATCTCTGTAATTAAGACAACTCTGTAAAAGACTACATGTCAAATAGGTAAGTCTCTCACAATTCTTTTTTGTGAAAACAGAATTACGATGTCTTAAACCATTCCGGAAATATCTGAGATCAACAATTTGGCTGAATCAGCCTGTTTGACATGGAATCAGAAGCCTTGTGCAGCTTTGCATTTTTATTTCACAGTGTTACGTTAATTACGAAACGAAAAAATTTCAATCTCATGTGAATTCTGTTCTTAATTATTGATTCTGCATAGTCTTTCAGTTGTGTTTCTTCTCTCCCCCCCCTCCCCCTGTCTCCCTCTCTCTCTCTCTCTCTCTCTCTCTCTCTCTCTCAACCAAAATACTGGTTTAAACACTTCAGCGCGTTACTAGACGCGATGCTAGTGACTCACATAGCTATTTCTAGGGACATCTAAGATATAATTTGGACTGAGGATCACGATATGGGTTGGCATTTTTCACATCAGTGTGTCACTGGCGGAGGTGAAAGATGCGATGATTACAGAAAACATTCTACTAACAACTGTCCATAAAACGAAATATCAGTGTCGTGGTACAGCCATGCAGGCGCCGAACTTTGGGGGACAGTGGATGACTCTTCACCCCCCCCCCCCCATCCCCGTCACCACCACCTCTATCCGTCCCTGTTCAATTCTCGTGAGGGTGTGGGAAGCACCCTTCTATTTAGGCCTCCATATGAGCTCCAATTTCACTTATTCTCTCCTTGTGGTAATTTCGCGAGACGTACGTGGCAGGAAGAAGTAAGCTGCTCCACTCTTCATGAAATGTACGCTTTCAGAATTTCAACAGTCAACCTGCCCCTGAGGCACACCGCCACTTGTAGCTTTTGCCACTGGAGTTTGTTGAATATCTCAGAATAACCTTACCTTTTAACGAACGAACCACTGACGAACGCAATGCTCTTCTTTGGATGTTCTCTATCTTCAGTACTAACGAATGTGGAGAGGATCCCAGATCGACGAGCAATGCTCAAGGATCAGTCTTTTAAGTCTTTTGTACGCCACTTCTTTCGTGGACGAATTACATTTCCTTAAGATTCTCCCAATTAATCTTATTAGGAGTTTTAGTTAAGCACTGACACTTGCTGTAGGAAAACTTCTAGCTGCTGCTCATGCAACTAGTTCTATGTGGTGGTTCCACTTTAAGTCACTTCGGACGGTTACTCCTACATATTTTATAGTTGTTACGGTTTCCTACGATTTATGCCCAGTAGTGAAATCTAACTGTTATCGGTCTCTTCGCCTGTGCAGTATCTTACGTTTATTTACATTCATGCTCAACTGCCAGTCCCTGTACAAATCATCGATCCTATGTACATCTACATCTACATGGATACTCTGCAAATCACATTTAAGTGCCTGGCAGAGGTTTCATCGAACCACCTTCACAACTCTCTATTATTCCAATCTCGTATAGCGCTCGGAAAAAAATGAACATCTATATCCTTCCGTAAGAGCTCTGATTTCCCTTATTTTATCGTGGTGATCGTTCCGCCCTATGTAGGTCGGTGACAACAAAATATGTTCGCATTCGGAGGAGAAAGTTGCTGATTGGAATTTCGTGAGAAGATTCCAACGCAACGAAAAACGCCTTTCTGTTAATGATTTACAGCCCAAATCCTGTATCATTTCTGTGACACACTCTCCCATATGTCGCGATAATGCAAAAAGTGCTGCCTTTCTTTGAACTTTTTCGATGTACTCCGTCAGTCCTACCTGGTAAGGATCCCACACCGCGCAGCAGTATTCTGAAAGAGAACGGACAAGCGTAGTGTAGGCAGTCTCCTTAGTAGGTCTGTTACATTTTCTAAGTGTCCTGCCAATAAAACGCAGCCTTTGGTTAGCCTTCCCCACAACATTTTCTATGTGTTCTTTCCAATTTAAGTTGTTCGCAATTGTAATACCTAAGTATGCAGTTGAATTTACGGCTTTTAGGTTAGACTGATTTATCGTGTAACCGAATTTTAATGGATTCCTTTTAGCACTCATGTGGATGACCTTACACTTTTCGTTACTTAGGGTCAACTGCCACTTTTCGCACCATTCAGATATTTTTTACAAGTCGTTTTGCAGTTTGTTTTGGTCTTATGACGACTTTATTAGTCGATAAACGACAGTGTCATCTGCAAACAACCTAAGACGGCTGCTCAGTTTGTCTCCCAAATCGTTTCTATAGGTAAGGAACAGCAAAGGGCCTATAACACTACCTTGGGAACGCCTGAAATCACTTCTGTTTTACTCGATGACTTTCCGTCAATTACTACGAACTGTGACTTCTCTGACAAGAAATCGCAAATCCAGTCACATAACTGAGACGATATTGAATAAGCACGCAATTTTACTACGAGCCGCTTGTGTGGTACAGTGTCAAAACCCTTCCGGAAATCCAGGAATACGGAATCGATCTGAAATCCCTTGTCAATAGCACTCAGCACTTCATGTGAATAAAGAGGTCTTGCAGAATTCATTACAGTCCTCGTGTTGCAATCTCCCATTGCCCAATAATATCGTCTCACCAGTAAAACACAGGGAACATGAAACGGAACACCATTATTGGTACTGGGAATTAATTTATTACTGTTGCTAGGAGCTCTACGACGCACTGCCCTCCACAAATAGCTAGGTAGTGATAGGTGCACAAAAAAAAGAAGAAAGAAAGCGCCGTTGAAACATCGTTTAAAATGAAACTAACATTGCTGCAGAGTAAAGAAACTGTCATTGAATGTAACAAAACTGTAAGTGCTTGCACAATAACGATTGTTTGGACAGACGCCGTAGCTCGGTGCAGCGTGGCGGCATGCAGCATCTGGCGCTGCAGGTGGACCGGTGACGTCACGTGGCGACTCTGCCAGCCCTGCAGTGGCGGCGTGTGTCCGCCGCGGGCGCTCTCCGCCCAACTGCAGCAACTTCCCTGATTAAAAACTTCCCCCTCCTGCCGACGAATATTAAAACCTTTCATCTCCTTCCTTATTAAACCTCCTGAGGTATACTCCGCGGACCACGCGACCAGTGAAAAGCACCTCACCTCGCCCTAGCCCATTGAAGCTGCTTTCGACTTGCTAAGTTGGTACCTAGAGCGTACCGTGCGCCCATTTTCGGCCACCTGTCTTGTTGCGAACTTCGTGGGTCTCACCGACTTCTTGCAACTGCTCTTCAAAGTCTTGTGCCTGAATATAATCCTGTTGATACCTTCTACTACCTATTCACTTTGTTAATTAGGTATCTAGTTGGGTAATTAGTGGGCTACTTATTTTCATGTCACATAACTGCTATCTCGCTTTCTCACTGAAGAATTTGACAGCGAGGTCTTGTTCTCGACTTCGAATCAAATTGTCCTCCGAGTCACATTAGCGACACGGAGTCCGACTAACAGTCCTCTTTCTCAGGGATGGTTAGAGGTATGAAGTTGAAATTTGATACATGCTTGCAGAGGGCAACGTCACCTGCTGCCACTCGCCTGTCATCTCTTGAAGCCTTCGGACCGCGCTATCCGCTAGGACTCTGCGACTATTGGTTGTGTTGCTGTAGTCGTTCTTTCGGTATTCACTCCGGACCGATCTTGTCCACTCGGAACGACCTTACCATGTTTTGGCTGTTTCTAGCCAGCCATTGACTGCGTGAACTTAGTCGTTGCGGAGTACGCTGAAGCGCCGTTTCTTCCACGGTCACCGCATCATCACTGTGTGTCTACCGACACCCAACTTTTTTTCTATCTGTACCCAGCAGGATAGTAAACATGCTCACCATTTACACCGTTGCTTTAACTTCTTTTCCTTCTTTTCTAGGGTCCCATACCCCAGTTTGTAGAAACGGAACCCTTATGGCATTACTTCGTTGTTCTTCCGTCTGTCTGTCTGAATGGTAATACTACTTTTTCTCAGAAGGGGTATGAAGTTGAAATTTATGTTACATACTTGTTGATCTACAAAATTTAAGCTTTTTCGTCAATGCAATGAAAAGGTATGGTCATTTTTTGATACTCGTAAACTCATTCATCAAAACCTATGTAGTATTTCTCGTTGACAAGCAACAGTGTTTCAAAGGAAAGGAAATGGCTGTGAGCACTATGGGACTTAACTTCTGAGGTCATCACTCCCCGACAACTTAGAACTGCATAAACCCAACTAACCTAAGGACATCACACACATCCATGCCCGAGGCAGGATTCGAACCTGCGACCGTAGCGGTCGTGCGGTTCCAGACTGTAGCGCCTAGAACCGCTCGGCTACTTCAGCCAGTGGAAGCAAAGGAAAAAATCCGGAAGTTTCCAGAATGAGACTTTCACTCTGCAGCGGATGCAAGGGTCCCGAGTTCGAGTCTCGGTCGGGCACACAGTTTTAATCTGCCAGGAAGTTTCAATCCGGAAGTTGTTAATTTGTTCGTACTGTCAAATATCTCAGGAACTACTGTAGGGATTTTGATCTGTTTTTCAGTAAGAGGTAGAGTGATTCACGGGAGAGCTTTGTGCATATGATTTACCACTATTTCGTACTAATTGGCTGTTCTACGACGAAATGATGTCCTCCGCCGATGTGAAAACGATGCCTTCGAGCTCTAGCGGAAACAGGCGTAAGACTGCCCGACTTACGCGCCACGTCGGCTCTTGCTACTTTACGAACATTCCCTGATAGTCTGTGCTTACGAAACGTACTACTCAACCACGGTATTACTGTACTTGACCTCTATCGGAAACACGCGGTTGCGTTACAGAAAACAAGTACAGTGGTGAATGAAGAAAAGGCGCCGCATTGTAAATGCTTCCAGGTCAGCTGTGCGTATACCGGCAACCCCGATTACCCACTGACTGACGATAGCCCGACTGAATAGTTGTTACTCCCAGATGGAATAATATTCTGCTTAACTAGCACAGCAATACTCTTGACTGATAGACGATTGGACTTCCATTGTTTGTGAGAGTTTACAATATCCGATAAAATGTCCACTGAAGTGTTCCAGAGAACAATTCTACATTTCCGTAAAAGTAATAACCCTTGGCCGACTGCACCCTTTTCTTTTCTGGAGAGTTAAGTCAAATCTAATCAGTTATCGCAAAAGGGACGAGAACAGAGGAGCTCGAAGCATCTGCAGTTGCCAAACCATATTAAAATAATTCGAAAATCAATAAACTAAATAAAAGATTACAATAGTGAGCCGGCCGAGCGGTTCTAGGCGCTACCGTCTGGAACCGCGCGACCGCTACGGTCGCAGGTTCGAATCCTGCCTCGGGCATGGACGTGTGTCGTGTCCTTAGGTTAGTTAGGTTTAAGTATTTCTAAGTTCTAGGGGACTGATGACCTCAGAAGTTAAGCCCCATCGTGCTCAGAGCCATTTTTTAAAATAGTGAATGCAGATTCGCTCAAGAAAATTAAATTAATGCATTCTCGAAAGTCTTAGAATCCCCTGGACCGATATCTTGCCATTGTCGATGTAGGTAACAGGCAAGATCGTCAAGATTCTGGATTCTCGTCGAGATGGATTAGCTACGTATGTAGATAATTGGGTTTGTGCGTAGGCCTGTGAGCCGGAGGCCTAGTCGCATACAGACGCACAACTCACGCACACACAACTGATCACAACGCAGTCATTCCATGCATTACATAGAAATTATATCAGTTTTTATACAATTTGTCACTTCATTTCTTCGGAATTTTAACTTTACTTTAAATTTATAGTATTCGATCATACTTTCCGCTTCAGGCATTGTTTCCAAAATATATGTGCTAACACTTTCGCTGTGACTGCGAGAACAACAAATAGCTTAAGAACCCTGTCGCGGCTCCCGCTAAATATATTCATTGAAAAGCGGACATTTAAAACAATGGCGTATTTATTATGCAATTGTTACACTGGAAGCAAAGTGCCATTTTCTATTTCTGTCGTATATATCTGATGGTACTGTATTGTATATCGAGTTGGTTCTCTAACTAGAATACCTGCCTTCGGGGGTCTCATCCACTGCAGTGTTTCAGTTTCTATTTGCCTCTCGTCTTAAATCATGACACGCTCGTACGAGACTCACTAGGATCGGTCCGTGACGCGAGTTTCGTGGATGACGTTGGAACTCGTTGCTGTTATTTCAGATTTTGATACACGAAATGGGGAAACTTGAAAGTGAAGGCCGGTACATTTCTTCAATAACATCATCAGGGTGTAGGGCATATCTAGTACGGCAGAATGATCGGTCCCCGGGAAATGAGTTGTCACATGGGTACGTTTCGGGCAATGGGAGCGGTTCGTGGAAACAAAGCACGGAGTGACTACCATGTCGACTGCATTGCCGTGACGGACAACAGAGCTTCGTCTACAGATCGGTTCAAATGGCTCTGAGCACTATGGGACTTAACTTCTGAGGTCATCAGTCCACTAGAACGTAGAACTACTTAAACCTAACTAACCTAAGGACATCACACACATCCATGCCCGAGGCAGGATTCGAACCTGCGACCGTAGCAGCAGTGCGGCTCCGGACTGTAGCGCCTAGAACCGCTCGGCCACTCCGGCCGGCTCCACAGATCGGCACTGCAGTCGGGCGTAGCTCTGGTGTTCTCCACAGAGGCTGGTGTCTTCGGCAGAAACACGCTTCCGCTCGTCCTGCAGTGATAGTCGCATAATTTGGTGGCATCAGTCTAGCAGTTTTCAATGAGCGGCACAGCGTTCACACGCATATACTGATTGCTTGCAGCGTTGTTGAATGCAAGTTACTGTGGGCAATCTAAACGGCTGCATCTACACCTCAGGGAGGTTTCAGAGCCAGTTTCAGCGCCTGTCGCTCGGACGACTCCATGCACGACATGTTAGCAGAACAATTCGCGACGAATGTCCACGCCTTTATTTGAGGACGACGGGTATCACTGCACCCTATACCTACCTGTACTTTAGACTGCCATACTGCTCACTGAACACATTTGGAATAGGGCAGTAGGTAATGGTGATACTTTATGGATTCGCAAACAAATAACTCTGAGGGGTATTTCCAGGAGCATATGAGCGCCTTCTTTGTTTCTGCTCTTCGACGTTTACAAGTCTCAATAGACCAGAAAAACTCTCAGAGCAGTGGAACATGCACAATTCTCTGATCCAAATAACTGTAGGTTGCCCTCTGCTAATCTCCGATATAAAATTCACTTCAGTCAGACTTACCTTCTTGAAAGAAAGAAAGAAAGAAAGAAAGCCGAGAGAAGTAGGAATTTCATGCTTGATGCTTGCCATTAACATCAGAGCTGTAAGCCGAATCTGAAGACACCCTTCTTCTCCCCGCCTGCTCACAGTGTAATACACAGACCGTTTCCTAGAAGCGGCGTTGTATTTTCCTAGCCGTTGCAGAAGCAGCGTAGTTTGTCGTACTCTTGCTACAGATTATTCGCTAAAGCAGCATGGTGGGTCGAATTAGCTCTTAAGCACACCTCTCAGAAGTTGACTTACACGCCTTTCGCAGAAGAGAAGACAAGTCTCCTCGAAGATGGGACGTTGTTGTCGTGGAGCACCTCTGAAATTCAGTCATCTTTATAAAGGAAATTTTTTTGGGAGCATACGTTCGTCCAATTCACTCCTTAGTCTTTCAGCGCTGCAAAGAATTTGACAGTAAATACAAAAAATGGTAGTTAAACGTCTGCATACAGGACAGCTGATAATATATTGCTTTTCAGTGACGTGGCGTTTTTTACGGGAACGATGTTGCTTCGCTGCTGCTCGCGCATTTAATCTGTTGACGCTTTCGTTGTCTATTTGTGTTCCTCTTGCAGCGTTGATGCCTATGCAAATAGACGGTAAATGCTTTTATCGACCCGCAGTCGGGAAATGGCTGCAAATCGGAAGAGATTCTGCTGTGCACAGCGCTCTACAAAGAGAGGTCAACGGCCCTTCCTCTCAAAACTACCATTCCTCAATGCACGTGCCGCGCTAGAGCCAAGAGTGGTCACAACTGGACTTCAATATATTCATTTAGGACTTGTCATGTCAAAGACTTACTATTTTGTGTAGAATAACGTAGCGTGGTCTGTTAAAACAATATACTCGTACCTCGTAAAACCATATGCGAACAAACACAAGAGTCTCTACGTCAGCCACTGTGATCCGACTGATTTCGTCTTACTTCTGTTTTCCATCCTATTACCGTAACCATTTCTCAGTTTCTATTCAAACTCTGATGTTGAATGCATTAATGGTGTAAGTGAAATGTCATCTTCGTGGCCTGTTTTACGTTTGTTCCTGTGTTCGTCTTTCAAATGGTGGCTGCTGGCGTTCGTTTGTTTGGCCAACAGCAACACAGTGTCGAAGTCAAAGCAGAGAACATCGCTTTACTCCATACCAGTACGGAGCATAAATTAAAGTGTTTCATCCCGCTTGGACTATTTTCTACATTACTTCGCAACAATTCACCGCTACTGTTATGAGTTTCAAATGAAATTTATATTTTTTTGTACATCGCTTGTAGTAAAACGAACACGTCATCCACCTATTTAAGCGTTTTTGTTATTAAACAGGTACCTATCACGCTTCCACTAAAACACTTGAGGTGGCTGGACCTTCGCCCACGCCATCTGTCTGCAATTTTCGCCACCAATGCTGATCAGTCCTTGTTAGAGTCAGCTGCACCGTTATAGTATACTTTCTACCATATTGAGGACAACCACGCTAGGAAAGCCCTTCCTGCGATTAAGATAATTGTCAATATTTCATGAATAAATTAACAGTCTGCAACGGAGTGGGTGCTAATCTGAAACTTTTTGGAAGATTAAAACTGTATGCCAGACCGATACTCGAAACTTGGACGTTTGCCTTTTGCGGGCAAGTGTTCCACCGACTGAGCTGCCCAAGCACGACTCTCTACTCACCGTCACACCTTTACTTGCGCCACTACCTCTTCTACCTTCGAAACTACACACTCCACTGCAGAGCAAAAATTCATTTTGGAACCAATCCCCCATGCAGTGGCTAGCGATGTCTTCGCAACATCCTCCTTCCCAGCAAGCAGAGTTCCTAGCACACAGTTTTAATCTGACATAAAGCTTGAATTCAACATTCCAGGGTAGTCATTTTTCCTTTCTAATCCATCTTCAAATTCATCGCATTAAATGACTATGCTCCAAACACCATTCTTGTTTTATTTCTAAAATACTTTCCCAAACTATTTACACGTCTACTTCGAGATTTGTCTACAGCCTACACCGCACAGTGTACGGGTTCTTTTTCTTGGACAAATGATCAGGAGTTCTATTTGTGACAACCAAATAGTTGAAAGATGCTGCTTTGGCCATAATTAACAACGAATAAATTCATGGGCGTTAGCCACCGACAGACACGAAAATTACGAATTTCAGTGTTTATAAACGTTAACGCTCACTTTAATGTTGTCAAACGCTTATCCTTATTGGTGGATGTCAGTATACACGTGCGAAGATGTTGGCAATCGTACAGGAAACGAGTCAGAGCACGCCAACTTCTATAATGAAATAAGTTAACGAACGAAACTGCATTCACGCGAGTAGACATTAATTGCTAACTTCAAAAGAATGTTAATTTACGAAATTATTTCCTCTAAAAAATAACGTGCATTTAAGTAGACGTGATGGGAGCAATTAACAAAACAGATAATATTTTCAGAAAAAATATTGTGCTGCATATAACAATATTTAAACAATACCTACCATATCAGGAGCCTGTACATCAAGTTGTAGTATATTTGTCCCGTGGGAGTAATTTCCTAGTCGTCTCTCGCTCAGATGCAGTCATTTTGATTACATATTAAATACTCTGCATCGATATTGTAAATATCTCTCCTTATCATCGTTCGGAATTTTGTGGGACGTGTCGAGTTCATAAGTGGCAACAACAAAAAATGGCTCTGAGCACTATGGGACTTAACATCTGAAGTCATCAGTCCCCTAGAAATTAGAACTACTTAAACCTAACTAACCTAAGGATATCACACACATCCATGCCCGAGGCAGGATTCGAACCTGCGACCGTAGCAGTCGCGCGGTTCCGGACTGAAGCGCCTAGAACCGCTCGGCCACCGCGGCTGGCTAAGTGGCAACACAGTGGTGCTTCACATCTTTACCTTTCTTCGCAGTACGGGGCTGCAAGTACTTTGTTGACCGTCAAGGACAGGGTTACACTAGAATCTGTATGAACAACAGAATATGAAACTACCAGCGGAAAAGTGCTCCTGCAGAAGCACAAAAATGCGAATATGCTCCTGCTTATTTAAAACGCTGATTTGAAAGTGGAGTACCTGCTGCCCCATTCTAGCTTACTCAGCAGGCTTAAAAATTTTCCCAAAAATTTTAGCATGCAAACATATTCACGCGTTTTTTAACATGCAACTCACCTCAGACTCCCACAAACTCCCTTAACTGTAACTCACTCACATACCCTATTCCATCTCTGTAAGCCGCTTATACCCATCCGCTCACCGTTGCCCTCTCTCATTCATTGAGCACAACTCATTATCATTATCTCTGTGTGGTTGTATTTATCACTCTCTTCTGTCTCACAGCCACATTCTCCTTCGTTCTGTCTCTTCTCACACTCTCCCTCTTGCTCTCTCTCACTGCTACCATCTCATTCCTAACCAGTGTTGCTTTCTCTTCTCACTATCAATATTTCTCTCTTCCTCGTTGTCATTGTCATAGACTTAGTCTCTCATTATCACTGGCTCTCACTTACTTCCACTTTCTCCTCCACTGTATTCTTCCCTCTTTTCGTGGCACTATTCTGTGGTTGACAGGTATGTTCCACTGCCACTGTGAACCCTCTTTCTCTCACACTGCCATTTGTCTCCTCCGCTCTCTCTATAACACAGCCACTGTCTACCATCTTCCAGTACTTACTACTTTTCCGTCTTTTTGCCACTGCCATGGTGTTTTTCTCTATTAGCATAAAAAAGAGCGAGTATGTTCGTTTGTCAAACTTTAGGAAAATTTTTAAAGGTGCTGCGGAAGGTAAAATGAGGCCGCCTGTACCCTGCTTATGAGATAGAGTGTTTTAAGCAAGAGCATATTCTGCTTCTTGTGCTCCAATAGGAGAATTTTTCCGCTGGTTCCTTTCTTTGCCCGGCTGCAGCAGGGCATGTAACTCATATGACAAGAAATGCATTGGTCAGTAAAATTTAGATATTTCACTTACGGGAAACTGAAATAACGCAAAACTAATTTTACACCTCTGACCGCATTTTCAGTGCACAAACATTTTGAATGTGTTTCAGTCCTACAATATGGGGTTTCCTGATGATAACGAAGACATTTTACAGTATATTTCTCCATGACACGTCACTTTATAAATTAAGTTTTAGCCTCACGCCGTATTATACGTGTGCATTATACTTGTACAGGTAGGGTAAGTTTGCAACTCTACCTCGGAAAAGGATAAACGTATCACGAATATTTTCATAGTTCTTCGATATCAGGATCTTAGGAATAAACTGTAAGAGTTACAGCAATTTGCTGTGCATAGCCGTCTAGGAACCGCGGGTGGGTTTTGGTGCACAGAAAACAAGTTTGTGGTATGGTTCTCGATAAAGGATAAAAATTTTTGAAAACTGGAAGATGGCTCTTCTAGATAAATGCCAACGGAATATACTGTTAAAATTTAAGAAATTTGCTGTCGTTATTTATTATGTAAATGTCGCCTCATATTGGTTTTTACATGGAGAAGTGGTGTAATTTTGAACCTCTGTATCTTGGAGACGGATAGACGTATGAAGAAAATTCCGCAGGTTGTTGGAGATCGGTATCTTACCGATACATCGTAAAAATTACAGCCATTTACTGTGTATAGTCATCTTGCAATACTTGGCTCGGTTTTAATTCGCTGGTGACGGCGAAAATATAGTAAAAAAACCGTTTTAGTGAGGTTTTTCGAGGAACTGCCCACGAAATAATGGTGCATTCGTAAGTACCATCAATCCCACAGTACACCACACAAAATGCAAAAACAAACAACCAATTTGTCGCATTAGCCTAAGCAGATGGAAGTATCATGAACTGCTAGACGACAGGGGCTGAAAACAAATCACAAAAACGTATTTTAGATGGACGAGTTAAGTGCAACAGAACGTGTTTTGAAATTCGGCTTAAAACATGGGACGGTTAGATATAGTGGGAATTAGTGAAGTTCGGTGGCACAAGGTGGAACAAGACTTTTGGTCAGGTGAATACAGATTCATAAATACAAAATCAAACAGGGACAACGCAGAAGTAGCTTTCAAAATGAATAAAAAAAATAGGAACGTCGATAAGCTACTACAAACAGCATAGTGAACGCATTATTGCAGCAAAGATAGCCACGAAGCACACGCCTACCACAGTAGTACAAGTTTATATGCCAACTAGCTCCGCAGATGACGAAGAGATTGATGAAATCTATGATGAGATAAAAGAAATTATTCAGATAGGGAAAGTATGGTTCAAATAGCTCTGAGCACTATAGGACTTAACATCTGAGGTCATCAGGACCCTATAACTTAGAACTACTTAAACCTAACTAGCCTAAGGACATCACACACATCCACGCCCGAGGCAGGATTCGAACCTGCGACCGTAGCGGTCGCGCAGTTCCAGACTGAAGCGCCTAGAACAGCTCGGCCACACAGGCCGGCAAGGAAAAGTAGTAGGTGAATATAGACTGCCGGTAAGGAATGAAAGAGGAAGCCGCCTGGAATTTTGCACAGAACCTAACTTAATTATGGCTAACACTTGGTTTAAGAATCATGAAAGTGGGTTGTATACGTGGAAGAGGCCTGAAAGGTTTCAGGTAGATTGTATAATTGTAAGACAGAGATTTAGGAACCAGGTTTTAAATTATAAGACATTTCCAGGGGTAGATGTGGTCTCTGACCACAATTTATCGGCTATGAACTGTAGACTAAAACTGAAGAAACTGCAAAAAGGTAGGAATTTAAACTGAAAGAACCAGAAGTTGTTGAGAGTTTCAGAGACAGCATTAGGGAACGATTGACAAGAACTGGAGAAAGAAATACAGTAGAAGAATAATGGATAACTTTGACAGATGAAATAGTGAAGGCAGCAGAGGATCAAGTAGGTAAAAGGACGAGGGCTAGTAGAAATCCTTGGTTAACAGAAGAGATATTGAATTGGAAAATAAAATTTTGTTACAACTGTAGTGAATGTTATCAATTACAAATCGTCGAAATATGTGAAGAAGGGAGCAGTTATCAATGTGTGCTGGCTAACTTCACATGACATATCTAATTGTTACATCTAATGTTATGTCGATAGTGAACGCAGGACGCAAAAGAAAAAACGCTTGTCATCACTGATTTCCGCCTTATTCAACTTTTTAATCCTGCTGTTCATCATGTAATTTCTCTTTCTATTAATATCAGTTTTCCGCATCCCATCGCTTGGATGCGCGCGTCTCGGGAACACAAAATACGACGTGCACAGGAACGCGCATTCATGAAATAGTACGGAAGACAATACTTCTCAGTTTTTGAAAGGATGCATATATTGGTCGTAGTGTTTGTGATAATGAAGGGCCATACTGTGTCAGCAAGCAAGGGGGCTTAATGTGATTGATGTGGAAGGACAGATGAGAAGTGTGGGATGGTAACGGAAGGTGTTGCCTCCTCTTCCGCACTTCTACAATTATATTTTCCGTACGTTTGGTGAACACAGGCGTGGGAAATGGAAGATTTCCCCCCACAAAGCAGCGCAAGTGAGCTGCTGTGTCCCCTATAGAAACCTGGACGCCACCGAAAATTTAAAACCTGACCCTACTTCACTAGCGAGGTGGAACATTCTTTACATTATCTTACTCGTTTTCTGGAAAAGTGGGGTGCAAATTGCACTTCCAAGAAACCGTGAATTAGATTCTCTATACTTTTACGAGGGCAGTTCAATAAGTAATGCAACACATTTTTTTTCTCGGCCAATTTTGGTTGAAAAAACCGGAAATTTCTTGTGGAATATTTTCAAACATTCCCGCTTCGTCTCGTATAGTTTCATTGACTTCCGACAGGTGGCAGCGCTGCACGGAGCTGTTAAAATGGCGTCTGTAACGGATGTGCGTTGCAAAAAAAAGGCAGTGATCGAGTTTCTTTTGGCGGAAAACCTGGGCATCTCAGATATTCATAGGCGCTTGCAGAATGTCTACGGTGATCTGGCAGTGGACAAAAGCACGGTGAGTCGTTGGGCAAAGCGTGTGTCATCATCGCCGCAAGGTCAAGCAAGACTGTCTGATCTCCCGCGTGCGGAATTGCTTGCTCGTCATGTGGCTGAGGGTGACAATTTCTTGTCAAAGATTGTTACAGGCGATGAAACATGGGTTCATCACTTCGAACCTGAAACAAAACGGCAATCAATGGAGTGGCGCCACACCCACTCCCCTACCAAGAAAAAGTTTAAAGCCATACCCTCAGCCGGTAAAGTCATGGTTACAGTCTTCTGGGACGCTGAAGGGGTTATTCTGTTCGATGTCCTTCCCCATGGTCAAACGATCAACTCTGAAGTGTATTGTGCTACTCTTCAGAAATTGAAGAAACGACTTCAGCGTGTTCGTAGGCACAAAAATCTGAACGAACTTCTCCTTCTTCATGACAACGCAAGACCTCACACAAGTCTTCGCACCCGAGAGGAGCTCACAAAACTTCAGTGGACTGTTCTTCCTCATGCACCCTATAGCCCCGATCTCGCACCGTCGGATTTCCATATGTTTGGCCCAATGAAGGACGCAATCCGTGGGAGGCACTACGCGGATGATGAAGAAGTTATTGATGCAGTACGACGTTGGCTCCGACATCGACCAGTGGAATGGTACCGTGCAGGCATACAGGCCCTCATTTCAAGGTGGCGTAAGGCCGTAGCATTGAATGGAGATTACGTTGAAAAATAGTGTTGTGTAGCTAAAAGATTGGGGAATAACCTGGTGTATTTCAATGCTGAATAAAACAACCCCTGTTTCAGAAAAAAAATGTGTTGCATTACTTATTGAACTGCCCTCGTAATTCCACATATCAAGCGTATGCCGGCGACGCTGTTAGGAACATCTCAAAACCACGCTCACAACTTGGTTTGTAGAGCGGTGTCTCGAAACAGCCTGAAACTGATCTAAGTGTGTCTTCGACTCGAATATTTGACACATTACTGAAACCGCGAAATCGGGATGAACTACTTGTAGTTCGATCACTGTATGTTGAGCGGTGTTATCACAGAGAAGTTCGACAAGGTGAACGTTATAGAAAGTAGCACCTTTTCGAAAACTGGCATGACTGACATTTCACACAGTTTTACTTTACTTTTTCCCATTTGCTGCTCAGAAATGGTCTCATGTGTTTGTGTCCACAGACGAGAGTACTTGCAGTGAAATACACAGAGCCGCACAGCCGCGTGCTGTACTTATTATGCCAAGGTCTTCACTGTACTGATTTATGCACACTGCTGTGGCAGTTAAAGCGATGGTGAGGAAGAGGCGTGTAGTTCGGTACAAGTTTGCTCTGCTCCTGTAAACTGTTGCGCGGAATGGTTACCATAGTGGTGACCTGTCGCTTTCTGCAGCCGACAAGTGATTGTACTGCAATGCAGTGACAGGCAAAAGGTATGAGATCCTATTCCGACGCCCTTCTGCCAAGTCTCACATCCGCGGTGACAGCTGAACAGAGGCGAAAACGCCGGTGCGCGAAAGGAAATGGCACAATTTCTAGTGAACAGCGTGAAAATAAGGCAAACCCAAGTTATGCAAAGATTTCTGCCGTCACTGTATTTCCTATCGCTCTCGACCGCTTAACTGCAGTGCAATATAATTTAATACGCTTTCTGAGAAGACGGTCTCGACACTAGGTTATGCAGAGGATGGAGCTGAAGGTCCCAATGCCCCTCCGTTTCACCAGTTATTGGGCTGTGTGTCCTGTGCTGTGTAAGTTCCTTCACTTACCTGTTCACAGCGAGGAGTTAACAGCCGACAATTTAAATATGCGCTCACCTGAAAAGGAAACAAAAAACATGTTTAGAAAGGAACGAACATTTTGGACGGAACACTTCAGTTTCTAAAAACTACTGTCACCCACTGACATGTTTCTGATAAAGAAATTTTAAAAAGTCATAGTAATACATTTTTCGAAACTTTTGTATGTTTTAGAACTAAATTGATCGTATAATACGCAAACTATGTGTGCCATACAAATACATCAAATGGTTTCGAATCAGAAATCGTTACATATGATGGGATGTACACTATCTGGTCAAAGGTTACCGGATATACAGGGTGTTTCAAAAATGACCGGTATATTTGAAACGGCAATAAAAACTAAACGAGCAGCGATAGAAATACACCGTTTGTTGCAATAGCTTGGGACAACACTACATTTTCTGGCAGACAAACTTTCGAAATTACAGTAGTTACAATTTTCAACAACAGATGGCGCTGCAAGTGATGTGAAAGATATAGAAGACAACGCAGTCTGTGGGTGCGCCATTCTGTACGTCGTCTTTCTACTGTAAGCGTGTGCTGTTCACAACGTGCAAGTGTGCTGTAGACAACATGGTTTATTCCTTAGAACAGAGGATTTTTCTGGTGTTGGAATTCCACCGCCTAGAACACAGTGTTGTTGCAACAAGACGAAGTTTTCAACGGAGGTTTAATGTAACCAAAGGACCGAAAAGCGATACAATAAAGGATCTGTTTGAAAAATTTCAACGGACTGGGAACGTGACGGATGAACGTGCTGGAAAGGTAGGGCGACCGCGTACGGCAACCACAGAGGGCAACGCGCAGCTAGTGCAGCAGGTGATCCAACAGCGGCCTCGGGTTTCCGTTCGCCGTGTTGCAACTGCGGTCCAAATGACGCCAACGTCCACGTATCGTCTCATGCGCCAGAGTTTACACCTCTATCCATACAAAATTCAAACGCGGCAACCCCTCAGCGCCGCTACCATTGCTGCACGAGAGACATTCGCTAACGATATAGTGCACAGGATTGATGACGGCGATATGCATGTGGGCAGCATTTTGTTTACTGACGAAGCTTATTTTTACCTGGACGGCTTCGTCAATAAACAGAACTGGCGCATATGGGGAACCGAAAAGCCCCATGTTGCAGTCCCATCGTCCCTGCATCCTCAAAAAGTACTGGTCTGGGCCGCCATTTCTTCCAAAGGAATCATTGGCCCATTTTTCAGATCCGAAACGATTACTCCATCACGCTATCTGGACATTCTTCGTGAATTTGTGGCGGTACAAACTGCCTTAGACGACACTGCGAACACCTCGTGGTTTATGCAAGATGGTGCCCGGCCACATCGCACGGCCGACGTCTTTAATTTCCTGAATGAATATTTCGATGATCGTGTGATTGCTTTGGGCTATCCGAAACATACAGGAGGCGGCGTGGATTGGCCTCCCTATTCGCCAGACATGAACCCCTGTGACTTCTTTCTGTGGGGACACTTGAAAGACCAGGTGTACTGCCAGAATCCAGAAACAATTGAACAGCTGAAGCAGTACATCTCATCTGTATGTGAAGCCATTCCGCCAGACACGTTGTCAAAGGTTTCGGGTAATTTCATTCAGAGACTACGCCATATTATTGCTACGCATGGTGGATATGTGGAAAATATCGTACTATAGAGTTTCCCAGACCGCAGCGCCATCTGTTGTTGAAAATTGTAACTACTGTAAATTCGAAAGTTTGTCTGCCTGAAAATTTACTGTTGTCCCAAGCATATTGCAACAAACGGTGTATTTCTATCGCTGCTCGTTTAGTTTTTATTGCCGTTTCAAATATACCGGTCTTTTTTGAAACACCCTGTACTTAGTGGACATTAATATGTGGTGCGTGCACCCTTCGCCTTTATGGCGGCTTGAACTCTACTGGAGACACTCTCATGAGGAATCTGGAATGTCTGTGGACGAATGGCAGCCCGTTCTTCTTCAAAAGCCGAAACCAGGGAGATCGCGAAGTTACACACCGGGCCTGCGGATCGAAATCGAATTTCAGTCTCATCGCAAAGGTATCCCATCAGATTCAGGTCGGGATTCTGCGCAGGCCAGTCCATTCCGAGAATGTTACTGTACACCACCATTGCCTCACACATGCTGCTTTATGACAGGACGCATTGGTATGTTGACACAGTCATCATCTCCTAACTGTTGCTCTTCCGAATTTAGCGTTTCCTTAAGTGCAATACGGGGACCACATTTTATACACGAATAAACACCCCCATAGCTTAACACCACCGCCTTCCTACTCCACTGTTGACACGACAGTGACTTGGAACGTTCTCCAAGCATTCGAAAAACCCAAACTTTCCCAACGGATTGCCACAGGATAGAGCGTGATTCATCACTCCGTATCATTCGTTTCCAGTCATCCACAGTCCAGTGGCACCGCTCTTTACGCCACCTCTAGCGTCGTTTAGTACTGAATGGAAGAATGTGTGGCTTACGAGAAACAGCTCGACCATTAACTCCTTACGCACACTCGTGTGGCAGTCCCTCTGGAACTCACGAGTCGTTCCTTCCGGTACTTTACGTAAACTTTCGCAACGACCCTCCACAATGCTTGACAGTTCTTGTACGTCAGTACATCAGGTATGCGTGGTATGCAGTCGTTCCTTCGCTCCTTCGCGTTTCCACTTAGCGATCATGTAAACATTAGTCGGCCTGGTCAGCTTTAGAAAGGTTCAAATGCCCAATGCAATTGTTAATCAGGTAACATACAATTACTAGTCTATTTTCGAAGTCACTGAGCTCTCTCGAACTAGCCAGTCTGCTGTTATCGATTCTCTGATGACAACACAATACCCCGCCTCTTTTTATACGGGTAAGCCCACCTCTCCTGACATTTGGTGGTCAATTCCACGTTAGGCGGGACTGTCCAGATACTTTTGATCAGACTGTGTATATTTTTTCGTGACATATAAAACAAAAGTGGCTAGGCATTCATTTTTTTCAGCAAGAAGAAACTAAATCTATCGAACGTGGACTTGGACCCCGAGATAGGCGAGTGCGAGTTCAGTACTGTAACCCCGGCGACACCAGCTCCCCAGGTCAGCTTGTTGCAATGCATAAAGTAGTTCGAGTACAGTGTTCAAATGACTCTGAGCACTGTGGGGCTTAACATCTATGGTCATAAGTCCCCTAGAACTTAGAACTACTTAAACCTAACTAACCTAAGGACATCACACAACACCCAGTCATCACGAGGCAGAGAAAATCCCTGACCCCGCCGGGAATCGAACCCGGGAACCCGGGCGTGGGAAGCGAGAACGCTACCGCACGACTCGAGTACAGTGTGTAACCAACGTTGTATATCACTGCCGGTTTCTGAAGGAATATACATTACTGACCATTAAAATTGCTGCACCACGAAGATGACGTGCTACAGACGCCAAATTCAACCAACAGGAAGGACATGCTGTGATATGCAAATGATTAGCTTTTCACAGCATTCCCACAAGGTTGGCGCCGGTGGCGACACCTACAACGTGCTCACATGAGAAAAGTATCCAACCGATTTCTCAAACACAAAGAGCAGTTGACCGGTGTTGCCTGGTGAAACGTTGATGTGATGCCTCGTGTAAGGAGGAGAAATGCGTACCATCACGTTTCCGACTTTGATAAAGGTCGAATTGTAGCCTATCGCGGTTGCGGTTTATCGGATCGCGACATTACTGCTCGCGTTGGTCGAGATCCAATGACTGTTAGCAGAATATGGAATCGGTGGGTTCAGGAGGGTAATACGGAACGCCGTGCTGGATACCAACGGGCTCGTATCACTAGCAGTCGAGATGACAGGCATCTTATCCGCATGGCTGTAACGGATCGTGCAGCCACGTCTCGATCACTGAGTCAACAGATGGGGACGTTTGCAAGACAACAACCATCTGCACGAACAGTTCGGCGACGTTTGCAGCAGCAGAGACTATCAGCTCGGAAACCATGGCTGCGGTTACCCTTGACGCTGCATCACAGACTGGAGCGCCTGCTATGGTGTACTCAACGACGAACCTGGGTGCACAAATGGCAAAAGTCCATTATTTCGGATGAATCCAGTTTCTGTTTACAGCATCATGATGGTCGCATCCGTGTTTGGCGACATCGCGGTGAACGCACATTGGAAGCGTGTATTCGTCATCGCCATACTGGTGTATCACCCGACGTGATGGTATGGGGTGCCACTGGTTACACGTCTCGGTCACCCCTTGTTCGCATTGGCGGCACTTTGAACAGTGGACGTTACATTTCAGATGTGTTACGACTCGTGACTCTACCCTTCATTCGATCCATGCGAGACCCTACATTTCAGCAGGATAGTGCATGACCGCATGTTGCAGGTCCTGTACGGGCCTTTCTGGATACAGAAAATGTTCCACCGCTGCTCTGGCCAGCACATTCTCCCGATCTCTCACCAATTGAAAACCTCTGGCCAATGGTGGTCGGCAACTGGCTCGTCACAATACGGCTGTCACTACTCTTGATGAACTGTGGTATCGTGTTTAAGCTGCATGGGCAACTGTACCTGTACACGCCATCCAAGCCCTGTTTGACTCAATGCCTAGGCGTATCAAGGCCGTTATTACGGCCAGAGATGGTTGTTCTGGGTACTGATTTCTCAGGATCTATGCATCCAAATTGCGTGAAAATGTAATGACATGTCAGTTCTAGTATAATGTATTTGTCCGATGAACACCCGTTTTTATCATCTGCATTTCTTCTTGGTGTAGCAATTTTAGTGGCCAGCAGTGTAACAGAGTGAGCCAATATTTAAAAAAAAAACAAAAGAAAGTTATTTTCTTACGAGTCCCACTCTTTTCTCAGTAGCAATATCGTTACTGCAAATGAAGTTCTCTGTCCTGTATATTCCTAACAGCAGATTCAGCTTTTTGAATGCAAAAAACTTTATACAGTTTCAGTGCAATGTTCCTATGAGAGAAATGACACGAAGGGAGGTATAAGGGAGACAGCTAGAGAAAGGAGGACCCGAGGATGGCCGAGTCGCCTGGAGACGCACGCACGGAGGCCGGGCCGCAGTGCGGCGCTGCGGCCGCGGGGCTGAGCGGTCAGCGCGGGTGGGGGAGGGTAGGGGGCGTGCCTGCTGCCACTGCCTGCTGTGTATACGGCCAGCGGCGCTCCAGCAAACGGCCCGAGGTCGGCCGGCGCAGCTCACCAGCACCGGAAACACGTCGCAGCACGTGCCGGCCAGCTATGAATTCCATATGGCTATCGCGTGTGCAGAAAACAGAATGTTTCTCACATTCAGTTCACATATTTTCGAACAGTTTCTTTTTGCCCCGCATTCTTAAATTTTATAAAGAGAGTATAATATCCAAACACTCTTACTTATATTCATGGCTCTCTTATGAACGTCAGTAATACTAACAGCAATAATGTTACGGATGTACGGGTGAGCAAGAGAATGATGATGCCTGTGTTAAGGAGCCGGCCGGTGTGGCCGTGCGGTTAAAGGCGCTTCAGTCTGGAACCGCGTGAACGCTACGATCGCAGGTTCGAATCCTGCCTCGGGCATGGATGTGTATGATGTCCTTAGGTTAGTTAGGTTTAATTAGTTCTAAGTTCTAGGCGACTGATGACCTCAGCAGTTGAGTCGCATAGTGCTCAGAGCCTGTGTTAAGGAACAACGGATATCCTGCATCACCGCAGGTAAGAATAACTTTTTCCAGGAGCTCGCACCAAGAATTTCCTTTGTTCTTCCTGCCAGCGAAACAAAAATACCTTAGAAATCATTGCTAGGCTCTCTAGTCCCATTCTAAGTTCATTTGCCGTTACTTACTTCGTAAAAAGAAAGCGTAATAGAATATCCATGGTGGGACTTGCAAATGCAGCTGAGCCGTGGTCCATTTTCCTTGTTTTATACTTGACGATACACGTAATCAAGAGGAGTACTCGATACGTACAAATACTTGCGAGTATCCCGTACACCAAGACAACCAGATCTCACAATACACAGACATTTTTCTGAGATCATATAAATTTTACGAACTTCCAGCATGCTTGAGTAAGTGGGTAAGCAACTTCCGTTAATCAATAGAACGAAAAATCAGTCCAAGTTGCAAATATTTTTTTTCCATTCGATGACTAGTTTCGGGCCAAGACCCATTTTCAACTCAACATAAAGTCGAAAATGGCATTTCCAGAGATGTCAACAAAAATGTGTAGCGTACATTTACAATGCATACACATAATTCATTTTCTGTATGCACTGCGAATGTACATTTCACATTTTGTTGACACCTTCGGAAATGCCTTTTACGATTTTGTTATGTAAAGTTGAAAATAGGTCTTTGCCAAAATCTAGTCACAGAACGAAGAATAAAATATTTGCAACTTGGACTGGATTTTCGTTCTATAGATATAAATTTTAGCTTTTGGGTAAACAAATAGTAAAATATTATTTTACTTGTATTCAAATATAAAAAAATTATGTTCACATTATGAATCTGACATAAATATCATCAATTAAATTCTTTTTCAAATATTATAGTTACTTTTTCATATTTTCGATTTAATACAAAATTTTAATTACATTTGAAAATTTCATTGCTATTATTTCTACTATTTAAACTGCGAAACCATTTGTGAAAGATATAATTAGATACATATAAATCTCTCTGGATGTAATACTCGATACTCGAACATCGATGTGCTGCGAGTTGTTATGTTCTAGGCCCAACACACTCTTTTGCGTGTTATTGATGAGTTTGTTCTGTTGAAGAAAGAATTACGTTCTTGTTGCAACGAGAGTTATGTTCGCTGATTTTGTTCTTACAAAATTCTGATAAAAAACATTATACTAAAGTAACCAGGAATAAACATGTTCCGAGTACTTGTCACTTTTATTAAAAATACTGACAGTAATCGCAGGACGTGAACCTGTTTTTCCTACTGCAACCAACAGCAAGGAGTAAAATCTAGAGAACTGAGCCTCCAAGAAGAAGAAACTACAATGGACGTCGACAAAAAAAGCTGAACTCATCTAAACTGATATTTATATCCCGCTCATATATCAAGAGTAATGTTTCCACTTTATGCTCCAGTGGATTACTATACTGGAGAAATGCAAAACAAACCAACACCTTGGCTAAATGAGGTTTGTGGAGGCGTTTTCAAAATGCGATGTAATTAATCACATGTAAGGCAGGGAGACATTAGGAACTAAATGAATGTGTGACAACACAGGGGAACATCAATATGATAATAAAGACTGGCGGAGTAAAGAATCCACACAGTGATCTTGAAGTACTCTTATCGGCTTAGACGGGGAACTGTGTGAAAACACACACGACATTTTTAATTATATTTGGCTTAGACACACTGGACATGAATTGTTCTTGCGCTTTCCAAGTATGTCAAAGCCCGAAGAAGCCTCGGTCTCCTTTCTTACGCTGTGTGATTTATTTGCAGACAGGTGGGAACGCCTAGCATATCTAAAGAGATAACGAGTTCCTAATCGGCTCGCTTCGAAAAATGCCCCAGTGTTCGGTGGACGCGAAGAGCCATTACTGGGAAAAACTATAGAATAACACCTCATTTCCGAACAGCAAGAGGAATGGAAAGAGAGCATTATCCACGCTGCGAATATTAAATTCACATTCGAGTAATTCAAGAAATGTCGTAATTGATCATTTCCACCTGCTGGAAAGAGCCTTACAGAAGCTATAACGTTGGATCTATCTCGAGTATCCTCAAAGTCACATGAAGAAAATTTCTTACGAGAGAACCAACCGCCGCTGAGGCCTTTCCAAAGCCGCCAACTGCGCTGCTGCTGCCGGCGTAGGCAGGCGAATGCGTACCACTCTGTGTAGAGCCGTGTGTGGCGTACCACAGCTTCTGCAATGTAAGATGAACCGATTGAAGTGAACTTAACTGCGAATGTATCACCACCGCCAACTGGCATCTCTCCTTCCCATGGAATTTCCCAGCAATGATCATCGCCCTGAGCATGATTCAGTGCAGCATAGGTAGATATATACCATAAAACTTAACTATTCAGCACGTATTATTATTAAAGTTGTTGCCGCCGCTGTTGCTGCTTTTGTCGTTGTCTTCAGTGATAAGACTATCTTATACATATATTGCAGGACCTGTGTTATTCTGATTACGATGGCAAGTTCCTTTGGACATGCATGGATGCCCAAAGGAACGTTCACTGAGGCGACCACAGCCGTTACAAAACACATCAAATGAATTCTCGTGAAGCTGAGACTTTGTACTCGAAAGTCGCATGCATATCCAAAAGAACTTTGCATTGTAATCAAAATAAAGCAGGCACTGCAATATCGTATTTATCTGACGATACCGGGCAAGTGACTTTCAGTTACAACGTCTGACCTGTACGGGAATATACCGGGTGATCAAAAAGTCAGTATAAATTTGTAAACCTAATAAACCACGGAATAATGTAGATAGAGAGGTAAAAATTGACACACATGCTTGGAATGACATGAGGTTTTATTAGAACCAAACACCGAGCGAGGTGGCGCAGTGGTTAGCACACTGGACTCGCATTCGGGAGGACGACGGTTCAATCCCGTCTCCGGCCATCCTGATTTAGGTTTTCCGTGATTTCCCTAAATCGTTTCAGGCAAATGCCGGGATGGTTCCTTTGAAAGGGCACGGCCGATTTCCTTCCCAATCCTTCCCTCACCCGAGCTTGCGCTCCGTCTCTAATGACCTCGTTGTCGACGGGACGTTAAACACTAACCACCACCACCACCACCTAGAACCAAACAAAAAAAAAAAATAACGAAGAATTGCTAGACGCATGAAAGATCTACTACGCGCGTCGTTTGGTGATGATCGTGTGCTCAGCCGCCACTTTCGTCATGCTTGGCCTCCCAGGTCCCCAGACCTCAGTCTGTGCGATTATTGGCTTTGGGGTTACCTGAAGTCGCAAGTGTATCGTTATCGACCGACATCTCTATGGATGCTGAAAGACAACATCCGACGCCAATGCCTCACCATAGCTCCGGACATGCTTTACAGTGCTGTTCACAACATTATTCCTCGACTACAGCTATTGTTGAGGAATGATGGTGGACATATTGAGCATTTCCTGTAAAGAACATCATCTTTGCTTTGTCTTACTTTGTTATGCTAATTATTGCTATTCTGATCAGATGAAGTGCCATCTGTCGGACATTTTTTCAGCGTTTGTATTTTTTTGGTTCTAATAAAACCTCATGTCATTCCAAGCATGTGTGTCAGTTTGTAACTTTCTATCTACATTATTCCGCGGTTTATTCAGTTTTCAAATTTATACTGACTTTTTGATCACCCAGTACATAATGGATATAGGAGTACAGGTCTTAGACGCATGAATGACCACATATGGAAGTTTAGGTCTGGTCGTGAGTCTTGCACGGATAGCCAAATGGTGAGGTGACGGCTCGCGATAAGCGTGAAAATACGGGTTCGAGTCCCGGTCCGGCACAAATTTCCATTGTCATTCCATTCTACAGTTAGCGGTAGTACTTATTGGCGATTGTGAATTCATTTGAATTGTTCTCTGATACAGCTCTCCACACCAGTCTGTCCTGTGGAGGAGGGCAGAAATAGGCAGCTGGTACCCCACTTATCACTCAGTCTTTTGAACAGGAGCATATTCTCCTGTTTCGTGCTCCGATATGTGTATTTTTACGCTGCTGTTTACTACACATTGAGTAGGATCGGCTACAAGCACGCTTCATCCTCTCGTGAACAACTGCTTTCCTTTCTTGTGCTCTGCAGCTTATAGCCCCGAACTGGTTTCAGTGCAAGATGAACCATGGGGTTCGCTTCTATCAGTTTCGCAATTCTCCTGCACATGACTCCTGTCAGTGTTTTGCAACCGTGACTTGTTAAACTGGTCTGATGTCTCAGCACCTACCTTCTTTGGAATTAGTATTATTGCATTCTTCTTCAATTGCGAGGGTATTTCGCCCGTCTCTTGCTATGTGGAACGGTTTCGTAATGGTATGTTCTCCAAACTTTGAGGGAATGTCGTGTACTCCATGTGCGTCGGCCTGCGGTATTCTGTTACCGTCTTCTCGCAGTATCTTATGTCCTACAGCCTCATCGTCTTTCCTTTCGACAAAATTTACTTTTCATGTATTCCTTTGAATTCTTCATCTTCTTCTTATTATTATTAATACTGAATGCTGGTTGGTTGGTTGATTGATTTGGGGAAGGGGACCAAACGGCGAGGCCATTGGTCTCATCGGATTAGGGAAGGACGGGGAAGGAAGTCGGCCGTGCCCTTTGAAAGGAACCATACCGGCATTTGCCTGGAGCGATTTAGGGAAATCACGGAAAACCTAAATCAGGATGGCCGGACGCGGGTTTGAACCGTCGTCCTCCCGAATGTGTTGAATGCTGGTATTTCCATCTTTAATTAAGTAGGTCATGTGCATTTGTCAAATATTTTTTTGGTGTTATTACGAGTAGTAAGTCAGTTTTTTCTACAGGAAAGGTGAATAAAAGAAACAACTTGCGAAGGAGTTGTGCGCAACATACTATGTTGGCTGATAGAATGCTGGGAATTGTGACAGCTTGTTTACATTTCACATTTATGTTTTTATCGTATTAACTTTTGACAAAGCGGTTATACGATTTAACGACGCAAATTGCCAGAAAGTTCGACAAAAGCGGACAACCAGCCGCAGGACGAATGGGCGATTTCGGAAATAAAAAGGACTACAACAGCAAACCGCAGATATGAAGAAAGAGTCACCTTCCGACATTTCAGTGTGTCTGTTATGTGCCTTCTATGTCGTGTCAACCTTAGCCACCCTAAATACATCAGATTCAATCTGCGAGGAAAAAAGCGAATATGAAGTGCGTCACAAGTCAATCCGGTTAGACCTGGAGCGCCCCTGTCGCAGCTGTCGCGCGCTCCCGCGGTAACGGCGCTAAGCTAATTTATCCGGTATGGCAGCGCCGGAGGAACCGCTGCTGCTCCAGAGACTGCCGTGTCACCGCCAAACAGCAGCTGGCGCCTGCCCGAGCACATCGACGCTGCTTCCGTTAAGGAGTGCCCATCAGAGAAGCTGTGCTCTGTCAAATTCCATCCACTGCCTCCATCTTTTTATCTTTCTTTTCATTTACGTGGATTTCCCCTGGACAAACTGATTTTGCTTGTAACTTCCCAGAGATATTACTACTGTGAAAATAACTTAGTTTTAAAGAAGAGCAATGTGATGTGGAACACGGGAAAAGAGCCGATACTTTTAACTACGAGGATTGTTCAATAAGTAACGACCCACATAAAAAAAAAACTTAATATACACAGGGTGGTCCATTGATCGTGACCGGGCTAAATATCTCACGAATCATCGTCAAACGAAAAAACTACAATGAACGAAACTCGTCCAGCTTGAAGGGGGAAACCAGATGGCGCTATGGTTGGCCCGCTAGATGGCGCTGCCATAGGTCAAACGAATATCAACTGCGTTTTTTTAAAAATAGGAACCCCCATTTTTATTACATATTCGTGTAGTATGTAAAGAAATATGAATGTTTTAGTTGGACCACTTTTTTCGCTTTGTGATAGATGGCGCTGTAATAGTCACAAACATACGGCTCACAATTTTAGACGAACAGTTGCTAACAGGTAGGTTTTCTAAATTAAAATACAGAACGTCGGTATGTTTGGACATTTTATTTCGCTTCTTCCAATGTGATACATGTACCTTTGTGAACTTATCATTTCTGAGAACGCATGCTGTTACAGCTTGATTACCTGTAAAAACCACATTAATGCAATAAATTCTCAAAATGATGTCCGTCAACCTCAATGCATTTGGCAATACGTGTAAAGACATTCCTCTCAACAGCGAGTAGTTCGCCTTCCGTAATGTTCGCACATGCATTGACAACGCGCTAACGCATGTTGTCAGACGTTTCGGTGGATCACGATAGCAAATATCCGTCAAATTTCTCCACATAAAGAAATCCGGGGACGTCAGATCCGGTGAACGTGAGGGCCATGGTATTGTGCTTCGACGACCAATCAACCTGTCATGAAATATGCTATTCAATACCACTTCAACCGCACGCGAGCTACATGCCGGACATCCATCATGTTGGAAGTACCTCGCCATCTGTCATGCAATGAAACATCTTGTAGTAAATGGCTCTGAGCACTATGGGACTCTACTTCTGTGGTCATCAGTCCCCTAGAACTTAGAACTACTTAAACCTAACTAACCTAAGGACATCACACAAATCCATGCCCGAGGCAGGATTCGAACCTGCGACCGTAGCAGTCGCACGGTTCCGGACTGCGCGCCTAGAACCGCGAGACCACCGCGGCCGGCATCTTGTAGTAACATCGGTAGAACATTATGTAGGAAAACAGCACACACTGCCCCATTTAGATTGCCATCGATAAAATGGGGGCCAATTATACTTCCTCCCATAATGCCGCACCATACATTAACCCACCAAGGTCGCTGATGTTCCTCATGTCGCAGCCATCGTGGATTTTCCGTTGCCCAACAGTGCATATTATGTCGGTTTACGTTACCGCTGTTGGTGAATGACGCTTCTTTGCTAAACAGAACGCGTGCAAAAAATCTGTCATCGTCCCATAATTTCTCTTGTGCCCAGTGACAGAACTGTACACGACGTTCAAAGTCGTCGCCATGCAATTCTTGGTGCATAGAAATATGGTACGGGTGCAATCGATGTTGCTGTAGCATTCTCAAAATAGACCTTTTTGAGATTCCCGATTCTCGCGCAATTTGTCTGCTACTGATGTGCGGATTAGCCGCGACAAAAGCTAAAACACCTACTTGGGCATCATCATTTGTTGCACGTCGTGGTTGACGTTTCACACTTGGCTGAACACTTCCTTTTTCCTTAAATAACGTAACTATCCGGTGAACGGTCCAGACACTTGGATGATGTCGTCCAGGATACCGAGCAGCATACATGGCACACGCCCGTTGGGCATTTTGATCAGAATAGCAATACATCAACACGATATCGACCTCTCCCGGAATTGGTAAACGGTCCATTTTAACACGGTTAATGTATCACGAAGCAAATACCGTCCGCACTGGCGGAATGTTACGTGATAGCACGTACTTATACGTTTGTGACTATTACAGCGCCATCTATCACAAAGCGAAAAAAGTGGTCCAACTAAAACATTCATATTTCTTTACGTACTACACGAATATGTAATAAAAAATGTGGGTTCCTACTTAAAAAAACGCAGTTGATATCCATTTGACCTACGGCAGCGCCATTTACCGGGCCAACCATAGCGTCATCTGGTTTCCCCCTTCAAGCTAGACGAGTTTCGTTCTTTTTAGTTTTTTCGTTTGCTGCTTATTTCGTGAGATATTTGGCCTGGTCACTATCAATGGACCACCCTGTGCAGTCAGACGTCCTTGTTGGTGCTTCACTTTTTTTATTCGTTCTGTGCAGGTGATGTTTCAAACTGTTCTCACAGATGGCAGAGCAGTTGTACAGCGTCAAAATGGCGTCTACATACGACTCACGTTACAGGCAGCGTGCTGTTATTGAATTCATGTGTGCAGAAAGAACATGCATAAACGTTTGTGTTCAGTGTACGGCGATGCGGCAGTTGATAGGAGCACAGTTGAGGGATGGGTAAAGAAAGTTACAGCTTCAGCAAATGCAGAAACAGAGCTCCATGGTCAGCCACGCCCGGGGCGTCCTGTAACAATCACTGCTCCAGACATTCTGAATCATGCGGATGCCATTATTCGGGCCGACCGGCTCATCACAACTCGGCAATTGGCTCTACAGTTGTCGGTCAACATTGGAAGTGCATCTGCAATGATCGAGACCCTCGAATATTCAAGGTGCTCACGGGAGGTTCCACGAATGCTCGCAGCGGACCACAAGATTCAAAGAAAGGCCATTTTATTTGAATTGTTGGAGCGTTCTGAGACCGATGGAAAGAGGCCTCTCCGTCACGGATCGTTAAGGGAGACTAAAGCTGGGTGCACCACTCTAGGCCGGAAACATGAAGGCAGTCCATGGAGTGGCATCATCCTTATTCATCACAAAAGAAGAAATTCAAGACAACCACCTCTGGCGGAAAAGCCATGGTGACCGTCTTCTGCGATTGTGATGGTGTCGTCTTCGTGGATGTGGTGCCAAGAGGGCCAACTATCTATTCAGAGGCATATATGAAAACTCAATAACCGTTTCCGACTCATTCGATCAGACAATAATCCAGCAGAAATCTTGCTCCAACACGATAATGCACACCCACACATAAGTCTGAGAACCCGGGAACACATCGCCGAATCGGTTTGGGCAGCCGGCCGATGTGGCCGAGTGGTTCTAGGCGCTTCAGTCTGGAACCGCGCGACCCCTACGGTCGCAGGTTCGAATCCTGCCTCGGGCATGGATGTGTGTGATGTTCTTAGGTTAGTTAGATTTAAGTAGTTCTAAGTTCTAGGGGACTAATGACCTCAGATGTTAAGTCCCATAGTGCTCAGAGCCATTTGAACCATTTTTTTGGTTTGGACATCATTGCCTCATCCACGCGACAGTCCAGATCTGGCACCCTCGGACTTCCGTCTCTTTGGGCCACTAAAAGAGTCTCTACGGGGAACACACTTTGAAGATGACGAGAGTGTCAGTCATGCACTGGGAACATGGCTACGCTTACAGGGCAAGAGCTTTTACCAGCAGGGAATACATGCTCTTCCACAACTTTGGGGTATGGCCATAGAACGTGATGGAGACTACGTAGGAAAATAGGACATGGGCAAGACATGTTAATGTGTATTGTCACCAAATTGTCTTAACAATAAATATGTTCTGAGAAAAAAAAAATGTGGGGCATTATATATTGAACGACCCTCGTAGAATCGAATATTTTCATATCGATACCGTTTTACTCAGTACTTTTCAACTGACACTATTTCTCATGCCGGGTTGTATTACGTAAAGCACAGCTACTCACAAAGGTTCAGTTCAAATTCAAATGTGCGCGATATCTTATGGGACTTAACTGCTATGGTCATTAGTCCCTAAGCTTACACACTACTTAACCTAATTATCCTAAGGACAAACACACACACACCCATGCCCGAGGAAAGACTCGAACCTCCGGCGGGACCAGCCGCACAGTCCATGACTGCAGCGCTCTAGACTGCTCGGCTAATCCCGCGCAGCACAAAGGTTCAGTGTGGGCTGTAAATATCGTGTATCAGCAAAACTTGGTAGATATGCTGATGCGTTAATGCGGAACCAGTTTACACTGGAAATAAGATTAGTACCAATTTCGATCACCAGGTGCAAATCCGACACATAATTATCTGTACTTCTTAACTGCAATAAATGGACACATACGAAAGATGTATAGCATTGGGCCTAAAACACTTTACATCACCCCAGTCCCATTCAGAACTGATCCGTATTTCTTCTGTCCAGGAGTACCAGTTTTACCAGTACTCTTCCCAGTGGAACGACAGCGCTGCTCCTCATACGAAGTGGAGCCTCAGACGGCAGACTGGAGACGCGCACAATTAGAGCGCGCGAGCCCAGTCGCAGACACGGGCGGCCCTCTCCTCTCTGATAGCATCGGCCGCGCCTGGCGGCGGCCCAGCCACTGCCTTGCCTCTCCCATTTCCTGTGCGTCACGCAACGTCACGCCGCGCGGCCCTGCTCGCTACGCGTGTGTGTGTTCAGTCGCACAGTTCCGGAAGGCCGCGCTGCTGTCGCTCCGTCCGTAGCGTACCGGGAAAGTCAACCGCCTCAGCTGACGTGTCGTTCGGCATCCTATTTCCCCGTCCCTGTCTCTCTCTTCCTCCGGCAACTTGTCCACAGACCTACACATCGACATTGTCTAAATACGCTGTCTGACAAAATAAGTAAGGCACTCTGAAGTCGTGGTCGGACGTCAGTGTAACTTCGTACAAGCGCAAAGCGTCGGTGGGAATGTAAATGAGTGACACGTACAACGGCCATCAGACTTCGGACACTGTATGAGGAGCGTCAACAGCGTCCGTTGTTGACCGATCGCAATGAAGGAGATGGAGATGGTGCGTGCGCAAGTGAATCAGCACCTGACTGAATTTGTGGGTCCCCATTTGGCCGGCAGGCCCAACAGGGTAATACCCAGATTTGTCGGATATTCAGATGTGACACAGACGTCGTGTTCGACTTCAGGGGGAATGTGAGGGCAGGTAAGCTCGTCGACAAGGCTCCACACCTCTGACCATCGCACGGGAGGATCACCTATTGTGCACCGAGCACATCGTAACCCCTTCTCATCTTCGCCTATCAATCCGCCAACAAGTAATGGACTCCTTGCAACGTTCTCCATCATCTGGCGACATTACCGAGCGAGGTGGCGCAGTGATTAGTACACTGGAATTGTATTCGGGAGGACGACGGTTCAAACCCGCGTCCAGCCATCCTGATTTAGGTTTTCAGTGATTGGTGGCTTATAGACTTGTTGCCAATGGTTGGTATCTCGAGTTAACGCACTGAAAGTTACTCACACCTCGCCGTGAAGTATTTAACGCACGATCGCACGGGCGCAAACACGGACGCACGCACACACACACACAGAGTACACGAGAGTCACCGAGAACTTTGTGTCAGAAAATCCGTACACCATCAATAATCCACGAATTTGACACATACAGTTAATTTCGCTTTACGATTAACGGTGCAACAGATCACAGGATACTCACGCTGCAGTGACGCAATGACATGTGTACACGACTTCCATTTCTACCACGGTACGTACTGTACGTTCGAATCTAGGGGTGACACACACAAGGAGTAAGTTCTAGTGCCAGAGTAAAGGAACTATTACTGGAGCATATGCTGTGATCGTTAGAGAAATGGTACTAGTACAAATGGAGGAGAATGGACGAATGGAAAGGCGGTATTCTGCCACTATGGTACTTTTCTGTGTAGAATTCGGGGAACAGTGGAGAAATCTGTGTGAGGAAGGCTGTATGACGACATCTTTAGCCCAAAGTTATATCAATATTCATCGTATGTGTCTCCTTGACAGATATATTATTGGGAGAATTGGTGTAGGCAGTCCAGATCTAGATCTGAAGTATTTCATAGCTGTGATGACCGATTCTTACTAAGAACCAGCAAAAGCATCTGGCAAAGTATGCTAACTTTGCTCTTTAAGTGCTGTGGCATTGAGTGCAGCAGTTAAAATAGCGCGAAACACTTCTCTACTCCTTCAGCTGATATCGTCTTCGGCTACCGTACTTTGTGGCGTTCATCACGTCATTCCAATTCTAACCTATTGCTCTACATGTAAAATGTAAACCGTCCTCCCTCGATGTTTGTCAGTAGTTTTTAACAGAATACACGGAACGGTAAATAAGCATTGAACTTCAAATTTCCTAGTCCTCGTAAGTGCCTTTAGGACTATCCGATCTGTACAGCGGTATGCATCCAATCAGCATGTTTCGTCATTTATTAGTAAATTCCGACGATATCTAGTTAAATTATTGTGGCCTGTGCCTTTGGCCGAATCATCTTGCAATTACATATCCTGTTCATTTCCCTGTTTTTAATAAAATAATCCCCCCAACTATGCTTTACAGCTTGCCACAAGTTTCATACAGCAACAGCGCAAACCCGTCCTTTGTTTGTGAGGTAGGTTTCCAAATTGTGTCCGTGCATTTATGTTTCATTCGTTGTCCAGGAAAGACCTCATATGGTCTGTCTACATTCTCTTTACTGCTCTCTTCGTGGAACCTAACAATCGGTAACTCATGGTAAGCTGTGTGCACGCAAGGTCAGGTATTCAAAGCGTATTGTTGCATTATTATTTGGCCGTTAACCCCTACAGGAAAGCGGTCTAATCCATTTGTTTTACATCTAGCTGAACAAATGTCATAGGAAGCACTAGAGACTGCAAAAATGGTAACCTAGGAATACTGATTCCATTGGTGAGCATGCGAAACTTTCCAAACCAGTGTTTTTTTTTCTTTTTTTTGGTAAGGGAGGGCGCCTACTGAAAAAAAGGCGTTATTTCTAGAATCAACGGTGAAGTTATACTCAAAAATGTGCTAAACTTTGTGCTGGAAATTGTATTCTTGTAAGAGCTTCAGATACCCATTGAACAACAATACAAATATGGTGGACTATAAAATATCAGATCATGCCACTGAAAGTAAAAGTGTTAGTATCGGATTTTGCTGTGATAGGGAACTGATGGTGTAGAAACCGTTCCGGCGATAGCCACTACATAAAAACCTGCTCTAACCACTAGATACTACACTAATATACGAAATGTTTTCTCTGTCACTTATTAGAGCAAACTGCAGATATTTTCGCCGGTTTGTTCCACATGACGTGCGATGCACTATGTACGTTTTATATTACATTTGTCAATGTGTGTTCACACAGTTACCTGTTGCTATATTTGGCAGTTTGATTTAGATATTAATTTATTGGTGAAGTTTTGTGCTACAGATTAACTTGTACAGATTCTGTGTGACGTACGTTCGTACGCGTAAACACACATACACAGAAATGCTATTTAAAAATAGTTGCAATACATCCGACACGACTAAGGTTTTCGGGAGGTTTCCTTTGGTTGTGAAGCGAACGACAGAACTCGGAAATCTCGGCCCATTTGATCCCAGTTGGGAAGCCCTCTGCTCCTCTGCCACAACTTTACAGTTGTGGTGATGACTTGTGATGTTACAGACTGTATTTTTTCTCCAACACCCATCACCTTTTTCTTTCGGTTGTCGAAAATGCGCGTGACTCAAGTGGTTTATTATTTACATGACAGATACTGAATCACAGCATGCAAGATGTTCAGGTGGTACGTTAAGTGACCTGGACATGTTTCCCGCTTGGGTAAACGCCCATGGCTTGTGCGTGACATGGTCGGTTAATTTAGCGGGATGGAATAGGTCAAAAACCTACGTGAGACTTTGACGACTTCTTCATTAATAGTCCTACGTTTCACTCTTAATGAAGTCATTAGACGTGACAAGTTTTGCTGCTGGTCGTTAGCAGTAAGCTGGTCTCTCATTACGGAAATATCACCGCGACCGATTTTTAACGGCAACCCCTATCCCTGTAATTACTATCAGGTCGCGGCTCAGAGCTGCAAGTCAGACATCTCCAGCTGCTGCCTGACTTGCGATGGAATTCAAGATGACTGCCGTAATTAAACTCTAAACTCCATAGCCTACCTCTAATGTCACTTTGCCCAGATTCTCTGGTGGACTGCACGAAACGTTTTAGGCGGCAGAATACCTACGTGGACACCCATAAAATGTTACGTCATTTTAGATTCTTAGAAGCGTAATTATAGAGTCGAGGCATTTTTGCCTAGAGCATCTAACTTTCCAGATTATCCAGGGAAATTCTTTTATCGCTCCATCAAAAGAACACCGCAGCTCGTGGTCTCGCGGTCGCGTTCTCACTTCCCGAACACGGGGTCCCGGGTTCGATTCCCGGCGGGGTCAGGGATTTTCGCCTGCGTCTAGATGACTGGGTGTTTGTGCTGTCCTCATCATTTCATCATCATTCATGAAAGTGGCGAGATTGGACTGAGCAAAGGTTGGGAATTTGTACGGGCACTGAGCACCCCACAAACCAATAATAATCATAATCATCCATATCCATCAAAAGAAACCAGACCAAGGTTCTGGTGGCACTCTTCGTCGCTAGTGCTGTCCAGGAGAGTGCATAGGTATCAAGACAACACAGGTAGCGCCCAGCCACTGCTTGTCGGCAGCCGATTTCGCAGACTCTAATCAGCCGATGTTGGCCACTCGTGTGATGTTGAATTGTGCTGTAAAATGTCACTTATAAACAACTACCGCTATGAGATTGGATTCGTTGCCGAAAAACTGTCGTGTTAACAGCGAAATTAAAAAAATGGCTGAGCACTATGGGATTTAACATCTGAGGTCATCAGTCCCCTAGAACTTAGAACTACTTAAACCTAACTTACCTAAGAACACCACACACATCCATGCCCGAGGCAGGATTCGAACCTGCGACCGTAGCGGTCGCTCGGTTCCAGACTGAAGCGCCTAGAACCGCTCGGCCACACCGGCCGGCCTAACAGCGAAATCAAAGGGAAATCTATTTTCACGTAATGTAATGGCTAGTGCCTGGCATGCTGTGGTTCAACGCCTGCTACGTAATTTATGAGTCAGCGTCAAGTATTTTTGGCCATCGGAGCCATTACGTTGTTCCTACAGATTATACCCGAGACGAGTGAGGCTGTAATAGGGAACGTATGACGTCGTAAGGTGGGATGAGGCAATCATGATAGTGCTGTTAGCATGATGCAGCAGTCGTGGGAAATTGGGTGCACAGAAACTGCTTGCGTTCTTATCAGCTGCTGACTGAAAGCTATAGCAGATCATCATCCTGTCTCAGAGGAGATGTTCGCAGTTCTGTAGTGACGTGACATATTTATGCCATTTTACATTTAATTCTAGATCATCAACTGACATACTGAGAAGACACGAATCTCTTCATCCATCATCGTCGGTGTAACGACTAACCGTCGAGCGAAGAGGTTAGTCCTAATCGGGTGGTGCAAACTGTGATGGCATGGCATTAGGACGCGTGCGGCTAAACTGGGCCATCAACAATGAAGGAACGCCCAGTTTGTTTTGAGACATGTTAGTGATATGTATATTGTTCTGTCAGAAAATGGTAGAGGACTGAACTTTATGACTAATGACACTGATAGTGATTTATCGCTTGTACATGATGGGCGCACGCATGATTACGCAAAATTGTAGATGTCCGTTTGCTACTTTTTTTCTGACGTAATATGTTTATAACACGAATCGCTGGCATCCCTATAAACTACCGAGTTCATTATTTAGATGATATAATAGCCTTACCAGTTTCACTGCAATTCCATAAATCCTGTTATCAGATGCGACCGACTCGAGATCAGAGACGCCAGGTGTGTGCAACTATTAAGACTTCAGCACCTCGTTCTGATATGGGAGGATACAGCTTGACCGGTTACACGTTCTGGAACTCCAGTACAAATGGACACACTAACATGATACCAGTGGTAACAAGGAGAAGGGAACAGCGCTCTGCCTCCATAAACAAGTCCTGCTTTGCTTGCCGCACATTTAATCTCTTGTGGGAAAAGGGTATGCTATTGACTTGCCATAACCTGAGCTAATTAAGTAAACAGAACGAGAATGAGTGTGCAGCAGATGACTAAAAAAACACTTTATGAACGGCACAGCTCAGAGTGATTTGAGTTCACCACCATCACCACAACTTGCTGAAGACTCATTAATCCTGAAACAAGTGGAAGTAGGTTTAACTAAGGACACGTCGAAATCTTTCTATCTAAGCACACATTAACCTGAAGCAGGGAAAGAGCTACAAAATACAATGGAAAGAAGCAGAAAATGCGATGACTCACTTAGTCTGAAATTTGTACAATCTAAAGATCGCTCTAGCTTCCTGTAATCATTACGCGGTGAACAACATTTCATACCACAATGTTCCAAAGGAACAGAGCAAACCCAGAATACTAAATAAATCTAAGCCTCGAACATTTACTAACATAAATGAAGCATTATGCTTTTGACTGAACACATCCTCGGAAGAAAGAAACATGAAACGCTTCATTTAGGATAAAGAACTTACACATTAACAACGCCTTTAAAATAGTAAGACTGCACTTAAGAACTAAGAACCAAACTCACTAAAAGCCAGCAGCAGAGTGTCTCCAAGCAGTAGCATCCAGAGAACAATCCAGTAAAACCGTAAAGAACAGAGGGGTTCGCCACCAACTTAACAGACAAGACTTGCACAGTGGGGATAGTACTCTTTGCCCATATAAAGGAATACTAAGTTGGTTACACTATACGCTCAGCAGACGGAAAGCAACTAGCCTACCACATGCCGTGCAGACCCGGTTGGTGGTTGGTTGGTTTGTGGGATTAAAGGGACCAGACTGCTACGGTCATCGGTCCCTTTTTCCAAGTACTAAAAACAATCACAGAGAATAAAAACGATTAACAGAAGAGAGCACAGACGACACAGAACAAGATAAACTGAGACAAAGACCAGACAAAACGAACTAAAATCACACAGTGTGTGACGGTGGTTGGCCGACCATAGAAATAAAAAAGGAAAAGCCAACCACTTGAAACACATTAAAAAATCAGTCTAAAACCGGAGGCCAAAAGCCAGAATCCACACAAAACAATAAGATAAAACAGAAACACTTAGATTAAATGATAAAAACCCCCTGCCCGAATAAAACGTAAAACGAAGTCAGCCGTAGCAGAGTCATCTGTTAAAAGGGCAGGGAGCGTGTCAGGCAGTGCGAACGACTGCCTGAGCACAGCTAAAAGCGGACACTCCAATAAAATATGGACCACAGATAAAACGGAGCCGCAGCGACATAGAGGCGCGTCCTCACGGCGCAATAAGTGGCCGTGCGTAAGCCGAGTGTGCCCAACGCGCAGCCGGCAGAGGACAACAGACTCCTTGCGGGAGACCCGCATGGACGACCGCCACACAGTCGTCGTCGCCTTGATTGAACGGAGTTTGTTTGGCGTGGGCAGATTGCGCCATTCAGCGTCCCAAACCGAAAGAACCTCGCGGCGTAAGACTGCCCGCAAATCAGTCTCCGGGAGGCCAATCTCCAGAGATGATTTACTAGAGGCCTCTTTCGCCAGGCGGTCAACATTCTCATTGCCAGGTATCCCAACGTGGCCTGGGGTCCACACGAAGACCACAGATCGGCCGCAACGCGCAAGAGTATGCAGTGACTCATGGATAGCCATCACCAGACGAGAACAAGGGAAACACTGGTCGAGAGCTCGTAAACCGCTCAGGGAATCGCTACAGATAACGAAGAACTCACCTGAGCAGGAGCGGATATACTCTAGGGCACGAAAGATGGCAACCAGCTCAGCAGTGTAAACGCTGCAGCCATCCGGCAAGGAACGTTGTTCGGAATGGTCCCCTAGAGTTAGCGCATACCCGACACGACCAGCAACCATCGAACCGTCAGTGTAAACAATTCCAGAGCCCTGATACGTGGCCAGGATGGAATAAAAGCGGCGGCGGAAGGCCTCTGGAGGGACTGAGTCCTTCGACCCCTGTGCCAAGTCGAGCCGAAGGCAAGGGCGAGGAACACACCACGGGGGTGTACGCAGAGGTGCCCGGAAAGGAGGTGGAACAGGGAAAAACCCAAGCCCGGAGAGAAGCTCCTTGACGCGTACGGCGATCGGACAACCCGACCGGGGCCGACGGTCTGGCAGATGGACGACTGACTGCGGGAACAGGACACGGTAATTTGGATGCCCGGGCAAGCTAAAAACATGGGCAGCATAAGCAGCCAGTAATTGTTGGCGTCGTAACCGCAGTGGAGGGACACCTGCCTCCACTAGTATGCTGTCCACAGGGCTGGTGCGGAAAGCACCAGTGGCAAGGCGTATCCCGCTATGGAGGATTGGGTCCAGCACCCGCAACGCAGATGGGGAAGCTGAGCCATAAGCCAGGCTCCCATAATCCAGACGAGACTGGATTAAAGCCTGGTAGAGCCGGAACAGGGTAGAGCGGTCGGCGCCCCAGCGGGTGTGGCTCAAACATCGCAGAGCATTGAGATGCCGCCAACACGCCTGTTTGAGCTGCCGGATATGAGGCAGCCAAGTCAACCGGGCATCGAAAACCGCCCCCAAAAACCTGTGTGATTCCACCACTGAAAGAAGTTCGCCGTTAAGAGAAAGCTACGGCTCCGGGTGGACAGTATGTCGCCGGCAGAAATGCATAACACAGGTCTTGGCTGCCGAAAACTGGAACCCATGAGCTACAGCCCAGGACTGCGCCTTGCGGATTGCGCCCTGTAGCTGACGTTCAGCAGCTGCGATGCCAATAGAGCTGTAGTAAAGGCAGAAGTCGTCAGCATACAGGGAAGCGGAGACAGAACTTCCCACGGCCGCATCGAGCCCGTTAATGGCTATTAAAAACAGGCAGACACTTAAAACAGAACCCTGTGGCACGCCGTTCTCCTGGACGTGGGAGGAACTATATGAGGCTGTGACTTGCACGCGGAAGGTACGATACGACAGGAAATTGCGGATAAAGATCGGCAGAGGGCCCCGAAGACCCCATCCATGAAGCGTAGAAAGGATGTGATGACGCCATGTCGTATCGTACGCCTTCCGCATGTCGAAAAAGACAGCGACCAGGTGCTGACGGCGGGCAAAGGCAGTACGGATGGCCGACTCCAGGCTCACCAGATTGTCGGCGGCGGAGCGGCCTTTACGGAACCCACCCTGAGACGGAGAGAAGCTTGCAAAGAACGTTGGTGAGGCTAATGGGGCGGTAGCTGTCCACCTCCAAAGGGTTCTTCCCAGGTTTCAGAATGGGAATAACAATACTTTCTCGCCATTGCGACGGAAACTCACCCTCGACCCAAATGCGGTTGTAAAGGTCGAGGCGTCGCTTGCAGTCCACTGAAAGGTGTTTCAGCATCTGACAGTGGATGCGATCTGGCCCGGGAGAGGTATCAGGGCAAGCGGCAAGGGCAAGCGGCAAGGGCACTGTGAAATTCCCACTCACTGAATGGAGCATTGTAGGATTCAGAAGTGTGGGTGTGAAAAGAAAGGCTCCGACGTTCCATCCGCTCTTTGGTGGGGCGGAAGGCCTGGGGGTAGTTCGCAGAAGCGGAACTCAGAGCAAAATGCTCTGCTAAGCGGGTGGCAATGACGTCGGAGTCAGTACAAACTGCTCCACTCAGTGAGAGCGCAGGGACGCTGACAGGGGTCTGATAGCCGTAGACGCGTCGAATCTTGGCCCAGGCCTGCGTTGGAGTGACATGGAGGCCAATGGTGGACACATACCGCTCCCAGCACTCCTCCTTGCCTTGGCGGATAAGGAGGCGGGCCCGCGCACGCAGCCGTTTGAACGCGATAAGGTGGGCTATGGAGGGATGTCGCTTGTGACGCTGGAGCGACCGCTGGCGATCTTTAATCGCTTCAGCGATCTCAGGCGACCACCAAGGCACAGTCCGCCGCCGAGGGGACCCAGAGGAACGGGGAATGGCAGATTCGGCGGCAGTAACGATGCCGGTGGTGACCGATTGAACCACCGCATCAATGTCATCATTAGAGAGAGGCCCAAGAGCGGTAGTGGAGGAGAACAAGTCCCAGTCAGCCTTATTCATAGCCCATCTGCTAGGGCGCCCAGAAGAGTGACGCTGTGGTAGTGACAGAATATCGGAAAGTGGTCACTACCACACAGGTCGTCATGCACACTCCGTTGGACAGACGGTAAGAGGCTAGGGCTACAGATTGAAAGGTCAATGGCGGAGTATGTGCCATGCGCCACACTGAAGTGTGTGAAGGCACCATCATTTAAAAACGAGAGATCGAGCTGCGACAATAAATGCTCAACGGTGGCGCCTCGACCTGTTGCCACTGACCCACCCCACAGAGGGTTATGGGCGTTGAAGTCGCCCAATAGCAAGAAAGGTGGCGGCAATTGGGCTATCAGCGCAGCCAGGACATGCTGCGAGACATCACCATCCGGTGGAAGGTAAAGACTGCAGACGGTAACAGCCTGTGGCGTCCACACCCGAACAGCGACAGCCTCTAAAGGTGTTTAGAGAGGGACAGACTCGCTGTGCAGAGTGTGAAGGACATAGAGGCAGACGCCACCAGACACCCTTTCATATGCTGCCCGGTTCTTATAATAACCCCGATAGCCACGGAGGGCGGGGGTTCGCATTGCTGGAAACCAAGTTTCCTGAAGGGCAATGCAGAAGAAAGGGTGAAGACTGATAAGTTGTCGGAGTTCAGCTAGATGGTGGAAGAAACCGCTGCAGTTCCACTGGAGGATGATATTGTCCATGGCTGAGAAAGGCGTGAAAGGACTGGGAAGGCAATTTACGCCGCTTGTTCACTCACTGCCACCGATTCATTATCCGTACGAGTGGCATCCATGGCGTCTGAGGGGCCGGCGAGATCAAGGTCCTCAGCGGACGCTAGAATCTCGACCTCATCCTCAGACGCAGAGCTCGAAGGGTGCGGTGGGGTTGGTGCCACCGCAAGTTCTTTGGCCTTAGAGGTCTTTATATTGGACTTCTCTCGCTGAACCTTGGGTTTCACCGGCTGGGAAGGCTTCACCGATTCAGTCTCCGGGACGGAGGAGGATCGTGAAGCCCTACGCCCGGCCGCTGGAGAGGACTTATGCCACTGTCGGCCGCCATCCTTCCCGCTGGTGGAACCCTGGGAAGGGAGGGTCCCAAGGGAACTCTTACGGGCGAGAGTAGCCGAAGAAGTTAGACGCTTCTCCGGCTGAGGAGCGGGGACGGACGTCCCCGATGGGTGGGAGGAGGTTGCTCCTGAGGTAGGTGGTGCAGGAGCAACCGGTTGGGTAGAGCCCCCCACGGGCAAGAGGGCAGGAGGAGTCGTACTGCTTATCGAGCTGGCTGGAAGTCTCGAAAATGATGGGGCTAGCACAGTTGTTGTAGCAGCTGCGTAAGAAGATGTCATTCTCACAGGATGGAGTCTGTCATATTTCCTTTTGGCCTCAGTATAGGTCAGCCGGTACAGGGTCTTGTATTCCATGATTTTACGCTTTTTCTGAAAGACTTTGCAGTCAGGCGAGCAAGGGGAATGATGCTCTCCGCAGTTTACACAGATGGGAGGCGGGGCACATGGAGTATTGGGATGTGATGTGCGTCCGCAATCTCGACATGTGAGGCTGGAAGTGCAGCGGGAAGACATATGCCCGAACTTCCAGCACTTCAAGCACCGCATCGGGGGAGGGATATAGGGCTTGACGTCACAACGGTAGACCATCACCTTGACCTTCTCCGGTAATGTATCACCCTCGAAGGCCAAGATGAAGGCACCGGTAGCAACCTGATTGTCCTTCGGACCCCGATGAACGCGCCGGACGAAATGAACACCTCTACGCTCTAAGTTGGCGCGCAGCTCGTCGTCAGACTGCAAAAGTAGGTCCCTATGGAAAATAACTCCCTGGACCATATTTAAACTCCTATGTGGTGTAATGGTGACGTGAACATCACCCAACTTGTCACAAGCAAGTAACCTGCGTGACTGGGCGGAGGATGCCGTTTGTATCAGTACTGACCCAGAGCGGATTTTGGACAAGCCCTCCACCTCCCCAAACTTGTCCTCTAAATGCTCGACGAAGAACTGAAGCTTTGTGGATAGAAAAGACTCCCCATCAGCTCTCGTGCAAACTAAGAATCGGAGCGAATAACTATTACCTCCATCCTGAGACTTACGCTCCTCCCACGGCGTGGCCAGAGAGGGGAACGTTTTCGGATCGTACATTTGAGCATTAAATTGAGCCCGAGAACGCTTAGAGACTGCTGGCGGCTGGCCGCCAGCGAGAGATGATGTACCACGCTTCATTGCGGGTCATCCGCCGTGATGCCACTTACTCCGACCAAGGGCCCTCCCCACGGGCGCCACCCAGTCGCAGCAATAGCCACCTGGCAGGATGTCCATTGCCGGGAGTCCTGATGCCCCAGGGAGACGGGCATATACTCCTTGGCATACGTGGGGAGTTAACGGCGCAGGCATCAGTAGAGCGATCCCTGTGTTGTCAGGGGGCTACAACCAACAGGGTACATGGCGGCCCCACCACAACGGACTGGCTACCGTGCTGGATCTTAGGTGCAAGAATGTCCAAGGTCGTCGTCGCAGTTAAAAGCAACACTGCAGAGTGCAGCGTGGTAATCGCACCCAGTGATGTATCCTCGCCCAAGAGACGGAAAACGAGCGGGACACCATCGCAACGACGAAAAAGTCGGCTAAAGGTCTCAATGCACGACGGATACAGTGCACCATGTAAGGCGCCCTTCCCCAATTGGCTCGCTCTTCGGAATAATTTAGAAAGATGGAGGTCAAACCCGAGAGGGGACCATCACATAAGGTCGAAACATTTGAGACTGCTTTTAGTCGCCTCTTACGACAGGCAGGAATACCGCGGGCCTATTCTAGCCCCCGAACCCGCAGGGGGGTGCAGACCCGGAAAGACACGCATACACTCTCATTCTTTCACACACTAAGAAAAGGTAATGGACTAAACATGATAATATAGGATGCCATTCCATATATACACAAGATAATTAATTGAAATATATAATATATAAAAATTCTGGTTCAGAGCACAGGCTACTGGCATATAAGCCCTAGATAATTATTGGATTTAAATCAATTCCCATGCTCAGTCCTACTGGGCGAGTCTGGAGAAGTACACCGTGGGCAAGGGGGCACAGAATTAGATGGGAACTTGATATAATTGGTCAAATGTATTATGAAACGATTCTATAGATGTTTAGAACTCTTTCCACGACACTCTTGACAAAGCACTATCCATTCCGTTTTACCTCCCTAAGTCATTTGCCGTCTGTGACAGAATTACAGTCTCATCCAAAAATTGTAAAAGTACAGGCAGAAAATCGGCCATTCCCTTTCAACGGAACCACTCCAGTATTTGCCTTAAGCTATTTAAGGGAAACATGGGAAACGCAAATGTAAATGTCTGAGGCACTGTTCTCCCTTACACGAGTCCATTGGCTCCAAACTGTGCTCACTCGTGCAATGTTTCGTAATGGTTTTGCAAACTTTAACCAAAATCGGGTCGTTATGACTGCCATCGTGACAGATAAATACGACTTATCTACTGTGTGACTTAGATATGGGCAAACTGAAACACGTAACTGTTTCGAAACAAATGAAACAGTGCAATGTAATGTTTCGATACGCTGTGTTTTTGTACTCTAATAAACCTACACATTTTATCGTCTTGAATGTCTACTGTATAAGTATGTCCATATAAACACAAATGAGGTGCGAGAGCGCTAATCATATCGCAGAAAGTATGAAACTGTCACTTAGGCGTCTTGGCAGTTTCGTATTTCCTGCAGCAAATGCGCTGCTTTCGTGTCGTGTGACTTTGATACTTTTCAGTTGGCTAAGGACAGCCATAGCTGAAGACAGAAGAACCACCACGAACGGAACTGGAGGTGGGAGCAAACTGCAGAAACTACGGATATGCTGCTGGGATTCCCACATTCCGTTAGTATGGGTAATATACCCATCCTGCTAATTTCCATTCACATAAAGGGAATCATTGTGGATAATAGGCACAGTGACTATAGACTCACAAATAACGCCAAATAATTCGATTAAATAACAAAACATAACAGACCCGTGTGGGGTTGTTAGTACCCCCATCGGGCGCCTCCCCAGGTGGCGGATAGGGGAATGCCTCCTAGATATAGGTGGTACTGGGGAAATCAAATACTCAGGGCGGACCAAAAACTAACGAAATGTAGCGTCTGAACTCCTAGAGGAGCGGCTACAAACAGCGTCTGTTCTCCATGTTAGGAGCGGCTGAACACACACTCTGGAACTTACAATCCCAGTTTTAACCTCGGAATGGCCCAAAAAGCCATCTCCCCACTGAATTTCAAACAACTATGCATGATGTCAATTTCTCTAGATAGAAATACTCCAGGAGGTAACCAATCCTCCGCCGCTAACAGCAGCGCAATCAGGCCTAAGGATTCTGGAGAGCCTGAAGCACCATGTCGTTCAAGAAATTCAAAATCCTCTAAACTGAAGAAAAACAACGTACATTTCTTTGGAACCCTAAATATTAACTCGCTCTTGAAGTCGGGAAAACTGAAGCAGCTCACCAAAGTCTTGAAGGTATATAAAATCCAAATATGTGCGCTGCAGGAAACCAGATTTACAGATGAAGATTTAATGGATCATGAAGGATACAGGATATTTAAAGGAAAGAAAGGCTGGAACCCATGTGGAAGAGGCCTTCCCCACCTTGGAACAGGCTTCATCGTGAAATCTAACTGGGTAAACTCAATAACCGACTTCCAGTTACCTAATGAACGCTTGTCTTTTCTCACATTCCGCGCCCTAAATAAAACCTATACACTTATTAATTGCCACGCACCCATCAACAATGACAATAAGAAAAACCCTCAGAAAGTAGATACATATTGGGAATCTCTAGACCACGAACTTTCTAAAATCCCAACATCAAATGTGAAAATACTGTTTGGGGACTTCAATGCACAAATAGGCCAAGAAAAAAAAAATACAAAAAAACAGTAGGAAACTACCCGGCTCACAAAAGGACAAACAGAAATGGAGAAAGATTAATAGAACTATGCAAGGGACATAACTTAAAATTAATGTCTACAAATTTCAAAAAACCTCCTAAGAAACAGAAAACATGGAAATCACCAAACACAAGTATTGGAGAGTTCCAGATAGATCACATAGCCATCACACACTATAATCAAAAAGAAATAATGAATGTGAGAGTTCGGAAAGGGGCAAACATTGTAACTGACCACTACTTATCGACAATCAAATTAAAGGTCATACCACAAAGAAAGAAACAAATACAAAACAGGAAAACTCAAAAGATTGACGCAAACACCTTGAAAGAGAAAAGAGAAGAATTCTGTCAAAACACAGTTATATGTTCGGATAAATGGGAAGATATAAAAGAAGGAATGATAAGATCTGCTCAAGAAGTCGCAAAAATGAAAAAGAGAAAGAAACACGAATGGTGGGATGAGATATGTGAGGAAGCAATAGAACAAAGGATGAAGGCATGGAAGAAATGGCACTCAACCAAAAGTGATAAGGACTACCTGGAGTTCAAACAGCAAAGATCTTCTACAGCAAAACTCATTAGATCAGTAAAAAGACTATTTGAAAAGAACCAACTTATACAAATGGATAAAGATTTTAAGAGAAACAATAACAGATCCTTTTACAGCACATTCAGACAGAAGCTACAAAAATATGTAGCACCAAATCTGTGTTTTAAAGATACCAGTGGAAAACTGGCAATGAATAATGAAGAAAATTGTGAAATATTAGCAAAATATTTTGAACAACTCCTCAACTGTCAAGAACCTACTGAAAAATTACCAGCCAACACCCCAAACACAGTAAACAATAATTCTGAACCCCCATGCCTCATAGAAATCAGAGAAATCATTAAAAACCTTAAGAACAATAAAGCACCAGGGGAAGACATGATAATTGCAGAAATGTGGAAAAGTGTGGATAATACAACTCAAGAAAAACTACTGGTAATAATCAATGAGATTTGGAGAACGGAACGTATACCGGAAGAATGGAAAACTGCATTAATCCACCCCATCTTCAAGAAAGGGGATAAAACCGATGCAAATAACTACAGAGGGATATCTTTACTTCCGGTAACGTATAAAATTCTATCTAAGGCCCTACAAAACAGATTGGAGAAACAACTTGATCAAGAAATTGGTGAATACCAAGCAGGCTTTAGGAAGGGAAGATCTTGTGTGGAGCAAATTTTAAACTTGAAGTTAATTATTAAATATAGACGATTAAGAGGAAAAGACATCTTTATCACGTTTGTTGACTTCAAGAAGGCGTACGACTCCGTTGACAGAACAACCTTGGTTAACATCCTTAGGGAGTTTGGAGCAGACAAGAAAACAGTCGCAATCGTCAAAGAAACACTTACGGATACCTATGCAAAAGTAATGTTCCGTGGTGAGGTATCCAGACCATTCAAAATCAGAACAGGATTAAGACAAGGAGATGGGTTGTCACCTACCCTATTCAACTGTGTGTTAGAAAAAGTTATTAGAGAGTGAAGGAAGAAAACGACTGAAGAAGGAATACAAAAAATCAGATTAGGAAGAATAAAGGATGCATTAGAAGTAGATTGCCTCGCTTTTGCTGATGACTTAGCGATTCTGGCAGGAAGTTTGGAAGAAGCAGTCAAACAGATCAATATTCTGAATGAAACAGCAGAAAAAGCAGGACTGAAAATCTCCTTTGAAAAGACAGAGTACCTAACCAATGTAAAAGAGGCACCGAACAATATGATTACAAAGTATGGCCAGATAAAGAAGGTTTCTAATTTCAAATATTTAGGGGAAATCATCCAGCCCAATGCTTCAGATAAAGAAGGAAATAAAAGAAGAACAAGAAAAATGGAAATGGCATTCCAGCTAACAAAGAATGTGCACAACAAGAAGTCAGTATCAATTAACGCAAAAATAAGGCACTACAACACTGTGATTAAGCCAGAGTGTCTGTATGCATCGGCCGGTCGTGGTGGCCGTGCGGTTCTAGGCGCTGCAGTCTGGAGCCGAGCGACCGCTACGGTCGCAGGTTCGAATCCTGCCTTGGGCATGGATGTGTGTGATGTCCTTAGGTTAGTTAGGTTTAATTAGTTCTAAGTTCTAGGCGACTGATGACCTCAGAAGTTAAGTCGCATAGAGCTCAGAGCCATTTGAACCATTTTTCTGTATGCATCTGAATGTTTAGCAATGAACACTAACAAGGAAATGGAAGCTATAGCAAAAGGGAGTGAAAAATCATTAGAAGAGTACTTGGGCCGAGGTTTGAGAATGGGACTTGGAAGCTTAGAAGTAATAGAGAAGTGTATGACAAAATTGAGAAAGTGGGAGATACTATGAGGAAGAGAAGAGTAAGCTTTTACGCCCATTTGAAAAGAATGAATGATGAAAGGCTGACAAAGAAAATATTCATGTTTTTTGACAAGAACCCCAGAACCCAAATTACCTGGTTCAAAGAAGTCAAAGCAGACTTAGAGGAGATGGGTATAGGAGAAGATGATATAACCAACAGAGACTTAATGAGAGACAAAATTCAACATTTTGAAGGATTTGAAGTGAAGAAGAGAAGAACTGGAGGAACAGTGTGGACAGAAGACCGAAGGCAGCAGCACAGAGAGAGGATGAAGACATATTGGCAGAAGAGAAAAGAGGAGGAGCGCAATAGGAGAAATGTACATTGAAAAATAGTTGTTTAACGTGGTCCCTAGACGGCCAAAATCGGAATAAAAAAAATAACAGAAAAAATTTTGTCTTTCAAGGTTTTTCGAACCGTTACTATAAATTCACCCTGCTTCCCAGCCCTTCCCGTTCACACTTACACTATCAGTGATATGTCAAACAGATTGCTTGCAATTATACCTACATCTAATTTATGTACATGTCTAATAACTGTCACTCTACGCCTTTTTTTTTTATTCAGAATGTTGCAGGGTTACGTGCGTTTCTTAATATGATTACTGTACATGAACAGAGCAGCGTATATTATACAAAAGTGTAATTTAACTGAATGATTTTCACATATTTATTATTTTGAATGTGTTTTATTGTTTGGTTGATGTTTATAAAGCAGATGTTACGCCATTTTGTAATAGGACAGTCAGCTAGAAACGAAGCTTTATTTTCGGATATCCTAAGCTTCATGCTATTGCTTGTCAAAAAGATTTCGACACTCTTGAAAGTGTTTCATGAAGTGTTATGTTGTGTTTCAGTACCTGTGCCGAGCCCGAATCTCGTACGACACAGAGCGGAATGAAACATCACTGTTTCGATACAATTAGTCCGTTCCAAGTACAGGTGGACTGAAACAGCCTTATTTTGAAACAACGATACAGTTTCTGTGTCTGGCTCGAGATCGAATCTGGTCTGGTTATCCGAGACAGGGGCGGAATGAAACACCATTGTTTCGAAACAGTGAACCACAGCCGTTCCGAAACACTGAAACAGTTCCACGTATCGATACACTGTATCGAAACATAGAAACAGTGGCCAAGTCTAGTGTGACTGGAGGCGGGCGGGTGTCTGCCAGCAGAGGGCTAAAGGAAGCGATTGCTGCGGCTGCGATGGAGCAGCGGGCCTTTCTTTCACAGGGCCCGGCCATCCCTGCACGGGTTAAATGACTGAGCGGTTAGCGGCCCTCAAAGGCAGCCAGCAACTCCCTAGCTACCTGCCGGCCGGGACGGCACGGGACGGGCCACCTGTTGATCGGCAGCCGCGCGCCACCCACTGCCTCCCGCGTCCACGCTCAGCTCTCTCTCACCTGTCCGCCGGGACAGCCATTGCACGATGGCTCCCACACTGCGCCGCTCACACAAGCAAGCGCCATGACGACCCCACAGTCTGCCGCACTGGCTGTATTCCACGCCTGCTAAGCGAGTTTTCCCATCAGTACATTCGCCAGCAGCAAACGGATTTCTGCCAATTCTGAGGCTATTTAACGAGAATGTAAATATTACAGATACTGTTGGATGTGAGGTCCGCCAGCTATGCAAAACACCGTTTTTTCTCAGTACCCGAACATGTTTCGGCACCACTGTGCCATCATCAATGGGTCATCGTTTTTATTTATTCTTTATATTTGGTGTGCATGAATTTTCTGGATCATTTGTGTGTTAATTACTAAGGTAGCTTGCCATGTTTTCGTGTGGCAAGCTACCTTAGTAAAATGCTGGAGAATATAACAACATTGAAAATCAATGGTGAAAGAAAGAAGTCAGTGCAGATAGCAGTAAGTGAAATACTTGGAAACAGCGTAAGACAAACAAGAACCTAGTAGTTTGACACCGAATGTGAAATAATAATAAATAAAAAAAAAATGAAGCATACAGAAAGACGTTACAGCCTCACGTACAAGGAGGATAATGGAAGAATATAAAGAAAAACAGACCGTTGGAGAAAGCACCGATTAAAGGAAAAAAAGGGAGTCGATGAAGGCAAGTATTGAAGAAGTGGGGTTATCAGAAGTGCAAATGAGCCAAGGAAATTTTATAGAGAGGTGTATAAGGCACGGAAACCTTTCATGGGCAGAACAAGTTTAATAAGAGATGAGAAGGGCTAAATTACCAGCGAAGAGGAAGAGACAGGCGAGAGGTGGCATCGCTACTCTGATAACCTTCTTAATCCGAGACCAGTTGTACCAAGAAAACCAACAGAAATACAGGAGGAAGAGGACTCACAACAGTGTGGACCCACCTAACGTAAAAGAGGTGAGAACTGCAACGGGGAAATTAAAGGACAACAAGCCGGCAGGAGTGGACGGCGTTACAGCAGAGCTTTTCAAGCAAGGAGGATCTGAATTGGAAAGGTACATCTTGAAACTGGTTAATCTAACATGGAGAGAAGAGGAAATACCTCAAACATGGAAAGAGAGAATTATGTTTCCTATGTACAAGAAAGAAGACCAGATGGAATGCGGTGACTATAGAGCGGTCACACTGCTTAACCTGAGACATAAAACCTCTCTAACATACTTTGCGACCGACTCGTTCCAATAATACAGAGCTAAACTGAGTCCTACGAATGAGGATTTATTCGTGGTAAGCCAACTATCGAACAGATATTTCCCCTAAGACAAATCTGGGAAAAAACAAAGGAATATGGGGTCGGAACGTATAACCTTTTTATTGATTTTAAAGCAGCGTACGTTAGTATAGAAGAGAGCAACTATACCAAGCTCTAGGTCAATTGGGTATCCCAAAAATCTGATAATGACAGTGACTATAAGAGGAACGCAAGGTAGCATAAAACCCGGAAGAATATTGTCCAATACTTCGGAAATTAAAAATAGAGTACGGCAAGGTGATGCGCTGGCATGCCTCCTATTCAACGCCGCCTTGGAGAAGGTAATCAGAGAAGTAAATTCGAGGGTGAGTCAAATGAAAACCTTAAATATTTTTTTAAATATTATTTATTGTGCAGAAGTGGTACAAAGCTGTATCACGTTTCAAGATAATCTCCCCAAGTTCAATGCAAGTTCTCCAGCGCTTACAAAGTGCTTAAATTCCTTTAGAAAAAAATTATTTTGGTAGTCCTCACAACCACTCATGCACCGCGTGGCGTACCTCTTCATCAGAATGGAACTCCTTTTCTCCCATTGCGTCTTTGAGTGGTCCAAACACATGGAAATCACTTGAAGCAAGGTCTGGTGAGTATGGTGGATGAGGAAGACACTCAGAATGCAGGTCTGTGATTGTTGCAACTGTTGTACGGGCAGTGTGGGGCCTTGCATTGTCATGTTGCAAAAGGACACCTACTGACAGCAATCCATGTCGCTTTGATTTTATTGCAGGCCGCAGATGTTTTTTTTTAGGAGATCTGTGTATGATGCACTGGTGACAGTGGTCCCTCTAGGCACGCTCCAAAATGACGCCTTTTTCGTCCCAAATGAGAGTCAGCATAACCTTCCCTGCTGATGGTTCAGTTCGAAATTTCTTTGGTTTCGGTGATGAGAAATAGCGCCATTCCTTGCGCACGCTCTTCGTTTCTGGTTGGTGGAAGTGAACCCAGGTTTCGTCCCCAGTAACGATTCTTGCAAGGAAGCCATCACCTTCTCGTTCAAAGCGCCGAAGAAGTTCTTCACAAGCATCAACACGTCGTTCTCTCATTTCAGGAGTCAGCTGCCGTGGCACCTATCTTGCAGACACTTTGTGAAACTGGAGCACATCATGCACAATGTGGTGTGCTGACCCATGACTAATCTGTAAACATGCTGCAATGTCATTCAGTGTCACTCGGCTATTTTCCTTCACTATGGCTTCAACTGCTGCAATGTTCTGTGGAGTCACAACTCGTTGTGCCTGACTTGGACGAGGAGCATCTCCCACTGAAGTCACACCATTTGCGAACTTCCTACTCCATCCGTAGACTTGCTGCTGTGACAAACATGCATCACCGTACTGAAACTTCATTCGTCGATGAATTTCAATAGGTCTCACACCTTCACTACGCAAAAGCCGAATAACAGAACGCTCTTCTTCCCTGTTGCAAGTCGCAAGTGAAGCGGTCATCTTTATACAGACACTGCGACGGTATGTGTGCATCTGCATTATGCTGCCACCTACAGGCCATTCTGCACATTAACCAACTTACAGGATAACGGCGCGAAATTTCGTTTTGTTATTACGAATTTAAAGTTTTCATTTGACTCACCCTCGTATATTGAATAGGGGAACGATTTTTCATAAATCTATGCAGATTCTGGCCTATGCTGTGGACCTCGACATAGTAACAAAAACTCTGACGGCAACAGAAGAGACGTTCACCGCACTTTAACAAGTCGGCAGGAGTATAGGACTTAATACCGACGAGCAGAAAATGAAATACCTAGCTGCTGGGAAAGCGCATAGGAAGAACATGCCAGCTGAAAGGAGGATGGGTAGTTACATCTTTGAAGTACCGGGGTTCGATTGTAACCAGGCCAACTCCTGTGAAACAAAGCAGAGACTAATCACAGCCAATAAAGTTTATTTCGCCTTAACAAAGCTTCTAGTTTCAAGTCTCCTGACTACAACCACAAAACTAACCATCTATGGAACATCCATCAGGCCAGTGCTTACATACTCCTCTGAACCTGGCCTCTGACAGCGAATGACGCTGAATTGCTGGATGCATTCGAGAGAAGGGTACTCAGGAGAATCATTGGCCCAATCTGCGAAACGCAAAGATGGAGGAGTAGAGATAAACCATGATTTGTACACATCTTCAAAGATCAGCTTGTTAGAAGAATAGTGACGTCATCTAGGCTGAGGTGGGCTGGACACATGGCACAGATGAGTCATGCGGAAATAGCAAAAAAGATCTTACAAGGAAAACCAGGTGGACACAGAGGACGTGGTCTACCGAAAACGAGATGAGAGGACGGAGTCATAGAAGATCTTCGGAAGATGGGCTACATGAACTGCAAAATGCTAGTAAGGGATAAATGGAAGGAGATAGTTGAAGAGGCCACGATTCATCATGAGTTGCAGAGCCACAAAAGAAGAAGAAGAAGAATGGGAGGACATCACCGGCAAAATGTGCTGAATTCCCTGAGAAGTGGATGAGTCGTCATGATTCCATCGCATGGCCTCCGCGCTGTCTCAGGTTACGCCATCATACTTCTTTTTGTGTGGTTAGTCAAGGACCGCGTGTATATACATCATGAGTCATTGATAGGTCTACTGCTACCCTTAGAGCACGAGTGAATTGTCGACGCTGCAATGCTGACCCGTACAGGAGCAGAAGACTTGATGTTTTACGAGCGATGAAAATTCTGCGACAAGAGAAAAAAACTGGGGGAGCCATTAAGCGTTTTTCAACACACCTCTATCCTCTGTCAGTTTCCAAATTATGATTTTTTAAAATGATAGCGGGAACTTGGTAACACAATGTAGATTTGTTGGCTGCAAGGCATGATGTAATGCCGCGAGGCGTAGCCGCGTGGTCTAAAACGCCTAGTCACGGTTCGCGCGACTCCCCCTGTCGGAAAAAAGAGCTTCTGTACAGTATTATGAAATGTGTGATAAAATAGCGCCATGTGTAAGTACTGCTTAGTTTTTACCCTTTGAAGGGCATTATAATAGGGTAGGTGCATAAAATCCCTTCAGATGAAATTAGTTTATTTCAAGCGTTTGTTCGTTTTCTCTAAATAATTTAAAATAACTGAATAAGTTGTTAATTATCATGCTGTGTTGAGCTCAGAGCACGTATACGAAGACATGCGTGGATAAACGGGCAAACCCTCAAATGTAATAGTTTACAAATAAGTGTTTCCATCTGTTGTTGTGTACGGAAACTATCAAAATTGACATTGGTCTCACCCCTAAATATCACATTAGGATACTTCGGATTGAGACCAATGTAAATTTTGGTAGTTCACGTACCCAGCGACAAAGAAAAGTGCGAGGTCATCCACACGGGTACTAAAAGAAATCCGATAAATTTTGGGTATACGATAAATCGCACAAATCTAAGGGCTGTCAATTCGACTAAATACCAAGGAATTACAATTACGAGCAACTTAAATTAGAAAGATCACATAGATAATACTGTGGGGAAGGCGAAACAGAGACTGCGCTTTGTTGGCAGAACACTTACAAGATGCGACAAACCCACTAAAGAGAGAGCCTACATTACACTTGTCCGTCCTCTGCTGGAATAATGCTGAACGGTATGGGATCCTTACCAGGTAGGATTGACGGAGGACATCGAAATAATGCCAAGAAGGGAAGCTCGTTTCGTCTTATTGCGCAAGAGGGGTGAGAGTGTCTCTGATATGATACGCGAGTTGGGGTGGCAGTTACTGAAACAAAGGCAACTTTCTCTTCCGAATGCGAAAATATTTTGTTGACACCCACGTACGTAGGGAGCGATGATCATCATAATAAAATAAGAGAATTCAGAGCTCTATCGGAAAGATTTAGGTGTCACTTTCTCTCACGCTCCATTCGAGAGTGGAATGGTAGAGAAGTAGTATGAAAATGGTTTGATGAACCCTCTGCCAGGCCCAAGTGTGAATTGCAGAGTAACCATGTACATGTAGATGGCAACACTTATCTCTAGCCGGCCTGAGTGGCCGAGCGGTTCTAGGCGCTACAGTCTGAAACCGGGCGACCACTACGGTCGCAGGTTCGAATCCTGCCTCGGGCATGGATGTGTGTGATGTTCTTAGGTTAGTTAGGTTTAAGTTGTTCAAAGTTCTAGGGGACTGATGACCTCAGAAGTTAAGTTTAAATGGTTCAAATGGCTCTGAGCACTATGGGACTCAACTGCTGTGGTCATAAGTCCCCTAGAACTTAGAACTACTTAAACCTAACTAACCTAGGGACAGCACACAACACCCAGCCATCACGAGGCAGAGAAAATCCCTGACCCCGCCGGGAATCGAACCCGGGAACCCGGGCGTGGGATGCGAGAACGCTACCGCACGACCACGAGATGCGGGCAGAAGTTAAGTCCCATAGTGCTCAGAGCCATTTGAACCATTTGAACTAATCTCCAAGTTTCCACATTTTAGGGTTAGCCCGTTTTTCCGCGCACGTTTTCATATAAATTTTTTTCGATCTTGTATGATAGATAGTGCTCACAGAGAACAATAAAATAAAAAAAAAATATTTATTTTAAACGCTAGCACACACACACACACACACACACACACACACACACTCTTAGCAAAATCTGCAACAGCTCAACTCTCAAAGTTTGCCTTCAGAGAAGAATAAAGATAAGGAACGATCAGTATTGGTTGAACTGGCCACTCGAAGACACAGTGAAAGCTCCAGCCTAAGAGATCAGTATGAAGAGCAGCCAATTCTCTAAGAGTGCCACACACAGTTTCCATGTTGGCTAAAATAGAGTTCCCTTGTAGGTACCGAGCGAGGTGGCGCAGTGGTTAGCACACTGGACTCGCATTCGGGAGGACGACGGTTCAATCCCGCGTCCGGCCATCCTGATTTAGGTTTTCCGTGATTTCCCTAAATCGCTCCAGGCAAATACCGGGGTGGTTCCTTTGAAAGGGCACGACCGACTTCCTTCCCCACCCTTCCCTAATCCGATGAGACCGATGACCTCACTCTTTGGTCTCTTCCCCCAAACATGCCAACCCCCAGCCCCTCCCCCATGCAGGTGTTATTTTCCCCTTTTGCGGAAATTCCACGAAACATGAAATGTGTAGCTACTTTGCGAAAGCCCGCCTACTGTGGCTGAAAGGAAAGGACAACGGAACCAGCGCCGGCCGAGGCTCGCGGTAACAAGAGCGCTCGCTCGCACTTCACTTCAGGCGTTCTCCGGCAAGAGTCACTGGTTGGACTGTGTTTGGCGGTTTAACGAGACCCGCCAAGGGGCCGCGGTCTGCGGCATGCGATACGCGGGCCAGCAGAACCGGCGCCTGCCTAATAAGACGTCTCGTTACGTGGGGGAAACCTGCGGTCGTGCGCGCTTGTTAGGTTCCCACGCCGTGCCGCCCCTTTCTGCAGAGCAGCACTCACCTGCGTCAACGCACAGGCAGCCTCTCAGGGGGCGGAATGGTGCGCCGGTATGCGATTCAGGAGACGTGAAAGCACAGGCGAGACCTGTGTCTGTGCTCAGCGCCAGATCATGGTCTTCATACGTTGGTATTGGCAGGTCTATAGCGTTAGCGGGACTGGAGGAAAGATTTATCAGAAGATTTTCTCAGAGATCGCTAGCAGCGGTAAGTTTTGTTGATTTCCTTATATCTTCTATATACACTGAAGAGCCAAAGAAACTGGCACACAGCCTAATATCGTGTACGACCACCGCGATCACGCAGAAGAGCAGCAACACGACGTGGCATGGACTCGACTAATGTCTGAAGTAGTGCTGGACAGAACTGACACCGTGAATCCTGCAAGGCTCTCCATAAGTCCGTAAGAGTACGAGCGGGTGGAGATCTCTTCTAAACAGCACGATGCAAGGCATCCCAGATATGCTCAATAAGGTTCACGTCTGAGGAGTTTGGTGGTCAGCGGAAGTGTTTAAACCCCGAAGTGTGTTCCTGGAGACATTCTATAGAGACAAATTTCTACGTATCGTTTCTATAAAGCGATCTCCTTTATTCCACAAATATCTTTCGCTTAAGTTTCAGTATTAACAGTGGGTTTTATGTAATCTTCTATAAATCAGTAAAAACGCGTTTTTGTACCTGTACAAAAATAAAATTTCAGTTTTTAAAGACATAATTATCTGAAAAACAGACAAAATTTTGTACTTTTACCTCATCACCACAGTGTGTGGATTCCCTGGATAAGATATATACATAAAATTTTGTGTTTTTCAGGTATGTAAATACTGCCTTTAAAAACTAAAATTGATTTGAAAGTAGTAAAAAGCATTTCTCCTGTTTTATGGAAGATAACAAAAAAAAAAAAAAAACCGCTGATGATGCTAAAACTTCAGCGAAACATGTTTGGTGAATATAAAAGGAAAAATAAAAACTGTTTTGCTCAAGGCGGACCCTCTCCAAAAGGCAAATCTGTTCGTAAGCAAACATTATATAAATATTTCGAACCTTAAATGAACTGTTATTTTCGTTTAATCACTTTATTGTCATTTTATCCATTTTCTGTCGTTCTTTTGTTGCTTCAAAATTCGTGGAGGTGTACTTCCTATTTGCAACCAAATAAAGGTTTTTTTTTTTTTTTGCATACGCGTTTCGCTTCTTTCATTAGTGAAGCATCTTCAGTTGCTTGTAATACATGTTTGTTTTACGCACAGTGTATAATAAACGCGTTATATACTAGTTACAAATATGTTGCACTACCACGTTTACTCTTGTTATGCTCATATTTTCAGCTTAGAAACAACTTTTGCAGCATACGTTTCGTGAGGTGAAATCATCATGTGGTGTTACGATTTCTGATGTTATCAATCCATGTGTGCCGTGCTAGCAACGGACTTTTTGGCCGCTACACATGAAATTCACTAGAACTTTATGAAAATACACGCTTTTTTTTCATATCCTACATGAGTGTGTTTCGGAAACCGACGAGAATCCGCACGCAATTGTGCAATCATGTCATCAACACAGATTTTCTGTGAACGTTTGGGCAGGCATTGTTGGTGATGTCTTGACTGGGCCCCATGTTCTTCCACCTACGCTCAATGGAGCACGTTATCATGATTTCATACGGGATACTCTACCTGTGCTGCTAGAACATGTGCTTTTACAAGTACGACACAACATGTGGTTCATGCACGATGGAGCTCCTGCACATTTCAGTCGAAGTGTTCGTACGCTTCTCAACAACGGATTCGGTGACCGATGGATTGGTACAGGCGGACCAATTCCATGGCCTCCACGCTCTCCTGACCTCAACCCTCTTGACTTTCATTTATGGGGGCATTTTAAAGCTCTTGTCTACGCAACCCCGGTACCAAATGTAGGGACTCTTCGTGCTCGTATTGTGGACGGCTGTGATACAACACGCCATTCTCCAGGGCTGCATCAGCGCATCAGGGATTCCATGCGACGGAGGGTGGATGCATGTATTCTCGCTAATGGAGAACATTTTGAACATTTCCTGTAACAAAGTGTTTGAAGTCACGCTGGTACGTTCTGCTGCTGTGTGTTTCCATTCCATGATTAATGTGATTTGAAGAGAAGTAATAAAATGAGCTCTAACATGGAAAGTAAGCGTTTCCTGAGACATGCCCACATAACATTTTCTATCTTCGTGTGTGGGGAATGTTTCCTGAAAGTTTGGCCGTACCTTTTTGTAACACCCTGTATTACGCAACAACATTGCGCAGTACTCGGCCTTGCACTTTCGCGCAATGAGAGCCGCTTTTTTTAACGCACAGTTTAGCCGGAGTCTGTAGCACGCAGGGGGCGGGCCAATGGCGTAACAAAGCGGCGGTAGTGTTGTTTGGGGCGGGAGACGAGCGGCTGCACCTGTGTTCCCGGCCACAGCATTGCACGGCACGCAACACCCACTGCCTGCGTATGCCCTGTGGGCGGCGTCCACCGCCTCGCCAACCGTGACGACCTGCATCTGCTTTGCGTGCCTGCGTGCGTGCTCGCGTGCACGCTTAGCAAGGTCGGCGGCTATCTGTGTCAGACTGCGTTACGCAACGCCAGCTGCGCGTCTAATATCGCAGCATCGGCGGCACTTTTCGCAAACGCAGGCACGCGGCAAACACAATGACCCGTGTTTTCCACTAGTGTGTGCGCAATCGCGGCAATTCACTGCCCTGCGCGTTATGTTGTAAGTGCTCCTCTGTGGCTCAATGAGTCTTGTTGTCTAGCGGGGACACAGTCGAGACAGACAGCACTGCTGATAAATACTCGTACACGCCCTTAATGACACACCACTTAAATACATGGCAAAAATATCTTTTGAAGAGTGACCACATAACATCTGTCCGTTGGACGCATTCGCCTTATCCTGTGGCTAATACGTCGCATGCAACCTAAGTACTTCGACCCCAACCTGCTAAGTTCAAAAATGGTTCTGAGCACTATGGGACTTAACATCTGAGGTCATCAGCCCCCTAGAAGTTAGAACTACTTAAACCTAACCAACCTAAGGACGTCACATACATCCATACCCGAGGCAGGATTCGAACCTGAGACCGTAGCGGTCGCGCGGTTCCAGACTGTAGCGCCTAGAACCTCTCGGTCACTCCGACCGACACCTGCCAAGTCACAAGTAAATACAGTGCTACGCTCGATACCGGCAACTGAAGAGTTACGTGACTACCATCACTGCAGAAATTGGTACAGAGGAAGATTAGATATCTCAGGTCTTTTAAGTAGAAGGTCTATCTGAGTGTTGTGTGCCGGCCGAAGTGGCCGTGCGGTTAAAGGCGCTGCAGTCTGGAACCGCAAGACCGCTACGGTCGCAGGTTCGAATCCTGCCTCGGGCATGGATGTTTGTGATGTCCTTCGGTTAGTTAGGTTTAACTAGTTAAGTTCTAGGGGACTAATGACCTCAGAAGTTGAGTCCCATAGTGCTCAGAGCCATTTGAACCATTTGAATGTTGTGTGTGCAGATACTATAATATTCTTTAGATATTTTTTATATGCTTTTAATACTTTATCTTATCTGTCCCATATAAATGATGTAATTTATACTGTGTGTCGTTCACTTGGAACTACGAATACTATAACAATAAAATATTTCATGTGTCCGCTATGTGTATGGTTTTGGGAACATTAAATTCTTGTGTTTTAATAATACAAAAATGACACAAAACAACTTTTCAAATTACCTAGATGTTTTTGTTGCTCTTCGTTCATAACGTTAACCCATGTACGCACTTATATTTTTAAATATATCGCTCCTCCTATAGTAACATAAAACACGCTGCTTTGTATGAAGTTTATTAAAATGTTTAAATGCGTGTGAATTACTAAGGGACCAAACTGCTGAGGTCATTGGTCCCTAGACTTACACACTACTTAAACTAACTTACCCTAAGAACAACACATACACCCATGCCCGAGGGAGAACTAGAACCTCCGGCGGGAGGGGTCGCGCAATCCGTGACATGGCGTCCCCCAGACGGCGCGCCCACTCCGCTCGCAACGTTAATTATTCCACATTGTAATCGAGGATATTTGATAATGGTGAACCAATTAACAAAAAGCGTCTTACTTCCACTGAAGAAATACAACTACCTTCTCTCGGATCGTCGTCTTCGCAAACAGGGAGACAAAAGAACGTGTACGGACTGCCGTGACCGTGAGTCTCTTCCCCACTTTATAGTAGGCGATAAAATCTACATAATTTTTGGATATCGGTATGATCTGTTGCTACATTGGAGGCAGAGAGAAAAAGAGAGAATACAACAGTAAGGGCGGTGGTATTATAGCATCTGCACGTACAACATTCAGATAGACCTTCTACTTAAAAGGCCTGAGATATCTAATCTTCCTCTGTACCAATTTCTGCAGTGATGGTAGTCACGTAACTCTTCCGTTGCCTGGAGAACTGCGATCAGATGAAGCTCTCCAGCAAGTCGATCAAAACCAAACTACAAGAAACACAGGTTACTCTTTTGCGGCTGCGGAGGGATACAAATCACGCATCATCAGCACCAAACGCGGTAGAAACAAGAGAAAGAACAATAACTGTGCTTGCGTAATTGTTGAAGCGACGCACTTGCCTTTGCCGTATGATATGATGGGGAAGCACAACTCCGACGGACGTAAGCTGGACGGATTGGTTTTGGATTATGCACGCTTTCAATATGGAAGAAGAAATAGATGTAAAAACTCGTGGGCATACGAAGTTACCCACATTATCTGCTCCATATACCTTGCGCAATCGCCTCTGCAATCTCATCGACGTTTATGAATCTGATACAGTAGTAACATACCTATTGTTTCCAGTAATATCCTTTCCGAGCAATGTGTCAAAACGGAGTTAATTAGTACCAATAAGTCACAAGCGTTGATATGCTAGGACTCTGTGTTGTATGGAGAGCACTCTTATCTCCATTGTGTGTGTCACAAGACTGTGGTGCCCGATGACCTCATACTGGAAGTGCAGTAATCAACATGTCTGCAGGGTCAATAGTAATGTATCAGTTGCCAATTAGAATGATGCATTATCATGACCTGTTATCAACTACAACGTGCTCTACATGTTCTCATATAACTTTTTTTTATCATCAGAAGTATTAGTAATTTGGAAAGGTTCTCGCTGCATGTTTCTTTTTTACATAAAGCGCCAGTAAAATAGCGTAAATTATGTGTATAAGGTATCCGCAACGTACTGGAACGACAAGCTACTGACTGTTCAGTGAAAGGCTCCTGGCAGCAATTAAAATGCAGTCGGCACTCTGACAATGCAAAACTGTATAACGACAGCTGAACATGGGCGAAAGGCTGAAAGGTATCTTGGTGTAAGTTAAAAAAAAATAAAAAAAAGTGGCATATTGCTGTATTTCTTCGTGCAGCTCGATTCGCATCCAAGACGCTGAATGAATATTATCGTAGATAAAATGAAGATCACGAATAAACTTTTCTCCTAATGGTGTCATCGTCGGCTACTTCACAACCACTGCTGGATGAAGTCGCCTTCTGCACGTTACCACACACTATGGTATCCAGCTACAAGCATCCAGACTGCTCCAGCATGTTGTCTACTGTCACCTTCACCATCAATTTTGACAACTTCTCGTTCTTCCTTATCGTCCCTTTCGGCGCAGTCTGTTCTGTGATCCAGGATTTAGTTACATTGCCTGTCCTCCTAATTCCAAGAATAATCTCTCCAATGCCTGCAAAAGTGTCCTTCAGTTTCTGAATTGTTTTCACACTAAAATTCCGTTTCATTGCCGTAAGTCAAAACTGGTAATAAATAATGGTAATAAACACTGATCTTGAAGTTCACGTCAGAAGCTAGGTTTCAAATAGATCTCTTAGGTACTTTATAAATCCGCTGGTAGTTCTTACTCTTCCGCTCATTTCTTTTGCTCTCCATAAAGCCGCGGTCTTCGACTTTTCCTAAATCTAAACGTTAACCGGTTATGTGAGTCCAATGTTAGTGTACTATATTCTATTGTCCATGTTTTATGTTGTTGTAATTTACGTTCATACCTACTTTAAGACTTTCTCAATGAAGTTCTGTGCACAAAGTCTGGGTATATGGGGAATTCTAATACATATTTTAAACTTATGAATATTAATAAACAAGTAAACAATAATAAAACATATTCTAATAATTTCTTTTCCAGATTGAATAATGGCTCCGTATAAAGAAGAACGCCTGGAGTTGGTAATCTCAAGTGGATGAGAAGGATGATCGTATCGCTAAATTGTGAGAGGATTAAACCTTCGACACCCTCATCGTCAACCTATTTGTTTTACTGCAGTCGGAAAATTAATCATCAAGTTTAAAGAAATAGGCAGTATGTTGGACAAACCCCGTTCCGACAAAGACTTCAGACGAAACTAAAGAAATCGCTTCTTCGGCCATCCATGGAGTCGATTATTCCAAGATCAACCAGCCACAAAATCCTGGCAGAGGAGAGGTTTCATCCGTACAAGTTACAGATATTGCCTCATTTAAATGAAGATGACCCTGATAGACGCATGCAGGTGTGTGAGTGGTTCACAGATAAACTGGATGAAAATATCGATTTCACTAAAGACTCTGTGTTATTCAGTGATGAGCCTATGTTTTATGCCAATGATGAAGTGAACAGACAAAAATCTTCGATACTGATCTCAAGGCAATCCACACTGGATGGTTGAAATGGCTCTGAGCACTAAGGGACTTAACATCTGAGGTCATCAGTCCCCTAGAACTTAGAAATACTGAAACCTAACTAACCTAAGGACATCACACACATCCATGAACGAGGCAGGATTCGAACCTGCAACCGTAGCAGTCGCGCGGTTCCGGACTGAAGCTCCTACAACAGCTCGGCTACAACGCAGGCTGCCACATTGGATGGATCCATCCAAACAGCAAGGCTGCCAAAAGGTGATGGTGTGGTGTGGTTTGTGGAAAGCTTGTGTGTGAGGATCTCTCTTCTTTGATGAACATGTAACGGGTGAGATTTGTCTGAACATGCTGAGACACAAAATGATGCCTCAAACTGTACGTTGGTGAGGGACTTCCTGACCGGTTTCAGCAGGATGAGACGCCTGCCCATTTTGCTTCAGCTATTAGAAAATGTTTGAATGACAATTTTCCTTCACTGGATTCGGAGGTCATGTGGAGTGGTTCCCTCGTTCGCCAGACCTTCCTCCCCTTTATTTCTTTTTCCCGGGATTGCTGAGAGAGAAAATTTACTTCATGAAGGTCATAAATTTCAACCACCTGACAGAACGCATTACCAATCAGTGTGCTAAAATCGAGGCATTTCAGGCCTATTCCATCGAGTTCACCTTAATCTAGCACAGCGCACCGAATTATCCATTGAAAGCACGGAGAGAATGTTGAAAATATTATTTATTAACACCAAAATGACTAAAATGGGATTTATTATTATTTATTAGAATTCCCCTCGTACCGTATCTTTATGGACACCTTGTATTTTACTAGAAGCAACCTGTACAATATCTTCCACACAGAGATACTACACTACTGGCCATTAATGTTGCTACACCAAGAAGATATACAGATGATAAACGGGTATTCATTGGACAAATATATTATACTACAACTGACATGTGATTACATTTTCACGCAATTTGGGTGCATAGATCCTGAGAAATCAGTACCGAGAACAATCACCTCTGGCCATAATAACGGCCTTGATAAACCTGGGCATTGAGTCAAACAGAGCTTGGATGGCGTGTACAGGTACAGCTGCCCATGCAGCTTCAACACGATACCACAGTTAATCAAGAGTTGTGACTGGCGTATTGTGACCAGCCAGTTGCGCAGCCACCATTGAGACCAGACGTTTTCAATTGGTGAGTGATCTGGAGAATGTGCTGGCCAGGACACCAGTCGAACATTTTCTGTATCCAGAAAGGCCCGTACACGACCTGCAACATGCGGTCGTGCATTATGCTGCTGAAATGTAGGGTTTCGCAGGGATCGAATGAAGGGTAGAGCCACGGGTCGTAACAAATCTGAAAAGTAACGTCCACTGTTCAAAGTGCCGTCAGTGCGAACAAGAGGTAACCGAGACGTCTAACCAATGGCAGCCCATAACATTACGCCGGGTGATACACCAGTATGGCGATGACGTATACACGCTTCCAATGAGCGTTCACCGCGATGTCGCCAAACAAGGTTCAAATGGCTCTGAGCACTATGGGACTTAACAGCTATGGTCATCAGTCCCCTAGAACGTAGAACTACTTAAACCTAACTAACCTAAGGACATCACACAACACCCAGCCATCACGAGGCAGAGAAAATCCCTGACCCCGCCGGGAATCGAACCCGGGAACCCGGGCGTGGGAAGCGAGAACGCTACCGCACGACCACGAGATGCGGGCACCAAACAAGGATGCGACCATCATGGTGCTGTAAACAGAACCTGGATTCATCCGAAAAAATAACGTGTTGCCATTCGTGCACCCAGGTTCGTTGTTGAGTACACCATCGGAGGCGCTCCTGTCTGTGATGCAGAGTCAAGGGTAACCGCAGCCATGGTCTCCGAGCTGATAGTCCATGCTGCTGCAGACGTCGTCGAACTGTTCGTGCAGATGGTTGTTGTCTTGCAAACGTCCCCATCTGTTGACTCCGGGATCGAGACTGTGCTGCACGATCCGTTACAGCCATGCGGATAAGATGTCTGTCATCTAGACTGCTAGTGATACGAGGCCGTTGGGATCCAGCACGGCGTTCTGTATTACACTCCTGAACCCAGCGATTCCATATTCTGCTAACAGTCATTGGATCTCGACCAACGCGAGCAGCAATGTCGCGTTACGATAAACCGCAATCGCGATAGGCTACAATCCGACCTTTACCAAAGTCGGAAACGTGATGGTACGCATTTCTCCTCCTTACACGAGGCATCACAACAACGTTTCAGCAGGCAACGCTGGTCAACTGCTGTTTGTGTATGGGAAATCGGTTGGAAACTTTCCTCAAGTCAGCACGTTGTAGGTGTCACCACCGGCGCCAACCTTGTGTGAATGCTCTGAAAAGCTAATCATTTGCATATCACAGCATCTTCTTCCTGTCGGTTAAATTTCGCGTCTGTAGCACGTCATCTTCGTGGTGTAGCAATTTTAATAGCCAGTAGTGTACTTTAGGTTTGTTTTATCAGCATGTACTCTTGAATATACTGATACATTTTTAATCATTGCCGAATCCCTCTTAGATTTTTAGTACAGAGGTTGTCGGAATTCAGTCATAAATATTCAAGAAGAGTGTATCCCAGACAAATTAGTAATCTGTACTCACTGGCCCCTTTTTATTCATTTTGAAGGCCAGTTTTTTCCTTATTTCACTAAAATTTAATGTCTTTTATCTTAAATTGATGATTATTTTAAACACGATAGGGTTTTGGGGATATCAAGTCAATAAAGCGACATTGGAAAGAGGTAGTGTAGTGTTCGTTGAAGGCAGTACCATGATCTCACCTATGTGCAGGGGAACATTCATTTTGAACTTTTTTCCACCCCCACTCAGGCAAGCGAAGAATAATTACACAACTAAACCCTGCACAGCTTCATGATTATGAACACATAATTCTAAAATAATTTAGTTAATTCTCTTAATAAGCAGGGAATCAGGTGCCACTCCTGGTGAGTGAAACTGATTTGGTAGAACTGAATTACTAGATTAATTTCCCTTTTTTTGTACTGTTATATTTTCACAGAAACGAAAACAGAACAAAGTATTTCTCTAGTGTGCTACAGACTGCGTCATAATACCGGGAAAGAGTGCTGACGAAATGCTTCCGTGACGCTGCCAGTGGCCGCTATCGGCCAGGTGGGAAGTCGGCGATAAATCAGGCAACAAGAGGATTACCGGCAGCTCGCAACGCTAAAGCACATCGGGTCGGCCTGGCGACTTAATTCTCTCTGACCCGCAGTTATTCAAGCGAATGAACTAAGCGCGGCCGTTAACCAAATGCGTGGGCTAAGCGAGTACGCTACCAGCTCAGACAATAAATCTCGTTACTGCGAAAGCTGCAGAGTGCTGCGCTCGGCTGCCTGGGTGCGTGCGTGCGTGCTGTCACACAATCCACCACCACAGGGGGGCGCGTGGTTACTCCAAAGTGAGGCGAGCCACGAGCAAAATCCTACAGAAAACTCTACGCGCTGCTCTATCCACTTGGACACGTGTTAAAAATCAATCTCGGCAGTAGTCTTCCACGTAGCAAGTCCATTCGGTTTCTAATAGATTCTTACGGGTACATAACTCATACCAGGTGTACCGGTATGAATGAGAGTTAAGATACAAATGTCTCGATAGGGAATATTTGTTGTGAAGGAGCCGTATTTTTTTTTTTTTTGTTTGGTTGGTATGACATTTGTCAAAGACATTTAGTATACATCAAGTCATCGAACAAACAACATCATATGTTTTCATCGTGTTAACAATGTCAAATTTTGTAGCAGAAAGTGATGATTTGCGGAAAGCATTAATTTTTTTGTTTTCATTTGAAAAAAAGTGTCGCAGAGTCACGTCGAATGCTTGTCGAGGCATATGGTGATCATGCTCTATCAGAAGCAACATGCAAAAGATGGTTTCAACGGTTCAGAAATAATGATTTTGATGTAAGAAATGAAGAACGTGGAAGACCACCAAAAAAGTTCGAAGACGCCAAATTGCAAGCAATATTGCATGAAGATGATACTTTGAGTCAGAAGCAAATGGCAGCAATGCTAAATGTTGCACAACAAACAATTTCTGACCGTTTGAAAGCTATGGGAAAGATCCAAAAGTGTGGAAAATAGGTGCCACATGAATTGAATGAAAGAGAGATGGAAAACCGAAAAACCATTTGTCAAATTTTGCTTCAAAGACATGAAAGAAAATCAATTTTGCATCGAATTGTTACTGGCGATGGAAAATGGATTTATTTTAAGAATCCTAAACGGGAAAAATTATGGGTTAATCCGGGACAACCATCAACATCGACTGCAAAACCAGATCGATTCGGCAAGAAGACAATGCTCTGTGTTTGGTGGGATCAGAAAGGTGTGGTGAATCATGAGCTTCTAAAACCCGGTGAAACTGTGAATACTAATCGCTAGAGACAACAGATGATCAATTTGTACTATGCATTGATCGAAAAAAGACCAGAATGGGCCAGAAGACATGGCGGCGGTGGTGGTGGTGGTGGTGGTGGTGGTGGTGGTGGTTAGTGTTTAACGTCCCGTCGACAACGAGGTCATTAGAGACGGAGCGCAAGCTCGGGTTAAGGAAGGATTGGGAAGGAAATCGGCCGTGACCTTTCAAAGGAACCATCCCGGCATTTGCCTGAAACGATTTAGGAAAATCACGGAAAACCTAAATCAGGATGGCCGGAGACGGGATTGAACTGTCGTCCTCCCGAATGCGAGTCCAGTGTGCTAACCACTGCGCCACCTCGCTCGGTCCAGAAGACATGGCAAAGTAATTTTTTTACACGAAGATGTACCTGCACACAAGGCAAAACTGGTTCAGGATACAATCAAAACACTTGGCTGGGAGCTGCTACCCCACCCGCCGTATTCACCAGACTTGGCCCCTTCCGACTACCATTTGTTTTCATCAATGGGACACGCATTGGCTGAGGAACACTTCGATTCCTACGAAGAAGTCGAAAACTGGGTGTCTGATTGGTTTGCTTCAAAAGACGAACATTTCTATTGGCGTGGTGTCCACAAATTGCCAGAAAGGTGGTCCAAATGTACAGAAAGCAATGGTCAGTACTTTGAATAAAATGTTTTTACTTTTCAATTCAAAATTAGTGTTTCATTTTCACAAAAAACGCTGATTTCATACCGGTACGCCTGGTACATCTATTCACATTCACACACTCATTGGCAGGGAGGTAAGCAGGGACGAATGTTTCATCGGAAGATACAGAAATTCGCCACTCGTGAGTGACAAGTTTGTAGACGACTGTGCCACATTCGAATTAGGAATTCTTTCCATCACCGTTTAATGTTATTTCCATCGACGCTATTTACTGTATTCTGTAAATCATTCTGACTACTAAAACGGTACTAACGCCATAAGTTACTGAAGAGTTCAGTTGCTTACTTTCATCTCAACACTTTCAAAATGATTAGTTTAAGCTTTTGCTATTTGTACCAAAACTGTACGGCTGTACAGTGATCACCTGAAGCTGATAAGCTAGTTATACACTCGTATACGCAACAGTAAGGGGACAGAAATTTCGTCAACCATAACGAAAACAGCGTAGCGAAAGTGGCATGACGTATAAATGTGTTTCGTATTGCCTGAGTAAAGGCCAGTAGAACTATCAATACCAGAATAAAATAAGTCCACTACCATAATAAACAGTTTAAAATTAATTTTATGTCTCAAAACTAGAGAAATACCTAAAAAGAGACGCAAAACTACTGTCTGGTCAGAAAGGACAAAAAAGTACAGTTCATTGAGGAAGACTTAATGCCGTAGCAGATGTGTTCTGAAAACCACTTAACAATCTTTGCCTATATCTGTGTTGCTTACAGGTACTCGGTTGTTACAGTTTTACTGCAGCCAGACGGTTCTTGTTGCACAAATGCATCAAACTGAAGGTATTCTACAGTTTAGACAGAAGTTGCCGAGATGGGGAGGATACGCGTTAAGGTTAATGTGGACCCCGACAGTGAGAACTACAGTCGTTTCAAAGAAGTGGTTTAGCAGTTAGCCATGTTCTAGAGTGTCGAACACACAATATGCAAGACAGTCTCCACCTGCAAACGTGGCATGTTTCAAATTGTGTACGTGTTGAAGACTGGTAGAGTCTACGAAAAGTTAAATCAGTATGTACAATGTCTTCGAAAGTTATATCCTTCTATTACGATTTCCTCTTGCCCTTAGTGTTCACGATTATTGTGTACATTACTATTGAATTTTTATTCCATGCAGGCAAAAGAAGACAAAATGTTTTCAGCTATAGTACAATAATAATAAACAACGTGTCGCAAAAATTTATGATGCAATGCGCGCGCTCGCATTGCTTACAGATGGCTTATCTTAAAAAATTTTAATTAAGTGCAGTTTTCTGGATTTTTAATCGATAGATATTATAAAAACGGATGTACTTAGATATATATATGTATGTTGCATATCTCCTCCTAAACCATTGGACAGATTTCAGGCAAACTTGTTACACATATCACTTTCTGTCTGGAAGTTATCGCTATGTGGTAACAACCACCTGCCTATCAAAGGGATGGGGATGAAAAGCAACGTAGCCCACGATGTACGAATACCCATACTTTAGTCATCGAGTATTTGAGAATGAAAGCACCTTAGATACTTGCAACTAACTTTGCACATAATTTCAAACCTTCACATAACTTTATCTAGATGACAAGCCCAACAAAATGATGAAACGAAAAAAGTTTGTCACTTATTACATTTTCTCTGTCCATCCAGCAAAACTGCAGCATGAAGCATAAATTTTTAATGTTTACTGCTTCCTACTAACTGTATTCGCAACAGACATTTTAGACAGTATTTACGTACTAGCAAAATCGTATCACTGTATAATTCAGGAGATACGAAGTTATAAGCACTGAGCTGCTTGAAAATGAAACTGCAGAGCGAAATTCACTAGAGATACAACTGAAATGTGTGTACAAATACGTGTGAAATGTGTTAAGTATATGTAAAATACATCTGACATGTGCATACGCGGGTGATGGTTCAAATGGGTCTAAGCACTATAGGACTTAACTACTTAAATCTAACTAACCTAAGGACATCACACACATTCATGCCAGAGGCAGGATTCGAACCTGCGACTTTAACAGAAACGCGGTTCCGGACTGAAGCTCCTAGAACCGCTCGGTCACAGCGGCCGGCTTACGCGGGTGAAGCTATGAGTAAAAACGTCGTCGTAAACCCGTGAAGATATTTCACCCAAAGTGGTACATGATGAATCCTTCCTTGGCGTCAGATTTGTGGGGATCTAGGAAGCCTGCCGTCTTGGATCGCGAGAGAACATTCAAACAAATCGTGTTAATGAGTTCTATTACGAAATTAACAACGACAATACTTAACTCTGACAATAACACAGAAGTGTCGCAAGCAAAGGACGACATGCAAATAAGAAATACACAATTCCTAATACAAGTGAAGTAATACAGTTAACTCTTCTATTCAGGTCGCTATTCGTGAAGCTTCTGTAGGACTGTATATCTACTCGTACATACATACATACACACACACACACACACACACACACACACACACACACACACACAAAGAGACAAATATTATACATATAATTTCCTATACGCTCATATTTTGGTTTTCAAGTAACATGTTTTATAAATCGAACATCTGGCCGTTACAGAGTGGTTAGACTAGAAGGACAGACTGTTATAGCCCAGCGCCTGGGAAAGACCGTAGATGGTCAGCTGGTCGCCTGCTACTGCTGTGTGCATTTATGGCAAATGGTTGAAGGACAGTGAACCCACGAGCAGGCGACAAGGTGTTGGATGCCCACGCCTTGTCAAAGATCGGAGTCTTCCTTTCTCTATAAAGCAGGATAGGGACTGACGTGAGGCAAATCTAATGACGGAGTTCAGAGCTGTTGCAGGCTCAAACGTTTCGGAGCACACTGTTCAGCTCACATTGTTAAACATTGGGCTCCGCAGTAGAAAGTCCCTATGATTTCCGATGCTGTCCCAATAACATCGTCAATTATGATTACATTAGGGACGAGATTTAAGCGTGGATCACTGGAAACTTATCATCTGGTAGGAGGAATCACGTTTCTCGTTATACCAGGTGGATGGTCGTGTCCGGATGCGCTGTTATCTCAGCGAACGGTTGTTCGAAACAACTGTGAGCACTCACAGGGCGATCGGGGCAATAATGTGCAATGAGGGCATTCACTTGGGCTTCCATGGAACTGTGACAGTAACCGAAGACACTATGTCAGCTACGCATTGCGTGAACATTATCGCGGAACATCTGCGTCCGTTCGTGTTTCATGTCTTCCCCAACGGTGATAGCATAAACCAGCAGGATAACTACACTACTGGCCATTAAAATTGCTGCACCATGAAGATGACGTGCTACAGACGCGAAATTTAACCGACAGGAAGAAGATGCCGTGATATGCAAATGATTAGGTTTTCAAAGCATTCATACAAGGCTGGCACCGGTGGCGACACCTACAACGTGCTGACATGAGGAAAGTTTCCAAGTTGGTGCTAGTTGGTTGTGGGAAGAGACCAAACAGCAAGGTCATCGGATTAGGGAAGGATGGGGAAGGAAGTCGGCCGTGCCCTTTCAAAGGAACCATCCCAGCATTTGCTTGGAGCGATTTAGGGAAGCCACGGAAAACGTAAATCAGGATGGCCGGACGCGGGATTGAACCGTCGTCCTCCCGAATGCGAGTCCAGTGTGCTACCACTGCGCCACCTCGCTCGGTGGGAAAGTTTCCAACCGATTTCTCATACACAAGCAGCAGTTGACCAGCGTTGCCTGGTGAAACGTTGTTGTGATGCCTAGTGGAAGGAGGAGAAATGCGTACTATCAAGTTTACGACTTTGATAAAGGTCGGATTGTAGCCTATCGCGATTGCGGTTTATCGTATCGCGACATTGCTGCTCGCGTTGGTCGAGATCTAATGACTGTTAGCAGAATATGGAATCGCTGGGTTCAGGAGTGTAATACAGAACGCCGTGCTGGATCCCAACGGCCTCGTATCACTAGCAGTCGAGATGACAGGCATCTTATCCGCATGGCTGTAACGGGTCGTCCAGCCACGTCTCGATCCCTTAGTCAACAGATGGGGACGTTTGCAAGACAACAACCATCTGCACGAACAATTCGACGACGTCTGCAGCAGCATGGATTATCAGCTCTGAGACAGTGGCTGCGGTTACCCTTGACGCTGCATCACAGACAGGAGCGCCTGCGATGGTGTACTCAACGACGAACCTGGGTGCACGAATGGCAAAACGTCATTTTTTCGGATGAATCCAGGTTCTGTTTACAGCATCATGATGGTCGCATCCGTGTTTGGTGACATCGCGGTGAACGCACATTGGAAGCTTGTCTTCGTCATCGCCATACTGGCGTATCATCCGGCGTGATGGTATGGGGTGCCATTGGTTACACGTCTCGGTCACCTCTTGTTCGCATTGACGGCACTTTGAACAGTGGACGCTTCATTTCAGATGTGTTACGACCTTCATTCTACCCCTGCGAAACCCTACATTTCAGCATGATAATGCACGACCGCTTGTTGCACGTCCTTACGGGAATTTCTGGATACAGAAAATGTTCGACTGCTGCCCTGGCCAGCACATTCTCCAGATCTCTCACCAACTGAAAACGTCTGGTCAATGGTGGCCGAGCAACTGGCTCGTCACAATACGCCAGTCACTACTCTTGATGAACTGTGGTATCGTGTTGAAGTTGCATGGGCAGCTGTACCTGTACACGCCATCCAAGCTTTGTTTGACCGAATGCCCAGGCGTATCAAGGCCGTTATTACGGCCAGATGTGGTTGTTCAGGGTACCGATTTCTCAGTATCTATGCACCGAAATTGCATGAAAATGTAATCACATGTCATTTCTAGTATAATATATTTGTCGAATGAATACCCGTTTATCATCTGCATTTCTTCTTGGTGTAGCAATTTTAATGGTCAGCTGTGTATCTGTCTCCCAATGCCAGAATCATGCTACACTGATATCATGGGTATGATGTTTAGCTCAAGCTGATATTTTGGCCTCCAAATTCGCCTGGTACGGAACCGATGGAAAACATCTGGGAGTTTCGCGGGCGCCAGCTCTGCACCCACAAAACACATGCAGGTAATTTAGGGGAAGTTTGTGACCTGTACATCTGGCACCACATATCTCCAGAAAACTACGAAGAGCTTTTCGCGTCCATGCCACACAGAACATCTCCCGTATCGCGTTTCAAAAGTGGACTAGCAAGCTATTAAGCGAGTGTTCATAAAGTTTTGGCTTAAGAGAGTATATACCTGTCTACGCTAGACCTTCCGTTAGACTAACCCAGGATGATGGACATTAAAAATTTGAAATAGGAGTCAGATACAGATATTCAGTGTCACCTAAACTGTTCGTAGCAGAACTACACGAAAATTTAAACTGAGAAAAGGAAGGTGGTGTACAAATTGTTTTTAAAAATTTATCATCGCCTTTTTGCTGATGATGTGTGTTGTAGTTTGCCTACAATTCAGATAAATTTCAGCAATTAGTGTAACAAGATAATATAAGAAGTCCCAACTAGACTGGAAAATCAGTTACAAAGAAAATAAAATATTGTGTAATCCACACACTGGATGCTTTTACACTAATTAATAATGAAGACAGAGAAACAGCTGATAAGTTTTTGTATTGAGGGGAATGACTGGGTGGACACCAAAAAGAATTTAAAAAATAAAACGAGAACATTAAAAACGGCCTGGAGTCCTCATGGTGAAGAAAATACTGTTGTCAAGATTTAGCTTGCGGTGTAACTGGGAAGGAAAGTTTAAAATTCGCGTTTATTACCAGTTTTCACTTAGGGCAGTGAGGCACAAAATTATTACGTGAAAGGCACTCAAAAACTGAGATTTTGTCAGTGAGCGTTGGTGAGACCCGTTTTATGACTCACTGAAGATAGTGATACAAGGAAATGAATTGGATTACAGACCATGAGGAGCAAGTAGTTACGACAACAGGGATAATAAAATCGAGGTAGACAGGTCCTGCAGTTAAGCGAATGGGTATTAGATGACGAGGCAAATTTGATGCTAGATGTGAAGAAGTATGAGCAGTAAACGTAGTGAAATGTGGGCAGAAGATGTTTAAAAACGTGCATGGCCAGCGTAACTACACACAGATCTAGGCATTGAGGGTAATAAAGGACTATCTCGATACGGCAGTTGCTAGCCACGGACAGAAAACCAGCATGATACGGTCTGGTCATGACGTGGTAGTAGTCAACACAACTGAACAAGAACTGAGCACTGTACCCGATGGTATGGAACGTGAACTAACTTGTGGCTGTAACACGCGCATAAATATAAAGAAAAGCCAGGTAATGTGTGCAATGCAGGTGGAGATGTTGGGTGACTGAATGGTGTAAACTCGGGCGAGACACTCTTGAAGATGTGGATACTTTTGCTGACTAAGGAAGACATTACAGCAGTGATTGGATAAGGCGAAAAGGCTCTCTAGAGAAACTACTAGTAAACCTTCGAGAGTTGTCTCAGATGAGACTTTAAGATCAAAAGTATTGATCGAGAAGGAGTTGTTCCGGAATGAATCAACAAGGAACGTTGTCTAATGAACATTATGGGATGGTTGGTTGGTTTTGGGGAAGGAGACCAGACAGCGAGGTCATCGGTCTCATCGGAGTAGGGGAGGATGGGGAAGGAAGTCGGCCGTGCCCTTTCAAAGGAACCATCCCGGCATTTGCCTGGAGCGATTTAGGGAAATCACGGAAAACCTAAATCAGGATGGCCGGACGCGGGATTGAACCGTCGTCCTCCCGAATGCGAGTCCAGTGTCTAACCACTGCGCCACCTCGCTCGGTGAACATTATGGGGATGTTTTACGTACGACATGAGTTATTGCTGAAAACTGTCGTTAATGGAATGGTGGAAGGCAAGAGCGCGTAAGGCATTTCGACGACGACGTTGAGTGCAGAACTTGTGCTGATACGAAAAGAGTACCTGGGAAACGGCAGGAAAGGAGGAACGCCCGATAATAACCCTAACCGTTAGTGGAGGGAACAGGAAGTGTACACCTTAATACATGGAGAAGTACGAATGATTATTCAGCAGTGGGTGGCGATTCGCTGTCGATAACTTATTGGGGGTAATGGTGATTATGTGTTATCAGCAGTGCACCGTAAGCGATAGAGCAGTGAACAGACAGCTCCTTTTGCTGTTCGCGTAGCTGCAGGTAGCTTCAGGACTGACAGACCAAGTGGTGAAGCTCTTTCCTGTCTGCAAACTACATGCGCTACGAACAGCACAGGGAGCAGGTATAAGTTGAGGCCGCCCCTGCCGAGGATAAAGCCAGCTAGGCGGTCGTGTGTGGAGGTGCAGGTGTGCCCGGAGGCAGGCGTCAGCGATTGTGGCGCCCTCTGGGAGCGCAACTTTGTTGCTGACAGCGCGCCAGCGCAACTCGCACGCCAACTTTCCCGCTGCGGCGCCACAGCCGGCGCCCTCTGCACACGACATGCAGAATTTTAAACGCTCCGTGGGGGACGAGACCTTCCCCTTGCTCTTCTTACATGGATGGTGAAAAAAAATAAAAATAAAATAATAATAATAATAATAATAATAATAATGCCTGCAAAATATTTCATGCACCTTAAGGTAGGCAAGCCAACTTACATCATCCACCCCAGGAGCGAATGAAGTAAGTTGGATTGCCTGTCGTAATGTACATGATATACAGGATGTCCAATAAGTAACCATACAGCTCATAACTTGCCGTATTAAAGTTATTGAAGTTATAAAAGATGCTGGAAGTGATCCCCCTGAACTTGAATGTACTGGAAGACACAGTTGCACACGTTCTTGCATGTTCTTGAAGACGTTGTGTAGAACATCAGGAGAGATGTTGCGAATGTGACGTGTCAGTGCAGCTTTGAGTTCTTTTATGGTGTGCGGATTGCGTTCATAGGCTTTCCCTTCAGCGTTTCGTGTAGAAAAGTAATCCGGTGGAGCCACGTCGGGTGAACGCGGAGGCCAGAGCCCTCGAGAGATGATGCGGTCACTGAAGATGTTCTTTAAAAACTTCATCGCCTTGTGGGCGGTATGTGCAGTCGGCTCCATCATTTTGAAACCAGGCATTCTCAACTTCGTCCCCATTCTGTTCACCTACGAAGGACTCCAGAATGCAGGTGCAGTACCGTTCTGCATTTGTAGTGTCATGAAAGAAGAACGGCCCATTGATGCCTTTACGAGTCACGGCGCACCAAACACCAACCTTTTGATCATCCAGTGGGGACACCTTAAATTCATCCGGATTCGCGGTAGCAGTGACTATTCAAATAACCGGAGAGGTGAAACGATGCCTCATCCGTGGAGAACGTAGTGTCAAGAATACCCTCACCATTGTCCTGCAAGAAGGACAGAAACCAGTTGCTGAAGTTTACACGCGCCGTGCGATCGGTGTCTCTCTGTTCATGCACCACCGACATTTTGTACGGATACATGGGCAATGACTTCCGGAGACTCTTGTGAGCGAAACCGACGGACACGTGGGACTGCTGAGCTAATCGTCTAACCGATTTCTGTGGACTTTGCAGCATCATGTCTTGCACCTCCTCCACCTTCTCTTCGGATGTGGATGGCTAGCCTGATTTTGGAGCATTATGGTTCAAATGGCTCTGAGCACTGTGGGACTTAACTACTGAGATCATCAGTACCCTAGAACTTAGAACTACTTACACCTAACTAACCTAAGGACATCACACACATCCATGCCCGAGGCAGGATTCCAACCTGCGACCGTAGCGGTCACGCGGTTCCAAACTGACGCGCTTAGAACCGCACGGCCACACCGGCCGGCTGGAGCATTATGAACGCTTGGTATTTTCTGGTTCAGTGTTATTTAGCCACCCAGTACAAACGCAACGCAACTAAAATGTAATTTTAAGTGTTTATGCATGAATGTCTCCACAAAGTTAAGTCACACACAGCAGTTCCAAGAATGTGGTATTTAAAAATAAACTGCTTCTGTGCCTGTTTACACTCTTTCACACACAAACAATTTTTTTTATTTAGCAAACTACTACCTGCAGTAGCATCGCAACTTATGAGCCGAGATTGATAGCTCTGCGCTGAATGCTCTACCGTGTCACGAATGGCATACCAGGAACACCGATAACTACGAAATTGTCATTTACTGCGGAACTTGAAACACTGATCGGATTATCGGTCACTGATACATTCTCGTTCATGAATTACAGATCTTTGACTAAGTTAGTTCCATATTTTGCACGTAATATTCACGAGAAACGTCAATTTGTAACTTGTCAGTTGAAAAAAAGAATGCAGAGAAATTAAAAAAAAGTTTTACATGGATACCTTTATAGTTTTCCAATCGATTACATATTTCTTATTAAGAGTTCCTCTATGATATAGGAGAAGTTTTTGAAGAGAAACCACTATAATAGATGGATAAATCAGAAACAGATAATGAAACTTCCTGGCAGATTAAAACTGTGTGCCCGACCGAGACTCGAACTCGGGACCTTTGCCTTTCGTGGGCAAGTGCTCTACCATCTGAGCTACGGGTTTGGAAGGTAGGAGACGAGATACTGGCAGAAGTGAAGCTGTGAGGACCGGGCGTGAGTCGTGCTTCGGTAGCTCAGATGGTAGAGCACTTGCCCGCGAAAGGCAAAGGTCCCGAGTTCGATTCTCGGTCGGGCACACAGTTTTAATCTGCCAGGAAGTTTCATATCAGCGCACACTCCGCTGCAGAGTGAAAATCTCATTCTGGAAACATCCCCCAGGCTGTGGCTAAGCCATGTCTCCGCAGTATCCTTTCTTTGAGGAGTGCTAGTTCTGCAAGGTTCGCAGGAGAGCTTCTGTAAAGTTTGGAAGGTAGGAGATGAGATACTGTCAGAAGTGAAGCTGTGAGGACCGGGCGTGGGTCGTGCTTCGGTAGCTCAGATGGTAGAGCACTTGCCCGCGAAAGGCAAAGGTCCCGAGTTCGATTCTTGGTCGGGCACTCAGTTTTAGTCTGCCAGGAAGATTCATATCAGCGCACACTCCGCTGCAGAGTGAAAATCTCATTCTGGAAACATCCCCCAGGCTGTGGCTAAGCCATGTCTCCGCAGTATCCTTTCTTTGAGGAGTGCTAGTTCTGCAAGGTTCGCAGGAGAGCTTCTGTAAAGTTTGGAAGGTAGGAGACGATATACTGGCAGAAGTGAAGCTGTGAGGACCGGGCGTGAGTCGTGCTTCGGTAGCTCAGATGGTAGAGCACTTGCCCGCGAAATTTTAATCTGCCAGGAAGTTTCATATCAGCGCACACTCCGCTGCTGAGTGAAAATCTCATTCTGGAAACATCCCCCAGGCTGTGGCTAAGCCATGTCTCTGCAGTATCCTTTCTTTCAGGGGTGCTAGTTCTGCAAGGTTCGCAGGAGAGCTTCTGTAAAGTTTGGAAGGTAGGAGACGAGATACTGACAGAAGTGAAGCTGTGAGGACCGGGCGTGAGTCGTGCTTCGGTAGCTCAGATGGTAGAGCACTTGCCCGCGAAAGGCAAAGGTCCCGAGTTCGAGTCTCGGTCGGGCACACAGTTTTAATCTGCCAGGAAGTTTCATATCAGCGCACACTCCGCTGCAGAGTGAAAATCTCATTCTGGATACATCCCCCAGGCTGTGGCTAAGCCATGTCTCCGCAGTATCCTTTCTTTGAGGAGTGCTAGTTCTGCAAGGTTCGCAGGAGAGCTTCTGTAAAGTTTGGAAGGTAGGAGACGATATACTGACAGAAGTGAAGCTGTGAGGACCGGGCGTGAGTCATGCTTCGATAGCTCAGATGGTAGAGCACTTGCCCGCGAAAGGCAAAGGTCCCGAGTTCGAGTCTCGGTCGGGCACACAGTTTTAATCTGCCAGGAAGTTTCATATCAGCGCACACGGCGCTGCAGAGTGAAAATCTCATTCTAGAAACAGATAATAATTACAAGAATGTCATCCCTATAATAATGAAAGATGACAAATATAATGGAAAGAAAGGCACCTGGAGATGTTAGTGACGCTGGAGAAACGGTAATAGCTGCAGAAAAATCTAGAATTCCATCAGCCAGCTTTTCCTATCCATCTATATTATCAACAGATACACATAAGAAACACCATATGTTAACGAGTTATGGCAGTAACTGGCTTCAGTAAGCAATTATAGTATAATGTGACAGTTCAAAACCTGAATGAATTTATAGAACACATCAGCTACCGCCTTGACTGTGATTCAGGACTTTTGAGGTAGGTCCTGACTCGGTTCCACAAAAACAAGTAGCAACTGCTTTTCAGAAACAAGATACAGAATTAACCTATGTTAGTGTACTAAAAAGTATGTATGTCAGACTTCATAGAGGTAGTGTGAGATTCATTATTTGAAAGGCGAGACGGGCTAGTAGATCTCGTCTCAACGTAACTGTTCTCAGAAAACACAGAGGAAACCTTCATTCTTTAAATCGTGAAAAAGGAATTATATTTAGATTCAAATTATGTACAGTCGGTACATCGAAAGAAAAACTGTACAAATCACCAAACACATAAAATCAGGTAACGATTTTTTTTAAATATTTGGGATAGTTCTGAACGACATAATGAATAGCCAAAGAAATAGTGGAGTAGAAACGTTCTGAAGCAGTGTTGCTGAGGTTAATACTGGTTCCAAAATGATGGTTGCGATTTGTCTAAAATAGATTGCTGTCACTACGTATCGTCGGTTTTGACTTATGACGGAGTCATTTAATGAAAACTCAGGCAGACACCGAGCGTTCCTCGTTCAGGACAGAGAACATGGAACAGTGGTTGTCAGTGTCTTCCTGCCGTTGCTACCGCTACTACTTCTTCTACTACTACTACTACTACTATTATTACCACTACCGCTGCTGCTGCTGCTGCTGATGATGATGATGATGAAGCAAAGTGACATTAGAAACAGAATTTTTCTTTTAGTAAATGTTTCGCAGTAGTGGAATGTAGTCATTACTTTAGAAACTTGCTTGTCGCCAGTGGCGCCCAGGGACCATGAGCTAATGTATTGCACCACACTGTAAATATTGCACTAAAATCATGCCACTTCTCTTCGAACTGGAGGCGGAAATCAAGCTAAAATTACGCAATCTCTCTTCAAATACATGCGGGATGCAAATAAAACGGTTGAATAAACTTTTGTAACGCTCTCTCCGCTGTAACTAGAAACCAGTGTCGACTGCTGAAATGATGGTTAACTGCACTACGATAAACTCGGAGAAGGAACGCAGCTGTCTGGTTTTGACTGCGCATGCTCTCATGAACGTCATCGCTGACTGCACTATTGGCGCTGCGTTCCACACACCAGGTCAGTATTTTTCTTACAAAGTGCGTGCACGGTACTGCGCAAGCAACATGTCAAATAGTGTAGATTATTTGCTAAAGACTACCTTTTCCAGCGTTCTTTGTAGGAGAAAGTGAGAGTTCAAAAGTTAGGTAGACCTGCTCCAAATTTAAATCTAAAAAGGGGAGGACATAGGACGGGACTCACGGATTTGCCTCAAACTATTTGCCTCAAACTATCTGCCTAGAAGCAGAGTTCCTACAAAAATTCGCCTCAGGGGGCCATAGGAAAAGGTAAAATGTTACCTAAAGATTTACGACAAAAGTATGGGGGATTATTGAGCAATATTTGATGTATCGGTGTAGTGGTGCAGTGGTAAAGTGAATCAACTGACAACTCGTCGGTTTGGGTTCGAGTCTCACTACCACCACTATTTCCTTTTTTCTCATTTTATTTTATTCGTCGCATTGTTAAAACATTAATTCTATTTTGTCACAATCCGTGGTAGTAAAAAAAAAGTATGAAAAGAGTGATACCTATGAGTGTGATATTTATAATGTACGTTTATGATTTCCATATTTGCTGTTCGATAACTGTGACGTGTTGGGTACAGGAGGGGTGGAAGTTCTAGGACAGATTAATGCACTAATAAAATTACATAGTGCAAATCATAAACATATAAATAACTCACCGAATCACAGTGAATTACGCAAAGCTAATATCGCATATCGCTACGATATTAAGACGCTCGTTTATTTTTGTGATATCTAGAATACCGGTCAAATTTTGCACGAGTTGCCACTCCTTGTGACTACATCAAATATTGTGTTAATCAACCCTCATAAAGATGTTTAAATTATGTCTTTGGAACCATTGTGTAGTTATTGTAGCTCCTGTTAGTATTCCATTCTAGTCCGCAATAGTTGTAGCGAAGGCTATCGAAGGTAAGTGCAGCTTTTCAAGATACAGGCACGCCAAGTGTGCAAAGATTTGTTGGACTGGATGTACTGTGTGGGGTACTCAGTTTGCTCATTCGTCTGTTAAGAAAGCCAAAGCCCGTACCTATGTGAGTCTCGGTGATAAATGAAGTAGTACTGCAAATGGTTCCGCGTCGTATCATTTTCTACAAACAAGGCCGCGCTGGCTTGGAAGCCCTAAATTTAACCCCACTCGCGTAGAATCAGATCGGAGTTACAGGTTATGCGAAACTACAATTATCGAAATATCCAAGTAATGTTAACTGACCCAAATAACAATCGTTTTATTCTGTCCGAAAGCAACTGTTTAAAACAAAGCATTCAATCCTGCAGTTCATAAGTTAATCGTACTAGTCAGCACTATTTAACTGTTGGAAGTGTACTTGTTCTCGGCTTTGGCACAAGTGAAAAAGCAGTTATTCTGGACTTTGGAAAAAGTGCATTCAATATAATCAGCCTGATTTTACCCGTGTGTAATTAGTACCGTTGTATAATTACTTACTTGTGACCACGTCATGTACACAGGTCGTATATCCCATTACGTATTATAATACTTGCATCTTGTGTGGGCATGAAAGCGGAACGCGTGTGCTGAGAAACGTGGATCAGTATTACTTTTTACCGAAATTCAAAATATTTGTTTCCGTTTGAGTCGGTAGTGCTGTTAGTGAGACCTGAGTTGAGGGTCTTCTATTAAGCAACTACTTTTCATATTAATTTTTGATCCACGACTGCCAGATAGCATATATATATATATATATATATGTGTGTGTGTGTGTGTGTGTGTGTGTATGTGTGTGTTATATATATATATATATATATATATTTGATGAGCGACAAACTTTTCAAGGAATCTGCTTAGACTTTACATTACTCTAGTTTACTTTTATTGAATCTTCGCCAGTGAAGGCTGATGGCTATCGAGTTAGAGCAATAGGTGTAAAGAAAGAAGAGCTCGACAGATACATTCCTGTTCTTGCTTTGTAGTTGAATTTGGTCATATGAAACGTACGCTGAATATAAGTTAGCGGCGGCAGATAATTAATTAGAGACGGGCTGTACGTCATAACACGAGCAGTGAGGATGTGTCACGTAGCGGATATCCGACGGCAGACATTTCGCGACAGAGAAGCCGGTGCGTGTAGCCTTCGTAGAACACTTTAAATTTGCATTTGAGAAAAGTTGCTGCATAATTCGAAGACCGTATGACTCTATTACGTAGCGATAGGCTACGGTCCATTTACAGCAGTGGTTCTCAACTTGGAGATAATTACACATTGAGGGGTAAAATTTAATTCCTTGAGGGAGAAAAACATAATTGTTCAATTGTGTTTCGGTCATGAAACCCCATTATTTTTAAAAGACATTTCTATTATCGCTATTTCGTAAGTCTGTAATAGCGGTTAAATAAATTACCATTTACTTATTTGTTTAATACTAGTATTAACGTATGACACAATGTGGTGAAGGTTACAGCTTGTGAAACGAGTGCACAAATACCTTCCTCCCGTAGTGCACCCATCACGCACATACTCTGGACTTTCTACATGCATCTGTCACCGTAAAACGTGTGCGTCACACGTACTGAAGTTCTCATGAAAATGTCATCTTTGAATTTCTTCAACGGACCAGAAGTTCACAATACACCTCCAAATAGTAAATGAACTAACAGAGCACAAGGCACAATAGCTATATAACGGCTACTACGCTGTTGTAGGACCTACACACTTGTATTATTATTATTATTATTATTATTATTATTATTATTAGTGCCAGTGTTCAGACACAAAAGACTATCATTCAGTTTCTGCTAGTTCAGAACTAAGGAGTGCAGAAGTCAAGTTATTTACAAACAGTAGTGTGCACACATTTTAATTTGGTTGATTTTAAATACGGGGTGCAGCGCATGGGTGAAATAAGTGGTACTTGGCAGATGAGTAGTGCAGAAGACTGTTTTGTCAACCGTCAATGTGGGTAGATGGCTTTCTTGTCTGAGAAAGTATTGTAGGTAGCATTGGCAGTATACTGAGAATTGCTTCATCATCATATAAACAGAAGGTTGCTAGAAATAAGCAATACCTATTGCCTAGTTCATAGTAGCTCGGTGTCTAATAAAACGTCTGCTAACACTAAATATCATTTACCTTTCGTCAGTTTAAAACTGAAAGTGTTCAAAGAAAATTCTTTCTCATTCTAAAGTTTAGCGACGTGCTAATATAGATAATGTTGGGGGTGGGTGAGTACTGGTTAATATCTGATTGCACTCAGGAGTAATGGTGTCAGGAAGGTTCTGAACCAGTGAACTACTGTCACTATGGAGAAACACATCCGCAGTCTTAGAGCAACGATTACTTTTTGAAACTTACAGATAATCATCACGAAACAATGTTTGGAAAACGATAAAAAAACTGGCAGGTTCTAACTGTGCATTGTTACTGAACCTTTGTATGCTGAACTGAACTGGATGCTATGAGCATTAGCACGCGAAAAGAGAAAGAGGTCAAGACAATGCGCCTGTGCACACTTCGGGTATCTTGGCAAGGAAAGGACACGAGTCCACTTTCAGAATAATTCTTCAGTAGTTATTAGCCCTTATTCGTCCACGCGTGATTCATTCCACCCCACCTCCCCAAATATCTCTCTCTCTCTCTCTCTCTCTCTCTCTCTCTCTCTCTCTCTGTGTGTGTGTGTGTGTGTGTGTGTGTGTGTGTGTGTGTAACAAGTGCTATGCTAGTTCGAAACAAATTGCTGTTATGAAGCAAAACGAAAGTTAGTTCTGTTGGACCATATATTTTCATGTTAATGATGATTTTATTGCACCATACAAATTTTTGTTCTATTAAAGGAGTTAATTCTTAGGTATTTTTATCTGATTTTTAAGTTTACCTTCGTATAATTTGAATATTTGGCGTTCTTTTTGTTACAGTAAAACTGGTATCATTCTTTACGAAAGGAATATTGTCGAGGGAAGTACGTGCGCAACGTACGTTTCGCCTCACTCGAACGCGCTGCAGTCACTGGTGATTCTGTTTCGTTGGTATTTCGCTTGAGAATGTATGAGTCTGTTCACAGATGGGTAGCTTCGTGCTTGCTCTGGTGATCTCACACAACCCAACAAGCAGGAAGGCATTCGTGTGGAAATATGGGTAGGGGAATGATCGTTAAACATTAAGAAACCAAACACCACCGATGATGAAAGGAAACGAATTACGTCCCCTGTAAAGGAAGCGAAACAGACGTGGCTGCTTGTGGAGGCAGTTTCCTCTGCATCGTCGTCATAAGAAGTAACTAAAGGAACGCTGTCACATAATTAAAATCATTTTCACAGTACTGATGAAAATTACAAACAGCGGCGTCCGGAACGGGCTGTGTATTATTTCTGACAAGAGTTCCGTTCCTAAATGAACCACACATAATAATGAAATACAATATGCCTTCCTTTGTTCATTCCTCGGAATCGGTGCTGTTCTTTAATTAAAATCTATTCTCACTCTTACCAAGCTTGAGAGTATATTAATTTTGCTATGCAGACGGATAGCGTAACCTGTTAGCAGTACAGAAATAACAACATTAAATCACTGCTTTGATCACCTGTTTGAAACAGTTTAACAGAACAGAAAGAGGGAACAGTTTAGGCACAAGGCAAATTAGATGCTGCACAATTCTGAATCTCTGGGTAGAAGCTCATGACTCACCCAGCCATTAATCATGCTAACCTTCGGTAGCAAAACGGATGACATAACTAACAGAGTGAATCATCTAACCTGAATCGGTTTTGAGTTTCTAACGTTTGAGACTACGACTGTGGGACGAAACCTGTTCAAAAGTCGTTATAAAACAGGTTGTGGAGGTACGCCAGCATATCATCGAACGTATCAAAACACATACAAATGGCAATAGTGAAGACACATACTGTCTGTCCACGGATTAAGGTTAAAATAAGAGGGGAAAATTGGTTCCATACACACAATTATTCGTCGATTTAAAGGTGAAGATACCGGGAAGAGAGGGAGATGCTACTCCACTTTAAGAAATGCGTCAGTGCCAAAGCTCTGTCACACGGACTATGGATGCAGATCTGCCACACCGCCGTTCCTCCCTTCGTACTCTATGACTTGGACAACACTGTGCTCTGACGTCGGACCTGCCACAGATGGCCGCCTATCCTGCTTTACACTGCGGCCGAGCGTCCGACCTCTGCGTCCCTGTGCGACGAGGCGTGGACGCCCAACGCCTTGCGTCGTATCGTATTCGTGCTTTCACCAACCGTCAATCACTTTCCATAGACGCTCACGACAACAGCAGGCGAAGGGCCGGCCAGCTTCTCCGTTTCCAATCTGCTGGTTCCCAGACGCAGGGCCACAACGACACGTGCCTTGTCAGGACCGCTCATGTCAGCGGGTTTCCCGCCAGTATAGTTCCTGGAATAATTGCCCATTCGTCTCTGTCTCGCTTTCACTGCTTCCTTAGCGCGTGATGTTGCCCACTGCCACGAGATGGCATTCAGTGTGCCGATGGACAGTGCTCATAATACATGTTGTCTTCAATCATTATAACTTGAACATAAAACAGTAAGGGTTTCTAGATCCGCCTCCAGGCAAACACTTAAAGAAGCGTTTGTTTCCAGATGCTGTATTGTGTGAATATTTAATTCTGAATCACTGCATGTTTCCTTTGTTTGTTGCGCTTTTCGACGTTTTCTACGTTTTTCGCCGTTTTTTCGGCATATTTTCTATGTTTGTTGCCGTTTTTTCGGCATACAGAACCACATCTGCAAAGGTATGAGTGGCTGTTTTTAACCAATATGAAAATGTGAACTTACATACGTCAGCGTTATACCATTGGAAATTGCGATAGTATTGTGGATACAAAAATGTTCAAATGTGTGTGAAATCTTATGGGACTTAACTGCTAAGGTCATCAGTCCCTAAGCTTACACAATACTTAACCTATATTATCGTAAGGACAAACACACACACACCCATGCCTGAAGGACTCGAACCTCCGCCAGGACCATGACTGCAGCGCCTGAGACCGCTCGGCTAATCCCGCGCGGCATTGTGGATACAATCTGTCGTATAATGTGTGAAATCTTATGGGACTAAACTGCTAAGGTCATCAGTCCGTAAGCTTACACACTAATTAACCTAAATTATCCTAAGGACAAACACACACACACACCCATGCCCGAGGGAGGACTCGAACCTCCGCCGGGACCAGCCGCACAGTCCGTGACTGTAGCGCCTTAAACCGCTCGGCTAATCCTGCGCGGCAATCTCTCGTATACTCACATCCGTTAATCGGCTTTTGGTTGCTCTAAGAACACACAAAAACTAAGACTTTTGGCAGTGATTCAGAACATAACGCCATCCTGCTGTTCGCGCACGTCGCAGAAATAGTATCGTGTATAGCGAGAATGTTTTGAAAGCAGTAGCGGGATTTCTGACGCGTTCTGTTCTTTGCTTCGGTCTCCGTGTGTGATGGGGGAGTGGGCGAGTGATCGTGTGTGTGTGTGTGTGTGTGTGTGTGTGTGTGTGTGTGTGTGTGTGTGTTTTACTTATTCTTTATTGTCCGTTTCGAGTCCTATGTCTGTTATCTTAAAGCAGTAAAGAGTCAGTTGTTGCACAGTGTTGTGTTTTCAGTTTTTTTTTTTTTGTCTTCCACTGCAGCTTTCGAATGTAATAATTTTCTTGTATTGTTAGTTTATGGTCTAAACTGTTGCTGTGTTTCAATATGCGAAGATAATTTTCTACATATGTTGGGTGATGGTTTTTATTTGTTAAGTGTTCTGCGAAAGTGGAATGAGTGCAGGCACTCTGTGTACCTTGTCCGGAAGTTTCTGCTTCTTTATCCTATATGTAGGGATTGACAGGAGTTGCACGTGAATTTGTGTGGTGTTCTTTTATCTGCTCTTGGTCTTTAGTGTTATTTGTTTGTTATAGATTTGACTGGGAGACTTTACCTCTTCAATATATTTCCGGTTCTACGTATTATTTTATTATTGTATGTTACTGGGTACATATGTTTCGCTCTATTTCAGAGCACCTTCAGTAGTCACTGTACACAATGAGGTTTTTCTTGTAAATCTGTTAACCAAGACCGTAAACAGTTCTCATGGTTTAAACTGCTACTATTAAGCAGCATTAAATTACAATTACTACTCACAATTTTTTGTTCGCTATTTCATCCCTAACGCTCTTCTAGAAATAGGTGTTCGATTTCAGCACGCTACACTTCGCTGAGACTGAATATATATCCATGATGTAGATCCACTTACAATCCGTGCACTTTGTTTTGAGACCTCGGAATGCGATGGTCTTTTGGTTTCGTTTTGTGTTTGTGCGGTACCTACCATTACTCTCTTTGTGTCTACATTCTTCAACGTGTGTGTGTGTGTGTGTGTGTGTGTGTGTGTGTGTGTGTGTGTGTGTATATGTGTGTAAGGTGAGATGACATGTCCTACCTTCTGTGCGTAGTAATTATTACTCTGCTAAAGTTTCGTTACTAAGGTACTGAGTGGATAACCTGCCTGTGATACCATCGCAGAAACAGTATCACAAACTCATGATTCCACCACAGTAAAGCAACTTAAATGAATTAATAATTGGTGCACACCGAATATGTCAGTCGAGAGAAAAGTACAGGAGGTGTGACTGGATTTAAGCAAAATAAAAACAAAAGCTTATTCAGTCTCAGCAAAGTGCAGTGTACTAAACTCTAAAACCTATGAATAGAAGAATATTACGAACGAAGTACGAAACAAAAAAATCTTGAGTAATAATTATAATTTAATGCTTTTTAACAGTAGCAATTTAAAGCACGAGATCTGTACATGGTCTTGGCACACAGACTTATAAGAGAAACCGCGTTGTTACTGTTAACACTGATGATGCTCCGAGATACAGGGAAACGCGTGTGGTTTAAATAAAAGTTTCATTACGGGCGCAATAGAGGGTATGTAACCTATATTACAGTCGAACATAATGTCTTGGCTCATTGATGTTTTCTCTTGGAGTCAGAACAGAGTGAGTGGCAACGTACGGACAGGTTCCCTCACGTTGTGTCAAATGAACGCGCCGAAGATAGCAGCTGATAGTACTCAGTGCGGGCTGTTATTGTGTAACTTTATCTTCAAAAACTTCCACGGGATACATTCGTAGAAGTTTTGTTCGCACCGATAGCCGGTTCGTGGAACTGCCTAAATAGTTTTTCGGCAGATACTGCGTCGCTATTCTTCCCATATCCTAGAAGTAGACTAATTTCCCAGTATCCTGCCATCGAACTGACGTCTTTTGTCTCACCGACCTATACCTATACGTATTCGTACAACTTATGTGGCTGTCTATTACTCATAAAACCCTGTAGTCAAAAGTTGCTCTCTTTTTTCTTTTCATTTCGTACATACCTCCGTATAAACCTATCACGACATCGTCGTTATTTTGTATAAACAGCTCACAGGATATTACTGCAATTTTTGCTTGATGAAGAAACTGATGAAACCGCGACAGATATTATCTGTTACATTATTAACGTGTAATAAGATTGGGGACTGTCCTATCACACATCCACAACATGCACCAGTAAACCTTTTATTAGCCGGCCGCGGTGGCCGTGCGGTTCTGGCGCTGCAGTCCGGAACCGCGGGGCTGCTACGGTCGCAGGTTCGAATCCTGCCTCGGGCATGGGTGTGTGTGATGTCCTTAGGTTAGTTAGGTTTAAGTAGTTCTAAGTTCTAGGGGACTTATGACCTAAGATGTTGAGTCCCATAGTGCTCAGAGCCAGTTTTTGAACCTTTTATTCTTTGTGACTGACTGTCCATCTAGAATCACGTGGTGCTGTATTGCTGCCAAAGCGTCTTCCTTTAACCAGGTCGGTCCCACAGCCTGTATGAAGGACAGTGCTCTGACAATAGCGCCCAGGGGCATTATTTCCCTGGACATGGCCAATGCGAGGTACTCATTAGCTGATGCAACCAGTGAAGGCGGTGTCTTGGGCGTCAGACGGTTCCTTGCGTAAGAAGTAACATAGCGAAAGCAAGCAGTCATCGCGCGAAATCTTAACACGAAAGCACATTCCCGCTTTAGTAAACACAGGCCAGGCAACTACGTAAGCCAACGACTTCACGGAAAGGCAACAAACACTGAGTCTCATTTTTTTCCATCACTGTGCTTGCAAATTTTTTTTGCAAGCGCGAAACAAGCTACCGTACGATTTGTATCGGCCTAGCAAAGCGAGCAACTTCCAGATAATTAGGTCTGCTCGTTTTCTTCATCTACTCCTCTCAAATAGCCCAGTCACCGAGAATATTTTACTTTCATCGAAAGCGGCTCAAAAGCCATCTGATGTTTTTAAGCAGAACACAAAGTCCTAAAAGAAATGGCTCTAAGCACTATGGGACTTAACATCTGAGGTCATCAGTTCCCTAGACTTAGAACTACTTAAACCTAACTAACCTAAGGACATTACACACATCCATGCCCGAGGCAGGATTCGAACCTGCGACCGCAGCAGCAGCGCGGTTCCGGACTGAAGTGCCTAGAACCGCTCGGCCACAACGTTCGGCCACAAAGTCCCAGAATCCCAATAATGACACCGATAAACGAAACGCAAGTTAGTCACGAGACTAGTGTGTATCTAAAGCTCGACGGGTGAGTTTATAAAAGGGTAAAAATCACTTCCCATCGGCCAAAATCTGCATAATCTCATGTCACATTCCGTTTTCGAAACATCCAACACCATTTTTAAATGCGCACCTACATTACATTAAAACTGCTGAGCCAATTACGCAAACTCTCGTATATGACATCAACAGCGTTGTATATGACATTACATACTGTATTAAATCACACACGTTAAAGCACTAACAACAAAATCGCTAATGTCAATCACATACCATACGCAAGAACCTATTTATGAAATTATATTTCTGCATCACGTGAAAATTTCTTCCTGGAGAACCGGTGTTGGTTGAAGTTAACAAATCAACTACACAATTAAAAGACCCTTTGTTTGCAAAGCCTCAAATGATGAGTGAATCAATACTAACAATCGCCAACATTATGTATCTCAAGAAGAAATGTTATACGTAATCTGGCAATATAATCCCACAATTCGTTACGTTAGTGGCCTGCCGTGTTTTATATATCTGACTATACTGATGCCAACCGAGCGAGGTGGCGCAGTGGTTAGCACACTGGATTCGCATTCGGGAGGACGACGGTTCAATCCCGTCTCCGGCCATCCTGATTTAGGTTTTCCGTGATTTGCCTAAATCGCTTCAGGCAAATGCCGGGATGGTTCGTTTGACAGGGCACGGCCGATTTCCTTCCCCATCCTTCCCTCACCCGAGCTTGCGCTCCGTCTCTAATGACCTCGTTGTCGACGGGACGTTAAACACTAATCTCCTCCTCCTCTTTATACTGATGCCATTGTAAGTATTGTACAGTGTGTAGTTTGATTTAACGACGAATATCGACATAGTGCTGTCAGTATTAGATGGTCACGTTTATTCATTATCAACATACTAATGTAATAAAGGTTTGTCATCATCCAAAATGATCTTCTGAAACCGGTAATATATAATGGGAAACTTTACTGATTTTGGGTGTTGACATCAATTTGCTATCCAAATCCGGCATGGACACAAGAAAAGTCTCTAGATAGATAAGATTCTCAAATATATTTTGTACATTTTCCACTGCGTTTAGAGGGTGCAGCCGCATAAATTCCACTTCTAAGATTTCGGTCGTATACCGTTCGGAAGATCAAAAATCTTTCGGTTCTCTCTGAAAATAGGCGAATTGTATGCGGCCGAAAAATAGACGTGAAATTTTTGCGGCTGTACGCCCGAAATTTAATGGAACAGTCATTGCGTGGCGAAAACCTGGAGATGCAAATATTTTCTATGTGTATAGTAAAATCCTTGCTCTTTTACACAATTTTTTAACTTAGCATATTTCCGTGGTTATGCGTAGTGATTACGTAATGTTATAAAGTTTCAGGAATGACGGAGAACGGCAAATGTATTCATTTGAGCTAAGAGAAGCTTGTCCGGAAACGACGGAGTCATAACAGAAAATCGTTCTGATACCTCGGTCAGTGAAGTACGTGTTCCCGGTACCACTGCTGCTAAGACTGCAGGGTTTAAAATCTCGACGATCACACAGGTATAGAAGTTGAGATACTAACACAACTAAACCAACGCAGATGGTGTATTGTGTACTGACGTGAGCAATCCCAGTGTACAATGTCTGTACCATAGTAGACTTCAGCCTATGTTTCTAAGTTGGGGTACTAATGTCGATCAGCCCTAATAAAACTCGGCTGCAGACATGCGCGAAAGAACAGACACCACATATACAACAAGGACGAGACGGCCCAATGAACCCTTTCGGTGCAGATGCACAAACACGCTCGAACTCTCAATGGACTTACCGAATCGCTGCGTGTAACGAGGATAGTGGGCGGGGGCTACTCCCTCAGCAGTGTGTGGATAAGTTGGAAATTTGGGTCGGTCAGGGACCACGTCCGGATGGCCGAGGTCATCAAAGCAACCGTCCGCGAGAAACGGAAAAATCCGGATTCGAATCCCGGTACAGCACTAATTTTCAGCTTTGCTCATCAATGCGTATCAGTATCCACTAGCAGATAATGTCATTATTTCCTATGGCTTATAATGACTATAATGTGCTGGTTGATGATGATGAGGTCCCATACACCGCTGTACTAGGCAAGGTCCTAGCGGAGGCGGTTTGCCATTGCCTTCCTCCGAACGTAATGGGGATGAATGATGATGATGATGAAGACGTCACAACACCCAGTCATCACGAGGCAGAGAAAATCCCAGACCCCGCCGCCGGTAATCGAACCCGGGACCCAGTGCGCGGGAAGCGAGAACGCTACCGCAAGACCACGAGCTGCGGGCATGGTTATGAAGTGCAGATTAAAAATGAGAAATTCTTGAAAGGTAAGAAAATGAGGAGATGTGACATAAGTAAATTGAAAGAACCAGAAGTTGTGGCGAGTTTCAAATGGATCATTAGGCAGCAAGACTGAAACAGGAAATGCGAATATAATAGAAGACATATCGGTAGCTGTGAGGTATGAAATAATGATAGCACCAGCAGATGATCAAATAGGTAAAAAAACAAGGCCAAGTAGAAATCCTTTGATAACACAGGAAATATAAAAGTTAACTAATGAAGAAAGAAAATATAAAAATTCATCATACGAAGCTGGAAAAAGGATGTACAGACGTCTAAAAATGAGACTGACAGAGAGTGAAAAATAGCTAAGCAAATACTGCTAGGGAACAAATGCAGTACTGTGAACACATTCATGACTACAAAAAATGGTTCAAATGGCTCTGAGCACTATGGGACTTAACATCTATGGTCATTAGTCCTCTAGAACTTAGAACTACTTAAACCTAACCTAAGGACATCACACAGCACCCAGTCATCATGAGGCAGAGAAAATCCCTGACCCCGCCGGATATCGAAACTGGGCGTGGGAAGCGAGAACGCTACCGCACGACCACGAGCTGCGGACTCATGACTACAGGAAAAATAGATACCACCTATAAGAAGATTGAAGAAACGTTTGGGGAAAAGAAGAGCCGCTTTCTTGATATCAAGCTATCATGTTCCTGGGGTGTACGGGCGCTCAACGGCGGGGTTACCAGCGCCCTCACGCGCTCAATCGGCAAGCCAGACCTAAGCAAAGAAGGAAGGAACTGGACGGTAGGAGAGAGATATATGGAAAGGTTATACAAAGGAAGCTTACTTGTAGACATTATGGGGAAGGAAGAGAAAGTCCAAGGAAATGACACGGAAGATATGGTACTATGAGAATAATTTAACAGAGCACTGAAATACCTAAATTGAATCAAGACTCCTACAGGAGACGATATTCCTACCAAATTATTAGTACAAAATAAGAGACAACAGAAATATCCCAAGACTTCAAGAAGAATGTAAATAATTGCAAGTCCAACAAATACAGCTGCTGACAGGTAAGAATATTAATATCAGTGTAGTGAGTCATGGTTGCAGAATGTTGACACGCTAACAAAATGGTTCAAATGGCTCTGAGCACTATGGGACTCAACTGCTGAGGTCATTAGACCCCTAGAACTTAGAACTAGTTAAACCTAACTAACCTAATGACATCACAAACATCCACGCCCGAGGCAGGATTCGAACCTGCGACCGTAGCGGTCTTGCGGTTCCAGACTGCAGCGCCTTTAACCGCACGGCCACTTCGGCCGGCAGATGTTTGCAGAAATCACCTTAAAACAGTTATGACAGACGCACTTTTATACAGTTCCTCACCTGCATCAAACGGTACCAAGTTCAAGTTGACTAAATGGCTCTGAGCACTATGGGACTCAACTGCTGAGGTCATTAGTCCCCTAGAACTTAGAACTAGTTAAACCTACCTAACCTAAGGACATCACACACATCCATGCCCGAGGCAGGATTCGAACCTGCGACCGTAGCGGTCTTGCGGTTCCAGACTGCAGCGCCTTTAACCGCACGGCCACTTCGGCCGGCCAAGTTGACTAATTTTAGTCTTAGGCACATTCTTGCTTTGAATTCCAAGAGCTTGAATGGATACGCCCAATGCTATTTAACTCTGATGCTGTTCTATCCATAACTGCGTCGTCTTGCTGACGACATTGTAACTAAATCTTTCGGGGAGATTGCAACTGCGTTCCGGACAGTGACCTCAACTCGTTAGCTCGCATTTCACGGACCGTGATGCTCGTGAATACCCTGCCCAACTGTGCCTCCGGAGCCGCCCTCACTGTTTTATTCTGCCGCGACCACGCTCCCACTTTGCTACCTCCACAGGAGATCTCCTGCCTACCGCAATGGACTGGCACTTATGGAAGAAGGGGTACGGAGGAGAAGTGGCTTAGTTACGGCCTAGGCGCCGTTTCTACAAATCTCCTTCTCTGCAGTGGAGTGTGCTCGGTATTGAAGGCAGCAAGGAACGGAGTTTCTCTAGAGTTTGCGATATAGAAGAGAGGTACTGACGTAACTGAAGCGATGAGGACGGATCGGGAGTCGTGTCTGGATAGTTCAGCTGGTTAGAGCAGTGTACGTCAAATACAAAGTGCCAGGTATTGGACCTGGTCAGACCTGTGCCTGTCAACGCTACCATGATTCAAAACAGCATAAAATTATTCGCTGCAGAGTCTATGTTTCATTGCGTACATTGTGTTTAATTAGATGTCTTGTTAGAGTGAACATCTGACTTTATGCGGATGCGAGAGTATATACAGCAAGTAATTCTGAAGTGCCGGACCGAGACTCGAACTCGGGACCTTTGCCTTTCGCTGGCAAGTGCTCCACCAACTGAGCTACCCAAGCACGACTCACGCCCCGTCCTCACAGCTCTACTTCTGCCAGTACCTCATCTCCTACCTTCCAAACTTTACAGAAGCTCTCCTGCGATCCCTGCAGAACTAGCACTCCTGAAAGAAAGGATATTGCGGAGATATGGCTTAGCCACAGCCTGGGGGATGTTTCCAGAATGAGATTTTTCACTCTGCAGCGGAGTGTGTGCTGATATGAAACTTCCTGGCAGATTAAAACTGCGTGCCGGACCGAGACTCGAACTCGGAACCTTTGCATTTCGAGGGCAAGTCCTCTACCATCTGAGCTACCCAAGCACGACTCACGACCCGTCCTCACAGCTTTACTTCCGCCAGTACCTCGTCTCTACCTTCCAAGCTTCACAGAAGCTCTCCTGCGAACCTTGCAGAACTAGCACTCCTGGAAGAAAGGATATTCCGGAGACATGGCTTAGCCACAGCCTGGGGGATGTTTCCAGAATGAGATTTTCACTCTGCAGCGGAGTGTGCGCTGATATGAAACTTTCTGGCGGATTAGAACTGCGTGCCGGACCGAGACTCGAACTCGGGACCTTTTGCAGGAGAGCTTCTATGAAGTTTGGAAGGTAGGAGACAAGGTACTGGCGGAAGTAAAGCTGTGAGGACGGGTGCTGAGTCGTGCTTGGGTAGCTCAGACGGTAGAGCACTTGCCCGCGAAAGGCAAAGGTCCCGAGTTCGAGTCTCGGTCCGGCACACAGTTTTAATTTGCCAGGAAGTTTCAATTCTGAAGTGAAAAGTTGATGTTTTCACAACTGATATTTTACTTACACTACCTGATCAAAACCATCTGGTCACCCCTATGTAACGCGTAAATGAGCACTAGAGACATGAGAGGTGAACCCACAATTGTTAAAGGGGGCGGAGCGTGTTGTGTTGTTACCAGAGTAGCGGTACCAGCAGAATGAGTCAGTTAGGAGAGCTCCGTGAGTTCTAGTGGGGGCTAGTCACTGAATGTCATCTGAGAAACAGATCCGTCAGGGTCACTTCATTCCTAAGAAGCTGACCAGCTCTACTGTTGGTGACATTACTGTGAAGTGGAAATGTGAAGGAACAATCACAGTTGTAGACCAAACGGATCACGTGTAATGACGGGCCGGGACCGTTAAGCACTGCAGAGGGTGGTTATAAGAAGTCGCATGAGACCAGAGGAAGTAATCACTCGTGAGATCGGAAGTGCTACCAGCAGTCCAGCTGGTGCAGTGGTGGTGCTTAGAGAGCTGAAGAGAATGGGGTACAGTTGTGGAACAGCTTCTCGTAAGCCACACGTATCCGCAGTCAGTGTTAAGCCAAGCTTGATGTGGTGTGCAGAGGGATGTCACTGGGCGACTGGAAACGAGTGATTTGGAGTAATGAATTGCGCTGTACGCTGTGGCAGTCGGTTGGAAAGATTTGGGTTTGGTAGATGCCTGGAAAAGGTTTGCTGCTATCATGTTTACGGTCACTGAAACAGTTTTGGAATGACTTAGAACGTCGACCTCCCTTCAGGTCCCAGCGTGGAATCTATCACTAGTTTCTCTGGTTTCGGCTCTTGAAGAAGAGTGGGTCCCAGAAACAGTTAGACTCCTCACTGAAAGTGTCCCCAGCACAGGTCAAGTCGTCATAAATGCGAAGGGTTGACACACACGATATAAATGCGCACTAATTGATGTCCGGATAATTTTGATCGTATAATACACACATGCTAATACGTCGAAAAGCAATTACAGAAAAATAAACCAACTTATATTGCCTTTGTAGACATGGAAAAGGCATTTGATAACGTTATCTGGCAAGAGATGTTCAAGATGCTGAGGAAAAGTGGAATAAAGTACAAAGACATCCGTGTGATACTCAGTTTCTATAAGAACGAGGTGGCAGCGATTAGGAACTGTCATCAGGAATAAGAAGCAAATATTAGAAAAGGGGTAAGACAAGGATGTGCTCTCTCTCTTCTTACATTCAGTGCTTACATCCAGGAAGCTATAGACCAAGTTCGATAAACTACTGAGGTGGTGATCAAAATTAATCGGCAGAAGATAGACATGCTACATTATGCAGATGATATTACTATAGTCACGGAGACAAAAGAAGATCTAGAGGAAGTCCTTAGAACAATGGAAAAATTCTATGCAGTCAGTATGGAATGAGAATAAACAGTCCACAGCACGTGGTCGTGCGGTAGCGTTCTCGCTTCCCACGCCCGGGTTCCCGGGTTCGATTCCCGGCGGGGTCACGGATTTTCTGTGCCTCGTGATGACTGGGTGTTGTGTGCTGTCCTTAGGTTAGTTAGGTTTAAGTAGTTCTAGGGGACTGATGACCATAGATGTTAAGTCCCATAGTGCTCAGATCCATTTGCACCATTTTGAGAATAAACAAGAAAGAGACTAAAGCGATGGTATGCGGTACAGGAGCAGAATATGAACCTCAGAGTGAGAACTGGAAGAGAGGATCTGGAAGTGATAGAGGAATTTACTTACTTGGGAAGCAAAATCACAAGGGATGGTAGAAGCAGGAAAGAAATTGCCAGCAGAATACGAAAGGCCAAAGTTGCATTTAATCGGAGAAGGAACTTACTCACCAGCAACAACATCAGTCCGAAAATAAGGAAACGTGTCATCAAACGTTTCGTTTGGCGTGTGGCCCTATACGGGTGTGAAACTTCTACAATTGGAAGAGAAGAGAGAAGACGGCTAGAGAGCCTGGAGATGTGGTGCTGTTTGATGAAGATCAGCTGGAGAGACAAAGTAACAAATGAAGAAGGGCTTAGAAGAGTACAAGAAATCAGATTTCTGTGGACGCACATCAAAACAAGAAGAGGAATTTGTAGGGCACATCCTACGACGCAACAACATCTTTGGAACAATAGCAGAAGGAGCTATTGAGGGAAGAAATCGGCGGGGCGACCGAGGATATCATACATGCAACAGATCATGAATGACGCTGGATGTAACACATACGTGGAAATGAAGAGGAAGACAGACAGAAGAGAGGAATGACGCTCTGCTGCAACCCAACCTCAGGGTTGAACACTAAAAGAAGAAAAGAATTAGCCTACATAGATTTCACTATTTTAGTAGTGATTGTCAAAGTGTAAGGGTTCTATATTATGAGAGGTGCCAGTTTTGTTTGTAATATTTCCCACAGAAGATACCAAAGTTTGTATTATTGTCGCATAGTCAGTCCGCCCTGGCTAGGACGTCTTTGTCGGGCTTTCTCAGAAATGATTGTGTTGTCTTGACCGTGCTGGTGTGGAGATTTGATTTTAGAATGCTGTTGCTGCAGCTTGGAACATATCAAATGAGGTCTTATGTAGCTACGTAATCGCGTGCGCTGATATTGCAGGAAACGGAATGTTGTATTTAGGGAGCGTCTTTTTCAGTTCAAGCTTTGTCAATATTGTAACTTGTGTTTTGACTATTCGGACATTCTTGGTGTCAGGACTTTGTAATATGCATGAACTCAAGAAGGAATCACATCACTCTTCACTCTTTTCCTTTTAAAATTCTGAATTTGAGAGGAAATTTTGTCAAAAGTGTTCATTGCGTGATCTTTCTGTTTTACATACAAAATAAAGTAACTGTTAATAACAATAATCATCAATGTAAACAAGTTCATATTTTCTAATTCCGTCCTTGTTAGTCTTTTATGGTTAGTACACAACTAAAGCACAACAGTTTTCAAGTTATCCCTCTCTGAGTCCTCACGTCCCACTTGCCTATTCAAAAGACTTTATCGCAGAAATAACATCCAGCTTCTCGTAACCCTATTAACACGACCTCGTTCAAACTCAGTGAGGTGATGCTAATGGCGTCTTTGTCACATTAAAGGCCTTCTTGATTAACATCAGTTCACCATGTCCAATCTCAAAGGTAACAAACTAACGCTCATGACCGTTACACCGTATACTTAATACAAATCTGATTTGCATTGTCATAGTGGCGCTACTGGCGCGAGATTGGAATCGACATCATCTTTCAGATGTAGAGACACGCCTACCAGCTTTCGTTTATATTTCACGACTTCTCCTCGGTACTGCGATTTTTTTTTCCGCCAGTGTATATACGGAACTTCCACACAGTCTCACAATAATGACTTCATAGAGGCGGCTAGAAGTATAAACATTATAAAAGCACCGCCAGCACGGCAACACACGACTAGATCGCATACCAGATGCGCGCTTGATTCCTAACCAAGCACCAAAATCAGTTGTGAAGGACACGGATATTCCCTTAAATTGTAGATAACTATGTTGAATTTACTCTCCGCTATTCTCCTGTCTTGCAAATAACGGCAGTTTTTCAGTTCGAAATGTCCGCTTACGAAGAGTAAGAAATAAACAGTTTATGCACGACACGGTGCTCCAATCATTTGGTAATTTTATCTGACGAATTTTCCGGATGTTATAAATATTATTGGTATTTTTATAGATTTCGAAGTGCCGTTTTCAAATTTTTCCTTAGCCAGCTCGTATCTCTGCCGATCACTCCGCCATATTGGAAAAATGGCTTCCCAAATCAGTTTTTCGACAATATCTCCTTTCCGACTCATTTTACGATGAAAATAGTTATACAATAAATTAGGCTAGACATAATTTCCTATAATAATTTTGCGAAAACTGAATAGTTTTGGCGTGCGAGTCTTCTCCAGCATTCGTTTCGACCAAAATACTCTTTTCTACATCACCAATGACATAACGTGGCGCTTTTCCCTAGTACACCGATGTAAATGTAATGCTGTAGCACGAAATTTAGAGCATTCTCTTGTGTTTTCCTATCCTTGACGGAATGTATTTTGCGAGTTCATCGTCTCCAGTACCGAGTGAAACACCACAGATAGAAATTTCTTCCACGTTATCCGCAATAGGATTATCAGCGTCGTTGTAATCCTCTTGTTACTTGCGAATTATCACACGTAGGGTTACAATTCGTGCAAATAACGGAGCAGTTTAATCCAACCTTTCAGTATCTATTTCCCGTGTTTCGGAAGCAAGCCACGAGAGGCCTATCGGCAATGAAGGCAATTAAATTATCGGCAGTACATTTCTTGAGGAGCTGTCCTTTCATAGTTTTTATATGTAGGCGGTAATTGCCTTCAATTTTGGCCACGTATCCATGCAGAGGAAACACACACTCTCTAGAATTCTGCTCGAGAAAAGAGTAAATATATTACATTTCAGTATCGATCACGTATGCAGATGGACCTCGTTTTCCAATTTCTTCAGTCGGTGGTGCTTGGTACGATTTCTTTATGCTCGAGTTGCGATACCGTGCATCGGCTGCGGCCAAATCATTGACATACTCGAGATGCTCAACAATCTCTCTAACAACAATCGTCATTACGGGCTCTGGAAAGTCGTGAAATACTGTTTTTTGCTGATAATATACCGCACAAAAGAAATCTCTCAATGGGAAGGTGGGGATAACGGATCACAGTTGCGGATGGGAAGGTGCGACGTCGTTTCCTGTTTTGCAGATGCAGAGATTAATTATGCATTATCAAAGCATTTTCGACATTCATCGTGAACCAATACCAATCTCAGTCGCTCCGAGATTTCGTCCTTGTTGTCCTTTCTTTGAACACTTGAATTACGAAATTTCTTCAATTCTTTTTCCTTGACTTCAGCCACCTCACTTGCTCTCAGAAATAAAACAGTTCACTTCCTTAGAAGCCATGGCTCTAAAAATGCAATCGAAACTGTACAACGATAGACTCTTAATGGTAATTCAGGCATAACATTGGAGCTCTGTCGGCAATTGTTCCGTAAAAGGGGGTGCCCCAAAGCAAAGGCGGCGCGTCCTAGTCTAATTTATTACTAAACTTTTTTCATCGTAAATTTAGCCGGAAAGGAGACACTGTCAAAATTATGATTTCAGGCGCCAATTTTCCAATATGGTGGCACGACCGCCTCTTCTAACTGTAATTATCGTAGATCATCGAACAAAAAGCCGTGCCCAGTTCCTGGAAAAGGCGCAGGTCACACCCGTCTACAACAAGGGTAGTAGAAATGATCCACAAAACTACCGTCCCCTATCCTTGACATCGATTTGTTGTAGAATTTTAGAACATAAAGAGGCATCCTTAACAGAATGACCTCAGTGCCAACCAGCTCGGATTTCGAAAACATCGATCATGTGAAATCCAACTCATGCTTTTTCACATAACATACTGGAAGCTTTGGATCATGGCTGTCAAGGTAGATGTTGTATTTCTTGATGTCCGAAAAGCATTTCACTCTGTGCCACACCTATGCTTGTTGTCAAAAGTACGATCATAGGGGGTATCAAGTGAAATTTGTGACTGGACTGACAACTTTTTGGTAAGGAGGCCGCAGCATCCTATGTCGGATGCAAAGTAATGGTCAGATGTAGAAGTAACTTCCGGTGCGCCCGAGGAAAGTGTGTTGGGACCCTTGCTGTTCATGTTGTATATTAATGACCTTGCAGATCATATCAACAGCAAAATCAAGCTTTTTGTAGATGATGCAATTATCTATAATGAAGTACTATCTGAAAGCTTCAGTCAGAAAGCTTCAGTCAGATCTTGATAAGATTTCAAAGTGGCACATAGATCAGCAACTTGCTCTAAATGTTCAGAAATGTAAAACGTGTATTTCAGAAAACGAAAAAACGTAGGATCCTATGACCATAATATCAATGAATCACTGTTGAAATCGACCAACCCATACAAATACCTGGGTATACTTTCTATGGATATGGAATGGAATGATCAAGTAGGTAGAGTCGTGGCTAAAGCGGGTGATAGACTTCGGTTGACTGGTAGAATACTGGGGAAGTGCAGTCGATCTACAAAGGAGATTGCTTACAAATCACTGGTGGGACCGGATCTAGAATACTGCTCAAGTGTGTGGGACCGGTAGCAGATCGGAATAACAGGGGCTATTGAACGTATACAGAGAACGGCAGCACGAATGGTCGCATGTCACATAGATACTGTACGAACTGAACTGGAAGACACTTTAAGACAGACGTAAACTATCCCGAGACAGTCTATTAACGAAGTTTCAAGGAACGGCTTAAAATACTTACTCTAGGAATATACAACAACTCCCTACGCATCACTCAAATAGGGATCTACATCTACATCCATACTCCGCAAGCCACCTGAGCCCTCCGAGTCTCGTGGACGAATAGCGCGAGCTGGGTTTCACACGATCGTCTTTTTCGAAACCCATGCTGATTCCTACAGAGTAGATTTCTAGTCTCCAGTCTCTATTTTCGAACATAATACGTGTTCCAAAATTCTACATCTTCAGGATGAGATCAGAATAATTACTAGAGGCACAGAGGCATTCGAATAATCACTCTTTCCGCGCCCCATACGTGAATGGAACAGTAAGAAACCCTAATACTTGTACTGTGAGACGTACACTCCGCTATGCGCCTCACGGTGGAAGTAGAGGTAGATAGAGAGTGACAAAGTGAAAATTCGGAAAGAGCACGTCTCAGTCTACAAAACTTTAAAGGTAATCCCCGTTTTGAGCACCATATGACTGTACTAAGACATCTGCAATCTAGTCTCCGCAGTATTTTTTAGTGGAACGCCTAGAAAGCTGACGTAAGAGTCTTGAGTGCGTGCACGTCGGGTTGTAGCCTTTATCGGTGTGCTACCCGCATGTGGTTAGCAGCTAATCGGTATGGTGGTGCGCACTTGTTTGTCGGCACGCGGTGACGGTGAAGCGTGGGAGGCGGGGTGGCCGCAGCCTTGGCAGCCCGGCGTCACGGTCCGCTGCTCCCGTCCCCGGGCCGCCGCGTCTTCACGAGGCCGCAGGCAGCAGCCGCGAGCCCACAGCAAACAGCCACGTCGCGGCGCCTCCAGGCGGGCCTACGCTTCACAAACTGCTGGCTCCTTACTACACTACTGGCCATTAAAATTGCTACACCACGAACATGACTTGCTACAGACGCGAAATTTAACCGACAGGAAGAAGATGCTGTGATATACAAATTATTAGCTTTTCAGAGCATTCCTACGAGGTAGGCGCCGGGGGCGACACCTGCAACGTGCTGACACGAGCAAAGTTTCCAACCGATTTCTCATACACAAACAGCAGTTGACCGGCGTTGCCTGGTGAAACGTTGTTGTGATGCCTCGTGTAAGGAGGAGAAATGCGTACCATTGCGTTTCCGACTCTGATAAAGGTCGGATTGTAGCCCATCGCGATTGCGGTTTATCGTATCGCGACATTGCTGCTATCCTTGGTCGATATCCGATGACTGTTAGCAGATTATTGAATATCTGGGTTCAGGAGGGTAATAGGAGCGCCGAGCTTGATCCCAACGGCCTCGTATCACTACCAGTTGAGATGACAGGCATCTTATCCGCATGGCTGTAACGGATCGTGCAGCCACGTCTCAATCCCTGAGTCAACAGATGGGGCGTTTGCAAGACAACAACTGAAGTGTTGGCAGAAGAGCCAACACCGTGTTGCCGAAATGCACGCGTTTAATTACACGCAGACTGGCGTGAGGTCTGGAACAGGACAATGTCTTGAGAATTGCAAATAAAGTACGTAGATGATGTAATACTTAACTTTAATCCATAATTGGAGTACATCGTTCTTGATGATACAAAAGTATAATAAGTTCAATATAACTGGTAATGGCGCCTTGCTAGGTCGTAGCAAATGACGTAGCTGAAGGCTATGCTAACTATCGTCTCGGCAAATGAGAGCGTGATTGTCAGTGAACCATTCCTATGAACGTCGGCTGTACAACTGGGGCGAGTGCCAGGACGTCTCTCTAGACCTGCCGTATGGTGGCGCTCGGTCTGCAATTACTGACGGAGGCAACACGCGGGTCCGACGTATACTAATGGACCGCGGCCGATTTATAGGCTACCATCTAGCAAGTGTGGTGTCTGGCGGTGACACCACAACAACCATCTGCACGAACAGTTCGACGACGTTTGCAGCAGCATGGACTATCAGCTCGGAAACCATGACTGCGGTTCCCTTGACGCTGCATCACAGACAGGAGCGCCTGCGATGGTGTACTCAACGACGAACCTGGGTGCACGAATGGCAAAACGTCATTTTTTTTTTTCGGATGAATCCAGGTTCTGCTTACAGCATCATGATGATCGCATCCGTATTTGGCGACATCGCGGTGAACGCACATTGGAAGCGTGTATTCGTCATCGCCATACTGGCGTATCACCCGGTGTGATGGTATGGGGTGCCATCGGTTACATGTCTCGGTCACCTCTTGTTCGCATTGACGGCACTTTGAACAGTGGACGTTACATTTCAGATGTGTTACGACCCGTGGCTCTACCCTTCATTCGATCCCTGCGAAACCCTACATTTCAGCAGGATAATGCACGAATGCATGTTTCAGGTCCTGTACGGCCCTTTCTGGATACAGAAAATGTTCAACTGCTGCCCTGGTCAGCACATTCTGCTCATCTCTCACCAACTGAAAACGTCTGGTCAATGGTGGGCGAGCAACTGGCTCGTCACAATACGCCAGTCACTACTCTTGATGAACTGTGGTATCGTGTTGAAGCTGCGTGGGCAGCTTTACCTGTACACGCCATCCAAGCTCTGTTTGACTCAATGCCCAGGCGTATCAAGGCCGTTTTTACGGCCAGAGGTGGTTGTTCTGGGTACTCGTTTCTCAGGATGTATGCACCCAAATTGCGTGAAAATGTAATCACATGTTAGTTCTAGTATAATATATTTGTCCAATGAATACCCGTTTATCATCTGCATTTCTTCTTGGCGTAGCTATTTTAATGGCCAGTAGTGTATTTGGCAACTGCTGCTGCTGCTCTCTGTACAGCGTCATTTGCTCTACGGGGGACGATCGTTAAGTATGAAGTACCACCGCGGCAACATGGAGCTACTTAATAAATTTTTTATTTATTTTCAGGTGACTGTCTGCAGTCCTAGAAAGCATTGAAATCCCTGAAACACACAATACCGTAGCAAGTCGTAGAGGAGCCAAAATGAACTTTTTGCGACATATCTTGAAAGAATGGGTGGTACAAGATGAGCGAAACGAGTATGGCAGTGCATAGCTCAAGGAAGGAGATAAACAAGTAGACCAGCAAGAACATGGAAATAGGATCTAGATGAAGCAATGCCAAGCAGAGATTTGCTATATGGAGACTGGCCGGACAAAAATGGAAAATGCAAAGCGAGAAACGGTGACAGTTGTAGTCAAGTCGGAGATACGTACATCATGCAGTAATTCGCCTTCTGCAATTGAAGGGGAGCGACTCTTCAGCAGCCCATGGTGAGTAGGGGCAAGAATAGAATGGCAGTACACCGTAATATGCCGCAGGGGCACAGAGACTTCCACTGTCGCGAAGGAAGGGCTGAATGACGTAGAACCAAGTGTCAGACCGCCTCTCTGTGAAAAGCCGGGAAACGTAGGATGTGCTGCTCGAGTACCGGCTCATCGCAGTTGCGGCTATAATGGAAAAAAAGTGAAAATCAGTCGTGCATCAGTTTTTAGTATTTTGCACGACAATTTGAACATGAAAAAGGTCTTCGCAAACTGCGTTCCGCGACTTCCGACACCCATTCATAAATCTCGCCCCCCCCCCCGCCCCCCCCCCGCCCCCCACCAATCGAAGCAGCAGCGTAAATTTTGCAACTGTATCAGGTCAATACATGTGACTTCTTTATACGCGTAATCACCTTGGGCAAGTGGTTGATTTATTACTATGATCCAGAGACGAAGGAAAGAGAAAGCAGTGGAAACGAACTGATTCACCACCGTTGAAAAACCATAAGACGTAACCACCACCTGACAAGGAGATGCTGAGTGTTTCTTCGAGCTGTCACGGGGTGGTGCTAACAGATTATGGCCGCAATGGGCAAACCGTCACCGGAGTATATGCTATAGTGGAAGATTAGGGAAGGTAAGCCTTCCTTAGTGGATGTACACCATCTCTAAAATGATCACTGAGAGCGTACCATAAATTGGAAAAAACACATCCATTAGTGAAAAGAAATACCTTTCTGAGTACAAATCCGTCTGCCAACGAAATGCCTATAAAATGCGTAAACAAACAAAAGTAAATAGTTAATTAACCTACAACATGTGTGTGCTTTGGCACTTTGGCAGTAAATGAGAAAATTGTGCATTGTTCGTGTTTGATAAGCACTGCTCCACAGCCTTACGAAGTATAAGGACAGTTATTTTGAGCAGCTTTGTTCTATTTGGCTTCCAAAACCCTTGAACAGCTATTCCTATAAAAGTGTGCTCCTCAGTGATCATCCGATGAACTATTTCTCCTGAGTAAACTCCACTAGTTGGCACGCAGATTCTATGTTCTCCAACTGTGGAGCTACAACACAGCCACCTTGCTAGTGGCGTGTGTATTTTAAGGGGCATCATCCTCCGTGAATTCAATCTGCTTGGAAACGTTACGTTTTTCTGACTGATGAGTAAATATTTTTATCGTAAAGTTTTTTGTTCTGGTGAATACATAGATCGATCTGAGGCGCTGCTGATGGTGGTTTTCGAAATGCAGGTTAACTGTAATTGCATGCGTCGATGACAACCTTTAGCTTCTGATGTACGGCATGGGGCTGCGTGGTATCCGTTTCGTTTCTGATATCTTCTGGGACCAGTTGGCTTGGTAAGGTGTGGAGTCAGTTGGCATAACTATTCCAACAGGTCCATCGACAAGAGCAATAAGAAATGCCCCACAATCTCAAAGGCCTCCTGATCGCTATGAATACATTTAAATGATTTTGTTTTAGTGAAATACCATGCCCGTCAGCATCTTGAGATGATTGTCGAAACCGATGGCAATAAGATTCGCCTATCAACAACGGTCGAAAAGGGGAGGAACTGGAGAGATTCAGTCTGGCACGACCAAAGTAAAATTGCGCGAAAATGGGACCCACGTGTTCATACAGACGATCGCCCAACTCCTTCTTTCGTGGTCGACTTAAAACACTGAAGTAATTCCATCTGAATAATTATAGCTATAGCCGCAGGCAGAAATTATTTACTTTGAAGAATTCATTATTTGTTCATAAATTTACCTTCATACTGTTGTTTATACATTAAAACAGAATTTATTTTTGTTCAAATACTAGGTCTACAACTTTGCTTCCGCCGTTTTCTCTCGAAGTTCGCGGATTTATTGCGAAAAACTTACAAAAAAAATTATGATTCATAGTATTGTCCATCGCTAGCCACTACATTCTTCCATCTTTCGGACAGCATACGAATCCCGTGACAATAACTGGGCGTCTTTTGTGGGGACTCATGAATCGATTCAATTTTGCACTTGTTCGTATGATCGGAAGTGCCGGTCAGCCAGACTGTATGCCACTGATCGAAAAAGGTGGTAGTCAGAGAGAGCAACGTACGGAGAATACGGCGGGAGGGACAGGACTGCTCATTTCAACGTTTCCATGAATATTTTGACGGGTTTTGCGACATGGGATCGAGCACTGACCTGCTGCAAACTTACCTTTACGTGTCTATCGCTGTGTTGTAGCCGTTTGTGTTTCAGTGCTGCTCTAGAACGCATCAATTGCTTTCGATAATAATGTCCTGAGACAGTCTTCGTCTGTTTCAGTAGCTACGAAAACGTTCTGTCTTCCACCGCCATGCCGGTCTTCGACATCAAAATCACCGTTCATAAGGCGGTGAAAACATTCTCTGCACGTTCTCCCTCTAATAGTTCCCTCACCATTGGTCTTACCCAGCCTTTTAAGAGTCACAGCCGCAGATTTCTTCATGTTAAAGCAGAAAATTAAAACTTCCCGCAGATGGCGAGAAATGCGTACGTAAGTTGACGTACTTAATCGAGAATAACCTTATGATGCAATTACAAATCGACTAATATTTTTATGGCATTATGTTTACAGACGCTTAAGCTTATTGTATTACTCCTATGACCAACCACCTGAACCCCACTTGCCGCTACTGCCGTCTATAGCAAAACGGAGGAAGCAAAGTTGTAGACCTAATATTTTCTCAGGAGGAATTCGTTTTAAAGAATTTGAACCGTGGATTTATTTTCAAAGAATATTCTTAAGAATTTATTTTATTTACTAGCGATTCATCAAGAACATCAACACATTTAATGACACTATGTGAGCGTGGAAGTAGTTGCCAGGGAGTAACTGATGAAATCATAACCAAATTCCTTTTTAACAAATGGGAATTTTATTGTCTTTAATAGCGCTTAAAAGCATTTTTTTAAAGAAACAGATTTAAAAATGATAATCAGAAAGCACCCCCTAAATATCAAGTTACAATTTATTCAGAGGCAGAAGGAAACAAGTTTTAACTGTATGAGCTTTCGGGCAGAGAACCTTGCCGCTCCATTTTGACATGGCTGTAGTTACGACTGCTCGCAACAGCCTCTGAAAGACAACTCTGGTGCAGATATGTAACACATCAGATTACTTTAAACTAAAAGTCTTAACAATTTACACAAGCACACCAACTATGCACCCCCGTAGGAGGGATGGAAATGGTATACCGAGCGAGGTAGCGCAGTGGTTAGACACTGGACTCGCATTCGGGAGGACGACGGTTCAATCCCGTCTCCAGCCATCCTGATTTAGGTTTTCCATGATTTCCCTAAATCGTTTCAGGCAAATGCCGGGATGGTTCCTTTCAAAGGGCACGGCCGATTTCCTTCCCCATCCTTCCCTAACCCGAGCTAGCGTTCCGTCTCTAATGACCTCGTTGTCGACGGGACGTTAAACACCACTAACCTAACCTAACCTATGGAAATGGTACAAAACACTAAGAATTAAAATATTGACTTTGCCACCGAATGTGCAACTTGATTTTAATTTCCAAGAAAAGTCTTACGGTGAAAGGGTGGCAACTTTATATACTAAAATGATCATTTAAATAAAAGCCCATGAAATGCAATCTTGTATAAAATTCTGCAAGGTTGGTCAAACAAGTTACGATGCTCTACAGTACACAGATACGGCCTCTCAAGACCAAAACATATTTCAGGCATTAGGCCGTTACACTCCAAGCAATAAATTCGTTAACACACCAGATCCGACAAACATGACAGAGGCAGCCCCGAACGACAGACAGACACTAACTGCGTAACAAATGCAGACGAGAGACAGACGAGCAAGCTGGGGGCGAGAGACTGACCAAGAAAACAAGTAGAATTTAACTAGAGTAAATCACACAACATATCACCAATCACTTAACTTCTAAGAAACTGCGATTTCTCGAGAAGACCTGGCGCAGCACCCCCAAATCGCTCTCTGCCAGCCGCTTCAACGGACGCAGGAAGGCGCGCCGATCTCCCGTCTCACGGCGTCGTAGCTCGCACCGGCCAGATTGATGTGGGTTGACTCCTGTTGCTCTCGTGTCGACCGCGAAGTACACTACCCCTCGCTATACGCCGCGGCCCACTGAACTCACGTGGCGATCTCTTATACGCCGACGCTCAAGACGGACAAGTCATCTTGTGCCTCAGTGCGCGACCGACCAAGCGATCGATCCAACCACCAATGATCATTGCCTGAGCAAACTCGAGCAGACTGGCTGCCTAACGCGCAGACTCAGATGTAGGAACTCAGCCCCGGCCACTCGCTGAGTTCTCTTACTGGCGGAGTGGAAAGACTCTCGTTTTGCCGGCTTTAAAGGCTGATCCGAACGAAAGACATACTAGCACTCCGGACGACAGACTAACTGCCTCACAAATGCGGGCGAGAGACAGACTAGCAAGCTGGGGACGAGAGACTGACCCCCGACTCACCCCTGGCGAGCTCATAGCGCCCCTTAAATGCACGTGAACAGTCAACCTTTCCCCTTCCCCACCAGAGGGAGACACCAAAGCTGCGAGTGCCACAGCGGCGCCACAGCGAGAAACTGAGGGTGACTGCTTCACACTACGCGCTGCGGCGCGCTCTTCAAAAGAGCAATTTTTACCACGACTCACTAATATTTTTAAGGTATTATGTCTACAGATGCCTAAGCTAATTGTATTTTACACCTATGACCAACCACCTGAACCCCACTTGCTGCTACTGCTGTCTATTGCAAAACGGAGGAAGCAGAGTTGTAGACCTAATATTTTCTCAGGAGGAATTAGTTTTAAAGAATTTACTCGAAAAAGAAGTTACCGCAAGCTTTGCTAAAGTAAAACGCTTTTCCTCGTGAATTACTGCGTTCTGCCTAAGTATTCCTACCCGTATCAGTTTGCGCCAACTCTCCCATAGATGTATTCCAAGTGATCCTGCACCCAGTGTCAGTTGGCAGTTACAAAAAAGGAAAAATGTTCAAATGTGTGTGAAATCTTATGGGACTTAACCGCTAAGGTCATCAGTCCCTAAGCTTACACACTACTTAGCCTAAATTATCCTAAGGACAAACACACACACTCATGCCCGAGGGAGGACTCGAACCTCCGCCGCACAGTTCATGACTGCAGCGCCCGAGACCGCTCGGCTAATCCAGCGCGGTTAGGTTTAAGTAGTTGTAAGTTCAAGGGAACTGATGACCTCAGATGTTAAGTCCCATAGTACTTAGAGCCATTTGAACCAATTTGAGTACCAAACAGTAGCTTCAACGGAATGTGAAACCATCAGGAATATATCAGTTGATTTAAAAGTTTGTAAACTGCATAGTAAATAAAATTTTAAAGAAAAACAAAAAGTTATCTCTACACTGGTCTCCATTCAGATCAGTGTGTTTTGTCCAACGAGATTACAATTTTTTCTGAATAAAAAGTTTCGGATTCTGTTACAAAACAACAAATGTCTTTTTAGCTACAACACCTTGAATCTCAGTTCGTGTACTAATGCCATCGTGACGTCCATTGTACATCCAGGTTAATGAGCAATTCCTGCCCGGAAATCTAAATGACTTCTATTTCAACTCGCTTCGCTGACAGTCCAAGAATATTGTTTCATGCTATGCATTATTATCCATGGTCAATTATAATGATTGGTTTTCCATTATTTATGTCCAGCATCATCTCCACTATCCAAATATTGTAAGTGCAATTCGATCTCCAGGACTGGTAAGTGAATATCTGAAACGTTCGTATGACCACGTTCAAATTGTTTATCCACTACGAAACCATCTTGAATGCGGGTATAAAGTTGTAAAGTTCTTTTAAAAAAGATTAATGCTATAAGATTATGTTGAACGAATGTCTGATCTGTGGAATGAGTACTGAACTCGAATTGTCGTGTTGCGTGTTTTAAGTGCAAGTGGTGTGGTTACTCTGTGCTATTGTTAGCAAAACTTTACCCGAATTTATTGGGCAATGCAACTCCCAATACCAAAAAAGAAAACAGTCACTGTAAAATATAGTCATCCCCATAAGCACTGAATCCTAAGGATCTGTTCAAAACTGATAATTTTGGTCCCTGTGCACATAGCAAATAAATTAAATTGTCTTACCTCTAGAGCAGCAACGGTGGAACGCGATATATTCTGGTGTCTCATGAAAAACAAAAATATGCTAGCTACTGGCTCAGCAGTGTACAATGCCGGCCATAATACTTCGAAATGCACATGAGATTCTTTTGGCTGATAAACGAGAACATTTCGGAAAATCCAACTTCTTTAAAAAACACTCGTATATGACCTGGACAGTGAGGAGGTACTGATTATGGCGAATTACTAGCACTGAGTATTTTAGCAGAATTATATTGGAAGTTAAGTTTGGCTTTTCAAAAACGTCTGACAGTTGAAGTTACATCACAATTGATTCACAATGAGATTTAAACAGCAAGTATTATCTAACTTCATTAATCCAACACACATGCAAATCATCAAATGAAATATAATAATCTTGGAAGCATTACAAAAATGAAATATTTAACTAACTCTTTTATCAAAACAGTTTACATACATTCTAGGGTTACTCAACAATCAGAAATTATCAGCAAACTCATATATACTAACGCGCTGCCAAAAACCGAAATCATAATTATTTAAAATCTTTACCTAGCTTGCATGAAGACTTCTGCTTCCAAGTTCAACAATACTGACATACGTAAATTAATCTAACGCTTTGTGGCTTCACACAGCACACCACAAAAACTGCCTACTCCATCGTCTTTCCTTCACAGGCGGCTGCCTACAACTGAGCGCCAAACTCTCTCTTACTCCAACACTAGCATTATCTCTGGGTCTGCGATAAACACATACTTCGTTTATAAAATCGTATACGGATGCTACATACTAATGTGCCCCAATATACTCCTTTCAAAGTCTACATGGCCTTCCTACTACTGTGTTCATATTTGAGCCGCAGACAGCTTTTCTACAGTAAATACGTATGTCACTGTATGATACACATCTTCATCTACTGCCAATATATTGTTATTAAGCTTTACGAAAAAAACAGTTCATCGATGCATAATGAACAATACTTCAAAAGTCTGTTCTCTTCTGACAATTAATTTTCCATTTTATGCACTGATTTTATTTTTCCAAACCAGTTTGAATGTTGTCGAGGTACCTTAGAGATCGCCTGCCAGCGGGTAGCGTTTTTTTCTCTCTTCGTTATCCTGTTTGGCGGCGCTCTAATTACGTGCCCCATCTACTGCGATCTTTTGGCTATCTAACGTGTCACTATATCTGGTTCCTCGTATAAATGAATTTCATCGTTATGTTGTACTCTCCCGTCTTTAACATTGTTCTCTCTTATGGGCCCAATTACTTCCCTTCAATATTTTGCTTTCAAATATTCTGTTTTTCTTTCTTCTCTTCGTGCGGAAGTACAGGTTTCAGATCCGTAGGCTGAAACTGATCCAATTCACGATTTCCGTAGTTTACATTCCCTAGAAGGTGCCTTACTTTTGAAAACTTATTAGGTTATGCTAATACCTGTCAGACATTGAGTTAGTAATTCGATTTTGGATTTCGTGGAGAAACCAGATGTTAGCAAGGAAATTAAATTAAATTAATTTGTCTTTGTAGAAGTTATTTGCGGTGTATAATTATTTTCCGGATGCTGAGTAAAGATTATTTATTTTATCTCTATGCACCTCAACGTCCATGCCATTCATACAGTTTAATAATTCCTTTTCATCGTCAGCTATAAGAGCAATGTAAACATGCTGTTCATTTGCTCTCCTTTTTGCGTTAACAACAAAACGAAAGAAAAATCACAATCTGTTACAAGCATAACGTTGGAAGAACAGCATTTGTTGAAGTATTATGCTTCTCGGAAGTGACAGCAAGTAACATTCTGTAAGATATGCATTAGGACTGTTGATATTACCAAAAATATCGGAAATCTGATATATCGACATTTAAAAAGACTTCATTATCGGGCTCTCGATATAGCTAAAGAACGTATCGATATATCGCTACGTCGACAGAAGAAGTATCGATCTACCGCTCCATAAGAATATTGGCTTCACATTGTAAACATACTGCCGGTTCTAGAGCCGGAGATTTAAGTTTTGATTTATTATCAGATATTCTGTACAACAACAAACTAGCATCCTACTTATCCCCGTCATAGCAAGAATTGAAAGGAGAACGATGCACGTTCATGCTTGACGATATCCACTTTGCTACAATGTTAACTGAATTGAAGTGGCACAATAAGATGTCCAATGGGTCCGTCATTCAGTTTAGTCACATATCCGATTTGTCCAGGACACTTCACGTCGACTTCCCTGTGTGTGTGTGTGTGTGTGTGTGTGTGTGTGTGTTTTCTCCTTCATTTCTGCCAACGCCAGCTACATATCAACTGCAGTGTGAAAACTGCGTGGTGATGCTAAACGTTGAAGTTTCTGTTGGTAGCGCCAAACACCGATTACGTCAGCAGTTCCCCTCAGAGTCTCCGCCCACCATACTGTCATTTATCTTTTTGATCATCATTTTCAGCAACTGTTTCTGAAGAATGCCGATGTTAAGAAATAGCACACTAGTTGTGTTAAAAATTATTGTTTAACGCAACCGGCATGCTATATCTTCACATTGGAAATCTTCAGCTTCCATTCACAACTCCACCCCCCTGTGCAATCGGACTACTACTTTTGTGCCACATATGCTTGCTTCACACAATCAAGGAGAAAGATTGGACGTTATGAAAGCTAAATAAGTATTAAGACTCCAGTGAAAGTAAAATTATGTTCTACTACAGTTTCGAAAAAACATCTTCGAATGTGTACCAAAAATTGTGACAAAAAAAAAAAAAACGTCCGTGGGTGTTGCCATTTTGATACTCATATGTATCGATACATTGGGGGAAAATATCGCCAATATACATCTATATATAGATAGATAGCTAGATAGATAGATTCGAGGGTAAGTCAATCATTATCCGCAGTTTAATTCTATTTTTGTTTATTTTTGTAGTACTGTCGTTTTACGTTTATGACGCATGCTTTGTTTATATGTTGTTATATCTTTGCAATTTTCAAGCTGGTAGGTCAGTTCCGTTATCGCTGCCGTCCTGTTAATCATGGCTGTCTATTTGCACCAAAGAAGAGTAACGTTCAGTGGTCCGTTTTTTGTGGCCGGAAGGCGTATCAGGGGCCGAAACTCATCGAAGACTTTCGGTGCAGCACAGGACCAGTTTTTCGCCACAACGGAGTGTCTACGAATGGATTGAAAAATTGCAAAATGGTCGCACAAATGTTACGCATGATGAAGGAGCCGGACGACCGTTTACCGCCACAAGTGAAGAATCTATTGAGCGTTCACGTGAAATGATTCTCTTAGACAGACGGTTAACTATTGACGAAGTGGCACATCGTCAGCAAATTAGTCACGGCTCTGCCTACGAAATCATCCACAACAGACTTGGGTTTCATAAAGTTTGTGCAAGATGGGTCCCAAAAAAATTCACAAAAAATGGTTCAAATGGCTCTGAGCACTATGGGACTTAACGTCTAAGGTCATCAGTCCCCTATAACTTAGAACTAGTTAAACCTAACTAACCTAAGGACATCACACACATCTATGCCCGATGCAGGGATTCGAACCTGCGACCGTAGCGGTCGCGCGGTTCCAGACTGTAGCTCCTAGAACCGCTCGGCCACCTCGGCCGGCTAACAACTCACACGTTGCATAAACAAACGCACTTGGACATCTGAAAAATACATTTGGATCGCTACGGTAACGAAGGGGACAACTTCTTAGACAGGATCATTACCGGTGACGAAACATGGATCCATCATTACCAGCCGAAGATTAAACGGCAGAGTATGGAATGGAAACATCCAAATTCGCCGTGCAAGAGAAAGTTCAAACCCAACCGTCCGCAGGAAAACTGACTCTTACGGTTTTTTGGGACGCACAAGGTCCAGTTCTGGAACATTACTGGGAAAGGGGCATAACAATAACCAGTGTGTACGTTACAGTGAGATGCTTACTACCAGGCTAAAGCCTGTAGTTCGAAGCAAACGCCAAGGATTGCTGTCGAAAGGTGTTGTGTTGTTGCACGACAATGCCCGTCCGCATACTGCTGCACACACTGCTGAAACTCTCCAGAAACTGAAATTTGAAGTACTGAATCATCCTCTACATAGTCCCAATCTTTCCCCTTCTGACTATCACTTGTTTGGTCCACTCAGGCATTAAGGGGCCGTCTGTTTGCCTCGGACGAAGCAGTGAAAGAAACGGTGCATTCCTGGCTCGCAGCTCAATTGAGAACCTTCTTTTTTGAGGGCATCAGGAAGCTTGTACAACGATGGGCCAAGTGCGTTGAAACGCAAGGAGACTTTGTCGAAAAATTATGTTCTTGTAAGTTAACTATTTGGTTACAATAAAATTTTGTAACTACTTTGCGAATAATAATTGATATACCCTCGTATTTTATCAACAACAGCAGTGCACCAATAACTGCATCGAGCGAGGTAATACGGTAGTGACGACACAGGGCTCTCAGTCTGGAGGAAACAGGGTTCAAATTTCGGTGTGGTCATCTTGATTTAGGTTTTCTGCGTTTCCCGCATATTGTTTAAGGCAAAACCACCATGTTTCGTCGCTACGGCCTATCTCTCTTTCCAACGGAAGTCCAATTTGAGTTCTTGTACGGTCCCTAACGGCGACGTCGTCAACGAGACGTTAACCCCTAACCTTCCATCGATAGCCACAGTGTGCGAGTTATACCGCAAGAGGCGCCAGGTGCGGTCACCGACCCGCGAGTGCTGGCGACTGACACATCCGCCCGCGATGGCTTGCGCGCAGCAGCAACAGTGCGAAGCAAACTGCGTGACGTGGTGCGGCGGCGCAGGTGACGGTTGGAGAGCGAACAGCGCACCCCCCCAAGTTGCTAAGCTCTCCAAACTGCGCCCTCACGACTGGCTTTGTTGTGTCTTTTGTCACCGCGGAACCACTGTGCGGCTGCAGGCATCCCGCCGATTAGAGCCCCCGTCTAACTTAGAACTGGCTCAGTATTTCTTTTTTTTTTTTTCCCCTCGTATCATGTTGCTTCGAACGGTTCTACATGACACAACAGAGTGTTCAGACACTCTTGCAGCACATTACACACTTCGGTCGGTGCACTCTCTGCTCTGCACTGCTGCCTCTGCACCTCTTAAGCCTCCTTCACAATGAAGGAAACACAATCCAACAGGCACCAGTGAACGGGAATTCTCTCTCGTGTAAACGCTAGGCACGCATGAGCAAACGGCCATTCTGTAGTGTTTGCTTCGCATTCACTTGTGTTCTGACGTCTGTCTGTCTTCCTTTTAGCGAGTAATCTAAGGAAGTTTGACCCTCTACGCTTCGGCGCTAGGAGTACAGAAAACTTTCTTATGTAATCTTGCTGTTGTTGTTGTTGTTGTTGTTGACATGAGTTGCGTGAGCGATGAAGTGGTGTGAAGAGAATGCAACGTTGCTAATAGAAGTATTTAGGTATCTTACGTGCTTCTCTGATCGAGGACATCTACAACACAAATCCTGAAGGAAGATAAATACAATTGGTAGAAAACTGTCGAAGCACTTAAAGGTCTAACTGGGCACCCGATTAAGACAAATTCATTAGATGCTTGCCTTAGGTGGAAACGAAGCGAGAAAGTGCAACCTTTGTACATCTTTTATTAAAAAAGGTAAAACACAATAAACATGGAAAAATATCCATTAGGAAGATACACTACTGGCCATTAAAATTGCTACACAAAGAAGAAATGCAGATGATAAACGGGTGTTGGAAAAATATATTATACTAGAACTGACATGTGATTACATTTTCACGCAGGGTTCGAATGAAGGGTAGAGCCACAGGTCGTAACACATCTGAAATGTAACGTCCACTGTTTAAAGTGCCGTCAATGCGAACAAGAGGTGACCGAGACGTGTAACCAATGGCACCCCATTCCATCACGGCGGGTGATTCACCAGTATGGCGATGACGAATACACGCTTCCAATGTGCATTCACCGCGATGTCGCCAAACACGGATGCGACCACCATGATGCTGTAAACAGAACCTGGATTCATCCGAAAAAATGACGTTTTGCCATTCGTGGACCCAGGTTCGTCGTTAAGTACACCATCGCAGGCGCTCCTGTCTGTGATGCAGCGCCAAGGGAACCGAAGCCGTGGTCTCCGAGCTGATAGTCCATGCTGCTACAAACGTCGTTGAACTGTTCGTGCAGATGGTTGTTGTTTTGCGAACGTCCCCATCTGTTGACTCACGCATCGAGACGTGGCTGCACGATCCGTTACAGCCATGTGGATAAGATGCCTGTCATCTCGACTGCTAGTGATACGAGGCCGTTGGGATCCAGCACGGCGTTCCGTATTACCCTCCTGAACTCACCGATTCCATATTCTGCTAACAGTCATTGGATCTCGACCAACGCGAACAGCAATGTGGCGATACGATACACCGGAATCGCGATAGGCTACAATCCGACCTTTATCAAAGTCGGAATCGTGATGGTACCAGTTTCTCCTCGTTACACGAGGCATCACAACAACGTTTCATCAGGCAACGCCGGTCAACTACTATTTGTGTATGAGAAATCGGTTGGTAACGTCCCTCATGTCAGCACGTTGTAGGTGTCGTCACCGGCGCCAACCTTGCGTGCATGCTCTGAAAAGCTAATCGTTTGGATATCACAGCAGCCGGCCGGTGTGGCCGTGCGGTTCTAGGCGCTTTGGAACCGGGTGACCGCTACGGTCGCAGGTTCGAATCCTGCCTCGGGCATGGTTGTGTGTGATGTCCTGGACCACAGATGGTAAGTCCCATAGTACTCAGAGCCATTTCAACCATTTGATTTGACATCACAGCATCTTCTTCCTGTCGGTTAAATTTCGCGTCTGTAGCACGTCATCTTCGTGGCGTAGCAATTTTAATGGCCAGTAGTGTACATGACTGGTGCATCACTTTCTTAATACAGATTTTTGGCAATAAACAAAGATGTGTGTGAAAGTAGACTTTCCCGGCTGTTAACTAATGATATCTTCTCGGGTTTCCAGATGGGTGGTTGCGTCGAAATTCCATGAGTTTGCAACGAGTGTCACTCCCTTCATGTACTGGCTAAGTGTCGCGACTGCGCGGGCGTCCCTCATAGCGTAACCTGAGCGGTAACCGTCTCTCTCCATCGCTTCCCTTATGTGTTGACCGCCGTTCGACACTATGTGCATTCAGTCTTGTCCAAGTCGCGAAGCGTCAATAGCTGAGTGAGCGTACCAGGTAGAACTTAGTAACTCCTGCCCCGGCTTACGGTACTATCATGGAGTCTTATCGCTACAGATCCTGTAACGTTGCCGTGCGAGTGGCTTTCGGAAGATTATCATCAAAGAATCAATTGAGATAACGCTCCATAACTATATGGACAACACGGACGATGATTACCAAGCTAAGTTCGGCAGGGAACGCTGCACTAACAGTTTCACGTTAGGAACGTACCTAGCAAGTGAAGCTTGCCGAGTCTGAGCAAGAATGAATGCAAGGGGAGTCGAACAGTGGTCCAAGCCGTCCCCCGCCGTGCATCGTCGGTCCCCGCAACTGGGGTAAGGGAAGGAGAGAGACACCCGCATAATCTCGACAATTAGCCGGAAGATGTTGAAAATGACACTCATCGAAACGCCGCGAAGTTTCGACGCTGCCATTCACATGAAAACCCAAGAAGATTTCATCAGTAAATAAAATTAGCTTGGTCGTGATCACGCTATCTGGCCTCAAACAAGGAATATACCAAATTTTTACGAAGTACCCTACGTGACACGTCGTATTTGTATTTCACATTTCAGTAGTAATAATTTTTGGAGCAAATTCCTTAGCGTACTTTAATAAAATCCTTTAAGTGCTTTGCATGTATCACTGCAGCCGTAGTCCACAGTTCGTCGTCTAGTAGCTAGCGTCCTCTGGATCACGGGGTCCCGGGTTTGATTCCCGCCGGTTTGGGGATTTTTACTGTCTGGGGACAGGGTGTTTGTGTTGCCATCATTTCATCATCATCATCATCATCATCATCATTCGTGACAGTGGCCAGATTGGATTGTGTAAAAATTGGACTGCGTAAGAATTGGGACTTTTTACGGGCGCTGATGACCGCGCAGTTGAGCGCCTCACAAAACATTCACCATCATCATTGCATACGTCAGAAATTATCTATGTAGTATATGTTTTCATGTTTCACGAAACTGAGAGAGTATTCTATCGGTGTGTTCACGACTAGGTAATAGTTCACACATATTCAGTTCTTTCGAACTGCATCCTCATTCAAATAGCTTGCCAAGTGTTGCCAGCAGTTAGCCATTTATATTTTTGAGTGTTGTGACTACAGAGAGGGGCCCCGATGCCCACTGCACAGTGGTCGACTATAGATTTATCACTATTACGTCTAGTACTTCTTGATAGGACCTTCGGAGTAATTTTCACATTCACTCATGTTTAATTATACAGATTATGGCTGCCATTCAGCAGTTGCACGATTTAATCTCAGTGTGAGCTACTCTTTCAAATCCCTTTTTTTCGTAGAAGTCAGGTAGCGCTACAATTGATTATTTATTCACCAATTCATTCACATCAAGGCATATTTTCATTAAGTAAGCACTCGGTTATTTTACGCATATTAGTAGTTTCAATTTCTACTAGGATAGCCACATTACAGCGTATTCGTCTGTTAATAACCAAGTGAAAATGGTGGCCTTTTGTGAGCTTATGTTAGTCGTTGGTACTGTTCTGCTTTTATATTTGCACCGCAGCTTCAATCAGAAGCCAGCGGTAAGCGTCAGTCGACTCAAGTGCTAGGTCTTCGACCAAACGCTATGTATAGCTGGAGCTCCAGTTCACTGTTATACGCAATACCTACACGTATTTCAAGCGTACATACAATCTGAGATACCGTAATGGTTTCTTTCGTACGCCATTTTGGTTATTTCGTGAAGAAAGTACGCGCACCATGCGAACTAATGCTCTTCGAATGTAAACTTTTTCGTGACTAGCTACACAAGGTGGTCACAAACATCTTGTTAGGGTATTGCAGCTTAGGTTGTGAAGGGAAATAGTTGTCAAGGCTAATTCAAGCGGCCCGCCAGATGCAAGTGTCAGTTGTTCTCGTAGAGTAAATGATAGGGGCGATACTTCTCAACCTTTGGGTCTGATTCGATCATTACTACCATTCCATGTCCAATTTTTGTGTCGCTCACTTGAAAAGTTTTAGAAAACCACAAGAAGAAAACGTTTGGCGACACTGTCTCTGGCTGACCGACTGAATCTGCGCGCAAGGGCCTGATTGGCTAACTTCAGTGCTGATTAACTCGGAAACGGAGCAACGTACCTAAATTCCCTGCAACACGCTTACAAGCTATTCAGACTGTTTCTGACCACCCGGAATAGTGCTGAATTCCGTGTGCCGAGACCGAGCGAGGTGGCGCAGTGGTAAGCACACTGGACTCGCATTCGGGAGGACGACGGTTCAATCCCGCGTCCGGCCATCCTGATTTAGGTTTTCCGTGATTTCCCTAAATCGCTCCAGGCAAATGCCGGGATGGTTCCTCTGAAAGGGCACGGCCGACTTCCTTCCCTAATCCGATGAGACCGATGACCTCGCTGTTTGGTCTCTTCCCCCAAAAACCAACCATCCGTGTGCCGATAACTATCTGAATAACAACAACGTAGCGTTAACAGGCTATGTTGGTTATGTCGCGCTTTCTTCCGTTCGCTCTAGTGTAAACATTTATTGAGAGATAACGAGGGAATAACGGTGAACACTGGCGAATTGCCTGTGAACGTGCATTCGTTTCCGTACGCTTCCATTCGGCCAGATGTAATGGAAGCTCTACCGCTCAAACCGTGTGATTAAGATCCTACTGGTGAACGTATTTGGACGTAAGACTAAGAAGTGGTGGCGCGATCACGTACGAGGCCTGTTCAGAAAGTAAGCTCCGATTGATTGCCAAATTGAAACCACAGTGAACATCAGAAATGTTTTACTTGTAACAATTAGCTACACCTTTCAGCTACTTCTCTACGTAGTCGCCGTTCTGACTTAGACTTTTGTAATAGCGTTGTACCAACTTTTCAATAGCCTCATCATAGAAGGCAGCCGCCAGTGCTTTCCGCCAATTCTCCACGCTGGCCTACACCTCGTTGTCTGTGTCAAAATGTTGTCTTCAAAGACAGCGGTTCATGTGACCAGAGATGAAACTCAGGGGGAGACAATTGCGGACTGTATTGTGGGTAATCTCACATTTCCATTTGAAAACGATGCAGGAGCATCTTCATTGCCCCTGCAGAATGCGGCTGTGAAATGTCTTGAAGAAGAAACAGCACGACAGTTATGTAATGTTAGCTGCATAGCTTCAGGCGAAATTTCTCACCAGGCCCTCGTACTTGGCGGCAGACACTATTTTCTAGACATCTTTACGCACTCACTGCGAGCTCAGAAATGAGAAGAGCGACGTGATGCTAACTGGGGTTATACTAGAGACACTACCCAACACATCTGTGCAAAGCTTTATCGGATTTTCATAGTCGTTTCCATTTCGCGACCGATCGGAGCTTACTTTCTGAACGCCCCTCGTAAAATCAGTATTAGGGAAGGCGACTGGAAGACTTGGATTTTGGAAGGACTCTGGGAGGAAGCATGGCTCCAGTCTGGCGTGAAGATTTCGAGTGTGTTGCTTTAGTATTTGGAGTCCATACAAAGCAGGTATGAGAACAGACCTGAAGCGAATTCAAGGACGCGCTGCTAGGATGAAACACATCGGTACAGCGCATAAGAAAGCGTAACAAAGATTCTGAGTGACTTTAAACGGAAATCCTTGAATGAAAGACGACGCAGTTGTAGCGAAACCTTGGTGGCTAAATTTAGAGAAGCTGCATTCTAAGAACATTGTTTGACCGTTATGCTGACAGCACGTATTATGCAACCCGCAGTATTACAACTGGCGTTCACAGACCACGCGCAAGATTTTAATTTTCATATTCTCCCGCTCGCTACGTGTAAAATATTAGTCCTAAAAAAATCAGGTGGTTTATTTAAATTTTGTTCTGGAATACGTTTTCGCTGGAGACCGTATTTTTGGAGTTATTCAAGTAGAATATAAGTACAAGAGTGACCTTCATACGCATCCCCACTCCCACACTCAGGCCCCCTGATCAGGATTACTAGTACACTGTACAAAAATTTACGACTTTACGAATTATTTTCCACAGTTGAAATTTTTTTGGTCTTCACTGAATAGCCTTATTACGCTACCTGCTAAGTCGACCACTTGAAAATATATAAAATTTACACTAACGCAAATTTTACTACCTTCAACAGCATAAAATAAACAATTACATCGTTGTGTTCGTCAGTTCATTTGACTAAGAAACTTTTGTGCTTGTAACTTTTAAGTTAGACTTGAACTGTCAATGCAATTATTTTTAGCTGTACCGGTCACAGAAGTCGTTTTTCTTTCATTCCCCTCATGGTAAGTTCAAGTTATAATATTAACGGAATATCCGACTATGCTGGTGGCGTAATAGTGCAATCAATAGAGACCAAACAATGTTGAACATCAGGAACAGTACGTTTAGTCGGAAATTTTTGTACAGTGGTAGTAGGGAGTGCCACGAATAATACACTAGAAATCTTGACTGCTGAGGGGTGAGTGTGGGGGTGGAGGAGCGTTTGAAGGTCGATTTTGTAGGTTTTTGTAGAATAACTAAAACTGTAGGCTCCAGCGAAAACGTATCACACCACAAAATTTAAGCATATTAAGTTTCTTACAGAACAGCTCTATTCATTTTATGAGTAGGACCAAAAGTTTGCGCGCAGTGAGCGAGAGAATATGAAAATCTCGCTAGTGGTTTTTGGAGACCAGATATTCCATTGCGGGTTGCATAAAACGACATCGGTAGGGACACCAGAATCACCCTGTATATTGCTTAAGGATCACGAGATGAAAGAGATTAGGGCACGTACAAGTGCCTCGTTTCCATCAATTCGGTGGTCTCAGGATCGCGCGTAACTTGGATGGCGGGCGAAGTGGTTCGGCTGTAGGATCAGAGCTGATTGGGAAGCCTCAGAGGGCAGACGTGTTTCTGCCGTTCTCGGTGTTAGTTAAGAATTTATTAGCAGTGTATGGTTACTTGGGCATATAGTTGAGAACTGTGTGATACTGAAACTTCCTGGCAGATTAAAACTGTGTGCCGGACCGAGACTCGAACTCGGGACCTTTGCCTTTCGCGGGCAAGTGCTCCACCAACTGAGCTACCCAAGCACGACTCACGCCCCGTCCTCACAGCTCTACTTCTGCCAGTACCTCATCTCCTACCTTCCAAACTTTACAGAAGCTCTCCTGCGATCCCTGCAGAACTAGCACTCCTGAAAGAAAGGATATTGCGGAGATATGGCTTAGCCACAGCCTGGGGGATGTTTCCAGAATGAGATTTTTCACTCTGCAGCGGAGTGTGCGCTGATATGAAACTTCCTGGCAGATTAAAACTGTGTGCCGGACCGAGACTCGAACTCGGGACCTTTCGCAGGAGAGCTTCTGTGGAAGGTAGGAGACGAGGTACTGGCGGAACTTAGGAACTTTGCCTTTCGCGGGCAAAGCTTTGAGGATGGGGCTCAGTTGGTAGAGTACTTGCCAGCGAAATGCAAAGGTCTCGAGTTCGAGTCTCGGTCCGGCACACAGTTTTAATCTGCCAGGAAGTTTCATATCAGCGCACACTCCGCTGCAGAGTGAAAATCTCATTCCCGTGTGATACAAATAACGGAAATACGGCGGTTCATTAATTTGTTGAAAAACAGAAATCATTTGTGACTCTAAAAAGGAATTTAATTACGCAGTTTCTCGTGGTCTGCCAATAAAAAGCGAGTGGCGTTCCGTATAAACAAACTTGCTGGAAATTTAATCATTTCTAAAATAACAGTTTCCTTGCAAAGAGTTTCTTATATCCTCAAGATTACGGATTGACGACCTACGTGCTATTTTCTGCGCGTGGGCAAACAACTGTAAAAGGCTGCATGTTGGTGAACATTTATTAGAACGTATGTATTCCACTCAGGACGGTGGAAGCAAATAGGCACCTCGCGTGTATTGCAGTCTTAGTACAACTGATGTCAGTGACACGTCATCTGTGGTAACACAGAGGAGATGTGAACGAGAGAAAAGTTTTTGAGGGAAGCGGTTTATCATACGCAAATGTAAATACCTATCTCTCTGACGATCCCTTCTTCAACTTGCTGTAACGGCTCACTGCGAAGTTAAATGCGGCCTCGTGACGTTGCGGACACGTTATGCTGAAAGAAAGTATCTAAGCACAGCGGACACGAATGGGGAACCATTCCAGTAACGACATCGTTCGCAACCGGGGAAATCCACGAACGTAAGCGACTTTGACAAAGGGTAGATCGTTATGGCTTGAAGCTTTGGAGCGCGCATCTCGGAAACGCTGCGAAGCTGGCCGACTGTTGGCGTGTTCGTGAGCGTCTGTGGGAAGCGCTTGAAGACGAGTGAAACAATAAGTATGCAACAGGGTGTTAGGCGTCTACACATCATCGAAAAACATCGAGATAGGAGGTTCGCACGCGTAAAACAGCATAGGCGACGATCTATGGCAGATCTGACGGTGCTGGTGCAGGCCCTAGTGCTTTGGAGCTCACTGTTCAACACATATTATTGAACATCGACCTCGGCGGCGGACAATCGCTGCGTGTTCCGATGTTGGCGAAATGACTTCGTTAGTTACAATAGCAAAGAGCACGCCGTCATCGACATTCGACCGTGAATCAATGGAAACGTGTCGCTTTGTCGGCCGAAGCACTTCTCTTGTGACACCACATAGATGCTCGACTCTTGTTCCCTGTCATCCAGGAATTTGGCTGCTCTCGGAACATGCACCGCGTCACGGGCACTGCTGGCCTGTGGACGCAGTACTCTGATATGGGGACATTCATCTGGGTTTCCACGCGTGTATGGTAGTAACCGAAGGCACCAACAAGGCTATGGGCCATGTGCAGGTTATTGAGGGTCATCAGCAACCGTTCATACCTCAACCATTCCCAGAACACGATGATGCGTTCCAACAGGATAACTACGTTACGGTCTAGAATGGTGCTATACTGCTGTGAGGACGAAGATAGTGATGTCTTGGCTATCATATTCGGCTGATATGAACCCAGTGAAAAACATCCTGGGCGCTTTCGGGCGCCATGAACACAGCCACATTTCCTTAATTTAAGGGAATTCCTTGGCCTGTGTGTAGACATCTGGTGTCACGTATCTTCAGAAACATACAACTGACTTGTCGAATCGATGTCACGCACAAGTGCTTCTGTATTTCGTCCCAAAGTTGGACCAAAACCTTATTAAGCATATGGTCACAGTGTTCTGGTTCACCAGGGCATATATGCTGCTGTGTGTTGTTATCTTTCTAATAACTTTGTTTTCTGCCTTAAGGCAGGTCTTGTCATGCGAGAAGCCGCGTCGGAGAGGTCCTGCTGCATGAACTTCTAGGGAACTGATTCCAGTGGTGGTTTCCCGTTGCTTTCCACTGATGATAATGAAATGACAGTGAGGACAACACACAACACCCAGTCCCTGAGCGGATAAAATCTCCGACCCAGCCGGGAATCGAACCCCGGCCCCTTGGCGTGACAGACCGTCGCGCTGACCACTCAGCTATAGGGGCGGACTCATTCTAATGAGCGAGCTCTATTTGTTGTGATAATTTTTTAAGGTAGTGGGAACGCTTTCAGAACTAAAACTGTCCCACTTCTGTCCTGAGAGCCGCCTGGGGTACCCGTGTGGTCTGAGGCGCCTCGCCACGATTCAGGCGGCTCCCCCATCCGTCGAAGGTTCGAGTTCTCCCTCGGGCATGGTTGTGTGTGTTGTCCTTAGTGTAAGTTCGTAGTTCTAGGGGACTAATGACCTCAGATGTTAAGTCGCATAGTGCTCAGAGCCATTTGGACCATTTTTTTCCCCGGCAAGTGGAAGACCGACGGCTTCTATGTGGTGTACTGATGGAAAGCACTGAACGGTAATGGCAAAATTTTTTCGGTCGCCAGTGATCATTATTTTATTTTATGTCGGACGTAATTGATCGAATAATCAGAAACTATGAGAGGAAAAAAAAAACCACGGAATTCACAAACTGTAGAATCGTATTTGACAAATTATGTATAAAATATGATTCATACCATTTCATCAGAATTTATATGTCATATACATAAAGTGCGCTATCATACCAACTAAAAGGCCAGAATTATAAGTAGATATCCTTAAAAACGACACGGTATACATCCTAAAATAATAAGGATTTTTCAGATTAGAGCAGAGTATGGATCATGACAGAAGGAAAAGCAGGATTTAAAATTGAAACAAACTAGAACCAGTATATTGTGCGTACGTAAGAGGACATATAGGACTTCTTCCGACAGCAGGGTGTTTTGCTTAAGTTGCTGGTCATTTGCATGGCAGCAAAGTATCTGTCTGCGGACATAGCGAGCGTTTCTGGTGGACGACGACCCCGGAGAGCGCAAGAAGGCCGTAACTAAGTGAACAGGAGTATCAGAAAACAGGTGTAGATTTCACAGATTTTTGTATGGGCACAAATTTCACTGGGCGCAGTTTACATATATATCAGTTTGCTACTATGATTCGCGAACACTTGCCAGCAGAGCTTCTTTCACAGGGTGTGTGGGAATAGCATACAATAATACAGAATAGAATAGCATGGAATGGAATAGGATAGAGCTGAGTTGAGTAGAACAGAGTAGAGTACAATATAATAGAACCGCCACCAGCCGAACGGAGTCGGGACGACGCTGCCACGTGGGAGCGTGAAATAAACTAAATGCGACGAAGTGAAATGGATCAATAGGTCTATACGGATGAAATCCGTTCACGTCCTTCTCCTAAAGTTCCAATTCAAAGTACACGGTCTTAGGAACATGCCCTACCAAATGCTGCTAAAACATATGGCTATAACAAACGACTACAGTTACTTAAGTAGTTCCGTAGTCAGAAATGTGACGAGAAATGGCCGTATAACAAAACACCATTGAGTCTATTGCTTACTGATACTTGTTTTCCACGATTTCTATTTGTTTTTTATTTAACTGCTTTGCCATCAAAAACATTTTCACTCTATATCAGCTAATTGGAAATGTTTTGTGAAAAGTAAGTTTTTATCTATCAGCTTCTGTTTCACAGGCTAGGCGATATTTAATGAATTCTGGGAGTCTTTGTTAATACTCACCGAGCAGGTATGAAAGAATGAAAGACATCGATATTCCAGTACATACCTGAAACAGAGAATTGTTTGTTTAAACAATATGAAGTTCGCATTTCAGCATCGTTCGATCAATTATGCAGTTCACACAATTTGCCCATTTCACAGTTTATACTTGCAACACTCACTACGTTCGTTAGATTACACAGTATCAGTAAGAAAAAAAAAGCATTCAGAATAAATCCATTAAATATTGACACATTCAACACTTCATCAGCAATAGTATGGACGAAAAAGAGGGCAGTGAAACGTTGAAGGATAGAATACTGTCATTTGTTTTCTTAATACACGTAAAATACGGCTTTTTACGGGAAGTCCGAGTGTCCTGAAGTAAACCAAAGGTGTAGTCATGTAGCAACGAATATGTGTCGCCTTTCAGGACGAACATCGAAGTAAGGTTTTCAAGGCTTGTCAGCAGGTACTGCTAGTTTAAACAGCACACCCTCAGTTTGATTGCCCGTAAACTGTGGAACTACTAATACGGCTATAAATCCGCTTGCGCCCTTTCGCTCTCTTCCGTCGGGCCGATAAAAGCTTTACACGTCTGGCGCGGGAATGACAAGAGCTCAAACGTGTCGATAAAACAGGCCGTCACCGCGACACGCTGGAGATAAAAACGGATCCCTGTCAGCGGTCCATCAGCCACGGAGCTGCTGATAAAATGGGGCTTCAAAAAACAGGATTCACTTAACACGAATTTCATGTAGATAGCAGTTGATACATTTCTCTGAACCGTTCTAATTAATGTATGTGAACGCGAATGCATTTAAGCTATCTGTGCTAATACGGACTCTACTTTCCCTCTTTTTCGCGCGAGCGCTTTTGTGTGTGTGTGTGTGTGTGTGTGTGTGTGTGTGTGTGTGTGTGTGTGTCACCTTTTTATTGGATAACTTCATAGAGCTTGTCCTTCCACCAAATATATCCATTTTGCATATTAAACTCCACACCGTTTGTGTGCGCAGTCTTGCAGTGTATCGGAGTTTCAGACAGGAATGACCAGGTGCTTTCTGGACAAGAATCGTAGAAATTTTGATATGTTGCGGTCTGTGACCAATTCGCAAATGTTTCTGGCGTGTGTATAGGGTGGACTCCAGTGAACAGCCAACATGGGAAACTTTGGAAGGCCACCTGCCAGTGAATGTGGACTAATAAGGGAAACACATAGCTTACGCAACCTTATCTCATCTGTCACACGATGCGACCACTCCGCCATAACATACTGTTTACCTAAAGGTATAATTGTTAGCCATTGTTAATAATAACGCAATAATGTATGGGAAGATAAAACGAGCTTAAACGACCCTATGTAGGTTGCGCCTTTCACCGGCGTGTCAGGATTGTACGCAACATATTAGTCACCAGAAGAGACCAAGTTTTTTATTGTGGAATTAAACGCTATTCCTGACATATTAACGTAAGCTACAAATCAAATTTTGTTAGTAATCGATTCTATGTAAATGCCAATGACATAAAATATAAAGAATTTCTATGAATAATTACACCAGTAACGCAGAACAGTATTCAAAGAAACAGGAAAAGGAAACTCACAGATACGATTCAGGTGAAAGCGCACAGAGAATTTTGCAACTTCATTAAATTAAAACCATTTGGCAAGAAGATAAACATGTTAATGCGATTAAAAAAAAAAAAACAGCTACTACACAGATGATTAACACAAGATCTCGTCAAATCTTCCTTCGGCAAACCAACTATAGCGGGAGAAGCATTATCAGCTAAATAAGAATGAAGCTGTGTCCTGGGGGTTTTCCAAGTCACCTGTACAGCCTCGGACTTCGTTAGCCATCCGGAGACGAAAAGAGTTGCCGGGGACAACTACCTGCCCTCTGCTCGCTCTCCCTCCCCCCTCCCCCTCCCCAACCCCGTCCATGAGTGAGGAAGACGAGCTAATTAAGTAACCAAACAAGGGATAATGTACCCCTCATTTTTTTGTAGATCATGAGCACTTGCCATTCATAACCTAGTGATAAAATAACCCAACAAAAGCAATTTACACATTTAGTGTGTGTTCATATAAGGGTCAGCAAATAAAAGAGGAACAAACAATAAAATTAGCTTTGTCCAAATGACGCCTTACGTTTGTTGTATGATATTAGAGTTGAAATTATTCTCTTGAAATCAGGAAGGAATTGAAGTTGAGCGGGGTTAGTCGTAGTCCCTAACTAAAAATGCTATTTATATGCTTTTTTACAGGGAGCATCATACTCAGGAGTCAAAGGAGGGAAGGTGTACAGCAATAAACGTAAAACGTTTATCGAAGGATTTTTAATGTAGCCTTACGTTTAATTAATGTGTTGCCTGCATGTGTATCACATTCTTTTGTTTTCTGACGTTATTGTATGCAACATTTATATGTTCATATAAAAGCGGCAAAAAACTGTAAGCTTTTCTCCGCACATTTTATATTTTATGCAAATTCTGTTTGTATGTAAAGTATTATGAAAAAAAGATCGATCCTGTATTTAATGTATCATCTGTAGTATTTTGCTACAGCAGGAGATATCTTTGTTAGAACCAGACAACGTGTTTGGCCGTGCTGACGTGTAGACGCATGAGCGCAACAGTGTGAGTTAATTTAGGAAACGACTGTGCGAAAATTTGAAACGAAGACTTAATACGAGCCGGAAGCTATTTTGAAAGACATGGAAGGGAAGACTTAGGTAGTGTTTTGCTGAATAGAGTCGATTTAGAGAATGGAAACGCGATTCAGTGTGATCCAAAATTAAGCAAACATCGGACTATCTCGTTATTAAAGGGGAGCAACAATGGTAATTTAGACTGCGGATCTGAATTGTGAGAGGGAAAAAAAAAATAGTAGAATGTGCAGGTGAGAAGTGTGGACTGTGATGCGGCAGCGTTGAACGCTGTTCAACTATGAACTGTGATCTACAGAATTGTGATATAAGTCTAAGGAAGATGTCAACGATAATGACTACGAGCAATGTAGCAGAAGATCAGTATTATAAATAACTCAAAGGTCATTCTCAGGTCTTGTTTGGGACGAAAGACTGAATAAAAGTGCACATCCCAGAAAAGCAAACCTAAAGCGGGCGTGTACACACTGTGTACAAATACACAGCGATTCACCTGCATTTCGGACTTAAAAATTTTTATCCCGATCTTTTCCGTGGCTACAGAAAACTAAGGCTGACCTCAAGAACGGAATTAACTTCCTTAAAGTGTTGGTGGAAACTAAATTTCATGCGTCATACATCACAACAAATGAATAAAAAGTTCGCCATTATGTCGACCGCCATTTTTTATGGTCCGGTGCAAGACGCAGTTATTATTGCAGCATCAGAGAGCTTACCGCAAGTGCAGAGGCAACACGTAGATGCGTGTTTGCAGTTACACACTACATCTCTAGAGAGGGCAATGGCAACAGTGTAACGTAATCGCAGGAAATAACAAACCGTACAACGCTTTTTGAAGTTTACAACGAAAATAATTTTTGCTAGGATTTAAAATCCAAGTAGGAAACGAAATATTTATGTTCAAGTAGGAAATTACAACAGATTGGGTAGTAACGGATTTCTTTTTAAACCTAGCAAATTACGTCAACTCACGCAATTGTGATAAAATTTTGTGACGCTACGTTTCTTAATACTAATTTACTTAGGTATTTACTGTGTAACTAACTGACAGGGTGGTAGACGAACAACGAAGAAGTTAACGAGTTCGTCAACAGACCAAAACAACTTACGAGAATTTGGGATGATATTGTTGTCTTCAGTCCTGAGACTGGTTTGATGCAGCTCTCCATGCTACTCTATCCTGTGCAAGCTTCTTCATCTCCCAATACTTACTGCAACCTACCTCCTTTTAAATCTGCTTAGTGGATTCATCTCTGGGTCTCCCTCTACGATTTTTACCCTCCACGCTGCCCTCCAATGCTAAATTTGTGATCCCTTGATGCCTCAGAACATGTCCTACTAATCGGTCCCTTCTTCTCGTCAAGTTGTGCCACAAACTCCTCTTCTCCCCAATTCTATTCAATACTTCCTCATTAGTTATGTGATCTACGCATCTAATCTTCAGCATTCTTCTGTAGCACCACATTTCGATAGCTTCTATTCACTTCTTGTCTAAACTATTTATCGTCCATGTTTCACTTTCATACATGGCTACACTCCATACAAATACTTTCAGAAACGACTTCCTGACACTTAAATCTATACTCTACGTTAACAAATTTCTCTTCTTCAGAAATGCTTTTCTTGCCATTGCCAGTCTACATTTTATATCCTCTCTACTTCGACCATCATCAGTTATTTTCCTCCCCAAATAGCAAAATTCCTTTACTACTGTGTTTCATTTCCTAATCTAATATAGCAGCTTGATACAGAAAAACAACTGTATGAGCAATAGCACTCCAGTCAACTTCGACAGAATGAGGCAAAAATTCACTACACAGACAGTTATTTCTTAAATCACAACGTTAAAGTATGAGGACCACAGAGATAATGAGAAGCTGCATAAATAAGCCAAAACACCAGGCGACCAACCCCAGCTGAGGTTTCTTCAACCGTGAGATTCTTCCCTCAGCTCTAAGGCGAATGCCGGGATTTAAAACAAAGAAAGTACAAATAAGGACATATTCCTTCCATCTACCCGTTTACCTACACAAATAAAAATCAACTGCGACATGTCATCACCTGAGAACGGCTCGACCGATTCCCTTTTTTTAAATTTGTGTTCGTTATTGTCAGGACAAGATTTGTACGAAAAAACTGGTTTGGAAAATACAACGGAAAATTCGGAAATGAGTTATGAAAGATCATCACTTGAGAAATGCTCGACAGATCTGTCTTTTTTTTCTTGTCTTCGTAATTGGAGATGGTAATAGCGTTTTTGGGATGAAAAAGAAAATTAAAAAATGCTTTCAGTTTGACAGTTCTGAAGTCACATCCTTTCATAACAAAAGAAATCAATTCGACAGTTACCTGTGTAATGTAAAAATACATATGTAATATATGAAGGAGAAATGTTGTTACCGAAAATCTCGAAAAGTTCTCGACCGATTGATTACAAATTTTATACGACACTCTAAGGAACGTTTGGACAAACATAGGCTATATGTTTTTGTAATATGAACATACATATGTAATGTATAAAGGGGAAGCTGAATTACCAAGAATCTCGAAAAGTTTTTGATCGATCTGCTTCAAAATTTTACACAATACTGTAACGAACATTCTGATGGAAACTGACAGAGAGGGGGGGGGGGGAATGGACGGTGAAGGGGACAGGAGATTATGCCCAGAGAAGTGGGGGGGGAGGAAAGATAGACACACACACACAGACACACACACACACACACACACACACACACACACACACACACAGAGAGAGAGAGAGAGAGAGAGAGAGAGAGAGAGATCAAGGAATTTAGGAGGTCCCATACAAATTTAGCAATTGCCAAGCATTGCCGGCTTCGCCAGTCTACAGTAAGAATCTTACAAAATTAAATATGATTCCGGTTATTCTAAATAAACTGTGCCACAACCGAACAAATTACAACAACTAGCTGGAAAGACTATATTCTCGTACCGCCACCACGCCATCAGAGATAGAATGAGAGCTATATATAGATAAAAAATTATAATTATGATTTATAAGATAGTATCATTCTCTTAAAAACTGAATTGCTACTTCAGTTACATGTAGAACGGGTAAAACTGGGAATTCAGTGTAGTTCCGGCGCCTAATTTAAGGGATAAAATTGTGTGTTAGGTGATTAATGCTAATTATCGTGCATTAATAATGCAACCATTACGTATTAACGATCTGGTAAGACGTCTCACTGTGGTAACTTTCCCAATTCTTAATGAAGACAACTGCTGTTTACTAGACACACGAAAGGTTCGGTCAGTGTTTACCAATACTAATTCCACTATTATAAGGACAAACACATTACGCCAGTAACCGGAGATTCATATAATCATTATTATTGCTAGAGGAAGCTTTAATCACATAACATTATGACGGAAACGAGTAAACATCACTCAGCAAACAAGCCGTTTGAGAGAGAGCTGCGAACGTGTGGTCACGAGCCGGCACTGACAGTAGCATGAACTGCTGAATTTCATGTAGCAGAGATGTGACCATTGTCGAAATGGATTCGAATTTCACCGCTGGCACACTACTGGGCAATGTTGTACCTGTATGATGGGACACCTGCTCATTTCGTTGTTCATGTAAGATGACACATGACGCGTCACTGCGGTCCAAGATCGATAGATCGAGTGTGCTGCTCTCCCGGTAGCACGTGACCACCGTGGAGGACGTGCTTTCCAGGGACACATCAGACTACACAGTAACAACACGTTCAGCTGCAGCCTGGCGGTAATCGCTTCTGAAACCAGTCACGGGACAGAAAGGCCTACATAGTAATGTGTAAGAGTGTCAGGAGTCAGCAGCTGAGAGTGTGGTGTAGTGGTGTATACTGTGGTGTAGGGCGTGATACGGGTCACTGAGAAACAGACGCCGTGGCGACGCCTGGCCGCTGTTTGAACTCAAACCTGCCTGTTTGCCCTCCAGGTCAGGACAGGCTACCCGAAAGTCCGCCCTCGCCAGTGAGATTAAGCGCACACTTCTTATCCATCCGTCGTACCACCATCAAGTCAATTTGGCTATAACCTTCACCTTCCAAATGTAATGCTTCCACTTATGGGCATAGTGTTTACACGCTTCCTTTTTTTATATTTTTTTATTGCCAACATTAGAACACTTTGGTCAATATTATGGGTTCTTCGATTTTTTGTTGCCCCTTTACTTTCTCATTCTTTCAGATCGTGCCCTCCTCTCCTAATCCGAAATCACCCTTCCCACTCACTGTTTGTCAGTTTTTATTTATGGTGTGATATGTTTGTCTTAAAGTATATTGAGCGAGTCTGTCTTGCCTTTCAAATCCTCCATCGTTATCTGTAATTTCATCATGTCCTCCTTGATACGAGGCGTGTTTTTTTAAGTAAGTACCGTTTTGAAATTAAAAAAAAAACGTACTAAGATATCTCCATAATTTTGTTTTTACATGGAAGCCTGTACTTTAATCTACGCACTGACACCATTACAGTCTGATTCTTCCTTGTTTACGTTGTGTACTGTGAGTTTAAGATGCCTTCGATAATCCTGAGTGATGCCGACTGTGAAGTACAGGCTGTTATAAGATTTCTTAGTACTAAAGGCCTAAAAGCAATCGATATTCATCGTGATATCTGTGCAGTTTACGGAGAAAACATTGAGTGATCGAATGGTAAGAAAGTGGGTGAGAGCATTTAAAGACGGCCGCACAAATGTGCATGATGAACAACGGAGTGGGCGTCCTTCGGTCGTTAATGAAAGTTTGGTGCAGGAAGTGGACAATAAGGTTAGAGAAAACAGACGCTTTACGATTTGCTCCTTGCGGTATGACTTTCCTGATGTTTCTCGTAGTGTTTTGTATGGCATTGTGACCGAGCACTTGAATTACCGAAAATTGTGCGCACGTTGGGTACCGAAAATGTTGACAGATGTGCACAAAAACCAAACGTTTAGACAGTGCATTGACTTTCCTTGAGCGGTGCCACAACGACGGTGATGATTTCTTAAGCCAAATTGTTACGGTCGATGAAACATGGGTTGCCTGCGTCACACCAGAATTAAGGCAACAGTCCATGGAAGTTGAACAAGAGCATAGTTTTTCGGCAAGACAATGCCCGTCCGCATGTGGCGAATCAGACCAAAGATCTCATCACATCTTTCCGATGGGAAACTCTAGATCATCCTCCGTACAGCCCAGATCTTGCGCCCAGTGACTGCCATCTGTTCCTGCACTTGAAGAAACACCTGGGCGGTGCAGTATTTAACACGTCAGGCGGCAGACTTCTATGAGGAGAGTATTCAAAAGCTGGTACAACGTTATGACAAGTGCCTCAATATTGACGGAAATTATGTAGAAAAGTAGATAAAGGTACAGGCTTTCATGTAAAATTAAAATTATTGAGATATCTTAGCACGTCTTTTTTAATTTGAAAACGATACTTACTTAAAACACACTCCTCGTATCTGCGATCCACCTAATGCCGCTCTTACTATTCCATAGCTACTCAATTATTCTCCTGCTGATTATGTTTTCTGTTGTCCTCATCAAATGTTCTAGGAAAGAGATCCGCCTCTTTTCCATTCTACTTGTCACTGGTTCTATTTTAAGTTTTTCTTCAAACTCTGCCTTTTTGGTATTTTTTATTTATACATATTCTGACTGTCCTGCTTTCTATTTGCAGTAATGTGTCTATTGTTATAGTGTTTGCTGTTTTAAATATAGTTTCGATAGCATATGTTATTTGCGGCTGTGTGACTGTTTTGCAGTGTCAGTTTTGTGGGTATTAAGAGGCATTCTTTGTTATATGTGTTTCAGGTAACATGATGTGTTTTTATCAATTTGTTTATTCTACGCTGCCATAATGGTTTCTCATTCAGGTTGTGTGTTATTACTCCTCCCAAGTATTTAAACTTTTCAATAATTTTTAGGTCGGGTTCTCCAATTCTAATTTTGTTTGCCAATAGCAGCTCTGTTAGCAATATTTCCGGTTTCTGAAAAGATATTTTAAGGCCAGTACTAGGGGCTATTGCCTGTAATAATTATGTTCGGTTTCTCGAATGATGTTGGCGAGAAGAGTGAGATCATCAGAAAATCCAAACAGTTCAGCTTTATGTCATCTTCCTGTGTTCCAAGCTTAATGTTCATTGGATTGTCCTTGTACCAGTCCTTCATTATATATTCAAGGGCAAAATTAAAAAGAAGTGGTGACAGGCCGCCTCCCTGCTTTAAACCACTTTTTACGAAGGATGATTCAGAAAGTTCTCCTCTGAATTTAATTTTCGAGTTTGTATTTGTTAAGGTGAGTTCTATCAATTTAATTAATTTTTGGTGAGGTCCGAAGTGTTTCAAAAATTTTTAACAATAAGGGCCTATGGATAAATCATATCCTTTCTTAAAATCTATAAATGTAATTTAGAGAGACTTGTTTCGTTTGCGGTAGTAAGTCATATTAATTTCAGAGTAATTAGTTGTTCGGCACAGGTTCTCCAAGGTCCGAAGCCTCCCTGGTATTCCCTCCAGTTCTTCGCCAGTTTTTTATCCTACTGGGTAAAATCGTGGAAAAAATCTTACAGGTACAGTGCAAGAGCGAGATTCCACTATAATTGTCTGGACCAATTTTGTCTCCTTTCTTGTGAAGTAATTATAGCTGTGGTCAATTCTTCCCGGAATTTTTCTGTTGCCCAAATTTTTTGTAAAATAATATATAAAGATGTCTGAGTTGGTTTACTAGCATACTTCCACATTTCCGCAAACACTTGACTTCCACCACATGCTTTGTAGTTTCGTATTTCTGTAAGTGTGATTTCTATTTCATGAACTGTAGGTGGCTTTGTATTTTCTGATTTGGTTTTTACAGGAATGCTTGCGAGTATTATTAAAAGCTTTCAGGTTCATCACAGTTCAACAGCTTTTTGAATGCTTCTGCCACGATTTCTGCGTTGTTATTATGGGCTATAATTATCAATCTTTATTTCTCAGAAATAGTGTGGGACGGCTATAATTACGCAACTGTTTATCAAAGGCTTTGAAATAATCTCTGAAACTGTACATTTACTACAACTAAGAAAAGCATAACAAAGAATAGAATGCTTTAATTTGGTTTTAAAAGTTGTCAGAATCCCTTTGAAAAACTGAACTCGATGGTGTGGCTGTTTTCCGCAGCAAGTACAGAAAAAGAACTCTCTGACAAGAGCTTAGAGATATACAGGGTGAACATCTAGAAAACCGATAAACCGCAAGGACGGATCCCTGACTGGAAATTGAGGAAAAAAGGTCCGTGGGACATGTGTACGGAAATGGAAGGTGTGCGTGCAACGACAACAAATCATCCCGTAACGCAATACACAGCTGCATCGCATCCACTTTAAAAAATTTGTTCAGTTTGGTCTCCATGGGACTGCAGGTGAGAGGGATAGTAGAGGTTGTGATACAGGATACACATATAATCATACTTTGGCTTACACCATGGCGGCAGGCCACTTGCCTGGAGCCTGTACTAGGATTCGTCTGAATTTCCTTTAAAGTCGCCGGCCGGAGTGGCCGAGCGGTTCTAAGCGCTACAGTCTGGAACCGCGCGACCGCTACGGTCGCAGGTTCGAATCCTGTCTCGGGCATGGATGTGTGTGATGTCCTTTGGTTAGTTAGGTTTAAGTAGTTCTAAGTTCTAGGGGACTGATGACCACAGATGTTAAGTCCCATAGTGCTCAGAGGCATTTGAACCAACCTTTAGCGTCAGTCCTCCAGATCTCGTGCATGTGCAGTCTGTCGCCTCCCTGCACGTTTGTCCGTCTGAAAGACCCACGATCACACCAACACCCAAAAATGGCTTCAAATGTTGTGTGATGTGGTTGGTGTCTGAGGATACTTTTTGTGATATAGCCGTGCTGCCTCACAACCGTTTCCATCTGCTTGGCCGTACACAAACACCATCTCGGCGTGTTCCTGACGAGAATATTGGACCATTCTGCTGTTTACAGTACACTGCATCAATCACACAGCCTGTAACACACAAGGAACAGGCGACACGTGGTCAGAGGGACTGTCATTCGACAGCGCTAGCTACGGTGGTAACGATGCATTTCCGAACACATGTTTACGGGACTTTTCCTGCTCAATTAACAAACATAAATCTGTTCCTACAGTTTGCCTGTTTTCTTAACGTTCTCCCTTTATACTAAAGTGATAAGAATCATGGAACAGACATATACAAGAGGCGGTAGTACCGCAAACACAAGATATATAAGGACGATGAATTGGTGGAGCTATTATTTATATTCAGGTGATTCATGTGAAAAGGTTTCCGACGTGATTATGACCACACGACAGCAATTACCACACTTTGAACGCAGAATGTTAGCTGGAGCTAGAAACATGGGACACTCCGTTTGGGGAATCGTTAGGGCATTCAATACACCGAGATGCCCAGTGTCAGAAGTGTGCCGAGAATACTAAATTTCAGGCATTAATTCTCACCACGGACAACGCATTTGCCGACGGCCTTCACTAAACCACCGAGAGCCGGCCGCTGTGCTGGAGCGGTTCTAAGCACTTCAGTCCGGAACCGCGCTGCCGCTACGATCGGGCAGGGATGTGTGTAATGTCCTTACGTTAGTTAGGTTTAGGTAGTTCTAAGTCTATGGGACTGATGAACTCAGATGTTAAGTCCCATAGTGCTCAGAGCCATTTGAACAATTCGGCAATCTTACTGGACAGGGACTGTAACATAACTACAGAATGCAACGTCACTTGACGCTCGTACAGTCACATCAGAATTACCTCAAATGCGTGCTGTCAAATGAAAATGTGAACAAACACTTGAAACGTTTCATACAATATGATGTGGCAGTTTGCAGTTCTTTTTTTTTTTTTTTACGAAGTGTAATAAATTTCAATCACACTGTCACACTACCGCGAACTTTACTACCGTTGACTCACCATCCTCCCCCAGGTTACTACGGTCTCCATCTGTAAATCAAAGTATATTTATATATGTGCTCAGAATGACGTATGATGTTCCAGAATATAAATGAATATAAAAAAGATTTCTTAAAATTTTAATTTCTGCACTGTATTTTATTTCTCCCACACGCGTTCCGCCTTTTTCACTTTAAGGCATCAGCAGTAGGATCTAGTATGACGCAGTTTTGTTCTACTACGAGTTATTTGTAAAAAATGTCAAACATTTGTCTTATTACTCAGTCACTCTAGACCCCACTGATGAGTGAAAAAGGCAAAAAGCGCCTGGGAGCAATAAATCGCAGTGCACCGAGGAAAGGTGGTTTCTATTTACAAAACGAATATCTCTGTACTTTCTGCGGAGGACGTCCACGCAAACAAACTTGTTATTTTTAATTCCATTTGTAGAGTTGTACAATGCATTCTTTTCGACTGATACTGAACTGGCATGTCACACGATCTGTCATAAATCAGCCTCCCCACCTTTAAAGCTGTGGATTCCGCCTTTACATCGGCCTGCTTTGACACTTCCATCATGTCATTCCCTTGTAGCTCCGCTCTTACTGCTCCGTTGTCTTGCAAATCGCAACTCAAGGGTGTACCTACTCTGACTAAAGACACACTGCGTGTTCCATAGTTACGTTGATACACACACACACACATCCTTAATACATATCCATTAACATATATTCATTAACAAATCATGCTAATTACTGCTGCAGGATACCGGACAGTAGGTGGTGAGGTGCGGTGCCGGCAGTCATTTGTCAGTGGGACGAGTGTAATCAGCGCCGCACCAGATGAATGCACGCCAGTGACAATAGCGAGCCAGCACTGAAAAAATAAGAGCGCTGTGCAAACACGGCGTCAGGACGATTAATGCGCCATTTCCGCTACAGTAATTGTCGAAGCGCTATTGTTGGTTTTACGAAACCATTCAATTTCGGGGGCACTCGGGAGTGTAGACCGATTTTGCCAGTTACCGTTCGTCAGCTACTCTGTGTTCTGTTTACCGCTACTTAACCAACTGGCGCTAATTGAGTCGACCAGACAGGAACTGAAATTGCGTTCGACACACATCTGCTGCCGTATCGCGGAAGGTGCATTACATGATTATCTACATAAAAAGTTGCGTCCTTCAAATAAGGTTAGTGTAATTTACTCGTACATAACGTAATAGAAACGAGGCCAATGAGTTTTAAAACACATAAACAGAGATTGTCTCAAAGATACTTTTACAGTGTTTTCGGGTCAAAATAATGAAACAAGAAAGTCCACATAAACATCAGTAAAGGTACTGTGTAGCATGTCCCGAGAATCTCTTCCTGAAAATTACGTCGGTTGCATACAAGTACGACATTTTAGCGGCAAAATTAATCGGCGTGTTCAGAAACAGATAGACAGGTAATTATAAAAGGAATTATCCCTCTCTGAAAATTCAAATGTTGGTTGTGAAGTAACTTAACTTTAATTCATCCTAATTCAGACAATTCTTAAGGAACATTTATAAATGGTGTACAAAAACCTTCCTCGACGATCAGTGTATCTATTAACCTACAGCAGATCAAAATCCTTACAGGAGTTCATGAAAATAGCCTTCAGATACAGAATAACGCGAGTAAACAACTTCAATTTACATACACACATCAAAAAAAGTTTTGCATTACCCCTGTTCCCAGAACTCCTGAAGACAGACGTTGACTGTGGATACTGTATCACAGAGACAGCCCCTTTCACTGTTCGGTGATGTCACTAAACCCGCCCAGAGATGTAAATAACCATGCATGAGCAGCGCCTATTAGTCGGAGGGGGTTCGACAGCCAATCAGTTCCAATCAATCCATCAGGAAGGAGGTATACGGATCATGTTGCCTGTAGTTCAACCATGCCTAGACAGTCAATACCGCGGTTCGATGGCGTCGGCATTGTTACTTTGTGCCAGGAAGGGCTCTCAACAATGGAAGTGTCCAGGCGTCTCGGAAGGAACCAAAGCGATGTTGTCCGGGTATGCAGGAGATATAGAGAGACAGGAACTGTCGATGACATGCCTCGCTCAGGCTGCCCAAGGGCTACTACTGCAGTGGATGCTCGCTACCTACGGATTATGGCTCGGAAAAACCCTGACAGCAACGCCACCATGTTGAATAATGCTTCTCGTGCACCCACAGGACGTCGTGTTACGACTCAAACTATGCGCAGTAGGCTGCATGATGTGTAACTTCACTTCCGACGTCCATGGCGAGATCCATCTTTGCAACCACGAAACCATTCAGCGCGGTATACATGGGCCCAACAACATGCTCACTAGACCGCTCAGGATGGGCATCAAGTTCTCTTCACCGATCAGTGTCGCATATGCCTTCAACCAGACAATCGTCGGAGACGTGTTTGGAGGCAACCAGGTCAGGCTGAACGCCTTAGACACACTGTCCAGCGAGTGCTGCAAGGTGGAGGTTCCCTGCTGTTTTGGAGTGGCATTATGTAGGGCCGACGTACGCCGCTGGTGGTGGTCATGGAAGGTGCCGTAAGGGCTGTACGATGCGTGAATGCCATCCTCCGCCCGATAGTGCAACCATATCGGCAGCATATGAGCGAGGCATTCGTCTTCATGGACAACAATTCTGGCCCCATAGTGCACATCTTGTCAATGACTTCCTTCTGGATGACGACATCGCTCGACTAGAGTGCCAGCATGTTCTCCAGACATGAACCCTATCGAATATGCCTGGGACAGATTGAAAAGGGCTATTTATGGACAACGTGACTCACCAACCACTCTAAGGGATCTACGCCGAATCGCAGTTGAGGAGTAGGACAATCTGGACCAACATTGCCTTGATGAACTTGTGGAAGGTATTCCACGACGAATACAGGCACGCATCAATGCAAGAGTACGTGCTACTGGGTATTAGAGGTACCGGTGTGTGCAGCAATCTGGACCATGTTCGCTGTGTGGTGGTAGAACATGCAATGTGTGGTTTCCATGAGCAATAAAAAGGGCCGAAATGACGTTTATGTTTATGTCTATTCCAATATTCTGTACAGGTTCCGGAACTTTCGGAACCGAGGTGATGCAAAACTTTTTTGCTTTGTGTATATGCTAGCTGAATACCTGGCAATGGTTCAAATGGCTCTGAGCACTATGGGACTTAACTTCTGAGGTCATCAGTCCCCTAGAACTTAGAACTACTTAAATCTAACTAACCTATGATCATCACACACATCCATGCCCGAGGCAGGATTCGAACCTGCGACTGCAGCGGTCGCGCGGTTCCAGACTGTATCGCTTAGAACCGCTCGGCCACTCCGGCAGGCCGGCAAGGCAGTTTTTGCTTAACCAGGATTTCGAGGATAGTCCGCTCATGGAGAAGTATGGGACGATCTGGAGTGGCGGCGGCATGGTCGCCATTGTAGTTGATACAGTGGGGAGAAGGAGGCAGAAAGTCGCCCTCGTCAACATCTTTACCGCAGGTTACACATTTGGCCAGGTATCGACAGCACATTCGAGTGTAGTTGATACGATGACACCGTCGGCAGCACATCGGGTTTGGAGTGTATGGTCGGACTGTGATAACTTGACAACCTCTCATCTTGGCCGACGCACCACTGTACCAAAAGCGAGAGAAAGAGTGTGAATGGGCACTAAGGATGTATCTACCTTTTTCGTCACCCAATGGACTACAATGACAGCCTGATCAGACAGGTATGTTTGGATTTCTGCCTCGGTCAGACCATCGAGAAACCTAGTGTAAGTAACACCATGGCAAGAATTCAACGCAGGATTTGACAGGGCCGACAACTGCATCAACATCTTTCTGAATAATAAACGGACTTGTCGTCGCAAAGGACTGACCAGTACTGAATCATTAGGCTCATTACGTTTACGTTTAATAGTCGCTGACTGTGAAGATGATGATTGGCTCTCTATGAGAAAATCCCTCATGATTGCAAGCGTCACCGATTGTGTGCTTCTTCCAATTGGAGGCCCCTCAGAAGGGAGTGAACCCGCCTTAGGTGATTGTTCACACCTCAGGTCACACCTCCCGAATGTCTGACAGAAGGACCAATGGACAATTTGGGAAGGTAGGAGATCAGGCAATCACCCTTCCTTGGGCCTGGCCTGTACCAAGGGATACGTGCGAATCAACTGTGGGCTGGGGAATTACCCGTTACCCAGTCACCTGTTACGCGTCAGAAACGTGTGCTTGCCTTCAGGAGTGCACAGGGAGGAAGAAGAAAAAGAGGAACCTCAAACGCCGAAGCGGAAGAAAGGTAGGAGAAGGGGAATGATGAAAGAAAAAAGTAACGAAAACCAGTGGAGGGAGTGTTCTGATATCAGCTACAGAAAATTCAGAACACTTTTCCAAAAACATCCCAGACATGCTTCCAAGGGAGGGGAAAAAGAGTAGCAAGAGTATAGACATGCAACATGGAAGGGGAAAGGTGCTGCAAAGGATTGGGCCCTGTGGTAACCAATACGAAGTCCCCAAATAACGGCGAGACCCTTGGGCTTCGTCATCTGTGACCATATAACTCAACCATTCGTGGCAATTAGCAGTCCTCTCAAAAAGATCAACGCATACCTTTTTTCAAATGTCATCCTGCTCAGTTGTGACGTTTTCCGGCACCATTTTGGCACAGATCTTTCGCATACGCAAATCTTCGGTAAAAATGTGATGTACGGTGAAAGATTTAAGTTTATTAAGTCACTCATTGTCTTTATTGTTAAATGCCTCTCTTACCTCACAACATTACGCACACTTTCGACATTTTCATCAGTTTTTGAAGTTGAAGATTTCTCAGAGAGGTTCGTCTTCAACGTAATCTCGGCCTTCCAAAAATGATTTGCGCTAGCGAAAAACTCATGCTCTTGATCAGGAGTGTTCTCCATAGGCCTGCTTCAACTTTTTCGAGGTCACAATCGCGGATCGCCCAGATTTAAGATGAAATTTGACTGCATAATGTTGCTCTGAATTCTGTTGTTCCACTTTCGTTAGGCACAACGGAAATTCACTGACGGAGCCTTCAAAAGTCACGTGATGGATGTACGGAGCTGAGAATCTGACTAACATCTACAAGGGATAAACACACCGGTTTACACAACCAGAACAACGCAGTGTTACCAGATCCTCGCAGTCTTATCAGTCTCATTACTTTTCCCACACACTTCGCAGGTGTGTGTGTGTGTGTGTGTGTGTGTGTGTGTGTGTGTGTGTTTTGCCCTCTTGTTGCACGAAAAAGTTTTAAAATGATTCCGAGAAAAGGGTAAAGTAAATGCGTCGTGGGATGCGGCGCAGGTGGCAATGTTTGATTGTAGAGCGGCCCAGTAATGGACAGAGGCGCCTCGCCTGCTGGTCGCTTTAGGCAACAAAGCGCGGCTTAGCGCTACTGTCGCCAACACGGTCTCCCACGTCATAATTGCCGAGCGCCTGCAGGCTGCGCCGCAAAGTGCCCCAGGGGCCGCAGCTGCCGCTTCTGACGGCGTCCTGCCCTACCTGCGCTTTCGAGCTAACAGTCTCTCTCATTGCGTGCGAGTGCGTTTTACTGTGTGTGTGTGTGTGTGTGTGTGTGTGTGTGTAATCAGGTACAATCCATGTGACAGTCGCGTTGGTCTGCAGTAATTGGGTATTTACACAGATTTTATGAACAAGTGGCCCGATTTTAGCTTCCACAAATGCTGTTGAAATTGGATGTTGTTATATTCTGTATCAAACTGCAATAACTCATAAGGTAAAATATGTGAAACCCTCGTCGAATGTATCTGAATGGTAGGCAAAAGAGCACAGGAATGTGGCAAACAAAACCATAAGAGCCGGCCGGGATGGCCGAGCGGTTCTAGGCGCTACAGTCTGGAACCGCGCTACCGCTAGGGTCGCAGGTTCGAATCCTGCCTCGGGCATGGATGTGTGTGACATTCTTAGGTTAGTTAGGCTTAAGTAGTTCTAAGTTCTAGGGGACTGATGTCCTGAGATGTTAAGTCTCATAGTGATTTGAACCATTTTTTGAAAACCATAAGATATACATTACTGGCCATTAAAATTGCTACACCACGAAGATGACGTGCTACAGACGCGAAATTTAACCGAGAGGAAGAAGATGCTGTGATATGCAAATGATTAGCTTTTAGGAGCAATCACACAAGGTTGACGCAGGTGGCGACGCCTACAACGTGCTGACATGAGGAAAGTTTCCAACCGATTTCTCTTACACAAACAGCAGTTGACCGGCGTTGCCTGGTGAAACGTTGTTGTGATGCCCCGTGTAAGGAGGAGAAATGCGTACCATCACGTTTCCGACTTTGATAAAGGTCCGATTGTAGCCTATCGCGATTACGGTTTATCGTATCGCGACACTGCTGCTCGCGTTGGTCGAGATCCAATGACTGTAGCAGAATATGGAATCGGTAGGTTCAGGAGGGTAATACGGAACGCCGTGCTGGACCCCAACGGCCTCGTATCACTAGCAATCGAGATGACAGGCATCTTATCCGCATGGCTGTAACGGATCGTGCAGCCACGTCTCGATCCCTGAGTCAACAGATGAGGACGTTTGCAAGACAACAACCATCTGCACGAACAGTTCGACGACGTTTGCAGCAGCATGGACTATCAGCTCGGAGACCATGGCTGCGGTTACCCTTGACGCTCCGTCACAGACAGGAGCGCCTGCGGTGGTGTACTCAACGACGAACCTGGGTGCACGAATGGCAAAACGTCATTTTTTTCGGATGAATCCAGGTTCTGTTTGCAGCATCATGATGACCGCATCCGTGTTTGACAACATAGCGGTGAACGCACACTGGAAGCGTGTATTCGTCATCGCCATTATGGCGTATCACTCGGCGTGATGCTATGGGGTGCCATTGGTTACACGTCTCGGTCACCTCTTGTTCGAATTGACGGCACTTTGAACAGCGGACGTTAAATTTCAGATGTGTTACGACCCGGGCTCTACCCTTCATTCGATCCCTGCGAAACCCTACATTGCAGCAGGAAAATGCACGAACGCATGTTGCAGGTCCTGTACGGTCCTTTCTGGATACAGAAAATATTCGACTGCTGCCCTGGCCAGCACATTCTCCAGATCTCTCACCAACTGAAAACGTCTGGTCAATGGCGGCTGAGCAACTGGCTCGTCACAATACGCCACTCACTACTCTTGATGAACTGTGGTATCGTGTTGAAGCTGCGTGGGCAGCTTTACCTGTACACGCCATCCAAGCTCTGTTTGACTCAATGCCCTGGCGTATCAAGACCGTTATTATGGCAAGAGGTGGTTGTTCTGGGAACTGATTCCTCAGTATCTATGCACCAAAATTGCCTGAAAATGTAATGACATGTCAGTTCTAGTATAATATATTTGTCCAATGAATACCCGTGTATCATCTGCATTTCTTCTAGGTGTAGCAATTTTAATGGCCGGTAGTGTAATTAAGGCGGTGTTGCTTGGAGCAAAAATCCTCTAGCTCGTAGAACCCTCACTTCCTTTATCGGCCAGCAATCAGTTATTATGATTAATTAATACAGCAGATACATGTAATAGAGACTTTGATAATCAATATTACATTCTGCTTCACTAGTTATAACAGTCTGTCAAAGCTGCGGGTAACTTCTCGATTCCACGACAGTAGAAATCGCGTGATTTTGATGCGAAGAACCATGTTCGGTGCACGTTTTCATCCGGAAAGGAACCTCCTTTAAGGCTGTTCGATAGAGAGTGGAAGAGCTGAAAATCTGAGGGCGCAAGATCAGGTGAATAAAGCGAGGGCGGGAATGATGTCCCAAACCCAGCTCCCGTATTGTGTTTTTGTCAGTCTGGCGGAATACTGACGAGCGTCATCGTGGAATACCATCACTTCACACAGCCTTCCTGGTCGTCATTCTTTGGTTGTGTCTCGAAGACGCCCCAGTTGTTGACAATAAGGTTCACCAGTAATGGTTACACCTCAGGGAAGCTTTTCATAGTACACCACACTGTCGCTGTTCCACCAGATGCATAACATTATCTGTTGTGAATGCGCGCTGGTGTTTGTCCGGAGAGTTACTGCTTTGTTTGAGCTCAACCATTCCTTTCTTTTCCTTACGTTAGCATAAAGACGCCATTTCTCGTCACCAGTGAGATAGAGAATAGGAGCGGTCCGTGTTGTTGACGAGCCAGTTGGTGACGAGCAAGCAGAAATACACAAATGGCCACTCGCTGGTTTTTGTGATTTTGGCTTACAGCATGCGGTGTACATGCATCCAATTTTTGAACCTTCCCCAATGCATGAAAATGTCGCACGATGATGGAATGGTCACAGCTCATCACATTTGCCACTTGTTGAGTACAGTGATATCGATCACTGAACATTAATGCGTTTCAAGGGTTTTTATCAAACCTCGAAAGTCTTCCTGAACGTGGAAAGTCAATGTCAAAACAAATCCTCCTTACAACGAGGAAACCATATTTTTTTTTTTTTTTTTTTTTTGTGCTGTGCTCTGTCTAGTGGCATTATCCACACACAGGGCGCAAATGTTTCTGGCCCCCTCCGCTGCTGTCCCCCGTCTATAGAACTCAGATGGAAGAATATGTCAGATATGTTCAGATTTCTCCACTTGGTACACCATTTTCTAGCGTCCACAGCTCCACTCACTATCTCCAGATGAAATAATTACAGTATGTAAACTCAAATAGCAACAGTGAACCACAAACACAAATGAAAATCGATGTATAAACCCAGAGTAACCGCAAAACCAACATGCAAAACAAAGCCGCTACTAACTTATCCACGAACCTAATCATTACTGCCAGTCGGTCAGTTATTCGTCCTGAATATGGAAGTAAATTACATATGCCTATTGTTCATAGAAATATTATATATTATTGACGACGTAAATATTAGATTTCATCCAGTGTTTCTAAAAATCAATAGCTCTTGCGGTTTCGTCATCTGAACAGTAATTTCTCTCGAATAGTGAAGGTTATCACAAGGAAATGAATTTAGTAGTAGTTGGAATACCGACACTTTATTATAAGGAGTTCCATAATTTATATCTCGTTGACAGTTGACAATTTAACGACGTCTTTTTGCCGTGAAATATCTTTATTTATTTATTTATTTTAGAGCTAACAGATGTTGATTAAGGCAATTTCCGCTTCAAAGATTCAAGTAAAGCAAAAGTTTTACCTCAACAGAAATTCCGATGCATGCTGGATACAGCAGTTTTATTGCGATAAGAATTTAATGTCCTCGGCTCTTGTTCGTATTATGTCTCTGGTTGATTTACCTCTCGGGTATGAAAATGTTATTACCGTCATAATCCGAAATGGCACGGCTGTTGTCCAGCTTTCAGCTCGCTGTGTTTCTTAAAATACCGCAACCTGGAACGACCCATTCAACAGAAAGGCTTGTGCGCTGCAGGTTGTGTTAGCTAATGGAGGAATGAATACATCGCAATTCTGCTTGTCTAGATCTCCTTTAATTAAGTTTTTGAATCTTCCTTTGTTAAAAATATCGTGCGAAGTAATGCTAAATGCTTGGGGTAGTTACAAATAACGATATCCATTCTCTTTCCTTTTCATTTCATGATCGAACTTAGTCTTGTCGTTCTGTTAGCGTACGGTTACGTGTATCGTGTTAGTTGAAGCAGTTGTCTCATTAATTCCTATTGGCAAAAAGACGATTTCGAAGTCATGTCCAAAGTTTTTGCTCTCTTCCATTTACGTGAATGTAGTGCTGATGCTTCGGGTAAGTCGATATCGATACTAACCCCACCATTGTGCAGTTAAGCTATTACTTCGACTCTAATGATCCCACTGTCGACAATATTAATATCTACATCTACGTTTACGCGACTACTCTGAAATTTACACTTATTTTGCAGAAGACTCGTGAAATCACTTCCCACTTACCACTCTCGAATAGCACATGGGAAAAACGAATATCTGAATCTTCCCGTGCTAGCTCTGGTTTCTCTCATACTATCACGATGATCACTTCTCTCCTGTGTTCATAATAAGAATAAACCTGATGTAAACACTACACCATGCCTTCTTCCGCGTTTGCTGGAACCTCGTTAGACTTCCTTTTCACGTGGAGCGGAAGCCAAGCTGTGACCAGTACAGCCAAGTACGATAACACGGATACGTTTTATGCTGAGCGTTACGAGCACATGGACTGTGTGATAGTACGGGACAACAGCTTTACCGGCTCATTTACCTTTGACAGCACTGGCTAGCCAGTTGGTCTGACTAATCTGCAGTGCTGAGAGCAATTGCAGTTAATCCGTAAACAGAGACGAGCAGAAAAACAATGTAACTTCGAATATCATTTAGATATTAAAGAGAATGAAATAATAATCGGCAAAGTTTCAGCAATAACACACGCTTCTTAAAGGACCAGACGCGAAGCATAGTATGCTCTCGTTCTCAGCTAACATAGTATTGAAATTGAAAGCAAGAGCACAAAAATTTGTAACTTTAACACAGGATAATTTTTCTGAGCGATATGTGTGTGACGCAAAAGCATACTGCAGGGATTTCACTGTTTAGTTAAATATTGAAGTCACTGAAGGTATTCCTCATTCAGTCGTCTATTTATATCTGAACTACTTTCATACCCGAATCCGATAAATACATTTCTGTACTGGAAATGTCATCTGCCACATTAATAAGGAATCGATCAAAAGTTTCAGTTAATTCGGCAGTTTAAATGTCTTTTTATTTCTTGTGACAAATTTCTTAACTTGGCTCCTGTTCCGTTGTGTTGGATTCATGTTTTAGTTATACAGTGGCAACTATAAAAATGCAGCACTTGTGTCCTCGATGCGGTGAAAACTGTTATTTTCTGT